>NC_092751.1:37554371-38169371 GCF_047496795.1 Chiloscyllium punctatum | reverse complement strand
CACACAGTGAGAGAGGAACATGCGCACACAGCGAGGGGGGGGACATGCACACACACACACACACACACACACACAAAGCAAGGGAAGGACACGCGTACATACATAGAGAGGGAGGGATGGAGACACACACACACACACACACACACACAGCGAGGGAGGGAGACGCACACACAGAGCGAGAGAGAGACACATACACACAACGCAAGGGAGTGACACACGCAATCACACACACACAAACACATACTGAGAGGGTGTGACACAAACACACACAACAAGGAAGAGACACACACACACAGAGTGAGCAAGGGACTTGCTGAGACACACAGAGAGGGAGGAACACGCACACGCACAGCAAGGGAGGGACACACAAACAGCGAGGGAGTGAAACGTACACATACACACACACACACAGTGAGGGAAGGAGGGAGGGACACACACATACACACACACACACACACACACAGCGAGGGAGGGACACACACACACAGCAAGGGAAAGACATGCCCACACACAGCGAGGGAGGGTCATACACAAACATACAGCGAGGAGGGATACGCACACACGCAGCAAGGGAGGGACACGTTCACACACAGGGAAGGAGGGACAAGCAGACACACGGCGAGGGGTAGGGCATATGCGCACACAACGAAAGGGGACACGCACAGACACGGCGAGGGAGGAACACACACAGCAAGGGGGGGGACATGCACTCACACAGCGAGGGGAGATGTGCAAACGCAGTGAGGGGGATATACACAAAGAGCAAGGGAGGGACACACACACACACACACACACACACACACACACAGCAAGGGAGTGACGCGCACATACAGCAAGAGGATCATACACATACACAAAGCAAGGGAGGGACACGCACACAGTTAAGGGGATACACGCAGAAACACAGCGAGGCAGGGACACACACACACACACACACACACACACACACAGCAAGGGAGGGACACTCACATACACTGCAAGAGGGGGACACGCACACTCAGCGAGGGAGGGACACACGCATGCGCAAGCACACAAACACAGGTACACAGCGAGAGAGGGACACACAAAGACACAGCAAGGGAGGGACACGCACACACACAGACAGCGAGGGTGGAATCACACACACACACACACACAGAGCGAGGGAGAGACACACACACATACACACACAGTGAGGGAGGGCCACACACACACACAGACAGCGAGGGTGGAATCACACACACACACACAGAGCGAGGGAGAGACACACACACATACACACACAGTGAGGGAGGGCCACACACACACACACACAGCAAGAGGGACATGCACACATACACACAGTAAAGGGGATACATGAAGACACACAGCAAGGGAGGGACACACAGACACACAGTGAGGGAGTGACACTCACATACACATCAAGAGGGACACATACTCACAGCAAGAGGGGAGACGTGCGTGCACACACACAGAGCAAGGGAGAGAAGGACATGCACACACAGCATGGGAGGGACACGCACACACAGCAAGGGGGGACATGCACTCACACACGCACAGCAAGAGGGACACACACATACGGGGGGGGGACTGACACATACAGAGCGTGGGACACGCACGCACACACATCGAGGGAGAGACACACACATGGACAGCGAGAGTGGGACCGCACACACACACACAGCGAGGGAGAGGCGCATGCATACACACAGCGAGGGAGGGACATACACACACAGAGCAAGGGAGGGACACACACAGACACAGCTAGGGAAGGACACACACACAGAGTGAGGGAGGGACATGCACACACACAGCAAGAGAGAGACACATACACACAACACGATGGAGTGACACACACAAACAGCGAGTGAGGGACACGCAGTGAAGGGGGGACACACAAACACATATGGTGACGGTGTGACTCGTGTATACACACACACACACACACACACCGAGAAGCGCAGCGAGGGAGGGACACATACACACACACACACACACACACACACAGCGAGGGAGGGGCACACACACGGACACACACAGCGAGGGAGGGACACACACAGTGAGGGAGGGACACACACACACACACACACACACACACACACACACACACAGTGAGGGAGGGACATGCTCACACACACAGTGAGGGAGGGACGTTTCGTCCCCTGTCTAGGTGACTTCCTCAGGGAGGCTCCTGTGAAGCGTTTCTGTGATCTTTCCTCCGACACTTATAGTGATTTGTATCTGCTGCTTCCCGTTGTCAGTTCCAGCTGTCCGCTGCAGTGGCCGGTATATTGGGTCCAGGTCGATGTGCTTATTGATTGAAACTGTGGATGAGTGCCATGCCTCGAGGAATTCCCTGGCTGTTCTCTGTTTGGCTTGTCCTATAATAGTAGTGTTGTCCCAGTCGAACTCACGTTGCTTGTCATCTGTGTGTGTGGCTACTAAGGATAGCTGGTCGTGTCGTTTCGTGGCTAGTTGGTGTTCATGGATGCGGATCGTTAGCTGTCTTCCTGTTTGTCCGATATAGTGTTTTGTGCAGTCCTTGCATGGGATTTTGTACACTACATTGGTTTTGCTCATGTTGGGTATCGGTCCTTCGTCCTGATGAGTTGTTGTCTGAGCGTGGCTGTTGGTTTGTGTGCTGTATGAGTCCGAGTGGTCGCAGTAGTCTGGATGTCAGTTCCGAAATGTTCTTGATGTGTGGTAGTATGGCTAGTCCTTTGGGTTGTGGCATGTCCTCGTTCCGTTGTCTTTCCCCGAGGCATCTGTGGATGAAATTGCGTGGAGTTTGACCCCACCCCGCAGCCCACCAATAGGATAAAAAACACACTGAAGAACCTACAAAAAAAACGGACAGATAACCAGGTTTGACCTCCAGAGAATGAAACCTGAAAGCAACAACATGCCCAGATTCTATAGACTACCTGAAGTGCACAAACCAGACATCCCACTCAGACCCATAGTGTCACTACCAGGGACACCATCACACAAACTGGCTAAAGAACTACAGCAGAAACTGAAACGCCTGATCAGCGGATCCAGACACTCTGTACAGTCAACACAGGAATTCTTGGACATCATCAGAAATACACACATAGACAAGGAAGAAACCATGGTCTCATTCGATGTAACGGCACTGTTCACCTCTATCGACAAAACCCTAGCCAGAGAAACAATAGCCAACCTGCTGGACATACAGAACACACAACAGGACGTTGAACCTATCAACTAAGACTGTATACTCAAACTACTGGACCTGTGTCTCACAACACACTTCACATTCAACAACCAAATATATGAACAAATCAACGGCACCCCCATGGGCTCACCCATCTCTGGACTCATAGCAGAAGCGGCAATGCAAAGATTAGAACAGTCTTACCACAAATTCAACCCAAACTCTGGGTCAGATATGTGGATGATACCTTTGTAATAATTAAAAACACAGAAATAGAGAACACACACCAGATCATCAATGCCACACTCACAGGAATCCGATTCACTAGAGAGGAAGAAAAGGACAACCAACTCCCATTCCTGGACGTGATGGTACAGAGAACACTGAACGGAGAATTCACCACAAAGGTTTTCAGGAAAGTCACACACTGAGACCAAGTCCTGAACTACGAAAGCAACCACCCCAACACACACCAAAGAAGTTGCATCAAGACACTGTTCAAAAGGGCCACAACACACTGCAGTACACCAGAACTGCAAAAAGAGGAAGAAGAACACCTATACAATGTATTCGCCAAAAATGGATACCCCCGCAATTTCATTTGGGATTGTCTGTATGGATTTGCTCGACGTCTGTCCTCTGGTATTGATGAGGGCAGTGCAGATGATGTGGTTTATATGGAGTTCATTAAGGTCTTTGACAAGGTCCCACACGGAAGGCTGGTCCAAAAGGGAAGATCCCATAGGATCCAAGGTAAGTTGGTGAACTGGGTCCGCAATTGGTGGAGGGTTGGTTTTGTGATTGAAAGCCTTTGCCCAGCGGGTGTACCACAGGGATCTGTGCAGGAGCCATTGCTGTTCATTCTGGGCATTAATCACTCGGATGTGAAAGCAGATGGTAACATTAGTAGGTTTTCAGATAACATGAAAGGTGAGGGTGTTGTCCACAGTGAGGGGAATGGACTCAGGCTGCAGTCTGATATTGATCAGATGATAAACTGAGCAGAGTAATGGCAGATGGAGTTTACTTCTGATCACTGTGAGGTGATGCACTGTGGGAAGTCTAATAAACAAATGATATACATCATGAATGGTAGGTCCTCCTGGAGTACTGAGGAATACAGGGACCTTGGTGGGCAAGTCCCTGGATGTCTGAAGGTGTCAGCACAGGTAGACAGGGTGGGGAATACACCTGAACTGGGATCAGGAGGGGGACCCACATCCTAGTGGGGAACGTTGCTGGAGCTGCTCGAGAGGATTTAAACTCGTCTGGCAGGGCTGAGTGACCCCAAAGGGTCGTAAGGCCAGAAAGAAAGTTGAGGCTGGTACAAATGTTCAAGAGAGGAATATAAGTAGACAAGGCAGGCAAGAACATAGCAGACAATTAGGGAAAACGGGTGGATTAAACTGCAGTTATTTCAATGCAAAGGGCCAGACAGATAAGGCAGATGCACCCAGAGCATGGATGGGAACATGGGATTGGGATCCCACAGATATTACAGAAACACAGCTGAGGGAGCAACAGGACCAGCAGCTCAATATTCCAGAGACAGATACTACAGGAAGGATAGAACAGGAGGGAAAACAGGAGGAGAGCTGGTGGGTTTGATTGGGGGGAAACATCCCAGCAGTACCTAGAGGGAGGATTCATGTCGGATCGCCCAGTTAAGCGATATTAGTAGAACTGAGAAATAAAAATTGGTCATTAGTTTTCTACGGTCGGACTACAGCGATAGGCAATGGGAGATGGAGGAGCAAATATGTCAGGAGATTTCAGATATCTCTTAGAATAATAGGGTTGTAATGATAGGGGATCTTAATCGTTCCAAACCTGGACTGGGATTGTTACTAAGCTAAGCATTTGGATGGAAGGAATTTGTTAAGTGTGTTCCGAAAACTCCCAGTCATTATGTAAGTGGCCCAACTGGAGAATGGGGCTAAACCTGACCTCCCCTTGGGAAACAAGGTCGGGAACGGGACTGAGGTGTTAGTGGGGGAGCACTTTGGAAAGTTACCACAATTGTATTAGTTTGAAAATAGCGATGGAAAAGGACAGGCCTGGTCCACAAGTTAAAGTTATTCAATGGATCAAGATAGTATTAGACAGGAATTTTTAAAGTAGATCTGGGGAGACTATTTGCAGGTCAAGGGAAGTCTGGCAAGTAGGAATATTTTAAAGCCGAGATAAAAGGAGCGTTCAGTGCCAGCATGTTCCTGTTAGTGTGCAGCTCAATGCTGACTGAATTAGGAAACACTGGCTGAGTTTCGAGGCTGTGGTCAAGTAAAAAGGGGTCACATGTCAGATATAACTGGCTGGCTCAAGGGAATCCCTTCAGGAGCATCGGGGCTGTAGGAATACACTTAGAATGGAAATCAGGAATGTAAAAAGGGGACACGAGATCGCTTTGGCAGAGAAAGTTAAGGAGAATCTAAAGAGACTGTACAAGTGTATTAAGCACAAAAGAAGAGCTCGGGACAAACCCTGTCTCCTTAATGATCAATGAAGGCAACGATGTGTGAAACTACAAGATCCAAAACAAATATTTCACTTTGGAACTTACTGTGGATAAAGACAGGGCCGCTGAGGGAACTAAACAGTGTTTGGCCTGACTACTATTGGAATACTGTGTGCAATTCTGGTCTCAATGCGATCGGAAGGATGTCGCGGAACATGAAAGGGTTCAGAAGAAATGACCAAAGATGTTGCCAGGGTTGGAGGGTTTGTGCTTCAGGGAAAAACCTGAATAGGCTGGGGCTGTTTTCACATGAACATGGGAGGCTGAGGAGTTACCTGATAAAAGGTGTTTAAAATCATGATGGTCATTGACAGGGTCAATAGACAAGGTCATTTCCCCAGGCGAGGGAAACTTTTCAAAGGGGTCTAAAGGACAACTGGCTCCCACAGAGTGGATGGAATAAGCTGCCAGAGCAAATCGTGGAGGCTGATAGAAATACATTTAAAAGGCATGTGGATGGGTGTATGAATAGCAAAGGGTTCAGAGGGATATTGGCAAAATTGTGGCAAATGTGACGAGAAACATCACGCAGGAGTTGGTCCGAAGGGCCTGTTTCCGTGCTGTACATCTCTATGACTCAATGTCTTGAAATGAGTCCACATTATAGAAAAGGAGGTGCTGGAGATTTTAAAACTGTCGATGGAGTTCAATCTGAATAAATGCGAGGTAAAGAATTTGGTACAACAAACACGGGCAGGGCTTATACAATTAATGGCAAGACCTTCAGTAGCGTTGTAGAACAGAGGGACCTCAGGGTTCAGCTACATAATTCTTTGAAGTTTGCAACATGGAGAGACAGGATCGTTTAAAAAAAGGTGCTTGCCTCACTTGCTTTCATTGCTCAGTCCTTTGGATATCGGAGTTGGGAAGTCGCATTGAGATTATACAGGCCATTGGTGAGTCCTCTTCTGGAATACTGTGTCCAGTTCTGGTCGCCCAGTTATAGGAAGGATATTATTCAGCTGGAAAGGGTTGGGAGGAGATTTACTGGGATGTGGCTGGGTACGAAAGGCTTCAGTATAAAGAAAGGCTGAATAGGTTGGTATTTTTCACTGAAACCTGAATGTTGACAGATGACCTCATAGAAGTTTATAAAATCATGAGGGGATAGATAGAGTCAATGGGAGTTGTCTTTTCCCATGGACAGGGGAGTTTCAAGACAAGGCACTACATTTTTAAGTTTAGAGGAGAGACATATATAAAAAAAGACATGAGGCACATTGTTACACAGAGGGTGGGTTGTGTGTGGAATGAACTTCCCAAGGAAGGGGTGAACATGGGGACAATTACAATGTTTAAAAGACATTGGGATTAGTACAGGAATAGGAAAGGTTTGAAGGGATATGATCCAGGAACAGGCAGGTGGGATGAGATCCGTTTTAGAGTATGGTTAGCGTTAACCAAACATTGCGGTATGACTTTCTGACTATGATTATAATGTTGTGTCATTCATTAAGAAAGGCTGCAAGAGAAAGCCAGGGAACTACAGACTGATGAGCGAGACATCAGGGTGGGTCAGTTGTTGGAGGTTATTCTGAGAGGTAGGCCGTCCATGCATTTGGAAAGATAAGGCCTGAATACAGACAGCCAGCATGGCTTTGTGCCTGGGAAAACATGTCTCACAAACTGGACTGGAGTTTGATCAAGATGTGACCAAAAAGATAGACGAAGGCAGAGCAACAGATGTTGTTTTTGGCTTCCGCAAACCCTTGTTCAGGGTATAGCATGATACATTGGTTAGTAAGGGTAGATCACAAGGGATCAGGGAGAGCTAGCCAACTGGATACAAAATGGGATGACAGTGGGAGACAGAGAGTGGTGGGAGAGGGTTGTTGTTCAGACTGGAGGCCTCTGACCAGCAGTATGCTGTAAAGATTGGTGCTGGGACCACTGTTGTGCACCATTTACATAAACAATCTGAGTGAAAATATAGGAGTCCCTGTTCGTATGTTTATGGATACCAAGATTAGTGGAAGAGTGGGCAGGGAATATAGTTATCGAAGGGGATGGTAATCAACTGGGCCAGTGGGCCAAGGAATGAAAGATGGAGTTTAATTCAGGTGTTGGATTTAGTTCAGACAAACCAGGGAGGACTAACACGGGTAATGGTTGGGCCCTGGACAGTGTTGTAGAAAAGGGAGAGACCAAGGGGTGCAGTTACATTGTTCCTTGGACTGGCATCACAGGGCGACAGGGTGTTGAAAGTGGCAATTGGCACACTTGTCTTCATTGGTCAGAGCATTGAGTACATGAGTTGGAGATATTGGTAACACTGTCATCAATATTTCTCCTGGGCAGAGGAGGCCACGGGGTGACCTTATAAAGGTTTATGAAACCATGTAGGGTCTAAGTAAGGTGAATTGCCAAGGGTAGGTGAGTCCAAAGCTAGAGGCATAAACGTGAGGTGTGAGAGAGCAAGGATTTAAAGAGGGAGCTGAGGGGTAACATTATCCACAGAGGATGGTGCATAGACGGAATGGACTGCCAGAGGAAATGGTAAAAACAAGTACAATTCCAATATGGAAAAGACACTCGGGCAGGTACATGGAGAGGAGAAGGTTTGAAGGGATATGAGCCAAACACAGGCAAACGCGACTCATTCCATTTAGGAAACCTCAGCCGAAGAGTCATGCAGCACAAAAACAGAGCCTGTATCTCCAGTTGTTGGAGGAGGAGACTGTCGAGACAAGGCATGTTGTAGAGACTGAAGCAAGTTACAGCGATACGGATGGTCATCTGGACTGGAGGTTTCAAATATGTGAAATAATTGGTGAGAGGGGAGGAGATTACAGAGATAGGAACTGTTATAGGAGTTAGAATGATTGAAGACACTGGTCCACAATACAAGCCATAGATACAGTGTTGGAGAGGGAATAGGCAACAGAAAGATCCCAGGCAGCATTACCACCCTCTCGTGGGAGGGCTGCTTTCCCCTCAGTTGTTCTGATGCTCCCTAAGAAAGCACAGCCTGGACTGATAACTGGGAACTCCCGATGCTGTCTCATTACAACAAAACTTGCAGCAGGCGTGGTGATTGAGCCTGGGTTGTGTTTGTACTGTGCTCCCCCTCCAGCACTTTCTCTATGTCATGTCTTGTTAGCTGATGTTTGGATCCCCCTTATTACTTTCTGCTCTGTGCACTGGAATGATTTTACCTGACAGCAGGATTTATTGAAGACTCCCGACCTCCCTGACTTTGTCTTTCTGGCTGACCAACCATCGTCCCAACCAGCTGTTGGCAAGTCTATTGAGTCAGGAACTCCATGAGTACCTGTAGAAGACACAGAAATAGGCAGAATGGGAATTAGACTAATGCTTTGAGGGTTACACATATAGAATGGCACTGAGCCCACAGAGATCTGGAAAATCCCAGTCTCCATTCCTGACCTGTGCTGCCTCATCTCTCTGGAGTGGAGAACTCTGTTGGCTCATGATCTGGAGTAGCTTCAAGAGTGAGAGACGCTGACAGAAGCAGCAATTAGACCCAGACAGTGAGGGATACCACATGGAGACGTACTGAGTCACATCACCAGAGTGCCGGGTCAAACAATTGTGCAGGAAGAAAGAGTTTTGATTCATGTTGCACTGCGATATACAAACTGTGAGCAGGCGAAGTGATGGCCAAGTGGCATTATTGTGTGATAATTTATCCAGAAACTCAGCAAGTGTTCTCTGGACACAGGTTCAAATCCCACAATTGTAAATGATTGAATGTGAAGTAAATGCTTCAAAACGATGTCATTAAAAACATGTAAGTGAGTATTAAAGAATTACTGATGTTAAGAAACATCCATCGGGTGCATTCAAGTCTTTAGTGAAGTAATCTAAGGTGGGACTGGGATATCACAGGTATTACAGAACAACAGCTGAGGGAGGGACAGGACAGGCAGCTCAATGTTCCAGGGGACAGATGCTGCAGGAAGGACAGAAGGGGAGCTGAGAGGAGGAGAGCTGCTGGTTCTGATGGGGTGAAACATCCCAGCAGGACTGAGAGAGGATATTCCTGCAGGATCGCCCAGTGAAGCTGTGTTCGTGGAATTAATCAATAACAATGGGGCTTCCCTTTCCTCTGATTGTTCTACAGACCCCGAGAGCCCCGCCCTCCTGCACCTTGACCTTCTCAAGATGGCGGCCCCCAGGCCCGCGCTCCCTCTTCCCTCAAACAAATGGCGGCCGTGACTCTGGGCCCCTTCCCTGATCAGAGACCGCCGCCTCCTTACCCGGGCTTTGAGGATCATTTTCGAGTTATTTTTAACCGGTATCCAGGAATTGTGAAATCTCTCCGCTCCTTTCTCCCAGCTTGGCTCGCTCACACTGGCTCTGAGCGCCGCTCTCTGAAGCCAATCGCAGCCGCTGCCGGAGAAAGCAGCTCCATGTCTATTTTTCTCCGTGACCTGTTCAATGTGACACTGCGCATGCTCTGCATGGAAACCAAACTGCGCGTGCGTCTGAGGTTATCAGTGAGTTTACAGAGAATATTCATCTCTGCACAGGATCATGGGTGAAATAATAGTCATTAACAATTGCTCTGTGGAGTTACAGTCATTGAGATCATTAGTATGCAAATAGATTGTTTGGTCCAACTTAACCATACTAGCCAGGTATGTAAATTACCAATCGTTCTGGGAGTTTGAAAATAAGTTTCTTCCTCGAGTTGTGTAAACCTACCTGTGAATTATTCACGCCATCCTATGAATTATTCTCAGCTCGTCCCCCTACACAAGTGCAAAATCACCCATGTGTTTATCTAAGGATTGTTTAAATCTCCCTAATTCACGTTATCAGATTTACATCTCAACAATTTCTTAAAAATCTCACATTGATTCATGGGAGAGGCTTAATGCTCCACTATGTAGTGAGAATGATCAATCCTGAAGCGTTTACTCTCCGAGAATGCTTTGGCCCCGCTCCTCACTCACTCTGGTTAGACGACCGGCCGCTGCTCGGTCGTCCTGTTCCGCCCCTTCCTCCCAATTGCGGAGTTGATTCAGGCGCGACTCAGCAGGCTAAGGGACAAGGGAAGTTAGAGTTGATGCCTTCTGATGTGGTGAAAATATCCCGAATCTTGGATCGAGAGGCCTGAGTTCATTTCACAGCTTGTGCAGGTGTGTGTAATAACGACTTTATTAAGAAAAAACAAGGGAAGGCAGGAACATTGTAAAAACAATAGAACATGCAAACAATGTGGTGGGGCTCTCAATGCTCTGGTGATTATAGCCTTTAACATGTGTTTCAGGGCCCCAGTACAGACTGTGCCACTCCTCTTTGTGCACAGCCAGATACCAAAGTGATGTGGTGGGGTACAGATTCTGGATTAGTGGTGCTGGAAGAGCACAGCAGTTCAGGCACCATCCGAGGAGCAGTAAAATCGACGTTTCAGGCACAAGCCCTTCATCAGGAATAAAGGCAGAGAGTCTGAAGCGTGGAGAGATAAGCTAGAGGACGGTGGGGTTGGGGAGAACATAGCATAGAGTACAATAGGTGAGTGGGGGAGGGGATGAAGGTGATAGGTCGGGAGCAGTCGGAGGATGGAGCGGATAGGTGGAAAAGAAGATAGGCAGGTAGGACAAGTCAGAACAAGTCACTGGGACAGTGCTGAGCTGAAAGTTTGGAACTGGGATGAGGTGGGGGAAGGGGAAATGAGGAAACTGTTGAAAGTTGCCCTCGGGTTGAAGTGTTGCGAGGGGGAAGATGAGGCGTTCTTCCTCCAGGCGTCCGGTGGTGAGGGAGCGGCGGTGAAGGAGGCCAGGACCTCCATGTCCTCGGCAGAGTGGGAGGGAGAGTTAAAATGTTGTGCCATAGGGCAGTGGGGTTGACTGGTGTAGGTGTCCCGGAGATGTTCCCGAAAGCGCTCTGCTCGGAGATGTCCAGTCTCCTCAATGTAGAGGAGACCGCATTGGGAGCAACGGATACAATAAATAATATTACTGGATGTGCAGGTAAAACTTTGATTGAATTGGAAGGCTCCTTTAGGGCCTTGTATAGAGGTGAGGGAAGTGGTGTGGTTGCAGGTTTTACAATTCCTGCGGTGGCAGGGGAAGGTGCTAGAATGGGAGGGTGGGTTGTGGGGGGCGTGGACCTGACCAGGTAGTCATGGTGGGAACGGTCTTTGCGGAAGTCAGAAAGGGGTGGGAAGGGAAATATATCCCTGGTGGTGGAGTCTGTTTGGAGGTGGCAGAAATGTCGGCGGATGATTTGGTTTATGCGAAGGTTAGTGGGGTGGAAGGTGAGCACCGGGGCGTTCTGTCCTTGTTACATTTGGAGGGGTGGGGTCTGAGTGCAGAGGTGCGGGTTGTGGAAGAGATGCATTGGAGGGCATCTTTAATCACGTGGGAAGGGAAATTGTGGTCTCTAAAGAAGGAGGCCACCTGGTGTGTTCTGTGGTGGAACTGTTCCTCCTGGGAGCAAATATGGCAGAGGCGGAGGAATTGGGAATACGGGATGGCATTTTTGCAAGAGGTAGGGTGGGAAGAGGTGTAATCCAGGGAGCTGTGGGAGTCAGTGGGTTTGTAAAAAATATCAATGTCAAGTCAATCATCACTAATGGAGATGGAGAGCTCCAGGAAGGGGAGGGTGGTGTCAGAGATGGTCCAGGTAAATTTAAGGTCAGGGTGGAATGTGTTGGTGAAGTTGATGAATTGCTCAACCTCCTCGCGGGAGCATGAGGTGGCACCAATGCGGTCATCAATGTAGTGGAGGAAGAGGTGGGGAGTGGTGCTGGTGTAATTACAGAAGAACAACTGATCTATGTAGCCAACAAAGAGACCGGCATAGCTGGGGCCCATATGTGTGCCCATGGCTACCCCTTTGGTCTGGAGGAAGTGGGAGGATTCAAAGGAGAAATTGTTAAGGGTGAGGACCAGTTCGGCTAAAGGAATGAGTGTGTCGGTGGGGACGTTGGGAGAGGAAAAAACAGAGGGCTTGGAGGCCCTGGTCATGGCAGATGGAGATGTAGAGGGATTGAATATCCATGGTGAAGATGAGGCGTTAGGGGCCGAGAAACTGAAGTCTTGGAGGAGATGGAGGGCGTTGGTGGTGTCTCTCACGTATGTGGGGTCTTCCTGGACAGTGTCATGGAAGGTAGAGATGAGTTCAGTGGGGCAGGAGCATGTTGAGACAATGGGTCGGCCAGGGTGGTCAGGCTTGTGGATCTTGGGAAGGAGGTGGAACCGGGCAGTACGGGGTTCCCGGACTGTGAGGTTGGAAGCTGTGGGTGGGAGATCTCCTGAGGTGATGAGGTTCTGTATGGTCTGGGAGATGATGGTTTGGTGATGGGGGGGTGGGGTCATGGTCGAGGGGGCAGGAGGAAGAGGTGTCCTCGAGTTGGCGTTTGGCTTCAGCAGTGTAAAGGTTAGTGTGCCAGACTACCACTGTGCCCCCTTTATCTGCTGGCGAAATGGTGAGGTTGGGATTGGAGCAGAAGGATTGGAGGGCTGCGCGTTGTGACGGTGAGAGGTTGGAGTGGGGGAGGGGGGTAGACAGGTTGAGGCGGTTAATGTCCCGGCGGCGGTTGAAAATGAAGAGGTCGAGGGCAGGTAATAGGCAGGTAATAGGGGTGTCCAGGTGGATGCAGTGTGTTGGACATGGGCGAAGGGGTCCTCTGAAGGTGGGCAGGAGTCCTGATTGTGAAAGTAAGCTCGGAGATGGAAGCAACAGAAGAATTTGTTCGACGTCACGGCGTGTATTAAATTCATTGATGCATGGATGGAGGGGGATGAAGGTGAGGCCTTTGCTGAGAACTGATCATTCGTCCTCAGTGAGGGGAAGGTCTGGAGGGATGGTGAAAACTCGGCAGGGCTGGGAGCTGGAATCTGGTATGGGTGTGGAGCTGGGAGTGGGGGCGGAGCCTGTAACTGGAGTGGGAGGAATGGAGTCATGAGCAGGGTTCCACCCCCATTCCCCCCACACTGACGTCATCATCCTAGGAAAAGTACTTCCATTGTCTACCTTTCTAATCCTCTGTTCATCTTGTATATCTCTATCAAATCCCCTCTAGCCTTATTCTTGCCAATGAGAAGAGTTTCAAGTCTCTCCGCCTTTCCTCACAAGACCTTCTCTGCAGACCAGGCAATGTTCTGGTAAATCTCCTCTGCACCTTTTCCAATGTTCCCAGATCTTTCCGGAAATATAGGCACCAGAACTGAACACAATATTCCAAGTGTGGCTGCACCAGCATTTTGTATAGTTGCAGTATGGTATTTCAACTTCGGAACTCAATCCCTCCACGAATGAAACCTAACACACCGTTTGCCTTCTTAATAGCACTATCAACCTGGGTGGCAACTTTCAAGGATCTATGTACATGGACTCAAAGATCCCTCTGCACACCACACTACCAAGATTTTTTCCATTGACCCAGTATTCAGCCTTCCTGTTATTCTTCTCAAAGTGCATCACCTCACATTTAGTTGCATTGAACTCTATTTGCCACCTCTCAGCCATATTCTGCAGTTTATCCAAGTCTCTTTGCAAGCTGTAACATTCTTCCACACTATCCACTACAACACTGACTTTAGTGTCGTCTGCAAATTTCCTAATCCATTCACCTATACCTGCAGTGGTCCCAAAACAGATCCTGGTGGCACATGACTAGTAACTGGACTCATCACGTTTGCCTCATACACAAAAGGTCCCAGTTTGAAACTGGGGAGAAACTGCTTTGTTCTTCAACTGCAGCCTTTTACATGGACAAGAACGGAGCTTTCTTGCTTGCTTTCCCATCTGCAAACCTGCCTTAGAATTTGCTTGAACAAATCTGCTCTCGTAGTGAGACTTGTTTCTATGTCTCTGCATTTTCTCCAACAGCTTACCATGTGGAACCTTATCAAAGGCTTTACTTTTGTGCATGTATACCACGTCAAATGCCCTACCCTCATCTCCAAGCTTGGTGACCTTCTCAAAAAACTCAATGAGGTTTGTGAGACATGACCTGTCCTTGACAAAACCAAGTTGACTATCTGAAATCAAATTGATGTTTGCCAGATGATTTTAAATCTTATTTCTTATAATCCTTTCCTCAACCTTTCCTACAACAGAAGTAAGGCTCACTGGTCTATAATTACCTGGATCATCTCTACCACCCTTCTTCAACAAGGACACAACATTTGCAATCTTCCAGTGCTCTGGTACCAAATCTGTAGACAATGATAACTCAAATATCCAAGCCAAAGGCTATGCTACCTTCTCCCTAGCTTCCCAGAGAATCCTCTGATAAATCCCATCCAGCCCAGGGGACTTGTCTATTTTCACACCATCCAGCATTGATAATACCTGTTCATAACTAACCTTGATAATTTCTAGTCTAATATCTCATACTTCATTCTCCTCCTCTACAATATTCTCCTTTTGCTGAGTGAAAACCGATGAGAAATGTTCATTTAGCATCTCTCCGATCTCCACAGGGTCAACACTCATCTTCCCATTCTGTCTGGGATTGGCCCTATTCCTGCCCTAATCATCTTTTTAATCCTCACATACCTACAGAAAGCTTTACGGTTCTCTTTTATTCTATTTCTTAAAGACTGCTCGTGTCCTCTCTTTGCTCTTTTTAACTCTCTCTGTAAATCCTTCTTAGCTGATCTGTATTTCTCCATCGCCTCATCTGAACCATCTTGCCTCATCAACATCTAAGCCTCCTTCTTCTTTGTAACAACAGATGCAGTTTCCACAGTAAACCAAGGTTCCCTTACCTTATCACTTCCTCCTGCCTGACAGGGACATACCTATCAAGGACATGCAATATCTGTTCCTTAAACCAGCTCCAAATTTCCATTGTCTGAATCCCCTGCATTTTGCTATCCCATTCTGCGCACCTAATTCTTGCCTAATAGCATTATAATTGCCCTTGCCCCATCAATAACTCTTGAACTGTGGCATGTACTTGTTCCTTTCCAGCGCTAAACTAAACTTAACTGAATTATGGTCACTCTTTCCAAAGTGCTCACCTACAACTAAATCAAACACCTTGTCTGGTTCGTTACCAAGGACCAGATCCAATGTGGCCTCCCCTCTTGTTGGCCCTTCAATATACTGTGTCAGGAAACTCTCCTGTACACATTGGATAAAAACCGATTCATCCAACGTATTAGAGTTACAGCAATTCCAGTCAATTTTGGGGAAGTTAAAGTCCCCCATAATGACCACCCTGTTACTTTCACTCCTATCCAGAATAATTTTGCTAATCCTCTCTTCTACCTCCCTGGAACTCTGCAGAGGCCTATTTTAAAAAAAACTCCAAGCAGTGTGACCTCTCCTCTTCTGTTTCTAACCTCAGCCCACACTACCTCAGGAGACGAGTCCTCATCAAAAGCTCTCTCAGCCACCGTTATACTCTCCTTGACTAACATGACATGCATGGACCCACTGCCGTGCTTCAAACTCCATGAGGCAGCCAGACTCTCTGACAGACAGACTCAGTCTGGAACCTCCTCTGTCCTTAAGACCTTATGCACTGCCTGTGCTTCCTGCATTTCCCCTTTGCACGTTCCCTTTCCAACCCACCCCACCTGCATCACTCCACGAATGGTGCTGTCAAGGGCAGAAGTCTGTGGAATACACTCCCTAACCTTCTCTATCCTCCTTTAAGATGTATTTTAAAATCATTCTCTTTAATCAACGTTTTGATCATCCATGAAGCACCTTAGGAGATTTGCCATTGTAAAAGATTCCATACAATGCAAGTAGTTGTTGTTATTGCTGTACATTAGAAGAAACAGGAATGATGCATTCAAAATTCTAACAAGAAGGTCACTGACAGGTGTGGTGTGCAAGCCACCAAATAATAACATCACATTGGGATGGGCAATAAACAAAGAAATAACTATTGCCTGTAAAAATGGTATGGCTATTATCATGGGTGATGTTAATCTACATGTAGTTTGGTCGAATCAGCTCAGTCAGGGTAGCCTTGAGTTTATTAAGTGTATCTATGATAGTTTTCTTGAACAGTATGAAATGGAACTGACAAGGGAGCAATCTATCCAGCATCTGGCCCTGTGCAATGAGACAGGAATAAATAATGACCTCAGAGTTAGGGAGCCTCTTGAAAGAAGTGATCACTGTATGGTTGAATTTAGAATACATATGGAGAGTGTGAAGATAAAATCTAATACCTGGGTCCTGTGCTTCAACACAGGGAACTACAATAGAATAAGGGAGAACCTGGATAAAGTAGACTGGAAACAAAGATTTTATGGTGGGACAGTAGATGAGCAGTGGAAGATTTTCAAAGGCACTTTACAAAGTGCTCAGCAATGATATATTCCAGTGAAAAGGAAGGACTGTAAGAAAAGGCATACTCTGCGATGGGTATCTACGGAAAGCAATCAAATTGAAAGTGAAGGCATGCAAAGTGGCCAAAAACAGCCTGAAACTAGAACTGGGTAAAATTTAAAGGTCAACAGAAAGCCACAGAAGGGCTATAAAGAAACGTAAGATAGAACATGAGAAAAATAAACTAGCAAAGACCATAAAGACAGATAGCAAAATTTTATATTGAATGAGAAAAGAGTGGCTAAAGTAAATGTTGGTCCTTTGGAAAATGAGAAGGAACATTTCATTATGGGATATCACAGTGGAGGAAACTAATATCTTGCCAATAATTAGCAAAGAGACAAAGATAGGTGAGGATTTGGAAACCATCATTATTACGGAACAGCTAGTGTTGGACTGTTGGAGTTAATTGAGCTAATGACAGAAAAGTCTTCTGACCCTGATGGAATGCATCCCAGGGTACTAAAGTAGATGCCAGGAGAAATAGCAAATGCACTGGCAGTAATTTTCCAAAATTCACTGGACTCTGTGGCAGTCCCAGCAGATTGGAAAGCAGCAACAGTGATGCCACGTTTTTAAAAAGGAGGTGGACAAAAGGTGGGGAATTATACACAAGTTAGCCTTTTCTCTGTCGTGGGAAAGATGCTTGGGTCTATTGGCAAGGAAGAAATAGCAGGGAATCTTAATAGAAATTGTCCCATTGACAACAGAGCATGGATTCATGTAGGGCAGGTCATGCTTCACAAATCTTTTGGAATTCTATGAAGACATTTCGAGCAAGGTGGACAACAAGGACCCAGTGGATGTGGTGTACCCGGATTTCCAAAAGGCCTTCAACAAGGTGCTGTGCAAGAGGCTGCTGCATAATATAAAGGTGCATGGTGTTAGGAGTAGAGTATTAGCATGGATAGAAGATTGGTTGACTAACAGGAAGCAAAGTGTGGGGATAAATGAATACTATTCTGGCTGGCAATCAGTGACTAATAGTGTGCCTCAGGGATCAGTGTTGGGACTGCGATTATTTAGAATTGATACAGATGATTTGGAGTTGGCGACCACATGTAGGGTGTCAAAGTTTGCATATGACAGTAAGATGAGTAGCAGAACAAAGTGTGCGGAGGACTGTGAACCTTTGCAGAGGAACATTAACACATTGAGTGAGTGGGCAATGGGCTGGCATTTGGAATAGAATGTTCATAAATGTAAAGTCCTACTGTTTGGTTGGAGTATCATTAAAAAACAGATTATTACTTGAGTTTTAAAAAGTTGCATCATTTGCTATGCAGGGGCACCTGAGTAACCTTCTGCATGAAGGTTGGTCACCAGGTACAAAAATTAACTCAGAAAGCAAATGGAATTTTGGCCTTCATTGCTGAAGGGATTGTGTTTAAAAGCAAATGTTATGTCCCAGCTGTATTGGGTGCTGGTGAGGCCACACCTGGAGTACTGCATGCAGTTTCTGTCTCCTTACTTGCTCAAGGATGTACCGGCACTACAGGGGGTGCAGAGGAGGTTAACTGGGTTGATTCCGGAGTTGAGGGGGTTAGCTTAACAGAGACTGAGTAGATTCGGATTATATTCGTTGGAGATCAGAAGAATGGGAAACATATAAAATAATGAATGGAATGGATAAAACAGGAGTAGAGAGAATGTTTCCACTGGCAGGTGAAGCTAGGACAAGAGGACATCACCATAAGACTACAGGCAACAAATTTAGGACTGAATTGAGAAGAACTTCTTGACCTCTGTGGAATTCATTGCCCAGGGAAGTAGTTGATGCTAGTTCAGTAAAAGTTTTTAAAGCTAAGGTAGCTTTTTAAAAAAAGAATTAATTAATTAATTAAGGGATATGGTGAGAACGTTGGTAAATGGTTCTGCGTCCACAAAATGATCAGCCATGATCTTAATGAATGGCAGAGCAAGCTCAAAGGGCAGGACGGCCTTCTCCTGTTCCTAGTTCTTTTGTTGTTATATTTTGCATTCCTCCCGCACTCTTGACTTTCAGGTGCTGGTGTTAGATTAGGATGGACAAAATTAAAATTCACAGAACACCAGGTTATAGTCCAACAGGTTTATTTGGAAGGACTAGCTTTGCAGCTTCTTCATCAGGTGATTGTGTGATTTTTAACTATGTGTCTCACTCTTGTAACTGATAAACAGAAACAAAAGCCACGAAGCAGTGCGCATGCTCCAGGCAACAATGGGCCCCTGGTAGTTGATGTCAGCGGAAGACCAATGGAAAGGCAGGGGCACAGCCGGAGGACCTGGCGGGGCATTTGGTCCTCCAACCAATCAGAGTAAACGAGGGACGGGACTAGACTATACCACGTGATCATCCTCACAGTGGGCGCGGATGTGCGGGTCGTGTGGATGGAGAGCTGTTGGTAAGGAAAGAAATAAACAGCAGGAAGTTGGACGGAAATGGTGTTGGTATGGGCTGAGAGGTTTTACAAACATTTGGTGCACATCGGAAAATACACATTTGAAACTTACAGTCCCGTTTTTGCAGTAAACTGGAAAATAACCTCATTATGTGATCGCTGCCATCTTTATTCGGGGCAAAGATTCACTGGACACGTGCGCGGCCACCAGCTTTGTCAAGGGCAAAGTTCAGAGGTGTGTATGTGCAGCCCTCCCTTCATAGGGCAGGATTTACCCAGAGCACATTCAAACCCAGAGAAATGGATGTTTTTTTTCTTGGATTTGTTTCTTCATCCATTTAAATGATTTGGATGTGAATAGAGCCGGTGCTGTTCGTAAGTTTGCAGATGACACCAAAATTGGAGGTATTGTGGACAGTGATAAAGGTTGTCTCAGAATACAATGGGATATTGATCAGATGGGCCAATGGGCTGCGGAGTGGCAGATAGGGTTTAATTTAGATAAATGTGAGGTGCTGCATTTTAGAAAAGCAAATCAGAGCAGGGCTCACACTGAATTGTAAGGTCTTGGAGAGTCTTGCTGAACAAAGACACTTTGGAATGCAGGTTCATAGTTCCTTGAAAGTAGAGTCACAGGTTGATAGGACAGTGAAGAAATTGTTTGGGATTCTTCCCTTTGTTGGTCAGAGCATTGAGTAAAGGAGCTGTACAGGACATTGGTTAGGCCACTTTTGGAATATTGTGTGGAATTCTGGTCTCCCTCTTATCAGAAAGAGGCACTGAAACATGGAAGGTTTGAGAATTGATTTTTTAAGGATGTTGCCAGGGTTGGAGGATTTGAGTTGCAGGGAGAGGCATAATATGCTGGGGCCATTTTCCCTGGAGTGTCATAGGCTGAGGTGTGATGTTGAAGAGGTTTATAAAATCGTGAGGAGCATGGATAGCGTAAATAGACAAGGTGTTTACCCTGGGGTGGTGGAACCCAGAACGAGAGGATATAGGTTTAGGGTGAGAGGGGAAATTCAAAAGGAGCCTAAAGGTCAACCAAAATTGTAACATTTAAAAGGCATTTGAATAGGAAGGGTTCAGAGGGATGTCAGTCAAGTACTGGCAAATGGGAATAGTTTAGGTTAGAATGTCTGGTTTGCATAGATGGGTTGGACTGAAGAGTCTGTTTTTGTGCTAGACATCTCTGACTGTGGGATCATAAAAGTGAACATTGCTCTGATTCACCTCTGGGCTCCTTGATGTCCACCTGTTCATTATCTAGCTTCCTCAGTCTCACATGAATGTATTTTTGCCATGTTTAGTATTTTACTACGACATTCACAGACCTTTTTGTAAATGGATTGTCCACTGCTGCCCGACTCCTGACCGTATGCTGCACCATTATCAGGTTATTGTTTTACACAATATCTTTGACAGTCAAGAATTCTTGTTTTCCAATAGTGAGTGGATTTTTCTTCCATTTCTGACAGTCAAATTCTGCACCATTTTCAATCCATATAATTCATATTGCACTCCCTAAAACATCATGTGTATTTCTTCTTCCACAGATACCAGTGATCACTGCCAAAGCCCTGTTGCCTATGGAGAGGATGATGTTTGACTTCCTTGTACAGCTGCAGTTTGAATGGTGAAGGTGCTCCCACAACGTGGTTGGGTAAGAGACATTACAGATTATTCACTCAGCGATAGTGAAAAGTAGAAGATATCTGTACAACTCAACATGTTTTTAATTTCACAAAAATATTGAGAACTTTTGACATAAGGCCACAGCTGGAGAATATTATGTCCAGTGACCAAAACCATTGCCAAATAAGCAATTTTTCAGGAATGCCTTAAAGGAAGAAAGCAGATCTTAGAGGGTGGGAATTCCAGACCACCTTGGAATCTATAGAAACAGTCACACAGCTGAACTCAAAAATAAACACATCATTGGGAGTCTGAACTAAGTTATTGAGATATGAAAGGGTGTGTGGTGCAGGAAGATAGGAATGATTACAGCCAGGAATTAAGTCAAGGGTGTGAAAGTAAATTGTTGTTGCTTATAAATGGGAGCCTTATGATGGATCAGCAAGTTCTGGTACAAGTGAGCACTTGGGCGGTAGAGTTTTCAATATTCTGGAGATTATAGGGAGGGTGATTGTGGGATGCTGGCCAGGAGTGGGTTAAGATAATGAAATCTAGAGTTAACAAAATAAATGAATGAGAGTTTCAGTAAATGAGCTGAGACTGTGGTGAGGTCCGGTGATATCACTGAAGTCGAAATAGTGGTCTTGGTGTGGGACTGGACTATCACCCTCACCTCACCTCTGGAATTCAGCTGTTAGTCAGTTTGTGAATCAAGTCTGTAACAAGACCAGGATCTGAGTGGTCCTGGCAGAACCCAAACTGGGTGTCACAGAAGGTTATTGCTGAGCAGCTGTGTGACAGCACTGTTGATGAGACCTTCCATCACTTCACTGCTGAGCGAGTGTCCACTGATGGAGGGAAATTGGCTGGGTTGGCTCTGTCCTGCATTTTTGTGTTGAACATCCCTGGGAAATGTTCCACAATGTCAGTAGGTGCCAGTGCTGGACTTGTCTTGGTGGGCAGCAATTTCTGGAGCACAGCCATCAGTATTATTGCCACAATGTTGGTAGGTCCGACAGCCTTTACACTACTTCTCCATTTCTTGATCTGATGTGAAATAATTTTCAACCAATTCGTTTCACGTCTGTGATGTCAGGGACCAATGTAGAAGGCTCATCCACTTGGCACTGCTGGCTGAAGATTGCTGCAAATGCTGTTGTCTTGTCTGTTGCATGGATGTGTGAGACCCCTCCATCAGTAAGGGTGGGGATATCTGTGATGCTTCCTGCAGTGAGTTGTTTAATTGTCCATCACCATTCCTGACTAGGTGTGGCAGAACTGCAGAGCTCAGATCTGATCCATTAGTTGTTGGATCACATAGTTCTATTTGGTGTTGCTTACGCTGTTTGGCATGCAGGTTGGGTAGCTTCACCAGGTTGGCACCACATTTTTAGTTATGCCTGGTATTGCTCCTGGCATGCCCTGCGGAACTCTCCATTGAACTAGGGTTGATCCCCTGACTTGATGTTAATGGTTGAGTGGGGAATATACCAGGCCATGAGATTTCAGATTGGGCTGGAGTACAGTTCTGCTGCTGTTTTGGCCCACAGTGAGGCAGAAGGGTCAAGAGGTCTGATTGTGTTGTATTTTCCAGTGCATTGGTAGATGTAATGTGGGCCATCCAGTTTCATTCCTTTGTTGAGACTGGGCAGTGATTAATACAATGAGTGATTTGATGGGCCACTGTCAGGAATGCAACTTTTAAAAAAAGGTTTTGTGATTTACACATGAAAGAAGTGAAACTATCATGGTATTCGAACAGATGAAAGACTCAACAGACAATCAAGGTATTTTTCAATTGATAATTTCAGTTACATCACACTGAATTTTTGCTATAAATTCTGTGCCTTAGAATTGTGCCCTCCTCAATCACCTGATGAAGAAGCGGTGCTCCGAATGCTAGTGTGCTTCCAATTAAACCTGTTGGACTATAACCTGGTGTTGTGTGATTATTAACTGAGAATATGACCGCACTACTAACAGGGCAGCATGTAAACAGGCTCAGTCCAGTTAATCAATATATTTGGAAGGATTTCCTCCAAGTTTGATGACGCAATATTCGCCAAAACCGTCAACTTCAACCCGCAATGTTGCTCTTAACAAAAACTTCAGGCTGACACAAAGCTCCCCACTCGACTGCAATGTGGTAACTGGGCCTAGCCCAGGAATTGGAACTGGGACATTTGTGGACTGTGATCTCAAAGGAAGGGAGCAAACACAATTCTGACAGATTAGTTCTCAAAGATGAGTAGCAAGTTTGAGACAAGGCAGGTGGTATGCCGCCTTGCACTTAGCTTAATTGCATTTCTTATTTACAGTCGTGTTTTGCAAAGTATAAAGAACTATGTGTTTGTTTTGCATGGTTGGAGAGTTTTATCCGAGTTGATCACAGTTGCTGCCTCTCGCTCCCCAAGTCAAATCATAGGATCTAGAACAAAACAATAAACTGTAGGTGCTGGAGATCTGAACCCCAGAAACAAAGTGCTGGAGAAACTCAACAGTTCTGAGGGCATCGGTGAAGAGAAAAATAATGTTACATTTCAATTTCAGTGACTCTTCGTCTGAACGGACAAATGGTCATGAGACTTGGAGCTTCCAATGTTTTATTCCCCTCAGAGATGCTGCTGGACCTGCAGTTCTCCAGCACTGTGCTTTCTCTAGTGAACTTTATTTACAAAACCGATCAGAAAAATACTAATCTCCAAAAGTGAAAGGTTCATTGCAAACGTGAGCATAGTTTCCACACTTGAGTTACACAAGCACGTCTCGGTTTAAAAACAAGATTTAACTCTCAATAATATTCCATCTCAAAATTAGCCAAGTTACACCAGTAATAAAGCTCCTCCACCCAATGAGGCTCTTCAGCCCAACATCCTGCCGTGTTACACACAGCCACCTTTACCAAAGAATGATCACATGTCACAAAATTGAAGGACAAGAGCATGTCTCTTCAAAGGAGCTGAAGTCAAACTCAATTTTTGGAAGGATTTTTATTAAATCTGATTGAACATTTAAATCTCAGAGCATAATCTTTGCTCTTTTAAACAAAGTGTGTGGGAAACATCCCACATCTTGCTAAAGGTTCAATTCGGTCTGATACATAGAGCCAAAGGTCAAGCAAACATCACACTTTCCATTCACTTCTACAAAGGGCTGACATCACATTTCTTCAGGATTTAATGAATTTTATAAATTGTTTGTAAAATCATTTGTCACGTTAAAGAACTGGACAATAAATGTCATTGTATACAATAAGAGTGAAGCCTGTGACAGCAGATTTAGCTTTGGAGGGTAGTATATGTGCTTTCTTAATTCTGGGAGCACTTTGGGAGACTGCTCCCAGATGGTGATAGTGAGCATATCTGGAATGCAGTGTTTAGATTTGGGAATCCTTGGGAGAGAATCTGTGGTTTCACTAATATTTGGCTTGCGTTGTTGGTGTACAGTACGCAATTCATAAAGTTACTTATGTATTGTTGGTGACTACCTGAATGGTATTCAAATCTGCCAGGTTGCCTTCAATAGTGTGAATGCATCTATTGTAAATGTTTGGAGTATTCCAGAACTGCCCAGTGCTTGGCAAATTCAGGGGGGACAAAAAATCACATTGAGTAATTTGAAATTAAGAATCCAAGAGGATGTAACCACTGAAGTATTCAATTCAAATAGTTAAATCGAGTGCTCACATTTAAAATACCTGTTATCCATATGAATGGATGGACTGACAGAATTGGGACCAAATTCCTGGCTGGGGAGTGTAAAATGTGTTTTGATAAAGTCACCTGCATTTACCAACAATAATTTGGCAAGCTCGGAAATTTAAAAAACAACACGAGCTTCATTGCTGCTCCAGTCGGGTCACAAGCTCTGTGGAAAAAAATAACAATGTTCAGTTTATTGCATACACTCTGAAACAGGTGTTTCTTCTCCAGATCCTGCAAGTTTCCCCAATGAGCATAGTCCATCCAAATGATGTTGCTAACTTTGGCCAACTCATTTCTTTCCGAGCCTCTATAACCTGAAGACTGACCAGAAGCAATTACTCTACATATGTGGGAACATTACCGACGAGGATTTTTTTCCTTCAGAATTGACTTCTATATATTCAAAGTCCAGAAAAAATAAAAAGCTTGTTGCCTTTAATAGAGGAATGATTCAGTGGGAGTAAAATGCTAACCTTTTGCTTAATAATCAAGCTACCTAAATTTTAAAAATGAACACTTCTTAATAGTTAGATCCTAATGAAATATTTTGTGCGAAACAAATCACATGATACATAGTTATTCAGATAACAAAACAAGTTTGTTCATTGAAGAACCCAGAGGAAAAGGTCATGAAACAATGTGAGTTTGATAAACCTCAATCATCATTTCACGTGCATTCTCTGCATAAATTCTCCTTTTCCTCCTCGAAGTATTCAACTTCTTGAATAATTGAGAGAATGAGGTCGCAGTTGTACAACACAAAATCAGACCCTTCAGTCCAACTTGCCCATGCTGACCAGATATCCAAAATTAATCTAGACCCATTTGCCAGCATTTGTTCCATATCCATCTTAAACCCTTTCTACTGATTCAGTTTATTTTACTTTATCAGCACTTGAAATACTGACATTTTTTTTCTCCCAACATTGGTTAAAGAAATTATAAGTTCATTTATCCAAGTTAATTTTGTAATCTTTCACAAAGAAACAAGTGAAAACAACATATAGCTCAGTGCAAAACAAAATACTGCAGCTGTGCGATATCTGGGAATACTGTAAAGGTGAGGCACTGTTACTGCACAAGTTTGTCAGCATGGTTTCAATTACTGACAATAATTTAGTCATGTCTTACCTTAAGTATGGGAAGGCTAAATGTGAGATATCTGGATTTCATGAATTGGTTCCTATTGCATTTTGATCAACAAAAATTATTCTTGGTTTAAACTTCTCAAAAGAGAAAGTGACGACCAAAGAAGCTGGATATCAGAGTCGAAAAGTGTCATGCTGGAAAAGCACAGCAAGTCAGGCAGCATGCGAGAAGTAGGAGCATTGATGTTTCAGGCATAAGCCCTTCATCAGGAATCACAGGCTTCAGAAAAATAACTGGCATAGACCTATGCCAATACATATGTGGAAGGGTCAGATTAGAGACTAATTTCAGATTTGGTACCATTCAGTGCAACATTTCAGTATGATATTTACATATGTACCTAAAAGGGAAGTTGTCTAAAATTACAAGCTCTCGGATGATTATAGGATTAAACCTGGAAATAAAGCTGGTGACCCAGAATGGCAAAGTGAAGTCCCATCAGTATCGCCTTGGGCAGTGTCAAATAAGAATTTGTGAGCAGAGTTGCCACTTTGGTGTAACCTGCAGTCTGGTCAAATTGCAGCAAAAATCTGTTCAATTTTATCTGCAAACTATTGAATGCAAAATCCTCCTTGCACAATAATGAGGCAGCATTTTGGGATGTCATTTTTAAAATATATTATTTTCAAAGTTACTCACAATTAAGAGTGATCACTTGGTGCTGTCTGCATAACACAGTACAAAAAGGAATTAATAGAAAAAACATTATAACCCCAATTCAGAGTCACTAATTCATTGATATTGCATGGGTCCAGCATTTATAAGTATCAATTTTTAAAAATAAATAGATACATTTACTAAGTATATTGGAGTACAGTCAAGTTTCTTACTGAACAGTGACAGGATTGGACAGAGTCCGCATGGATTTAAGAGAGGGGAATCATACTTAGCAAATCTACTGAAAGAATCTACAGAGTCGAATATTAAAGTAAGAAATTGCAGGATATTTAGAAAAGCTTATCATTAAACATGGTAGACTGGGTTTTGTGAAAGAGAAACTATATTTGACAGATTTGTGACAGTTCATTAAGGAGATAACAAGCAGGACTGATGAAGGGCAATCCAATGATGTTCTGTATTTGGATTTTAAAAATGCAAATGATAAGGTGCTACATAAAAGTTAATTGCACAATTTAGGAGCTCATGGTATCGGCGAAATGTATTAGCATGGACTGAGGATTGGTTAACCACACTGGCTGTTGCTGAGTCCTCACTTGGAGTACTGTATACAGTGTTAGCTCCCATATTTAATAAAGGATAAACTAACATCGGAGACTATTCAAAAAAGATTTACTTAGCTGCTTTTAGGACAAAAGGGTTGACCTATCAAGAATAGATAAGCAGGGGTGATCTTATAGAAACAAGGTTCTGAGGAGCTTGACAGGATAGATGTTGACGAGATCTTCTAGCACCAGTGAAGTCTCAAACCAGGGGACATCACATAAGGGAACATTTTTTTTAGAAAAAGGAAAGAATTTTTTTTTCTCAGTGAATGGCGAGAATTTTCTCGCCCAAACAATTGTGAAAGTTAAATGTGGGAGGGGAATAGTTGGGTTACTCTTTGGAGGGTTGTTCTGGCTTGTTGGGTTGAAGGGCCTGTTTCCACAAAGTAGGGAATCTGTGATTCTGTCTCAAATTATTTTAAAAGAGGGCAGATAGATTTTTGAACTATTGAGCAGTTGAGGGCTATGCGGATCAAGCATAAAAGAGGTGTTGAGATCTGGGTTGGCCCAGCCATGATCTGATAGAATGGGGAACAAGCTGAAGGCGATGAATGCCCTACTCCTGCTCCGATTCCTTGAGGCTCCGTTTCATGTTTTTTTTGTTTCCAAAGAAGAGCGTGATACAATGTGCTAAAGATCTCAAAATGAGGTGTTTATGTACTGATTCAGATTGATTCATCAATCACAGCTATACAGTCATGAGTGGGAAGGCAATTCCCTCCATTAATAAAGGAAATCTACTGCAGAGCTCACACAAAGGGAATTCCTCCCCTCAGTAAACTCTCCCATCACATTACCCAACATATCAGCAAAAGCAGGCCGCACTGCGCATGCTCTAGCTAACAAAGTGACCCGCGAGTGATTGATGTCAGCACCGGACCAATGAAAGGTCGGTGGGCGGATCTGGAGGACCGAGCGGGATGTTGGTCCTCCAACCAATCAAAGTAAATGAAGGGCGGAGCTAAACTAAACCATGTGATCACCCTCGCGCGCGGCGCCGAGTAGATGTAATGAATGCTCGGGAAGTTATGGAGCGAAACGATACGGTAAGGAAAGAAATAAACAGGGAAACGGGAGAAAAACTGTGTTGCTATGAGCGGAGAGGTTTTACAAACAAATTGTGCACGTCGCAAAACACAAATTTGAACGTCTCAGTCCCGTGTTTGCAGTAAACGGGGAATTGCCTCAGCGCGGCTCCAGGGCTGAGTGAGCGCCGCCATCTTTATTCGGGACAACGATTCACTGGACATGGGCACCGCCGCCATCTTTGTAGGGGGCAAGGTGCAGCCAGGCGCATGTGCAGCCTTTCTCTGGTACAGAGTCATTGGGGTCAGAGCAGCCAATACTGCTCTGATTCACCTCTGGGCTCCCTCATGACCACTTTGTCAATATCAAGCTTCCTCCGTCTCGAAAGTAATTTATAGACAAAGGGTTTTTCACTGCGGCCCAGCCCCTGACCATGTACTGCTCTATTATCAGATTACTTTTTTCTTCAATATTTTTGACAGTCAAGAATTTTTTTTTCCAACAAGCAAGTGTATTTTCCTTCCATTTCTGACTATCAAATTCTGCACCATTTTCATTCTCTGTAATCCATTTTGCACTCCCTGAAACATTAACTGTGTTTCTACTTCCACAGATACCAGTGATTAATGCCAAAGCCCTGTTGCCTGTGGAGAGGGTGATGTTTGACTTTCTTGTCCAGCTGCAGTTTGTGTGGTGAAGGTGCTCCTACAATGTGGTTGGATAAGAGACATTACAGAGTATTCATTCAGCAACAGTGATGATGATTTGAAAATAATGTCCAAATCAACAACTGTTTGTATTTCTATTATCATGCCTATAATTTCACAAATACTATTGAGAACTTTAAACATAAGGCCAGAGATGGAGATATTAGGTCAGGTGACCAAAAGCATTGCCAAAAAGCAGGTTTTGAGGGATGTCTTAAAGGTGGAAAGCAGACCTGTGAGGTTTTGGCTGCGAATTTCAGACCAAGCTGCTTCAGCAACTTTAGAAACAGCCACACAGGTGAAGTAATGAATTAAAAAATGGTTGGGAGTCTCGAAGAAAATGGGTTGTCGAGGTCTCAAAGTGTGTGTGGTGCAGGGAGCTAGGGATTATCACAGCCAGGAATTAAATCAAGTGTGAGAATTTTAACTTGAGGGATATTGGCCAGGTGCTGGCAGGTAAGACTAGATTGGGTTGGGGTATCTGGTCGGCATAGACAGGTTGGACCGAAGGGTCTGTTTCCTTGCTGTACATCTCTATGGCTGTATGCTGTTGATTCTAATTAGGAGTCTTTTGATGAATCAACAAGCAGAGATTTAGACTTTCTTGAGATTACAGGGAGGTTGAATGTTGGAAGCTGACCCTGAGTGTGTTTGGAAAATGAAGTCTGGAGATAACACACAATGGATGAGAGTTTCAGTATATGAGCTGAGATGAGGGTGGAATCAGCTAGAATTCGTGATCTTGGAGTGGGACTGAGTTGTCACACTCACCTCACCTCTGGGATTCAGCTGGTTGTCAGATTGTGAATCAGGGCGGTAACACAATCGGGAGCTGAGTGGCCCTGGTGGAGCCTAAAATGAGTGTCACTCAGCTGGCTGTTGCTGAGCAGCTGCTGCTTGGTAGCCCTGTTTATAACATCTTCCATCACTTTACTGCTGATCGAGTGTGGACTGATAGAGGGAAATTGCCTGGGTTGGATTGCCCTGTGTTTTTGTGGGGAACATCCCTGGGCAATGTTCCACATTGTCGGTAGATGCCAGTGCTGGAGCGGTACTTGCCTTGGTGGGTGGCAAGTTCTGGAGCACAGACCATCTTTATTATTGTCAGAATATTTGCAGGGCATGTAGCCTTTGCACTACTTAACCATTTCTTGATGTTATTCAAACTTAATCTAACTGGCTTAAAACTCACATCTGTGATGTTAGAAACCACTGGAGAAGGCTGAGATGGATCATCCCACTTTGCACTTCTGGCTGCAGATTGCTGCAAATGCTGTTAACTTATCTGGTGCATGGTGTGTGAGGCTCCTCCATCAGTAAGGGTGGGGATATCTGTGATGCTTCCTCCAGTGAGTTGTTTAATTGTCCATCACCGTTCACAACTGGGTGTGGCAGAACAGCAGAGCTCCGATCTGTTCCATTGGATGGAGGATCACTTAACTCTGTTGCTTGCTGCTGATGCTGTTTGATATGCAGGTAGTTCTGTTTGGTAGCTTCACCAGGTTGGCACTTCATTTTTAAGTCTGCCTGGTGCTGCTCATGGCATGCCCTCCTTTCCTGCCCATTGTGATGGGTGCGAGCGGGATTTACAAACCCATGAGATTACAGATTGTGCTGGAGTACAGTTCTGCTGCTGTTGATGTCCCACAGTGCCTCAGAGATACCCAGTTTGAGATCCTACATCTCTTCGAAGTCTATCCCATTTAGAACGATGATAGTGCCACTCAACACAATGGAGGTTTTTCTCAACGTTAAGGCAAGACTTTGTCTCCAAAAGGAATGTGAGATGGTCGCTCGTACTGATACTATCATGGCCAGATGTATCTGCCGCTGGTCAATTCTTAACAATGCGATCAAGTATGTTTTACGCTCTTGTTGCTTCCCTCACCACCCGCTGCAGATTCAGTTGAGCAGCTATATCCTTTGGGACCTGGCCAGCTCAGTCAGTAATTCTGTTGCATACCAAGTCTCGATAGTGGACATTGAAATCCTGTACCCAGGGTACGTTTGACACCATTTTACTTCCTCAGTGCTTCCTCCTAGTGCTGTTCAAAATGAAGGAGAACTGATCCATCAGCCAAGGGAAGACGGTACGTGGTAATCAGAAGGAGCCATGAGACCTACTGGTCTCCGGAGCCAATGCTGTGCACTCCCAGGGCAAATCCTCCCTGTCTGTACACCACTGTGCCACCACCTCTGCCTGGTCTGTCCTGCCGGTGGGACAGGACATATCCAGAGATTTTAGGAGAAAGTGAAGACTGCAGATGCTGGAGATCAGAGTCGAGAGTCTGGTGCTGGAAAAACACAGCAGGTCAGGCTGATGAAGGGCTTAGTCTTGAAACGTCGATTCTCCTGCTCCTCGGATGCTGCCTGACCTGTTGTGCTTTTCCAGCACCACACTCTCGATATCTAGGGATGGTGATGGTGGTATCTGGTCATTGTTTGTAAAGGATGATTCCGTGAGTTTGACTATGTCAGGCTGTTCCTTGACCCGTCTGTGAGACAGCTCTCCACATTTTGTCACCAAAAACCATATGTTAGTGAGGAGGACGTTGCACCATCGAGAGGGCTGATTCTGTGGTTGTATTTTCTGGTGCCTTGTTAGTCGCCAACTTGTCCATCCAGTTTCATTCCTGTGTTGAGACTTTGCAGTGATTAATACAGTGAAGTAGCTGGCTGGGCCGCTATCAGATTGGCAGGATTTTCTTCGCCATTGACAATGGTTGCATGGAGATCAGGAGATTCCTAATACGTTGTTTTTTTTCTTGAATTCAGATTCCACCGTCTGCCAAGATGGGATTCGAACCAGGACTTCAGTCATTTGTTTTAATATTCTGGATAAAAGCTAAATACATCAGGTCTGATCACTCATTTTAAGTATCACTAACCCTGGTTTTGTTTCTTTGTAAAACACTGTCCATCATCCTGTCTCCTCCATCCTCCCCTCCAACAACGAGTGAGGAGCACGTGGAGTTTCTCTGTCACTAAGACTGAGATAATCCGATCTGCTGTTTCTCTCCCTCCCACTAGCCTACTGAGCCAAACTGCCTCACGTGGTGTTCCAGGTTTTTGTCCTAAACCTAAATCTTTCTCCAGTGTCTTTTTTTTTAGATTAGATTACTTACAGTGTGGAAACAGGCCCTTCGGCCCAACAAGTCCACACCGCCCCGCCGAAGCGTAACCCACCCATACCCCTACCCCTACATCTACATCTACCCCTTACCTAACACTACGGGCAATTTAGCATGGCCAATTCACCTGACCTGCACATCTTTGGACTGTGGGAGGAAACCGGAGCACCCGGAGGAAACCCACGCAGACACGGGGAGAACGTGCAAACTCCACACAGTCAGTCGCCTGAGGCGGGATTATCAAGCCTTATCAGAGCTCACCTTGACCCTTTACCCTAATCTCGCTAAACTCACTTTCCAACTCTCTTTCCTCCACTGCTGCCTCATCACCCCCCCTCGCCAATTCATAGATATTGTTCCTTGTTCTGTCTTTTGTTCTTTTTTGGTTATGTCCTTCTCTCCCATTCTGTGAAAAACTGATCTTTGACCTCACTGTTGTTGGAAAATCCTGCTCCATCTCCATTCTCTTTTTCCTTTCTGAATTCCTTGCATTTGGTGTCCCTCAACGATCTATCCTTGGTCTCTCCTGTATCTCACGTACATAGTGCCAGGAGGTGATATCATCCAAAAACACTGTGTTAGGTTTGACATGTACACTGACGATGCCCAGCTCTCCCTCCCCATCATCCCTCTCCATTACTCCAATGTTACTCAGTTATCAAACTGTTTACCACACTCCTACTACTCGATTAGCTGCAGTTTCCTCCAATGAAACATTGTCATGGTTAAACCCATTGCCTTACCTTTACGTTTCTGCTGAGCCCCTCCCCCTCACTGGAACTCTCTGAAGCAGAACGACACTCTTCACAATATTGCTGTTATATCTGACCCCAAGGTGACCTTCTGATCAGACATCCACACAATCACAAACACCAGGAATTCCAATTTCTTAAACGTTGCTTTTCTCCACCTCACCCCAGCTCTATTGCTACTGAAACCCCGTACCCGCGCCTGTGTCGCCTTAAACTTGAATCCAAAACAGAACCCTTGATTCCGTGACTCATAATCAGGTTTCAGACTCCCCTCTCAGTGTTTACCCTCAGACACACCCTCTCAGTATTTGTCCTGTCCAACCCCTAAAGACTCCCATCTGTCTCAATGAGATCACCTCTCTTTCTCCAAAATCCAGTGAGTAGAGTCCCAACCTTTTCAGCCTTTATTTAAACGATAATCCCTCCAAATCAGGGATCATCTCATTGAATCTTCCCTGAAATGCCTCCAATAAAGTGACACATTTCCTTATCTAAAGGGACCAAAACTGCTCTCATTACTGCAGATATGGTGGTCTCACCAGCACTTTCACACGTTACTCTCAGGTAGAGACTCCAAACCCTAATACTGAAAATTTTTGAAACAAAACATTCGATTCCCCTTCCTGATTCCCTGTTGTAACTGTGTGGTAGCTTTCTGTGTTTCCTGAACAATTACCCCTGGTCCCTTTGTGGTGCAGCTTTCTACAGTTTCCACCATTTAAATAGTACTTTGTTCTTTTATTATCTCCTCCAAAATGAGCAATTTCCCATTTTTTCCAAGTTACACCCCATCTGGCAACTTGTTGCCTCCTTCTCCTGTGCATCTCTCCCTTTTCATAATCCTCTTAGACCTTTACAGTTATGCCTTTTCTAGGAGATATCCCCCCTTCCCATTCTTCCAAACATTTACTGGGAGCGCTGGGCAGTGGGAAGCAGACAGAGTTGCTATCTTTTTAGGGATACGCTTTGGAGTGATTGAGAAGATTTTCCTACCCATTGGTCAGGATGGAGACAACTTGCCCATCGTTAGGCATTAGCCTTTCACACCCATGTCTTATTGATGAGGCAGAGCGGCAGCACGGAATGAAAGAAAAGAAAGTAATTCTTGTTCCCCATAACTCACTGACGCTTGGATCATTTTCTCCAATGTGTCAAAGAACTGCTTTGTTCAGTCACATGAGATCTCAAGTTGGAATCTCCTAGAAACCCACAGATTTCCCCCTGAGTTGACTGCTGATGTCCTGAAGGGTAATATGTACAGTAATCCTGGGCCACGAGGAGGGGATGGTGTGAGTTTCTAACTTGAACTGATAGTGACAGATTTCATAAACTTGTATTACAGGTGGACGTTCAGATGGTAATCTCAGTAAATATTCTGCTAAACTCTAATTGAATTACTCAGTATATCAGGATCTGGATATTTGCATTGTGTGTGTGAGTATTGTGTTCCAGATCAATCCCATTTGCTGCTTAAAGATTCTCCTTTGAATCATCGCATTCTCTCAAAAGGTCTCCCCAAACCTTCAATGTGTCCTGTAATCCTTTTATGATGACCTGATGAGTGTATGGTTTATTATTCGAATGTGTAATTTTTATATAAGGATGTCTCAGAGAGGGAGCAGAATATTCTTAAAGGGGAGAATAACCATTTTGAGGGGAGGCTGTTGTTTATTGGTATCGATGACATAGGAATAGAAGAGTTCACATTATTGGATCATTGGAATCTCTTGTGGGGTAGAATTGCCCTCCATTAGAAGGATGGATTGTACTGGAAGGGAACAGTTGCTAGTGCTATTCAGGAGGCATTAAACCAGTGAAGGAATGTGGGTAAACCCAGAGAGAGAGAGAGTGAGGGAAGAGCTCAGTCTGACGCTGGTACAGTTCAGACGTCAAACAATCAAGGCAGACAAGGGCAAGGCACAGAATGAGCAGTTACACTGCATTTATTTCAATGCAGGAGGCCCGATAGGTCGGGCAGAGGAGCTCAGGGTATGGTTTTGAACATCGCACTGGGATATTATAGCAATTACAGAGGCATGACTTAATGATGGATAGGACCAGCAGCTTAATGTTTCACTGTATAGATGCTATAACAAAGATAGAAAGGGGGCAACAGAGCAGGGGGAGAGGTATTTTTGATTAGGGATAACATTACAGCTGGGCTTCAAGAGGGTATTCCTGGGAGTACATCGAGGCAGGTTATACAGGTGGAACTGAGAAATAAGAAAGGGATGATCTCCTTATTGGGATGGTAATGTTGACCCCCTTCCCCAATAGTCAGCAGGGAGTTGAGAAGCAAATTTACTAAGAGATCACTTATCTGTAAGAATAGTATGGTTGGGTACAAGACTTGACTTTCTTTGTTATTCATTCACAGGATGAGGGTGTCACTGGCTGGGCCCAAAGGGCAGTAAAGAGTCAACCACATTGCTGTGGGTCTGGAGTCACATGTAGGCCAGACCAGGTAGGGATGGCAGATTCCTTCCCTGAAGGATATTAGTGAATCTGATGAGGTTTTTTTTTTTGCAATAATCAACAATGGATTCATGGTCTTTAATAGATTCTTAATTCCAAATTTTTATTGAATTCACATTCCACTGACTGCCGTGATGGGATCCAAACCCTGGGCCCCAGAACATTATCTGGGTGTCTGGATTATCCATCTAATGATAATCTCACTAGGCCATTTGGTAGGGTGAGTGACTGAGGTATCCGTGGGGCAGCACATCAGCACCAAACATCCCATGGTCTCTGCGGAAGATAGAAAGGGCTGGGGAGGGAGATATATCCCTGGTGGTGGGGTCTGACTGTAGGTAGCAGACATAGCAGAGGTTAATGGAGATTAGTGGGTGGCAGGTGAGGACTGGGGGATTATATTCTTATTGTTGTTGGAGGGTGGGGGAAGGCAGAGGTACAGGAAGTGGAGGATATGCGTTGGAGTGCATTGTTGATCAAGTGGGAGGGAAATGCGGTCCTTGAAAGAGGAAACCTTTCTGGGATGTCCTGGAGTGGAATTGCTTCTCCTGGGAGCAGATATGGCAGAGGCGGCGGAATCGGGAGTACAGGATCACATTTTTACAGGAATATACTCGAGGGTAATCAGGAGAGCAAAAAGGGGACTTGAAATATCTCTAGGACATAGTTTAAGGAGAATCCAAAGAGATTCTACAAATACTTTAAGGATAAAATAATAACCAGACACAGAATAGGACCCCTTAACGATCAACAAGGCCATCTATGGAACAACAGGAATTGGGAGAAATACTCTGCTATTCTATTCTAGAGAGTCTGGAGAAATAAATAGTGATAACTTGAAAAGTGTCTATATTACAGAGGAGGAAGTACTGGATGTCTTAAACAGTAGCAAGGTGGATAAATCCCTGGGACCTGATCAGGTGTATCCCAGAAATTTGTGGAAAGCTAGGAAGGTGATGGCAGTGCCCCTCCCTGAGGTATTTATATCAATGTTTGTGACAGGTGAGGTGCTGGAAGATGGGTGCCATTATTTAAAAAACGTGGTAAGGAAAGGCCAGGGAACAAGAGAACAGTCAACCTAACGTCAGTGGTAGGTAAGTTGTTGGAAGGGATTCTGAGGGACAGGATTTACGTGTATTTGGAAAAATGAGGAATGATTAGTGATAGTCAACGTGGCTTTGTGTGTGGGAAATTCTCTCTCTCTAACTTGATTGAGTTATTTTGAAGATGTGACAAAGATGATTGATGAAGGCAGACTGTGGACGTTGTCTATATGGACCCTGAACGATGTTCCACAAAGCAGACTCGTTAGCAAGGTTAGATAACATGAAATGTTGGGAGAACTAGCCATTTGGATACAAAACTGGCTTGAAGGTAGGAGGCAGAGGATGGCGATGGAGGGTTGCTTTGTGGACTGGAGGCCTGTGAGCAGCATTGTCCTGCTGGAATGGATATTGGGCCCTTAAATAAATGACTTGGATGTGAAGAGATGAGATATGGTCAGTGGGTTTACAGAAGACACCAAAATTGGAGGTGTAGTGGACAATGAAGAAGGTTAGTTCAGAATGCAACAGAATCTTAACCAGATGGGCCATTGGAGTGAGGAATGGCAGACTGGGTTCAATTTAGACAAATGTAAGCTGTTGGATTTTGGAAAGGCAAATCAGGGCAAGACTTGTACACTTAAAGTCCTTGGGAATGTTGCTGAACATAGAGACCATGGAGTACAGGTTCATTGTTCCTTGAAAGTAGAGTCGCAGGTAGGCAGACAAGTGAAGGTGGTGTTTGGTATGCTTATATTTATTGGCCAATGCATTGAGTACAGAAGCTGGGACGTCAAATTGTGGTTGGACAGGACATTGATTAAGCCATTTCAGGAATTATGTTTTAAGTTCGAAATTCCCTGTTCTGGAAAGGATGTTGTGAATCTTGAAAGAGTTCAGACAAGATTTACAAAGACTTTGCTAGGGTTGGAGGATTTGGGCTACAAGGAGAGGCTGAATAGGCCAGGGTTAATTTCCTCGGAGAGTCAAATACTGAGAGGTGACTTCATGGAGATTTATAAAATCATAAGGGGCATGGATAAGGTGAACAGCCAGGGTCTTTTCCCCCCAGTTAGGTGGGTTCAAAACAAGATCACATGGGCTTAAGTTGAGAGGGCAAAGATTAAAAACGGATCTAAGGAGCAAAGTTTTCAAGCGGTGTGTGGTGTATGTGTGGAATGAGCTGCCAGATGAAGTAGTGGAGGCTGATTCAATTACAACATTTGAAAGGCATCCGATTGGGTACGTGAATATGATACGGACCAATAGCTGGCAAATGGGGCTCCATTTGTTGAGGATTCCGAGTTGTCATGGACCAATTGGACCAAAGGTCTGTTTCTGTGCTGTACATCTCTATGACACTAATAACTGAAAATAAGATGTGTTCCTCTTTTGTGGAGAGCTAGCAGAAGCACAGATAATTGTCCTTGGAGCTGAGAAGGTTAAACAGTGATTTTGACCAGGTGCAAATTTGTTTCTAGGATATCTAATCTGCAGAGAGAGGGGAATTGTTAACAATGTCACAATTTTAGTAACTATTTTCAGGTAATTGGCAAATTATGTGAACATTATTTTATTCAGTAAGTTCTGAGTATCTGGAACAGTCTGAATGGCAGCTGGACACAGACTCAGCAGTTATTCATAAACAGATTTGGAATTTTACTTTTTAAGGGAAGATTTGGGGGGCTATGGGCAAATGGGAAGGGTACTGGGACAGATTTGCAGCATCTCCAGAGGGAGAGGGTACATCCCAAATGGGCTGAATAGCCCCAGCCCCTGTGCTCTGTGATACTGCCCCATTGACTGTGAATGTTGAAGCTCATCCGAGGGCAGAGAGAGGGAGGAGCCCTCCACTCTCATCACAATGGGGCCCGAAGATTGATGTCAGCGCAGGCCAATGGGGGGCAGAGGGCAGTACTGGAGGACCAGGTTGTACCAGTTTGTCGTCCAACCAATCGGAGTGAATGCGGGCATCCTCAAGGCTGGAACTAAAGAAAGGCACATATCACAGAGATCTCAGAAACTGGAGGACATGAGATAGGGAGCGTTCTGTGGCTGGTGAGGAATTCTATAAATAAAGAAGAGTTGTGAGGCTGGATGAAGTGACAGTGATCGGGAGAGTTGAGGATGGAGGAATTTAGAGTTAGTGAGAATTAGAGTCCTAACATTATACAGCAAGGAAACAGGCCCTGTGGTCCAACCAGTCCATGCCGACCATAATTCCAAACTGAACTAATTGTACCTGCCTCTGATTGGTCAATATCCATCCAAATATTTCCTATTTATGTACTTATCTGCAGGTCTTTTAAATATTGTGATTGTATTCACAGCTACCGCTTCCTCTGGAAGTTCATTCCACGTGTGTAATTTTTTTTTAAAAACCCTAATGTCTTTCCTCAAATCTTTCTCATTTCTTCTCAAAATGAATGCACCCGAGTTTTGAATCCCCCTCTCCCCCGGCCATTCACCTTATCTACACTCTTTCTGATTTTGTAAACCTCTAATAAGGTCATCCTTCAACCTTGTGCATGCCAGTGAAAAAAATTCCCAGCCTATCCAGCCTCTCCTTAGAACACAATCCCTCCATTCATGGCAACCTGCTGGTAAATCTCTTCTGAACCTGCTCCAATTTAATAATATCCTTCCTATAACAGCACAACCAGAACTGGACAGAGTATTCCAGAAGAGGCCTCCCCAACGTCCTGTACATCCTCAACATAACGTCCCAACTCCTGGACTCAGAGGTCTGAACAATGAAGGTAAGTGTGCTAAGCACCTTCTTAACCACCCTGTCTACATGTAACACAAACTTCAAAGACCTGAAGCCCTCGGTCTCTTTGTTCCCATATCACTACTCAAGGCCCTACTTTTATTGAGTATAAGTCCTGCCCTCGTTTGTTTTGTCAAGATGTTATATTTTGCATTTATTCCAATCAAAAAAATTTTTGAGTATAAAAGCTGTAGGAGTATAATTAAGAGGGAAATCAGGAGGCAAAAAAGGGACGTGAGATAGCTTTGGCAAATAGGGTTAAGGATAATCCGAAGGGCTTTTGTAAATACATGAAGAAAAAAAGGATAACTAGGGAGAAAATAGAGACCCTCAAAGATCAGCAAGGCAGCCATTGAGTGGAGCTGCAGGCGATGGGCGAGATAGGGAGACAAGTATTTTGCATTAGTGTTTACTGTGAAGAAGTACATGGGAGATATAGAATGTGGGGAAATAAATGGTGACATCTTGAAAAATGTCCATATTACAGAGGAGGAGGAGGAGGAGGTGCTGGATGAGTGGCTAAGGAGCTGGTGCAGGGGAAAAGGATTCACGTTTTTTTGGATCGTTGTGATCTCCTCTGGAGTAGAGTTGACCTGCATAAGAAGGATGGATTGTACCTGAATTGGAAGGGAGGGAGACTTGCCAGTGATACTCGGGAGGCATTAAACCAGTGAGGGAGTGGGTGTAAACCCAAGAAGATAGTGAGAAAAGAGGTATGTCTGAGGCTGGTACAGTTCAGAAGTCAAATAGTCAAGGCAGGCAAGGGCAAGGCACAGAATGAAGACGGACTGAGCAGTTGCACTGCATTTACTTCAATAGAAGTCACCTGACAGGGAAGGCCGATGAGCTCAGGGTATGGTTTTGAACATGGCACTGGGATATTATAGTAATTACAGAGGCATCACTCAGGGATGGATAGGCCTGGCAGCTTAATGTTCCCAGGGTATAGATGCTATAGCAAGGATAGAAAGGGGGATAAGAGAGGAGGGGGGAGTGGCATTTTTGATTCGAAATAGCATTATGTTTTTGCTTAGGGAGGATATTTCTGGGAATATGGTCAGTGAAGTTATTTAGGTGGAACTGGGAAATGAGAATGGGATGATCACCTTATTGGGGTTTTCTGCATGGATTTCGTCTGGGCCCTCTGGTTTCCTCCCACAGTCCAAAGATGTGCAGGTTGGGTGGATAATCCGGGCTGAATTGCGCATAATGTTCAGGGATGTACAGGTTGGGTGGCCCTGGGAAATGCAATGTTACAGGGGCAGGTTAGGAGGCTTTCAGGGTCAGTATCAATGTGATGGGCTGAATGACCTGTTTCCACACTGTTGGGATTCTCTGATAATTCTATTTTTAAAATAGTTACAGAAAATAATAGACCAGATTGAAAAGTTAAGGTTCTGAATTGGACAAAGGCCAATTTTGATGGCACAAGGCAAGAACTTTCATCTGGCCCCTCAAGCCTGCTCTACCATTCAATAAGATCAGGCCTGATCTTTTCATGGCCTCAGCTCCACATTCCTGCTCTCTCACCATAACCCTTCATTCCTTTCCTGTTCACAAATCTACATTTTGACCTAACGATAGTCAAGTTGATAATGTCAAATGCTGCACTCGGCAGGGAATTCCACAGATTCACAACCCTTTAGCTGAAGAAGCTCCTCCTGAACTCAGTCCTAAATCTGCTCCCCCTTATTTTGAGGTAATGCTCTGTAGTTTGACCCGCCCCCAGTGGAAATAGCCTCCCTGCTTCTATCTTATCTACTCCCTTCATAATTTTATTTTTTCTGATGCAACCTCCCATTCTTCTAAATTACAATGACTATAGAACCAGTTTTCTCAATCTCTCCACATACACCAACCCTCAACTCCCAACTCAAACTAGTGAACCTCCTCTGTACTCCCTCCAGTCTCAGTACATCCTTCCTGAAGTAAGGAGACCAAACCTGTACACAGTACTCCAGGTGTGGCCTCACCAGCACCCTGTACAGCTGCAGCATAACCATCCCTCTAGCAATGAAGGACAATATTCCCTTCACTGCCTTAATTACCTGCTGCACCTGCAAACCAACTTCCTGTGATTCATGCACAAGGACACCCAGCTCCCTCTGTACAGCAGCATGATGCACGTTTTCACCATTTCATCATCCAGTTTGCTGTTAGTCCGACCAAAATGGATGACCTCACATATCCCAACATTGAACTCCATCTGCCAGACCCTTACCCACTCACTTAACCTATCTATGTCCCTGTGCAGACTGACAGAGGCCTCTGCAGACATTGCTCTACCTCATCTTTGTATCAAATGTGAACTCTGACACCGTACACTTGGTCCTCAACTCCAAAACATTTGTGTAAATTGCAAATAGTTGTAGTGCCAACACTAATCCAAACACCCGTTTATCCCCATTCTTTATTTTTTGTTGGTTAACCGATCCTGTATCAATGATAATTACCCATAATGCCATGCATCTTTACCTTATACAGCAGCCTTTTATGTGGCAACTTATTGAATACCTTCTGGAAATCCAGGTACATCACATCCACCGAGTCCATCTTGTCCAACGCACTCGTCGTATCCTCAAATAATTCCAGTAAATGCGTTAAACGTGACCTGCCTTTCATGAATCCATGCTTTGTCTGCTCAATGAGACAATTTCTACCCAGATATCTCACCACTACTTCCTTGAGAGATTCAAGCATTTTCCCCACTACAGAAGTTAAGCTAACGGGTCCGTTTTGAAAAATAGTGGCACCACATTTGCAGCTTCCAGTCTGTCAAAACCATCCCAGAATCCAACAAATGGTAGTGAATTATCACGAGGTCTATTTGTTACTACCCCCAGCCCCCCCCCCATCTCCTTTAGTCCCTGGGATGCATTCCATCAGGGCCAGGAGACCCATCTACCTTTCGGCTGTTATCTTTCCCAACATTACCTCTTTACTGAGAATGATTGCTTCTCTGTCCTCATCTGCCATTGCCTCCATAGGCCTGCGACAATGAGAGTACACAGACAATGTGTTCCTGTTAAGGCCAAGACTGGTAGGTGTAGAGAATGCAGCCTATTGAAAGAAATTGAGGGCCTGGTCAAGAAAATGAAGGAGGCATATGGCAGGTACAGAGAGCTGTTTTTGTGTGAATCCCGAGCGGAGTATAGGGGCAGTAAGAGTATACTCGAGGTAAACCAGGAGGGCAAAAAGGGGACGTGAGATAGCTTCAGGAAATAGGTTTAAGGAGAATCCAAAGTGATTGTACAAATACACTAAGGACAAACGAGTAACCAGGCAGAGAATAGGTACCCGCAAAAATCATCAAGGCTGTCTGTGGAACCGCAGGAGGTGAGAGATTCTGTGTGAGCGGAGAGGTTTTGCAAACAAAATGTGCACATCGGAAAACACAAATTTGAACATCCCAGTATCGTATTTTCAGTAAACGGGGAATTGCCTCAGTGTGGCTGCAGGCATGGGTGTGTGCCGCCATCTTTATTTGGGTCAAAAATTCACTGGACACGTGCGGAGCCACCAGCTTTTTAGGGGGCAAGGTGCAGCCTTTCTCCTGGTACAGAGTCATTGGGCAGGATTTTCACAGAGCACATTCAAACTCAGAGAAATGGATGTTTATTTCTGGATTTGTTTCGTCATTCATTTAAATAATTTGGTATCGTAAATGAGTTTGCAGGTCATACAAATGAAGAAGGTTACCTCAGATGACAATGATATATTGATCAGATGGGGTTTAATTTAGGTAAATGTTAGGTGCTGCAGTTTGGAAAAGCAAATCACGGCAGGACTTAGACACTGAATGGCAAGGCCCTGGAGACGTTTGCAGAATAAAGAGACCTTGGACCGCAGGTTCATAGTCCTTGCAAGTCAAGTTGCAGGTAGATAGGAAGATGAAGAAGGTGTTCAGTATATTTTCCTTTATTGGTTAGAACATTGATCATAGGATGTGGGAGGTCATGTTGCTGTATAGGACATTCGTTAGGCCACTTTTGGAATATTGTGTGCAATTCTGGCCTGCCTCCTATCAGAAGGGTGCTGTGAAACTTGAAAGGTTTCGAAAAAAGACTTACAAGGATGTTGTTAGGGTTGGAGGATTTGAGGTGTAGGGTGAGGCATAAAAGGCTGTGGCTGTTTTCCCTGGAGTGCCATAAGCTGAGCGGTGATGTTATGGAGGTTTATACAATCATGAGGGGCATGAATAGAGTAAATGAACAAGGTGTTTTCTCTGGAGTAGTGGTGTCCAAAAGTAGAGGACATTGCTTTAGGGTGAACAGATAAAATTTCAAAGGGGCCGAAAGGACAACTCTTTCATGCAGTGGGTGGAATGAGCTGCCAGAGGAAGTGGTGGAGGCTAGTACAATTAAAACATGTTAAAGGCATCTCAATGGACACATGATATGATTAGGAAGCTTTTACAGGGATATGGGCCAAGTGTTGGCAAATGGAATAGACTAGGTTCGGATTCCTGTTTGGCAAGGATGAGTTAGACTGAAGGGTCTGTGTTGGTGCTATACATCTCTATGACTGTGGGATCATAACAGCTTATACTGCTCTGCTTCATCTCTGGGCTCCCTCATGACCACTTTGTCAATATCTGGCTTCCTCAGTCTCGAACAATAGGTGTATTTTTGGTCTGTTTGGTATTTTGCTATTATTTTTACAGACATTTTTGTAAGTTAATTTTTCACTGCCTCCCAGCCCCTGACCATGTGCTGCTTATCAATATTTTCTGTAAAATCTTTAGCAGTCAAGAATTCCTTTTTCCAATAAGCAAGTGTATTTTCCTTCCATTTCTGACTATCTCATTCTGCACCATTTTCATTCCCTGTAATCCATTTTGCACTCCTTGAAACATCAACTGTGTTTCTCCTTCCACAGATACCAGTGATTAATGCCAAAGTCCTGTTGCCTGTGGAGAGGGTGATATTTGACTTTCTTGTACAGCTGCAGTTTGTGTGGTGAAGGTGCTTCCACAATGTGGTTGGGTAAGAGACATTACAGAGTATTCATTCAGCAACAGGAAAGATCTGAAGATAATATCCAAATAAACAACAGTTTGTATTTTTATTATCCTGCTTATAATTCCACAAAAATATTATTGAGAATTTTCAACATCAGGCCAGAGATGGTGATATTAGGTCAGGTGACCAAAAGCGTTGTCAAATAAGCAGGTTTTGAGGAATGTCTTAAAGGTGGAAAGCAGACCTGTGAGGTTTTAGCTGCGAATTTCAGACCAAGCTGCTTCAGCAACTTTAGAAACAGCCACACAGGTGAAGTAATGAATTAACAATCATTGGGAGTCTCGAACAGAATGGGTTGTCGAAGTCTTCAAGGATGTGTGATGCGGCGAGCTTGGGATGATCACAATCAGGAATTAAATCAAGGGTGAGAATTTTAAATTGAGGGATGTGGGCCGGATGCTGGCAGGTGAGACTAGATTGGGTTGGGATATCTGGTCGGCATGGACGGGTTGGATTGAGGGTCTGTTTCCATGCTGTACATCTCTGTGGCTCTATGTTGTTGATTATGAATAGCAGCCTTTTGATGAATCAACAAGTTTTGGTACGAGGGAGTACTTGGGCAGCAGAGATTTAGATTTTCTTGAAATTACAGGGAGGTTGAATGTGGGAAGCTGGCCAGGAGTGTGTTTGGATAATGAAGTCTGGAGATAACACACGATGGATGAGAGTTTTAGTAAATGAGCTGAGATGAGGGTGGAATCAGCTGGAATTAGTGATCTTGTAGTGGGACTGGGCTGTCACTCTCACCTCACCTCTGGGATTCAGTTAGTTGTCAGGCTGTGAATCAGGGCGGTATCACAATCGGGAGCTGAGTGGCCCTGGTGGAGCCTAAAATGAGTGTCACTCAGCTGGCTGTTGCTGAGCAGCTGCTGCTTGATAGCCCTGTTGATGACATCTTCCATCACTTTACTGCTAATCGAGTGTAGACTGATAGAGGGAAATTGCCTGGGTTGGATTGCCCTGTGTTTTTGTGTTGAACATCCCTGGGCAATGTTCCACATTGTCGGTAGATGCCAGTGCTGGAGCAGTACTTGGCTTGGTGGTTGGCAAGTTCTGGAGCACAGACCATCAGTATTATTGCCAGAATATTTGCAGGACCCATAGCCTTTGCACTACTTAACCATTTCTTGATGTTATTCAAACTGAATCGAACTGGCTTAAAACTCACATCTGTGATGTTAGAAACCACTGGAGAAGGCTAAGATGGATCATCCACTTGACACGTCTGGCTGAAGATTGCTGCAAATGCTGTCATCTTATCTGGTGCATGGGTGTGTGAGGCCCCTCCATCAGTAAGGGTGGGGATATCTGTGATGCTTCCTGCAGTGAGTTGTTTAATTGTCCATCACAGTTCACAACTGGGTGTGGCAGAACTGCAGAGCTCCGATCTGTTCCATTGGTTGTGGGACCGTTTAGATCTGTTGTTTGCTGCTGATGCTGTTTGATATGCAGATGGTCCTGTTTGGTAGCTTCACCAGGTTGGCACTTCATTTTTAGGTCCAGGTTGGCACTTCATTTTTAGGTCTTCCTGGTGCTACTCTTGGCAGGCCCTCCTTTACTGTCCATTGTGACGGGCGAGTGCCAGACTTACAAACGCATCAGATTACAGATTGTGCTGGAGTACAGTTCTCAGAGATACCCAGTTTGAGATCTACATCTCTTCAAAATCTGTCCCATTTAGAATGGTGATAGTGTCACTCAACACAATGCAGGTTTTTCTCAACTTTAAGGCAAGACTTGTGTCTCCAAAAGGAATGTGTGATAGTCGCTCTTACCGATACTGTCATGGCCAAATATATCTGCCGCTGGTCAATTCATAACAATGAGATCAAGTATGTTTTACACACTTGTTGGTTCCTTCACCACCCGCTGCAGACTCAGTTGAGCAGCTATGTCCTTCAGGACCTGGCCAGCTCAGTCAGTAATTCTGTTGCAGAGTTAGTCTCGATTGTGGACATTGAAATCCTGTACCCAGAATACGTTTGACACCATTTTACTTCCTCAGTGCTTCCTTCAAATGTTGCTCAACATGAAGGAGAACTGATCCATCAGCCAAGGGAGGACGGTACGTGGTAATCAGCAGGAGCCATGAGATTTCCTAGTGTCCGTAGTCAATGCTGAGTACTGCAAGGGCAAATCCTCCCTGTCTTATGCCACGATATCTGCTTGGTCTGTCCTGCTGGTGGGGCAGGACATATCCAGAGATTACAGGAGAAAGTGAAGACTGCAGATGCTGGAGATCAGAGTCAAGGGTCTGGTGCTGGAAAAGCACAGCAGGTCAGGCTGATGAACGGCTTAGGCTCGAAACATCGATTCTCCTTCTCCTCAGATGCTGCCTGACCTGTTGTGCTTTTCCATCATCACAATCTCAATATCTTGGGATGGTGATGGTGGTGTCTGGTCATTGTCTGTAAGGGTTGATTTCATGAGTATGACTATGTCAGGCTGTTCCTTGATTGGTCTGTGAGACAGCTCTGCACATTTTGGCACCAAAATCCAGATGTTAGTCTGGAGGACATGGCACCATCGAGAGGGCTGATTCTGTGGTTGTATTTTCTGGTTCCTTCTTAGATGACGAGTGGTCCATCCAGTTTCATTCCTTTGTTGAGACTTTGCAGTGATTAATACAGTGAGTAGGTTGCTGGGCCACTGTCAGGTTGGCAGGGTTTTTTCTGCCATTGACAATGTTTCCATGGAGATCAGGAGATTCCTAATTCCAGTTATTTTTTCTTGAATTCAGATTCCGCCATCTGCCAAGATGGGATTCGAACCAGGACTTCAGTCGTTTGTTTTAATATTTTGGATAAACGTTAAATACATTAGGTTTGTTCACTCACTTTAAATATCACTTACCCAGGTTTTGTTTCTTTGTGAAACACTGTCCATCATCCTGTCTCCTCCATCCTTCTCTCTAACAGCAAGAGTTTGGAGCACATGGAGTTTCTCTGTCACTAAGACTGAGATAATCCGATCTGCTGCTTCCCTCCCTCCCTCCCACTCGCCCGCCGAGCCAAACTGCCTCACGTGGTGTTCCTGGTTTTTGTCCATACCTACATCTTTCTCCAATCTCATCTCATGTCAAGCCTTATCAGAGCTCATCTTGACCCTTAACCCTAATCGCACTAAACCATAGACTTTCCAACTCTCTTTTCTCCTCATCAGTCTCCCTCACCGATTCACAGACATTGTTCCTTGTTCTGTCTTTTCTGGTTATGTCCTTCTCTCCCATTCTGTGAAAAACTGACATTTGACCTCACGGTGGTTGGAAAATCCTGCTCCATCTCCACTCTCCCTTTCCTTCCTGAATTCCTTGCATTTGGTGTCCCTCATGGATCTATCCTTGGCCCCTCCTGTATCTTGCCTACATACTGCCAGGAGGTGACATTGTGCAAAAGTACCATGTTGGGTTTCACATGTACACTGATGATGCTCAGCTCTCCCTCCCCATCATCCCTCTCCCATTACTCCACTGTTACTCAGTTATCAAACTGCTTACCACATTCCCACTACTCGATTAGGTGCAGTTTCCTCCAATGAAACATTGTCAAGGTTAAACCCATTGCCTTACACACTCCTTTCCCTTACTGCTGGACCTCTCCCTCTCACTGGGAACGATGCAGCAGAACTAGACTCTTCACAATACTGCTGTTATATCTGACGCGAAGATGACCTTCTGATTAGACATCGACACAATCCCAAACACCAGGAATCCCAATCTCTAAACTGTTGCTTTTCTCCTCTTCACCCTAGCTCCATTACTACTGAAAGCCCTTACCCGTGTCAGTGTTGCCTTAAACTTGACGAATCCAAAGCAGAACCCTTGATTCGGTGACTGGCTCAGAATCTGGTTTCAGACTCCCCTCTCAGTATTTACCCTTAGACACATCAGTATTGATTCTATTAAACACCTTAAGAATCTGGTGGTGTGGTCTGATTGTTTGTGGTGGAAAAGGCAGAGGATGATGTATGTATCTGGGTGGAAGGTAAGGACTTGGTGGGGGGAGTTCTATCCTTGTTGCAGTTGGAGGGGTGGGTTTCAAAAGCAGAGGTGCAGGAAGTGGAGGAGATACATTGGCTGGTATTGACTACATGGGAGGGGAAATTGCAGTCATTGAAATACGGGACCATTTGGTATGTTCTGGCTTCACTGGAACACAGCAGTAAGCATGAGATCGAGATGTTGGCCAGGGAACAGGCTCGTGTGTTAAAGTGGCAGGCAGCTGGAAGCTCAGGGTCTGTTTTTGCAGCAGAACATAGATCATCAGTCGCCATTTCCGCCACCTCCACTGATATGCTGCCAGACACAGGTTCCTGTCCCCTCCATGCACCCTCCCAGCCAGATTGTAATCCACTCCTTTTTCTTTCCAAATGCTCCAGTCTCTCTTTGGGTTCTGTCCCTCCCTGTTATTTACGCTTTAACGCCTATCTCCTGCAATACAAAGATCTGCAGGTTAGTTGAATTGGCCAAGCTAAATTTCCCATAATGCTCAGGGATGTATAGGTTAGGTGCATTAGTCAGGAGAAATATACAGTAGTAGGGTAGGGGAATGGGAATGGGTCTGGGTGGGATACTCTTCGGAGGAATGCCGTGGACGTTTTGGGCCGAATAGCCTGTTTCCATGCTGTCAAGATTCTAATTTTCCCAGCTCCCATCAGATCTGAGGAAGGACCACTGGATTTCTGTTCCCTGATGCTGCCAGACCTGCTGAGCTTTCCCAGCACCTTCTGCTTGTTGTTCCTGATTGACACCATCCATACACCTTCTGGGTTTGATTCAGACAGGGGGAGGATCCCAGTACTGACCTCATAATGGGGTCCAGCTGATTGATGGCAGCTTCGGACCAATAGGAAAAAATGGTGGGACTGGTGGACCAAGTGGAACCAGCTGGTCATCCAAACAATGGGAGTGAATGAGGGGCGTGGCCAGTGGGATGACACGTCACCAGTAACTCTGCCTGTGCAGTGCCACGTGACTCGGCCGTCGGTGAATGTGAGAGACACAAACAGGGAAGGGGAGAGTGGCCTCAGAGACAGGGAGATAATGAGTCACTTTAGGGACGTTTTAATTACACTCTGTGTGGTTTGTAAGTCTGAATTAGAACTCTTAGTCCCGCGTTTGCAGCAGATGGGAAAATGGCTGCGGCCCTTAGGCAGTGACAGGCCCTGGGATGTGGCTGCCATCTTTATTGGGGGCAAGGTACAGGTGAGGCACATGTGCATGTTCCCTTCCTAGGACGGGGGGTGCGATTTGAAGAGAGGCATTTACACATTAAGCACATACCAAGAGAAAAGTATGTCTTTATATTCTTCCAGAGAGTTTTGTTTTGTGAATTCATTTCATAGGATATTAAATCAGAATAATTGAGGCTGGGATCTCAAAAGCAAGTTTTTACAGTCAATGGAGTCATCAGGATCTGAATATCATTGGCATTTAACTGTGAAAGGAGAAAGGTTTGTCTGTTCTGTTTGTGGTAAAATATCTCCAATATTTTTGTTAAGCAGAAAGATGTACAAATTCATGGTTGGGTCACCCTTTGGGTATGTGCTCTGTTCTGGGCCCTGCAGCTGAGGAAGGAGATATTGGCCTGAGAGGGAGCACAGATTTATCCAGATGACACCTCGTCTCTTTGTAAGAACTCTCAGATTTAGACCCAATCACCCACTTCATGATGTTAACCTGTAAACTTCATATTTTCAATTACCTGCAAACTTCCCATTAAAAGTCCTTTTGGACTCAAATTCCAGTACCTTTTCAGGTAGAATGTTCCAGGTTCTGACAACTGTCTGTTCATTCAGAAACTGCTGAGGTCCATGTTGACTCTGGGTTTACAAAGGGCTGAGCTGAAAGGTGAGGTGCTGTCCCTGAGCTCCCATTGAGATACATTGGAACAGTACAGGAGGCTGAGGGCAATGCAGGTATGAGCAGACAATGAAAATGACAGGGCTGCACTGTGGGGGCTGCTTGGCTCAATGAGAGTGTTCTGGAGTTGGGTGTAAACAGACTGATGTGAGACAGGGAGAAGGTGAAGCTGAAACTCCGTTTTAGTTCAGGCCGTTCAGAAATTCACGGTCCCAATGGGAACAGCCAGTTTTTAAGTGATACCTGCAGAGTATTTGTTAACAGTTTATAAAGTATTTTTTCTGAGGGCAGTTGAGAGTTAACCACATTACTGTGGGTCTGGAGTCACATGTAGGCCAGACCAGGTGAGGATGACCGTTTCCTTCCCTACAGGACATTAGTGAACCAGATGGGTTTTCTAACAATCGACAATAGTTTCATGGTCATCATTCTCCTTTCCATTCTAGATTGTATTGAATTCCGATGCTGCCATCAGCCATGTTGGGATTCTAACCCTAATCCTCAGAACACTGTACATATCACTCATCTGGCAGGAATACCATTAAGCCATTGCCTCCCTTTTTAGCAATGTTTAAAAGAAAGTTCCTTCATTCTACGTGTACAATTTGAGATAAAATACTGCAACATCCATGTGTCAGCCTCTCCAAAATGTGGTGTGTGTATGGGAGGGGCTACCAGATGAAGTAGTGGAGGCTGATAAAATCACAACATTTAAAAGGCTTCCAATTGGGTACATGAATAGGAAGGGTTTTGATGGATACAGGCCAATAGATGGTAAATGGGAATCCATTAGTTTAGGATTCCTTGTTGGCATGGTTGAATTGGACCGAAGGTCTGTTTCTTTGATCTTAATAAACTAAGATGCATTCCTCTCTTTTGCGGAGAGCTAGCTGAAGCACAGATAATTATTCTTGGAGCTGAGAAGGTGAAGCAGTGATTTCGATCTGGTACAGATTTGGTTCCAAGGTCTTGAATTTGCAGAGAGAGAGAGGAATTGTTAACACTGTCACAATCTTTAGTAACTACTTTCAAGTAATTGGCAAATAATACAAGTTGAAAATATGAACATTATTTTACTCAGTAAGTTCTGAGCATCTGGAACAGTCTGAACGACACAGATTCAGCAGGTATTCTGAAACAGACTTGGAATTTTACTTCTTAAGGAAAGATTTGGGGGGCTGTGGGCAAATAGAAGGGGAATTGGGACAGATTTGCAGCATCTCCAGAGGGAGAGAGTACAGCCCCAATGGGCTGAATAGCCCCCAGCCCCTGTGCTCTGTGATACTGCCCCATTCACTGTGAATGATGAAGCTCATCCCAGGGCAGAGAGAGGGATTAGCCCTCCACTCTCATCACAATGGGGCCCGGCTGATTGACGGCAGCTCCAGACCAAAGGAGGAGAGGCTGTGTGGTCCTGCAGCCAATGGGAGTGAATGAGGGGTGTGGCCAGCAAGACAACACCTGTCCATGAGCTGTGCAGGTGCAGTATCACTGGGTGGGGTTGGGAGAGACAGCAGAGACTGGGACAGAGGCTGTTGGACCTGAATTACAAACTCCCGGGAAATTAAAACCAAAAGAACTGCGGAAGATGTAAATCAGAAACAACAACCAGGAGGTTCTGGAAAAGCTCAGCAGGTCTGACAGTATCTGTGAAGAGAAATCAGAGTTAAAGTTTCAGACCCAGTGTCCCTTCCTTAAGACAGATGTTACTGAGAAAAAAAGTCAGTTTATGTGCAGAATTAAGTGTGGGGGGGAAGATAAAAGGAGTAAAGGATAGGTGGGGATAGAGTGAGAAGAACAGTTGGATAAAGGATAACGATCTGGCTGGGGGAGGGTGACTAGCTGTTAATGGAGACTGTTAGTGGCTAACCATAGGTAGTGTGTAATGGCAGGCTGTGAGAACGAGGCCTGGTGTGTGGGGTAGGGGGCTTCGACATGAGGTTGTTAACCTATGGTAAGCTGTTGTCCATCTATATCACTCCACAATTGGAGTTGCCGAGGACACAAAACTTTGGAATATCCTCCCTAACTCCCTCTCCCCGCCTTAAAGATGTATCTAAAAATCGTTCTCTTTAATCAACGTTTCCATCATTCATGAAGCATTTTAGGAGATTTGTCAATGTGAAAGGCTCCATACAATGCAGGTAGTTGTTGTTATTGTCTGACATCATGAGAAACAGGGATGAGCCCTCTCTCTCTCTCATACCTGATGAACAGCAAAATCAGGAAGCACTGAGCATGCTCCAGCCCACAATGGGCCTCGGATTATTGATGTCAGCACAGGACGAATAAGAGTGGGGGAACGGGGCTAGAGGTGCTAGTTGGTCCTTCAACCAATCGGAGTGAATGAGGGGCGGGACAATACTCAACCACGTGATAAACTTCACTGACAGCACAGGGATGTTGTGACCAAGGCAATGGGAATGTGTGAAGGTGAAGGGCAGGGGAAAGGAAAGACATATTGACCAGGAAGAGGAGGAAATGTTCATGGTATGTGATGAGAGGTTTTACAGAACTTAGTGCACGTTGTAAAACACAAATTTGAAAATCCAAATTCTGTACCATTTTCCCTCCCTATAACGCATTTTGCACTCCCTGAAATATCAACTGTGTTTCTCCCTCCACAGATACCAGTGATTAATGCCACAGCCCCATTGCCTGTGGAGAAGGTGATGTTTGACTTCGTTGTACAGCTGCAGTTCGTGTGGTGAAGGTGCTCCCACAATGTGGTTGGGTAAGAGCTGTAATAGATTATTCACTCAGTAACATTGAAGAGTTGACAATGTATGTGTAAATCAACAACAGTTTGTTTTTGTTTTATCATGGTTATAATTCCACAGAAATACTATTGAGAACTTCTGACATAAGGCCACAGATGGGGATATTAGGTCAGGTGATCAAAAGAATTGCCTAATAAGCAGGTTTTCAGGAATACCTTAAAAGAGGAAAGCAGGTCTGAGGGGGTTAGGGTGGGAATTCCAGACCGTGTTGCCTTGGCAACAGTAGAAACAGCCAGACCAGTGAAGCAATGAATAAACACATCGTTGGGAGTCTGAAAGAAAATGAGTTGTTGGGATCTCACAGGTTGTGTGGTACAGGGAGACAGGGATGTTCACAGCCAGGAATTACATCAAGGGTGAGAATTTTAAATTGTTGCTTGTTAATAGGAGCCTTTTGATGGATCAACAAGTTTTGGTACAAGTGAGCACTTGGGCAGTAGGGTTTTAGATACTCTTGAGATTATATGTAAGTTGAATGTGGGAGGCTGGCCAGGAGTGTGTTTGGATAATGAAGTCTGGAGATAACACAGGGATGGACAAGTATTTCAGTGAATGAGCTGAGACTAGGGTGGAGTTGGGTGATGTCACTGATGTAGGAATAGTGCTTTAGGAGTTGGGCTGCTCCTCCTCCTCATCACTCCCCCTCACCAATTCACAGATGTTGTTCCTTGTTCTATCTGTCTGTCTTTTCTGGTTATGTCCTTCTCTCCCATTCTGCTACAAACTAATATTTGACCCCACCGTTGTTGGAAAAACCTGCTCCATCCCGACTCTCCCTTTCCTTTCTGAATTCCCTGTATTTGGTGTCCCTTAAGGATCTCTCCTTGGTCCCTCCTGTTTCTCACCTACGTACTGCCAGGAGGTGACATTGTCCAAAAGCACCGTGTTAGGTTTCCCATGTACACAGACAATGCCCAGCTCTCCCTCCCCATCATCCCTCTCCATTACTCAGTTATCAAACTGCTTATCACACTCTCACTACGCGATTGGCTGCAATTTCCTGCAACGGAACGTTGCAATGGTTAAACCCATTGCCTTCAGTTACTATTACAAATTACTTTCCCTTACTGCTGAGCCCCTCCCTCTCCCTGGGAACTGTCTGAGGCAGAACCACACTCTTCACAATATTGCTCTCATATCTGACCCCAAGGTGACCTTCTGATCAGACATCTACACAATCACAAACACCAGGAATTCCAATCTCTTAAAATGTTGCTTGTCTCCACCTCACCCCAACTCCATTGCTACTGAAACCCCTGACGCGTGTTGGTGTTGCCTTAAACTTGACGAATCCAAAACAGAACCCGTGATTCCGCGACTATCCCAGAATCTGGTTCCAGACTCCCTCATGATGGGAAACATCCTCTCAGTATTGACCCTGTCAAACTGCTTAAAAATCCTACATGTTACAATGACATCCCCTCTCATTATTCCCAAATCCAGTGAGTAGAGTCCCAACTTCTTCAGTCTTTTAAAAGATAATCCCTGCAAACCAGGGTTCATCCCAGTCAATCTTCTGTGAAATGCCTCTGATGGAATGATGTATTTCCTTAAATAAAGGGGCCAAACCTTCTGTCATTACTCCAGATGTGGTCTGACTCGCACTTTATAAAGTTCCTCTCGTGTATATGCTCCAAACAACTCCCTTTAAACTTGTACAGATGTTGTTGGAAATGTTCAGCAGGTCATGCAACATCTGTGAAGAAAGATCAGTTAAAGTTTTGGCTCTGGTCATCCTTCCTCAGATACGTTAACTCTAATTTCTTTTCACAGATGCTGCTAGACCTGCTGAGCTTTTCCAGAAACTTCTGTTTCTCTTCCTGGTTTACAGCATCTTCAGTTGGTTCGGTTTTCATATCCTTTAAACTTGCCATCTCTCCTCTAGAATTTGTCATTTCCACCTTGGGGAAAATGATTCACATTTGTTTGGATTCCCCTACCCTGGGAAAAAAGAAACCATGACTAGTCACCCTATCATTGCTCCTCATAATTTTATAAAGTTCGATAAAGCCATCTAAAATGTCCAGTGCTGCAGGGAAATAGCCTCAGCCTATTCAGCCTCTCCCTATTGTTCAAATGTTCCAATACTGGCAACACCCTAAAAAAAAATTTCTGAACTCTTGCAAGTTTCCCAACATCTTTCCTATAGCAGGGAGACTGGAATGTAAAGCAGTCTGGGGATTCCAAAAGTGGCCGAGCCAATAAACTGTACAACCGAAACATGATCTCCCAGCTCCTATCCTCAATGCACTGCCCAATAACAGCTAGCATATCGCACAGCACCTTCACCGACCTGTCTACCTTCAACCCCACTTTCAAGGAACTATCAACCCACATTGCACGGTCTGTTTGTCTGTCAACACTTCTCAGGAACTTGGCATTAAGAGGTTGAGTCCTATTCTGGTCACATCGTTCTGAAATCAGGGAGACCATAATTGAATACAGTATTCTAAAACTGGCCTCCCCAATGCCCTACTCAGCCACAACGTGCCCTCCTATTCCCTATACTCAGTGACAGAATCCCTACAGTGTGGAAGCAGGCCTTTCGGCCCATGAGACCATACCAACCATCGGAACAGCATTCCACCCTAACTCTGTAACCTACCATTACCCAAAGCTCATCCAGCTAACCTGCATGTCTTTGGATTTGTGGGAGAAAATTAAGAGCACCCAGAGGAAGCCCACGCAGACACACAGGGAGAATGTACAAACACCACACAGACAGTGGAATCGAATCGAATCAGCACATTCCATTCAATGTTAGTGTCCCAAATGCCACATTCAGCACCTGATCTCCCTGAAACTCTACTTTCCAAGAACTATACAGTTGTTCTGAGCCCTTCAGAGGGAATTAAGGTGAGGAGGAGAAAACGGGAACAGGGTTGAGTTTTAGATATTTAAAATAACTCTCCATCTTCCCCCTCTGTTCCCCCCGTCTCCACCCGCTCAGTCTGTTTCCCTCTCGCGCCCCCCCCCGGGTCTGTTCCACCTTTCTGTCAGTTGCCCTGCCCTCCCCCCCCCGTCCCCCCCCCGTTCCCCCCCCCGTTCCCCCCCCCGTTCCCCCCCCCGTTCCCCCCCCCGTTCCCCCCCCCGTTCCCCCCCCCGTTCCCCCCCCCGTTCCCCCCCCCGTTCCCCCCCCCGTTCCCCCCCCCGTTCCCCCCCCCGTTCCCCCCGTTCCCCCTGTCTGTTCCCCTCGTCTGTTCCCCTCCTTTTTAATCCCACTTTCTGTCCCCATCCTTCTCTGTGCCACCCCTCTCTGCCCCACCTCTCTTTCTTCACCCATTTCGGTCCCACCCCTCTCGATCCACCCACTCCCTATCTGCCTACCCTCCCTCCCAGTCCCCTAGTTCTGTAGTCCCCCACTGCAGGGCAAATATCTTGTCTATTTACCCTATCCATGCCCAGCCTGATTTTAAAAATCTCTTTCAGGTCACCACTCAGCCTCTGACGCTCCAGGGAAAACAGACTATCCAACCCTGGCAACATGCTTTAATTCTTTTCTGATCTCTTTAAAGTTTAAGAGCATTCATCTGATAGGAAGGAGAACAGAATTCTATGGAATATTGATTTGGCAACTTTTGCAATGTCCTGTACAGCCGCAATATGACCTCCCAACCTCTATACTCAATGCTCTGACCAGTAAAGACAAGCAGACCAACTGTCGCCTTCACTATCCTATCTACTTGCTACTCTACTGTCAAGGAACTATGAACCTGCACTCCAAGGACTCTATGTTTAGCAGCACTCCCCAGGAACTTACTATTAACTGTATAAGTCCTGCTAAAGTTTGCTTTTCCAAAATGAAGCAGCTTGCATTTTTCTAAACTGAACTCCTCAGTCCATTCACCCATCTGATCCAGATCCTCTTGTACTCTGAGGTAATCTTTTTCACTGTCTACTACACCTCCCATTTTGGTGTCATCTGCAAACTTACTTACAATACCTCTTATGTTCACATCCAATTCATGAATATAAATGACGAAAAGTAGTGGATCCAGCACCGATCCTTGTGACACTCCACTGGTCACAGGCCTCCAGCCTGAAAAGGCCCCTCTGCCTTCTACCTTCGAGCCAGTTCTGTACTCCATGCGATCTAACCTTGCTGACCAATCTCCCATGAGGAACCTTGTCGAACACGTTACTGAAGTCCATGTAGATCATGTCTCCATGCTCTGACCTCAGCAATCCTCTTTGTTACTTCTTCAAAAAAACGGAGTCAAATTCATGAGATATGATTTCCCATGCACAAAGCTGTTATTAGTATCCAGGATTTAACTCTGTCCCTTGGGGTCTGCGTTGCCCAGTTATAGGTGTTAATATTCTGGATGAAGTTCAAGTACACCAGCATTTTCTCAGTGAGTCTGTATTGAGTCTTGTTAATGTCACCAACACAGGTGAGTTCCTTTTGAAAGGTATTCCCTGTACCCTTGCCCACCAGGAAATAGTGTAAGTGTCCTTACCTCTGGACTAGGAGGATCAGGCTCTGAGTTGACTAACAGCATCTTTGAAGAGGCGGATTAGTAAACCTGCCCAAGCCTCCAGACCATACTGTCTCCCAGCTGTCCCAGCCTGAGCCTCCAAACAGAACCATCCTGTCGTTTCTCTCCTGTCAGACTCTCCCATTACTCAGTTTGTCCAGGATCCCCTCCTGCTGCTGCACTGCTCCTGTCCCTCACTGACCTGTCCATCCCCCAGTGTTCACCACATTCATTCATTATTAACAATCCCGTTATTCCAGTCCCGCCCCGTCCCGTCGATAGAGACTGCTCAGTGGTTAGCACTGCTGCCTCACAGCACCAGGTACCCGGGTTCGATTCCGCAAAGGTGACTGACTGTGTGGAGTTTGGGCGTTCTCCCCTTGTCTGAGCAGGTTTCCTCCAGGTGCTCCAGTTTCCTCCCACAGTCCAAAAATGTGCAGGGCAGGTGAATTGGCCATTCTAAAATGCCCATAGTATTAGTTACATTAGTTAGGGGGAATGGGTCGGTAAGGACTTGTTTGGCCGAAGGGCCTGTTTCCATACTGTTGGAATTCTGATATATTGGGCAGCAGCTGCTGTCAATCACCTGGACTCCTGTATGATCGGGAGCACGTGCTGTAGGAGGGGAGAACAGTGCACGGGTGCAGTGCTGGCCAACAGTGGGAGTATGTGCAGTATAGGTCAGTGTCTGGGAAGGAGGCTGTGGGTGTGAGGGGTTAATCTATCATTAGCAGCTTCATCCCTCTGGGAGCAGGACCCTGGGGAATGGCCCTTCTCTTGCTACCCTGACATGTGATCAGACTATCAGTGGTGCAGTGGTTTGCAGAAAGTTATCAGAACTCTTTTGTGAAGATTCAGGGTTGTTATGGAAAGGGACAAGGATGGGCCTGCAGTTAGAATTCTAATTTGGCTCATTTTAGTCAGATGGGTCTTGGCCAGAGTGTGCAGGAAGCAGTGTATGCAGGATGGTTCTCATCAGGAGCTAGGAAACTGAATTCGAAGAGAGACTGTGTGAGAACTGGGTGTGGAGGAAAGGAGTGGGGGGATTGGTTTGGATTTCAGTTCACAGAAAAGAGAAATTGTGAGACTGAGGTTTAAAGCTTTGGGGGAACAAGGAAACTACAGTTTAATACTACAATTGTCTTATGAATTTCCATCCTGTATTAACAGTGGTAATTTGTGTGCTCTGTTGCATGGTACTGAAAGGGTGGATTTGCGGATGAGAAATTCAAATTGAACTTTATGTTCCGATCTGATAGTTACTTGATCCGTGCCGATCTGAATATCATTGGCCTTTTCATCTGGAAGGAAAGGTGTGCATTCTGTCCGTGGGCGAATATTTCAAATCTCAATGTGACTGCAAAAGTACTGAGACACAGCCAAGTCCATGTCAGCATGGTGAGTGTGGAGAGAGAGTTCATTTGTTTTTGAAAGTCTGAAAAATCCTGGCACATTTCCCAGGAACAATGAAGCCACAATTTTGCTTTGTAGAAGGACAAGTCTTTAATTAACCATGCAACCAGAAAGACACAAGGATACCTGCACCATGGGAAACACTATGAAAACGGGATTGTTGTAAAGGAGTTCATTCTCGTTCATGGATTGTAATCCATTGGCGTTGTCACGTCGGTTCCAGCGCTGTGGGGAAATACTGGAAATATGATGAATGTAATGTAGGTTTCAGTTATTAAACTTTAAAAAGTGCAGAACAATTTACAAGGATGTTGCCAGGGCTCAGGGGTCTGAGTTATAGGGAGAGGTTGGACAAGTGAGGATTTTATGTTTAGAGCAGAGGAAACTGAGGGGGTTCTTTTCTAGAAGTGTATAAGATCATGAGAGGCAAAGATAAGGTGAATGCACTCAGTCTTTTTCCCAGGAACTCAAGGATTGGACGGCTTGATTGGATCAGTTTAAGGTTAGAGGAGAAAGAATAAAAGGGAAGCTGAGGGGCAACTGTTTTACACAGAGGGTGGTATGTATATGGACTGAGCTGCCAGGAACACTCACAACAGGTAAAAGACATTTGGACAAATACATGGATAGGAAAGGGTCTGAAGCAAATGGGCCAAGTGCAGGGAAATGGGGTTAGCGTGGATGGACATTCTGGTCGGCATGGGCCAGTTTGGGCCAAAGGACCTGTCTCTGCTGTAGGATTCTATAACTCTAAGTGCATTTGCTATTTCTCCCACTAACTCTGTTGGTATCCTGGGATGTATTCCATCAGGGCAATGAGACTTGTTTACTTTTAGGTCCATTAGCTTGTCTCTTTCACGATAATGGTTATTATCTTGGTCCTCACCTTCCTCAGTCTCCTTACCAATTACTGCCATGTTCTTTGTATCCTCCACTGTGAAGACTGACTGCTGTGTGCTCATATTCCTGAACCCTGCTGGATAGGAATAACTAGGCACAGAACTCTGAGAGGTCTTCTTTGAGTCTTTATTGATGAGACACGGCAGTTACCTGGATAGTGTACATGCAGAACACCTCCAGGCAGCATCAGGTAACTCCCCGCCTGTCTGATGTACAGCTCCCATTCTTATACCTTTGTGGATTGGGACTTTGAATAGAGACTGTCTCTCAATATTATCTCCATGGCAACGGCAGTTAGAAAGTCTAGTTCAGTTCAGCACTTTGTGGTTAAACCACACACCCCTCCCCCACGCCCCCGTGGCTCCCTCAAGTATCTGACAGGCACTTCAGTTTCAGTGGGGTATCTATCAGGATTCTGATGTGGAGGAGCCGGTGGTGGGGTGGACAAAATTTAAAAACCACACATCACCAGGTTATAATCCAAAAGGATTATTTGGAAGTACAAGCTTTTGGAGTGTGCTGTGATTTTTAACTTGATCAGGATTATCTCTATGGTAACAGTTACGTGCTTCAACAATTACAGAGGCCATGTGTTCCCCACACAATAGGTTCCCCTCTAGCAGGGTAAACTGCTATTCTGGCCCTGGGGATAGTTACTCATCACTTTTCTCCCCCAATCCCATCTCGCTTTCTGTTGATCTTTGAAGTTTTTCTAAGCTCCTAGTTTCTCCTTGGTCTTTGCCAATCTGTATGCTTTCTATTTCAGTTTGATAGACTCCCTTATTTCCTGACCCACCCACGGCAGATTATCCCTTTTCCGACAGTCCTTCCTTTTCCCTGATATATACTTTTGCTGAGCACTTCAAAAAATTGCTTTGATATTCTCGCACTGTCCGTCAACTTTCCCCCCATAAAGTCTTTGTTTCCAGTCTACATTAGCCAACTCCTGCCTCATCCTATTGTAGTCTCCTTTTGTTTAAGCACAGGATCTTGGGAGTGGATCTAATCTTCCAGCTTTCCATCTGTGTTCTAAGTTCAACCAGACTTAGCAGAAGCCTTTCATCACATTACGAGGGAAGGCGATGTTTTCTGGGCGTTTTGGTTTTCATTGTCAGAGACCTTGGCTTTGTAATAAAGTACAGAATAGATATTCACAACAGAGTATTCTGGACGCTGTGAATGTACTACACAGTCTAAAACCATAAATCACTGTCTCCCCTTAGTTTAAAATTGCAAAAGCATTATCTCCTGCACGCTTCCTCACTATCTAAACTTGGAATGCTAATCCACCTGACTATCTGTCATTTTCCGAAAATCTCCTTTGGTGAAAGTGATGATTTTTGGATTCAGCTTTTCAGTTGTTACAGTAAGAAGATAAGCACTGGGCACTGGAGAACCAGCCCCACCATTTAATACGGTGATGACTGAGCTCACCTCGGTCTCAGCTGGAATTTCCCACCTGCTCTCTCTCACCCTTCATCTCATTGCAAATTCAACATCTGTATCTCTTCATTAAATTTGCTCATTGTCCTGGCATCCACCGCATTTTGAATAGGGAATTCCACAGATTCACAGCACATTGAGATAGGTACATTCTTCTTCATGAGAATAGAATAGAGTCCCTATAGTGCAGAAACAGGGTATTCATCCATCGAGTCCACACCAACCCTATGATGAGCATCCCATTCAGATCCACTCGTTCCCTGTAACATTCCATTTCCCATGGCTAACTGTCTAACCGGCACGTGCATGGACACTGTCAGCAATTTAGCATGGGCAATCCATCTAACCTGCACATCTTTGGACTGTGTGAGGAAACTGGAGAACTGCACAAAACCATGCAAACATGGGGAGAATGTGTAAACTCCACACAGTCGCCTAAGGTCTCTGATGCTGTGAGGCAGCAGTGCTAGCCACTGAGCCACCTCTGCTTAAAACCTCCTGGGCCTTTTTATCCTCCCTCTCCCCCAATTTGGCTGAATCTATGTTCCTTACGTCAGAAATCAGGTTGTCTAAGCGGATGTCTCAGTAAATCCCAGTGACAGCCCACATGTCCCGTGTGTCTGAATGGGGATCTGATACACAACATCCTCCATCCCACACTTTTCATTCACATTCCAGAGACAGGTCTCCAGTGGCTGCATGAGGCCTGCAACTCCTAATTTCCGAGGCAGGGACCACACGTCTGTGGGGAAACCTGGCACTGCACAAGTACAGAATGTGGGTGGGTTTTGGAGCATGTGCTTTGGGTTAACTAGTGGAAAGTATTTCACACTCTGATTGTCTGGAGGAGGAACGTATTTGCTTGTAGTATTGATCTGTTAGAGGGTCAAAGTGTCACCACACCCACATGGGACCAAGTTACATTCCCAACTTGTCATAACACTGGAATCGACCAATGAGAAACAAAGAAGGATGTGACCCATTCTCCCAGACTGAAGGTTCCTGTTCTGTCCAGGATCTGCCACCTCCCTGTCTGTTTCCTTTTGTTTCATTCTGCTGTTACATCATTGACTTGCAGCAACTGAAGGGAAAGGAAGTGAACCCGGAAGTGAAGTGAACCCAGAAAGGGTGCAGAGTTTAACCAGGGACAGGAAGTGGTGGCATGGATCTGTTTATCAATAACTCCATGAGAATGTGGAGGGTGTACATTAGGGGGTAGTAGAGTCAGAATGGTGGGAGAGAGTAAGTGGGCTGGAGGGTTACAGCTTTGGGGGAAGAAAGGGGGAAAAGCTCTTCCAGAGAAATGGGGGGGAAATTCTGTTCTGAATTTCTAATCTGCACATATTCCTTTATACAGGGTGCTAGATGGTGAAGATTTGCAGACTGAAATCTCAATATCATGTGCCGATCGTGGAAAAAGTTAACTAGCATTTGAAGAACCAAAGATGGAGAATCACTGGGCCAAAATCCTGCAACACTCTCCCTCCCAGCATTGTCGGTCTATCTGCGTCAAATGGACGGTGAATTGTACAAGACAGCAGCTCACTACCATCTTCTCAAGGGGAACGAGAGATGGGGAATAAATGGTGGCTGAGTCAGTGATGCCTATATCCTGGAAATGGGTTCTATCTCTCATTGCTGAAACCCAATTGATGTTACTGCAGGATGAAGAGGGACGCTGAGTGCATCCTCCAGGAGGCAGCACCATCACATTACCCCTGCCTACACCCACACAGTAACACTGCAACGCAACTGGAACAAAAGGCATTGAAGCCAAAGGAGGACTTAGATATAGTTCTTCGAGGTAAAGCCATGAAAGTGGATTGGAACACAGCAGGTACAGGAGACTGAGCTGCTTGGTCAGCTGTTTCCCCTTGAATCATGGAGCAGGATTGAAAGGCCGAATACTCTCCTGCTGCTATCTCCCAGGTATGGATATAGCCATGGAGCCCGGGTAGGAAGAAGTAGGCAGGGCAGGGATTCTCCAGGAGATTGCACCTCCACATCAGTTTTCAGTGAGGGATGGTTTGATGGATTTTATTTAACATTTGTCTTTAACACAAGGTTTGTGAATTTGGTTTTAAAATATTGTAGCAGTTTATTCCACAATAAATAAAACTAAAAGAAAAGAAATGAAACTATCTGAATATCAGTTTTTAAAAATTTCATACGCCTTGTAAAACAAAATCCTGTCTATTCCCGGACACCATCACTTTCCAGTTACTCAAACTCCAGGGAAATATTCCCTCCCTGTCTGAACCATTGGTTTGATTTAACTGCTTTTGAGTTCTCCTTCTGTGAGCTGTGAAGTGTTCTATTTCCCCCCCATTTCTCCGACCCAGAAGTGTTAGCTTATATTACATTACAGTGTGGAAACAGGCCCTTCGGCCCAACAAGTCCACACCGACCCGCCGAAGCACAACCCACCCAGACCCCTACATTTACCCCTTACCTAACACTACGGGCAATTTAGCATGGCCAATTCACCTGACCTGCACATCTTTGGACTGTGGGAGGAAACCGGAGCACCCGGAGGAAACCCACGCAGACACGGGGAGAATGTGCAAACTCCACACAGTCAGTCGCCTGAGGCGGGAATTGAACAGGGGTCTCTGGCGCTGTGAGGCAGCAGTGCTAACCACTGTGCCAACCACTGTGCCACCATGCTGCCCATCACACAGCTGTGTGAATGGGTCACATACTTCTTTGTTTCTCATTGGTTGATTCCAGTGTTATCTCACACAGCTGTGCAACCTTCCCACGTTCATCATTACGCCATTTTGGGTTTTGTTAATATATAAGCACCAGCAGTAAACCACCCATGTAACCAATTCAATATTTACAAACAAAGCCCATTACGGGTAAAGCAAACCATTACAAATGACAGAGTGGGAAGGCACCAAATCAAAGTCGAGTTGGGGGTAAGGGGGCAGCAGTGGGGGTGAAGCACTGTATCCCCTGCGATGCCCACATCTATTTAAAGGCATCGAGAGCATTGATCCACACCACATGCTCCTTCTCCAAGGACACTCTGTTGTGTAGCCTTTATCCTCAATCATAGAATAGAATCCCAACAGTGTGGCAGGAGAGAATTGGCCCATCAAACCCCACCAACCATCCAAAGAGCATCCCACCTGGAACACTCCATCCTTGTAACACTGCATTTCCCATGGCTGATCCACTGAGTCTGCATAATCCTGGACACTGTGGACAATTTCGCACAACTGATCCACCTAACACACAAATATTTGAACTGTGGGAGGAAACCAGAGCACCTGGAGGGGGCCCACACAATCATAGGGGAATGTGGGAATTCCACACAGGCCGTTGACCAAGGCTGGACTCCAATCTTGTACCTGGTGCTGTGAAGCAGCAGTGCTACAATCACAATTTAAATCAAAACAGATGATCCCTGCTCACTGTCACGTTGCTGCTTGTGGAGACTTATTGCCCAGACAGACATCCTGAGATTCAGAAAGAGACTATATAAATTCAGTCAACTCCAGCTGAGTTAATGTGATTACCAACAACATCAATACTCCAACAGTGCCATCAGACCTCGTGCCTACTCTATCATTTACGATTTTTAACCCGTGGGAAGTTTGTTACCAGCTTCGATGACAGCCATAATGCTCTGACCACTTTGACGGAGCCAGTGCAAGTCAGTTCTAATAGTTATCAATAGATTGAATCTAAACAGGATGCCCCACAACAGGAAGTGCTCTGACACTCAATGCCTGTAAGCCAAGGTCATTTTCCCAAAACCACTCACGTCTGGTAATACCATTGAAGATATTTTATACAGTAACCTTTCAGTCTCAATTTCCAGTTCCAGTCCATGAAGCAGTCAGTAACATGCACCAGTGAATTGAATTCTAACAGCAGCATTGCCCTGGCAGGAGAGATTGAGGAGCTTGAAGCTGTCTTCTCTGGAGTATCTAAACATGAAACACTTCAAAGGAACAAAAATCTTCAAGAGCTCCAGAGGATAGATACAGGAAGGATGTGCTCCTAGGCTGGTGTGCCTGGAATAAAATAAACGCTAACTACGGTATCTTTACCCAGCATCCCCTTTAGCTGCATCAATGTTTAAGATTTATTTGCTGCTCTAATTACACTCCCAGTTTTAACTGCTGTAATGTTGATGACTATGCAAATGTATAAAATATAATTTAATCCATCCCAAAACCTCTCTGTATCTGTGTCTCACTTGTGCTCACCAAGACACTCATTCAATCTGACCTCTTTACAAACCCTGCCCTGATATTTCCTTAGAGGGCTCAGAATGAAATATTCACAGAATTGTTACTGTGCAAAAGGAGGCTGATTGGCTCATCAGCTCTCCAAAGGATCACCTCACCGAATGCCATTCTTCTCCCTTTAACCCTAAACATTCCCATTCATCCTCTTCCAATAACACCAGTGAGATCACAAGTAACCACAGCGATCAGATTTGTTTTGTTTGTTCATGGGATCATGGCATCACTTGCTGGGGCAGCATTTGTCGTCTATTCTAACTGCCCAGGAGATGGTTCAGAGTCAACCACGTTATTCAATGTCTGGATTTACATGTAGGCTGGACCAGGTCAGAATTAACAGTTTCTCGGACCCAATGACACGAAGAGTTGATTTCTGGCCTATTATCTTATTTCTGAAATGATAATGAATAATTTTTGCAGTTGAATTAAAAGTGAAAGACCAAAATGGGTTTTTTTCTGATTGAGCATATCCTCCTATTTTCTAAGTTGTTATTGACAGTCTCATTCCCCTCGCACCAGAACCTGTTCCAGAGAGTGTTACAGAAAAGGCAGAATGGTCAGCTGCAGCTGGTCCCCTGACCGGTCACTGGACCCAAAGGTTCACTCCACAGGTGCTGCCAGATCTGCTGATATTTTTCCAGCAATTTCTGTTTTTGTTCCTGATTTCCCAGCGTTTGCAGATGTTTTGTTTTTGAATATTGATCTTGTCTGTTGCAGAGGAGTTTATTGATGAGTTTGGAGAGTTTTGAACAGTGCAACTTAGGACACAAATCAGCCATGATCTATTGAATGGCAGAGCAGGGTTGAAGGGCTGAATGGCTTCCTCCTGTTCCAATGAAAGTGATCCATCTGCAGCTTGTGGTAACATTTCCCCTCACTGCTCACTTCACCTCCATGTCTAACACACTGTTACTGACTGAACAAACCTCCTGTGTTTGAACTAAACCTGCTCATGTTCAGTGGCTCCCTCTACTGCCACCCGGGTTTAACTCTCATCATGGAATGCTGTCTTGTGTTACTGTGGGAATGCCCACAAGGACTAATCGTGGAGTATGTGTCCCCTGGGATCCAAAAATCCCATTTATTTCCTTCTTCCTATTTCATTCTGGCATTGAGCTCTCTGTTTCAATCCATTCTCCTGTCATGCTCTTCAACATGCCCATGTGGGTGGACTATAGGCAGCTGGCACCTGAGATTGTGGGGAGAGGCAGATTCAATCAGGGATGTGGGAAAACACTCAGACACTGATCTGTCCATCTGATTGTTGACTCAGACAGACAGGCAGAAAGAAAGATGCCCATTTAGATAGCACCTTTGATGACCTGGGGCAATGAAACATGCTTCAACCCAATGATTTCAACCTCAAATCTCTGAAAAAACAGACACAAAGCTTTCTACTTGTACCAGGTTGTCTCTCAGCCTCCTCTTTTCTTAAGAAAAGAGTTTTAAGCTGTTAAGCCTTTCCTGGTGATTATAACCACTGTGTTTCTGTCAGATTTGTGACTGATCCTTTATTTCCTGTTGTGAGTGATGCGAGTAGCAGAAACAGTTACTGACTTGTGAGGGGTTTCGGTTGGAGTATTTATATTTACACATTCATTCCCACCCTCATATACAGTGTGAAATTGATGTAAAACAGAAGGAAAGGATTGAGTGAGCACCCACAGAAACACAAAAGGCACCCTGCGTACCTGAGTTGAATGAACCTGGACTTAGCAAAATGTGACAACAATCAAAACTAGTTAGAATTACAGAATCCCTCAGGCGCACAAAGAGACTATTCGGTCCATCGAGTCTGCAATGTCCTGCTGTCCCACCCTACCTCCATAACCCCACATTTACCATGGCTAACTCAACGCATCTAACCTACACACTACAGGCCATGTCAGCACGGCCAATACATCAAACCTGCACATCTGTGGGAGGGTCTCATATCATGTCTAAGTGCTCAGGATTGTGGATGAAGGCTCACAAATACTTGACTGACGCAAATCCTCTTTTTTTTTCAAAATAAAATCTGGGGGAAACTGCATCCAGCAAGATTTCTGATTATCTCATGAGGAAGAGAATTCAAAACTCCTGCCACTGACCCAGGGGGCGAAGTTAAGTCACAGAGGTCTCGGAACCATCAGAAATGTAACAAGTTGTGAGCAAGGTGGGAGTGAGACAAGGACAAAAAGACAGTCTGTCACATGGGGGAAGGCAGGAGAGATTATATTGCAGAAATGGTAGTCCCTCAAGGCCATGGGGAATGGAGTTAGGGCTGGGAAAGAAACCAGGAAACAAGGTGAGCAGCTGTCAAAGAAATACAGTGAAAAAACAGATAATAACAACATGAAATTGTTGCTCTCATTGGTGAGTACAGAACGCTGTAAAGCCTGGGTCATTCTATTACAGCCAACACATGCAGGATAGACCAAGTGGCCTCGATCTGTGCTGTAACTTTCTGATAAATTTATTCGGACATTTGGAATTCAGGTCAGATGATGTTAATAACTTCTCAAATTGGATTTGAGTTTAATATTCTGGAGAAATGTTAAATCAATCACAATGATCCCATTCTGCAGACTTTAGTCATCAGCCCTGCATGTTCCAGCATCTCAGTTACATCCATGTCCTTTTATTCTAATGTGATGCTGGTTACTGCCTCTGCCACCCCATCAATGAGTTCCTGCTCCCCACCATCTCCGAGTGAAATGAATTCTCCCCTCCCATTCTTTCTGGGAATTCGTTTCAATCTAAATCCTCCAGTTTCTGACCTCTCAGTTAATGAATAGCTCATTCCATCCACTCGATCTGGATTCCTCAGCATTTTATCACTTCAATTAAATCTCAGCTCATCCTCCTCGGAAATCATCCCCAGCCTATCCAACCTTTCATCAGAGCAGAAATTTCCCAATTGTAGAAACATTCTGATCAATCTCCTCTGTACCCTCTCTGGTGTGATCACATCAATCCTGGAATAAGGGGATCAGAAGTGTGTGCAGTACTTTAACTGTGGTCAAACAAATGTTCCTGACATTTCCCGTGTCACCTCCGTGTTCTTATGGTTGTCGCTCACACAAGAAGTGTCTTGGATTTCCCACATGGAACTGGATGTGCACTGGAACTGGATGTTAACTAATCCTAAATTAACTTCAGATTAAAACAAGATTATCAGCGACCTACCAATCAATTTCTTCCATTATACTCAAGTCACCTTACATTTTAAAATCTCTTTAAAATTATTACTATCTAAACACAACAGGCTTTATTTTGCTGATCAAGTATTCAGATGTCTCCACTGTTACAATCACTTGAAGATTCTCTTTACCTTCAGTTACATTTGGTGAATTGAACACTGATTGTAAATATATGAATATCAAAAGGACTTGGGTTTTATGGTAATTAATCCAGTCTGACATTCTTGTTGGTTAATATCTTGAAGAGAACTGTCCTCCGAACTCCAGCTGTGCACTGACTTCATTCACAACTGGATGTGGCTGGACTGCAGATCTTAGATCTATTCTGTTGTTTCCCGGATTGCTTTGCTCTACCTATCACTTGCTGATTATGCTGTTTGGAACACAAGTAGTCCTCTTTGGCAACTTCATCAGGTTAACACCTCATTTTTAGGTATTCATGCTGCTGTTACTAGCATGCCCTCCTGAATTCTCTCAGTTGAATGAGGATTGATCCTCTGGTTTTAATGGTAAGAGGTAAGTTGGGGAATATGCTGGGCCGTGATTCTGTAAGTTTTGTTGGAGTACAATTCTACTGCTGTTGGTGGAAGGAAAGAGCTAAACTCTTGCACTGTAAGCCGTATATGTAAGAGGCTACATGCAGTATCATGAACACTGATAGGCCAAGAAATGAAATGCGAACATCACTGTACAACGATGAAGGATTACAGCTACAGCAAGGGGAGATTAAGAGCCAACTTGACATAGTTGTAGGGAAAGAAGCAGCTGATCAGATTGTCTCATTCATAGTCACAAAGAGACTCTGTGAGATTATTGTACTGTTGGAGGTGAGGATGGAGGAGATCGGGGAGATGGAGAGTCCTTCAAAAGAAACTAATCTGCCTGAGAGTTATGAGATCGACTTGATTGCCATGCATTTAATAGAAAGCTAATTGAAACTGTTTTTATCCCCAAAAGATAACAAGACAATAGAAACAAACTCCAGAATACATGGTTCAGTGATGGATGTCAATAGCCCCTCAACATCCAACTCCCACAATTATTCAGCAAGCGTATGTGTGATTACCCTGTTCTGATGAACCAGAAAACCGCTGTTCACTCTGTGCAGATGGACAGTGATGTGGGCAAGTATTGGCCGAGCGGTATTGACACTAGACAGTTAATCCAAAGCCCCAGATAACGTTCTGGAGACCTGGGTTCAAAGCCTGCTGCAGCACTTGGGGGAATTTGAATTCAATTTTAAAAATTTCTGGAATTTAAGAATCTAATGATGACCATTAATCGATTGTCAGAAAAACCCACCTGGTTCAGTAATGCCCTTTCAGGAAGGAAGCTGCCATCCTTCCCTGGTCTGGCCTACATTGTGACTTCAGTCCCACAGCAATGTGGTTGACTCTTACCTGCTCTCTGGGCAATTAGGGCAGTTAATGCTGCCAGGCCAGCGATACCCTCATCCTGTGAATGAATAAAGGAAAATAAAAGTATCTACCCAGTGTGAATCTGTACATGTTCAACGATGTTGTGAACATTTCCAAAGCTAAGTTCTCTATATGCAAAACTTTATGAACTGCCAAAACCATTATTCATTACTTGGTGTGAACAAGAGAAAAAAAAATCCTTCAACTTGTGGTTATGAGTATTGGTGAGTATTGGTGTCTCAGCAGGATGGATGCCTGAGTGAATCCCTTCCCCCTGTTCCCTGCCTTCCAATCCCCACCCCCACCCCCACCCCACTCACACACACACACACACACAAACACACAGAGCAGGTGAACAGCTCCCCAGTCTGACTGGTTTGGCCAGTTTCCAGGTGGGATGGGTAAAGAATTCCCTTCTTGCATTCCCCACATTTCCAGAGTCGGTCCCTAGTGTGCCTGCACTGGTGTTTTGCCATTTCAGATAAATGCTGGCAGACTGTTATACACACCGTTACACACCCCCCTCCCCTCCCCCACCCCAGAACCCAGTATAACACAGTAAACATTATCTCCTGCTGTGGAGGGACAGACTGTATTGGACTGAGTAGGAACACTGAGCAGATTTACCTCAATGACAATTTAATCGATGACCAGAGCAAGTTAAGCAAGTCCAAATAAAATGCAATATAGCACAGAACGAGGCCCATCAAATCCAAGCTGGCTCTCTGTAGCAGAATCTCACATTCTCATTCCCCATATGTCCCACAAATTCTGAAATTTTATTTCCCTCAGAACTGATATAATTGTTTTTATCAATCATTCACCTTCTCTGCTTGCACCACCATAATAGGCAGCATGTTCTGCATATTTCCAGCCAATACAGTCAGCAGAAACACTTACTCATCTCCCACTGGCTCAAAACCTCACATCTGGTCTTAATTCTTGTGCTATCACCTATCGAAAACAGATATTTTTGTCTGTTATATCTAGGTGTGTTATAATCTTATACAGCTTTATCAAAAATATATTTAACTTATTTACTTCAATGAAAATAGCAATCTCTTCAAATCAATCCAGTGACTGCATTTTCTTCATCGTGAACCACTTCAGTAAGTGAACCACTTCAGTAAGTCTGTACTCCACACCCTGAAGATCACTCAGATCCTTCCTTGTTAATGTCTGTTTTGTTCCACAAATCTAGACGACACAAGTTTTCTGCACAACAGCAGTAGCTTTATTATCGGACAGCTGGCAAGAATTTCAAAGCATCTCTAAAGTAGCCGAGTGTCTACTTGTACAGACTCTTCTTCATGAATCTCTGCCTTACCCACAGAGACAGTATATTTAATAGGAATTAGACAAAGGCATATCAGTCACATGGGCGATTGTCATTACATATTTTAAAGCAGGTAATTATGAATTTACAAAGCTTGATGAATGCCAATGTCCTGTGATAATGTGTGATGGATTACAGAAACTGATTATCGTATTGTCCATGATTATGTGTTGATGGGAAGAGATTAAGGCAGAAGGGTTCTTCTTTCAGTAAATGGGGGATTCACTTACCTATGCTCATATGGAGGGGAAGTAGTGAGACAATGGGAGCAGGAGGCAGTTTAACAGGGTTGTGCCCAGGACTCTCAGTCTCTGATTCTCTGTCCGTCTGCAACTTCCCCTCTCAGCTCATGCAGTCACTTTGTCAGTTCTTTCACAAATTGTTTCCCCCTATCCTTGCCATTGTACATCTCCTGCCCTCCCACTACCATACCCTCTGGCAGCTGCATAGTCCAAATTCAAAGGGGGATTGCTCAGTTCCCTTTGCTGGGGTTGACGTCAGTTTTATTAGGATTGTGGGGAGTACCCTAACCCATCCCGGCCCGTCTCTGTCAGGGCCTTAGTCAGACTAGCTTTCAGTGTCTGCTTCATTCCTTCTCCTGTCCCTGAGCTCTGGGGGTGGGATGTGAGATGGGATTTCTGCTCAGTACCAAACAAGCCACAGAGCTGCTTAACTTCGTTTCCTGGAACATGTGTCCCTTGGTCAGAATCTGCAGGGGAATGTTTCCACCCACTGAGTAAACCTGTTTATTAAGACCCAGCAGGATTTCCTTCCCTGGGATTGGGATGGGGGTGTTTGTAAAATCCATCTGTAATTGTTCCCGTGAGCCCCTGGGTCCCTGCTGCTGCCTCCATTTTATTCTGATTGTTTTCCCTGGCTCACACTGTTTTCAGACTACACCCCTTCGACAAAACCTTCTTGTTCCAGAACACCCCTGTAGTTGATCATCCGATATTGCATTTTATCCTGCTCACTATGGGCCAGCCCATGATATGTTTTTAATAATGTTTGTTTTATACAGTGGCACTGCTGGATCATCCTATGTCCTATTACTGCCCCACCCTTTTCCCATTCCTGTTTCTCCTGCTATGGGATTGTTTCTGGAAATGTCTTTAAACTTTCCTTTCTCGCTTCTGTAGCTACTGCCACTGCATCCTCCTCAAATGTCTGCACTGTTTCAGTAAGTATGCTCACCCATGCTCACTACCCCGTTGGTGTGGAGTTTCTATTTTCCTGTGAGCTCTAATCTTCATTATTGCTGCTTCACTGGGAACGTTAGCTGCTTCCACTAACTCTCTGACTTGTTCTTCATGCTCAATGTGGCCCCCAGACAGGGTGATATGCCTTCACCGAGCCCAGTCATAAATATACAAAAGGCATGCTGACTGTGTGCATTTTGCCTCCCTCACCCCTGGTTAATGTCCACGCTTCTGCCAGGGCTCCTGATGGTTCTCTATTTCTGGATAATTCCTCACAAAATTCCCACAATAATTAAACAATCCTAAAGTTTGCCTGATCCCTTTACGGTGTGCAGGTGGATAGTTTTATAATCATAGTTTTTGTTCCCGCTGGTCTGTTCCCTCTCCCTTCCTGATTTGATCTCCCCAGTGTGATGTCCCAGTTCTGTCTCTCCCTACCTTCCCAGTTTCAATCTTTGTGTGTTAACTTTAAGCCTGGCCTCGCTAACCTGATCCAATACTCTGTCTAATATCTGGATATGTTCTTTCTCACTGCTTGAGATGATGAGGTGTTGGTAAGATCAGTGTGACGAAATCCATCAAACACACATCGGTGGGATATACTGGAATATTGTGGGATCCCTGAGGTAATAGTATCCTGGTGGACTGTTCTCCTCGGTCAGTAAACACCACTCTCTTTTGCCATTCAATGTCCACAGGTATTGACCCAGACTATTTCCAGCTTCTGTCAATCTATCACTGTCACAATTACTGCCTCTTCAGCCCCAGCTTTGATGAGATCCCGTTTGTGTGGGGAGTGAGAGGGCCCTCAATCTCTACAGGGTCGATAGACAACAACCCACTTTCCTGTTTGAGTTACGCACACTGCTGAGTGGGTCCGAGCTATAACCCACCAGATTATCTGACTGTCCCAGTCTCCCTGCAATGTATCTACTCTGGAGAGGTTGCCTCTCCTTTTCTTTCTGTCCCAGTCCTGGCCGGAGCATCCCCATGTTTAAATTCGGGTGTTGACGTCAATAGTTGCCATTTTAGAATCAATAGGAGCAACTCCCAGAATGGTCCCTTCTTGAGTGTCACACCTCCATATCTGAATACATTTTCTCATACTCCCGGTCTACATTGGGACAGATTTGCTTCATCCAGCTTCCGAGGTAACCTCTCCGACTGCTCTCATTTTAGTAATTGAGGGGGTGAGGGGTAAATCCTTATCGGTAACTGACAAAGATGCTCCGGTGTTAGAATCATGCAAGTGTTGGCCCCTTAACAGCACATCAATGAATATTCATGGGCTATGCATATACCTACATGAACACAGGCCACTCACAATATGAACACCTATCTCCCACTCTCTGCCTACATTCCTTGTCTATGTGCCCTTTCCTGCTTCCCTTGTAACATTGTGGGTCTGATTACCCTCCCTGTACTGCAGCTATTCCCCTGTGTTTCTGTGTTTGCCTCAGCTTTCATGGCCCAATTCAGAATGTGGTTAGAATTAACTCCCACTGGGAGTCCCATGTTTATAATCACAGTTATATGGGGTTCCATGTTATCTTTTAAATACATCAAACCGATTTCATCATCACAGTTTGGGGTTTGGTAATCCCCCGTGATTGTTACACACCTCAGGCTTCCTCTCTGTATGATCCTCGATATTACCCTTGGGTCCCTGAGTCACCAAGGTTATTTTAGCCCATTCAGCCTGTCCCCTCCCCAGTGTGTCCCTGTAATATCTGTAAATGCCTGGTGCCACGGATCAGCTGTGTTGCTCTGGCGGGAACCAGCTCACACCCCATCCTCTCATTGCAGGGACAGATTCTGCTGTACACTTCAGGGCATCTTGGGCCGAGGGAGGGTCCGTACATCATCTTCAGTGTGCCTGTGTACCTCTACTAATTCATCGATATTGTCCCAATAAGGCCCACTATTACCATTTCTCTATCAGGCTGGGTGTTAACTCACCAACATCTGTTATTCAGCGGGTGAACGGTTCAGGTTTGGTTTCTGTCAGTTCCCTTTGTTGCTCCCTACTGTCTAAGTTGAGCTTTGATGCCCAGTGGTGCCATAGACACAGCCTTTTGGACCTTACAGGGCGGTGGGTCATCCCACCCATTGTCGTCTCTCTGTCCATACGTGGGCACTTTGTCATCTAACCCGTTCCAGTCAGTGTCACCATCCTCACTGCCTTCTGAGGAGAGCGGGGCACTAGGTACCTCCCCCACTGTAACTACCACCTGGCCCTTCGGCTTTAAGGCCTCACGTCTGAGAGTCACCACCTTCACTGGTTCCTGTTTCCCATAATAATGTAACATATTCTGTCATTCCTGGAATGTGAATTTGGTTTTACTTGAAATATTAATAATTTTTCATTCACTTTGCATATCTATAGAGGTGAAAATTCTACTGTGATTATTTAAGTGAATTTAACATGATCATACAATGAAAATAACTGATAATCAACGACAGTGAATAATATGTGATTATTTGTACAAGTTCTTGCAATGAAAATTCAATTTTATTTAATGCTTGTCACCCATTACACCATGGGCATTCTTATTAGGGAATAAAGTAATGGAAGGATATCAGAGAAAATAAATAGACTGTAATTTTAACTTCACAGCAATAATGAACCAAAACAATATTTGGAAATACGGTTAAACTACATAACAAAGTTTCCAGTGTCATTATTGACATGAAAACTATTTTAGTTTGTAAGTTGTTTTGCATTAAGAATAATTGGAAATGAATTGTGATTTGGAATACACCATTTAAAATATATTTTGAAGAGAATAATCAGATACATTTTTTGGAGGAGATTAAGAATGGAAATAAATATATATTCATTGATACTAATAGTTTTAAAATGTTGAGAAGTTGACTGGGATTATTTGATTGAGAGAGGCTGCATGATTATAAAGATCAGTTCGCTGTTTTCATTGCATTGTTGGTTTCACTAGAACCTATTGTGGTCTGAGCTCTTGTTGTATGCAGTGGACTGTAACTAATAGCTTAATTAACCTGCGAGTCCCTGATCAGATTTCCTTTGTCTGTAAGTCATTCTGTAAGTGAGCAACACACCTCATTTTGTGAGGGGAAACAGATTCTCTTCAAAGGAAATAAGTGGCAGTTCACACTGAGAATGGTTTCTAGCACACACCATCAGCAGGAAAGGGTTTTTTCTGAAGAATTCCAATCTCTATCTACAAATCTGATTTGTCAGTTTGTGGAGGATTCAGCCCCTTTGTTCAGAGCTGTTTTTATACAAGCAGTTGGTTCATTATGTTTTTGCCAAGAATGTTGTTTACTTTCCCTTTTTATTGTGATTCTGCAGGTTAGGATATTCTGTGAGTCAATAATGTTCAATAACTTAACATTGAATGGTTTAGACTTTAACAGAGCAGTGTCCTTGTTTTCAGCTAAGTATTCACTTTCCATTTCCTGATTGTATTGAATGTTCCAGAACCAAACTCTGAGCAATGTTTCCATTCACTTGTGTTGGATTCACTGCCAGCCACATGGTCAGACAGTTTCAGCAGTTTGAATTCAATAATCATCTAGAATTATGAGTCTATTGATGAAATTATTCTCGATTGTCAGGAAAAACCCATCTCGATCACTGATGTCCTTTAGGGAAGGAAGCTGCCATCCTTCCCTGATCTAGTCTACATGTGACTCCTGACCCACAGCAATGTGGTTGACTCTGCCCTCTGGGTAATAAATGCTGCCCATAGCCAGTGGCACCTACATCCAGTGAATGAATTTTCAACAAAGCTCTCAGTCCTGTGTCATGTGAGAAAGAAGCAGAAGGTGAAGTTTCAGCCCCTCAAGTCCACTCCATCATTCAATAAGGCCAGGCCTGATCTGTTAGTGATTTGTGTTCCATCTTCCCCCAACGTCCCTTAACAAGAATCGATCAAACTGTGTCTTAAAAACATTCATTGAGCCCACCTTCTGGGACAGAGAGTTCCAAAGTTGCACAGCCCTCTGAGAGGAAATAAATGTCCTCATCTCAGTCCTGAAAGGGTGAATCTAATTTTAAAGCAGTTCTCTCGAGTTCACGTATGACCCACAAGAGGAAACATCCTTTCCACGTCCTCCTTAACAAACCATTCAGGATCTTAGACACTTCAGTCATGTCACCCCTCACTCTCCCAAACTCCGGCTGAAACAAATCCAGCCTGTCCAATCGATCCACATTTTATTACTGTCACACCAGGTTGAAATGTTGTGTTGTGTTTATTATGCAGTGAATGTGTTGTTCCACTGTGTGGGGTCTAAGAGAAAACGTGAACCATACTAGCTTTCCTGTCTCACTGTGTTACATATATCTTACATCACTGTGGTGATCCCATCCCTCCCGACCTCATATAACCAAAAAGAATGGCAGAGAGAGATCAAGAAAAGTTGTTAGAAAATTCGTTGTTGCCGAAAAGGTACTTGGTCTGTTTGTCGAGATTGCATTGTAATTGAAGTAACCAGTTAATGAAAAGTTACTGACAAAATATTTTAAGTGGAGTTGCTGCTGGTGATGGAAATGCTGCTGGTTGGTATAAGAGAGGGCTGGGGGGAATACTGTACTGATGAGAAAGTGAAGCAAGGTAACCTTTTATCTTTGTCAATAAGAAGAGGCAGAGATTGCAGCTAGGACAGCGTTGGAGCTGTTTTGATCTTGCAGACATTATTTTAATATTTATTTGATGTGATGTGGGTGTCACTGGCTGGGCCCAGCATTTATTGCCCGTCCCTAGTTACCCTTGAGAAATTGGTGCTGAGCTGTCTTCTTGAACCGCTGCAGTCTACCTGCTGTGGGTTGACCCACGACTCCATTGGCGTGGGGATTTCCAGAACATTCACCCACCGACAGTGAAGGAATGGCGATATATTCCCAAGTCAGGGTGGGTTAGTACCTTGGAGGGGAACTTGAAGGTAGTTGTATTTCCATCTAGCTGCTGCCTTTGTCCTTCGAGATGGAAGTGGCCATGGGTTCCTTGAGTGTTGTTAGGGCGGCACTAATCCAGGCAAGTGGGGAGTATTCCATCACACTCCTGACTTGTGCCTGGTCGCTGTTGGGCAGGCTTTCAGGAGCCAGGAGTTGAATTACTCTTGTAGCCACTGTGTTTGTGTTTTGAGACCAATTCAGTTCCTGATCAATGATTATCCCCAGGATAATGTTGATAGTGGGTGTTCAGTAATGGTAACAGCATTGAATGTCAAGTGATGGTAGTTAGGTCATTTCTTATACGTGATGGTCACAGCCTGCATTTGTGTGGCATGTATGTTACTTGCCCCTTGTCAGCCCAAACCTGGAAATTGTCTAGATCTTGTTGTTCTTGGGGTTGGACTGCTTCAGTACCTGAGGAGTTAATTGGTTATCAATGTTCAATAATTACAAAATTATGCAAATTCCTTTTTCTATCAAATGTCATGGACTGTATCTTATGGTCACTCTGATATTCACTTTCATTATCTCCTTATTTTCTTTCTAATTCAGACACAAATGTTTGAACATTGATCAGGATAAAATTAAATAATTTAAAAACATACGTTTCTACAGAGATGTACTACTAAGACTTATCTCAAGAGGGTTAGAATATAAAAACACCATTGTGCTACTGAGACTTTATAAAGCTCTGGTTAGGCCCCATTTGGAGCACTGTGTTCAGTTTTCGTCCCCACACCTCAGGAAGGACATACTGGCACTGGAACGTGTCCAGCGGAGATTCACATGGATGATCCCTGGAATGACAGGTCTAGCATATGAGGAACGGCTGAGGATACTGGGATTGTATTCGTTGGAGTTTAGAAGATTAAGGGGAGACTTAATAGAGACGTACAAAATAATACATGGCTTGGAAAAGGTGGATGCTAGGAAATTGTTTCCGTTAGACGAGGAGACTAGGACCCGTGGACACAGCCTTAGAATTAGAGGGGGTCATTTCAGAACAGAAATGCGGAGACATTTCTTCAGCCAGAGAGTGGTGGGCCTGTGGAATTCATTGCCACGGAGTACAGTGGAAGCCGGGACGCTAAATGTCTTCAAGGCCGAGATTGATAGATTCTTGTTGTCTAGAGGAATTAAGGGCTACGAGGAGAATGCTGGTAAGTGGAGCTGAAATGCGCATCAGCCATGATTGAATGGCGGAGTGGACTCGATGGACCGAATGGCCTTACTTCCACTCCTATGTCTTATGGTCTTATGGTCTTACATGTCAACTAATTGAATGAAATACATTACTTCTGTATTGTCTGCATTTTGAGCAAAAGTAATTTCTTTTCAATAATTTCCAAATGGCTCATTTATTGTCCTCAATCCATCAATCCAGCTGTTATATTTTAGTCGCCATAATGTTTCCATGCAGGAAGGGCAGGATTATAATCACATACTTACGGTGGTTACTCACAGGGAAAACTGCTCAGATATTTATCGTGATAATTGGACTACGATTGTATTAGACAGTTCCAGTGTGTAATGGATAAAAAGAATTACTAATTTCTAATAATGATGGAACGAAGCGACAATGATCTTAAAAAAATATAAGTCTCATGATAATCAAATACGTCAATCTGTTTGAAGCAGTTATTCATATACATAAATTCACATTGACCTGCTTTGTAACGCACATGAATTGGAAATAAAGCATTCGCCATTCAACGTGACTACTCAGCGAAAGACAACTTTCCTCAGATTCTCAAAATTGTGAATTCTAAGAATTCAAGATTTATTGTAAAAGAATTGATCAAACATTTGTTAATTCAAGTTTGTGTACACAAGAAACACATGAAATTTAAATAATGTTTAATGTGTAAAATAGTTAGCTCTTTTGTAATAATCAGAAATATTGAAATGTTAGCATTGAAGTGAAATACAATCAGTACAAGAACGCAAAAAACTGTGGATGCTGGAACTCAGAAACAAAATCAGTAATTGCTGGAAAACAACACAGCAGGTCTGGCAGCATCTGTGGGAAGCATTCAGTGTTAATACTTTGGGTTCAGTGACCCTTCCTCAGAATGTATTTTTGCTCACAGCCAATTCAATCCAACTAAGCTTCCATACTGAAAATTATTTTGCTAAGATTAAGAGATTGTAGAGTGCAATATTGTTTGTCAGTTGATGTATTGAGCCATTGTTCCACATCGACAGCTGGATATATTGTATTTAAACAATGATTACCAGTTAGACATTAGCAATAATTATTTTTAAAATGGCTGAAACTAAATTTAAGGTTGATAAGAAAATCCTTATTGCAATGTAATTGTGCAGTTTATCTGAAAAAACTGAAATATTGAAGTGAAAAATAATTAGCCATCTCTTAATTGATAAGGCTGATTACTAATCCTTCCATTAATATGAGAATTCAAATAAAAGAGAAAGAGATAGTTACTGTGAGTGTTGGGTGAGAAAACTTTGATTGATTGCAGGTGTGTTGACCTGAAAAGAATGTTAATATTTCATTATGACACTGGCACTAAAAATAATGGATTCAACTAAAATGTGAATCTCATGATGGTGTGAGAATTGAAATGACAATCGAATAATAATTAATGTTAGAACTCAACACTTAAAATGATTCAATATATTCAAAGCAGTTTGTTCTCGATATTCATTAAGATCAGTAAACTGAGAATTAAAATATTGGGTTAATTTAAAATAACAATCACAACTTCAAAGATTATTCATCAGAACTTTTTTGTCATTGAACAAACCCACATTTATTCAAGAAAATTCCCTCATTTTCTGTCTTTTTTTCCACAGGGATCTGTACTGGAACCCTTCTGGTTACGATACAAATATATAGAAGTGACATGAATTAAAATCTAATTGGGTGAGTTAATAAGCTTGCAGATGATGCAAAGTTCAGTGCAATCGTGAATAATGTAGAAGGTTGTCAAAGAATGAAGCAGGAAAAAGATAAACTGCAGCTACGGGCAGAGAAATTAAAGGTAAAGCTTAATCCATACAAGTGTGAGGTGTCACACTTTGGGAGCTCAAATGTTAAGGAAAAGTAGATAGTTAATGGCAGGACCCTGAACAGCTTTGTTGTTCAAAGGGATCTTGGCGTTCAAGACCATGGCTCCCTGAAAGTGTCCATGCAAGTAGATAGGGTGGTAAGGAAGGCAAATGGCATGCTGGCCTTTATTAGTCAGGGAACTGGTTACAAGAGTCAGGATATCATGTTGCAACTTCATAAGACTTTGGTTAAGGCATACTTAAAGTTTTGTATTTACTTCTGTTCGCCACATTTCAGGAAGGATATGGAGGACTTGGAGAGGGTACAGAGGGCATTTACCAGGATGCTGCCTGGATTTGGAGAGGCTGCCTTTTTGTGGAGTGGCGGTGTCTGGGGCAAGAATTGATTGAAATCTATACAATCATGAGATACATAGGTAAGGTTCTGGATTAGTGGTGCTGGAAGAGCACAGCAGTTCAGGCAGCATCCAAGGAGCTTCGAAATCGACGTTTCGGGCAAAAGCCCTTCATCAGGATTCCAGATGAAGGGCTTTTGCCCGAAACGTCGATTTCAAAGTTTCTTGGATGCTGCCTGAAATGCTGCGCTCTTCCAGCACCACTAATCAAGAATCTGGTTGACAGCATCTGCAGTCATTGTTTTTTACCACATAGGTAGGGTTGTCAGTCAGGCAGTTTCTCCCCAGAGTTGAAACGTCAAAACTATGAGGGATGCATCTAAGGCTGTGGGGGGTGGGGGGGGGGGGGGAGTTCAAGGGGCATATGAGGGGCAATTATTTTTTACACAGGGAGTGGTAGGTGTCTGGGATGAACTTCAAGGGTTGGTGGTGGAGGCAGATACATTAAGGCTATTTAATGTTCATTTAGATAATTTGGATGGATATGGATCAAGGGTCGGCAGAAGGGATGTGTTTCTTTTGCATTATGTTCAGCATAACGTTATGGGCCAAAGGACCCATTCCTGTGCTGCACAGATCTTTGAGAGAAAACTAATATCTCACTCATATGACATTTCATCTAATCAATATTTAGCCACTCGTGTCAGAAATAGGAAGAAAATAAGTAGAGAATGAACTTGACTATAATCTAAAGTTAGAGTCAATGACATTTACAGAGGTTTTTTTTGTTTTTTTAAATTATAAGATTAATAACTTTGGAGATGTGTTGAAAACTTTTGCAGTTATTGATGTGCTGAGCCAAAATTACCCTTTTTAAACTCAAGATTGGACTAGAAAGCTGTTAGAAAACTTGAAAATATTCAGTAAGGTGTAATGCACATCATATTTTAATCCATTGATTATTACTGCCAATACTACAATAAAAAAAAAATCAGGTCTACACCAAAAAGCATCGATTTTCCATCCAATGCTCATTGGAAATATTGGAATACTACTCATTTCAACAATCAAAGTAATCACAGGCTCATCGATTAAGAGATATCTAATGACATTTCACCAATAATTACTGTTTATTTCGAAGAAACAGCAATGGGAAGTTTGTCATTAACATGCAGTTCACTGACAGCATTTTAATAATTTAGTTATTGCTAATATCTAACCACTGATCAATCCAGTAAGGGATAGAAAAGTGGAATTATGGCTCAGTACATCAACTGAGGGAAAGATATTGAAGTGTTCACTCTCCCAATTATTGTGAATATCGATGTATATTTTGATTTGATTTGATTATATTTTTCTTCAACACAAAGATTTATTGTAATTCTGATCACAGTAAGATTTAAATATTTTAAAGCTAAAAAAATTTAAATTCGTGACTTTTTTGGAAACAAAAAAATAGAATTTACAGGTGTTTGCTCTTCCCTTTATCAATCAGAATACATTTGTAATTGTTGCAAGGTATACATTTGTGGAAGGAAGAGAAGATGTCTGCAGCTGAATAGTCACAGTGAATGACCTTTTCTTCCGATTCCGTCCGACTGCTAAACATTCTCATTATCTTTTTCTTTATAAGGAAAACTGCTTTAAACGTATTCAGCAGTTGTATGTTTTATGAATTTACAATATGTCGATTTATCTTTCTTCCAATTATCCTGATATTAATATGTAAGTGAGAGCATATGTGCTTAGTACCATTATTATCATGAATTACTAATTCATTCTCAGTCCATGACACAGAAACAGTCTAATTAATTCCCAGCCCAATTATCGGAATGAACACTGGTTAGTTTTCATTTGAGTAATCCCAATTGATTATAATCCCACCCTTCCTTGATGGGAAGATAATGAAAGGCACTTGTGTAGCTCCAGTAGTGTGTCTCCTAAGAGACCAGATAACCAGATGCAGAGCCATAGCCTTGAAAGCTAGTGCTTCCAAATAAACATGTTGGACTATAACCTGGTGTCATGTGATTTTTAACTTTGTCCATCCTAGTCCAATACCGACATCTCCAAATTATTGTTGCACAAAGGAATTCTCGTAATTTTTAATAGAAAATATGACTTTAATTGAGATCTTTAACACACGATTATTAATCCCTTCCTATATTAATATAATATAATTGTAATTAAAAAGAAATGCTCACTGAACACGGCGCACACAGCTACACAAATGTCTTCCTGGTCATCGAATTACTGCTCCAGAGAAAATCCTGAGTAAGTATCTTATTGTTTCTGAGAACAAGAACCACAATAAACATTTGGTGAGCAGTTCCATCCAATAAATGCACTTGATTTCTTATTTTTCATTTCAGTAATTGCACACAAAATATTTCACTAAAACCAATAACAATGGTTTTATTACAAATGAGCTTTATTACAAATGAGCGAGGACGCTAACGTCAGCATACATAGCAGATTTCCAATCCAGGTGAAGTATCGCAAAAAAAACATGTATTTTGGCTTAGTACAACTGTAGGTGAAAACATTTTGAGCTTGCACCTTAAAAATCTTTACCTGCTTATTCAGAGAAAATAATGAAAGATGGCACTGTAAATTTATTTTGACTTTCACTCATGAAAATACTCATGTGAATCGCTTCTCGTTTTCTTCCTCGTTCTGATACAAATGTCGAAATATTTACGATAATAAAACTTTAGGAATAATAAGTGTTCTTTGCAAGAACGACATGAAGATGTTCAAGGTCCTCGAATTCCTGTTGAGTAGAATCCCCTTCATAAGGGTCTTATTGTCTCGTGCCGATGTTTTTTCGTGACTGGTGACTGATGCGTTTTCAAATTATGTGCACTGCAGAAGGATTTTTAAAAATTTTCAATCTGTTATGAGGAAAAAAAATGCTTTGAACATGTTGATTTACTTTTTTTACTCCAAAGTTATTTACCAATGTACAATCATCACAAAATTATGGAGGTTCCCTGTATCTTACGTTCACTGTCGTGCACACTTTCACTATCTACTTATTAACTTCCTACTTCTGACAGGAATGTCTAAGCATTGGTCATGAACAAAAGTATATAAATTAAAAGTACGTCTCAAGAAGCAAACCAATGGATGGTAATATGTCATTCTTGTAATCCTGCATGTTTGACCCAAAAACAATTCTGCTGAATAATAACTGAATTGCTCATTTTTGTGAATCCATAAAGCTAGCCGTTATATTTTATTCCTCAGTTTACCGATCTTAATGAATATCGAATAATCATCACAGCAAAGTGCTTTTAGAATATTAAATCAATTTATTTTTACAGATTATAATGTTATTTTTCCAGTCGCTGCCATTACAATAATTGCACAATTATTGGAGTTAATCTTTCTAACAAATATAGTGAGAATCGCATTTTAATTGCATCAATTGTTTCTGACTACGAACACTACAATATACAAATCAATTTACTGTTCAGGTGAACGATCCCATAATGGAACCAATGACTTCCCATTCAATGCCTCATTATAAATATTTGATGATTGCTCATTTGAATGATCACGGTAATCTCAGCCTGAAGCGTTCAGAGAACTGTAATTACTTTACATTAGAATAATTCCTGGTCATTTCTCCACATTGTTCAGTGAAATATTCAACTACTATTTCTCAGTATTCTTAAATTAACTGATAGAATGTTGACAATCCAATTGCTGCTATTATCTAATCATTGTTCAATATAGTTCAGGGTATATCTGTGGAATTATGGCTCATGCATGAAATAATCTAAAGATTTGCAGTGTTTGTTGTAAATATCTATTTTTATTTTAACCCTAGCAAAAGTTGAATTGATTTAATTATGTTTCGCTTACATGTTAACATTTATTGTATTTATAAACATGAAACAAGTTAATCATTTTTCATGGAACAAAATCATTTAAAATTCTTGTGATGTTTTGAAGTACAATAAAAGATATTTACAACTCTATTGTTACATGAAATAGTCACAGTACATTTTGAACTTTGGGAATTTGAACATTTCTGGAAAGAAGAGAAGTTGTCTTCAGATGAATAGTCTCATTGTGTGACTAATTCATTTATTTTCCTATTCATTTATGTTGCAAAAGTATTTTAATTTTCTTTTTATTCTGTGAAAACTTGCTTTGAACATGTGGAACTATTTTATTGATTTTTGTTCATCAGTTTACAATGATCAAATGATTAGGCATTTTTTCCTCTCATGGATCTTCATGAGATTCATATTTAATTAAAGTCATTATTGCTTTGTTACATAATTACTGTAAACACTAATTCATTTTGTCAGTTCATTACACACAGGAAATATGTAATTAATTCCCACACAAATTATTACGATAAACATCTGATTCGTTTTCATTTGTGTTGCCACAATAAGCATGTGACTGTGGTCCTACCCTTCCGGGGTGGGAACATTATGAAGGGTCCTTGTGGAGCTCTGACAGTGTCTCTGCACCAAGATCAGGAGGAATGATTTCAATTCCCACCTTCAGCAGAGATGTGTCAGAGCGGCTCCAAATATTCATGAGAAAATACCTGAGCATAGATTGAACTACTTTTCAAAACAACATGAAATATACTTCAATCTGCTGTGTATTTTAATCATCACCATATCTACTACTTATTTTCTTCACATCACTAATAAAACGATGCATCTAATTCTGCTGGTTCGACATGCCTTGGAAAAGTAGTTGAGAATGTTGAAATCTTAAAGTTGGAAGAGTATAAGAAATGATACTCACTGATTTTTTTTTCTGTTTGAAAGAGCCTAGTTCAGACATTTCAAGCACATAAATCCTTATTCTCCGGTATTATAAAGATGAAAAAATATACAGTCGAAATTCCTCTTCAGCAAAATAACCAAATGCAACTTCATATGACCCCCTACAATTGTAACTAAATATTGCAATTCATTTAAATATTGTTATGTGCTATGAACAAATTAAATTTCTTAATACTGTTCATTCTTGAATTGTCAGGAATTTGTTTTTATTTTTCATCCACCAATTCATAATTCATAAGATTGATATGCTTTCAAAATATCGACGTGCTCATTTGAACATTTAATTTGTCTCTGTCTCACTTATCTCACTTCATGCATGACAGCTTCAATGCATTTTGCTAATTAACTCTACGAAACTTAAAAATATTGTTGACTTTGTTTCCTTGCACACAAAAGAAGTCATGTAGGTACACCCATCTGTTCTGTTGCTCAAATAACACTAAATTTTAAATTATTGAAAAGACTACACTGGGGGAAGAAGAACAATTCTTCATCTCAAATATCACATTAAATAACACTTTTTCAAATCATGTGACCTCTAAAATGATTTGTATTTTAATTTCATTATAAGAAAAAAACCTGCTTTGGAAAGGTTAGAAACTGTTTCTTTTACTTCCAGCATTCGTTGTCAATGACCAATAATCACGTAATTATCAGTCATTTTGTGCAAAATAATTTTCTGAACCAAATGTCATTTATCTGACCTTTTGTTCACAACAGTACTCACTTTCCCAGTCCAATTATTTTCTTCCTTATTCTGACATAGATGTCTAAACATTTATCAGGATAAAAATTAAAAAAAATAAACATGACTCAACAAAAAAAACCCAATGTTGAACTGTGTCAATTGTTGCTGAGTTGTTTTAGAATTATTAAAGCGACTTTTTATATATTAATTTTCTGTTTATCAATCTTAATTATTACGCAATCGACCTCAGAGCAAAGTGCTTTCAAAATATTAAGTTAATTTATCTATCAATACTCTAGAAACAATTAACAATTACAATAATTACACAGCACTTTGTTCTTGTTATGAAGTCCAAGTTAATGTGCTTTTAATATTTTCCATATTTCTTATTGTGAATGCTACAATATAAAAACCTGTTTGGTCGGGCCAATACACCCAGAAAAGACCAATAACTGCCCTTGCGATATCCTTTGTAAATATCTGACTTTTGCTCATTTGAAAGATCACAGTCATTGATATTCAGAGAACACCAGTTACTTCACACTGCAATATTTCTCTTCATTTCTGCACATTACTCAGTGGAATAGTAAGATGAGATACCTCATTATTCTTAAATTCATTAATAGTAGTTTTAAAATCAATTTGTTGCTAATATCGAATAATTGTTCAATTTAGTAAAGGATGTAAATGTGGAATTATGGTTCCATATAATAACTATTGCAAGGACTTAGCAATGTAGAATCTCCCAATCATTGTGAATATTGTTTTTCATTTTAAACTTGGAAACACTTTTGAAATGATTTGATTGTAATTCACTTCAATGTTAACATTTATTGTGCTTCTAATCACAATAATAGTTGAATATTTTTCTTGTGCACAATGATTTAAATTCCGATGAACTTTTTTGAAGTACACAAAAAAAGGATTGACATCTTTCTTGTTTCATTAAACATTCACGGGAAATGGTGACTTCTTAGAAACCAGACATTTTCAGAAACCATGAAAGTTGTCTTCAGCTGAATAGTCCCATTGTCTGACCAAGTCTTCATTTTGTTCCAATTTACGTGTAGAACAAAAAAAAAATTACGTTGCATTTCATAAAATGAGAAACTATTATGAACATGTAGAATGATTTATTCATTTGTATTTATCAACTTACAGTAATCACACAAATCTGTCAAGTTGTCATTCCACAAATTATCATAAAATCATATTTAATTAAGACATCTGTTAACTCCCATCATTATTGATAACTACTGTTTAATTTTCAGTACATTACACACAGCATCCATCCATTTAATTCCATTCCAATTATCACAATAAACATCTGATTATTTTTCACTTGAGTAACCACAGTGAGCATGTGATTGTAGACCTGCCCAGCCTGGTTGGGAACATTGTGAAGGAATGTTGTGCAGCTCTGGTAGTGTCTCTGTTACCAGACCAGGAGGTACAGTTTCAATTCCCACCTTACACAGAGTTGTGTCAGAGCAGCTCCGAATGTTGATTAAAAAATATCTCAGAATCAATTGAATTGCCTTTCAATTTAATATTAGATATGGTTCCATTTGTTGTTCATTCCAATAATCACAGTATTTGCTATTTATTTTCTTTAGGTCACTAATAACAAAATGTATCTAATTCCACTCAATCAATATTCGTTGGAAAATATTTGAGAATGTTGCAGTCATACAGATGAAATATACAAAGTAATGATATTAATTGATTTGCTTTTGTTCTGAAGAGCTGAGTTCAAACAGTACATAGAACTTGATGCTCCAGTGCTATAAAAATGAGGAGAAAAAATAAATTTCTTGTTCAGTCAAATAAACAAATGCCAAATCATTTTATTTATCAATTTTTAATTATTGATCTGTTTATGAATTCTGTGAATTTTTTTTCCATTTTCCACTCACCTATTTATATTGAATGTGAGATTGAACTGCTGTGAAAATATCCAAGTGCATTCATTTGAAATTTGATTTTGCATATTTATCACTGTGGGATATATGTAAAGCAGTGTTACTTCTGCAATCATAATTGTGTATTCAAGGTAAATGAACTCACACCAATGTATAATTGTTTCAGCCAAGAGCTGAGTTAACAAGAATGAAACCTATGTGAAGGAAATATATTATTGCTTTTGTATTAGCTAAAATGTGCATACAAGAATGAAATGTGTCTGCAAATAACGGTAAATGTTATAGAGAAATAGTTAAGGTGCTGTGAGGGGAGGGGTGTAGGTTAAGCTAGATATGCCTGTACAAACAGTTACAAGCATCTGTTTCCCACTTCAGCAGGAACAAAAAAAAAACACCATCAAAAGGTCATAAGGCTCGGTGTAAATAAAGAATAAAAGGAAATTATGCTTTGGTTAGCGCGGAAATAGATGGCAGTGAAGAAGAATAAATAACAATAAGACCACAGAGGGAGGTGGTCAAACGGCCTTGTGAGGCCAGAGATAAACATTTTGTCAGGGACGAGGCTGGATGAGTTCAGAGATAAACAGCCAGTTTAGATTAGAAATAGTTGTAAACAGTGAAGGAGCAATGGGAGGAGGGAAGAGAAATGAATTATATAAATATTGTGTACTCATTAAATTCAGTGTGTGTGTGTGTGCCTTGTGGACAGTGGACACCACACCCTTCTTGCAACAGCATAATAAATGATACAACTGATTCAGGTCTTGTTCCGACTGAAGTTATTGAAGTGACTGAACTTCGTTTCTCACAATCACTTATCTCATTTATTGCATGATGTCTTGCTCAGCAATTATATTAACGATTTAAAAATTCTAATCTTAAATAAGATCCTTAACACCCAATTACCAATCTATTCCTAATTCATGTAAATATCTCAATTTTCTTGAAGTCAATGTTCACACAAAACAGTGCACATAAAGCGACAAAAAGATATTCATCATCAGCTAATTACTGTTCAGTGGAATAACCTGAATATCTTATTGTTCCTGAGACTAATGACAACAGTAAGCATTTGTTTACTCGTCCATGCAGTAAGTGCATTTGATATCTTATATTTCAGTTCAGTCGTTAATGAAAATGTTTGATGTTTAAACCAATAATTCTAGTTTATCATGGATATTGACTGTAATACAATAACACTGAAAACATTTTTTAAAAATATTCTAACAATCTTTAAGCTCCTCTTCAGTTGTGTGTGTGCAATAGACAATTCAAATTATAACCATTTTTGTTGCAAATTCAACAAATGCTACATTTTGAATTTATGAACTTCTTACAGTTTTGCAAAAAGGTTAGTCTTCACTGTATGTCATATTAAAAGACGGCTTTTTCCAAACATGCATGCTACAAAATGATTATTGCTTTCATTGCATTGTAAGAAAAGAAGTGTTGAATTTTTTGTTGTTTCAATTCCAACATTATTCATCATTGTGCAATAATGACACAATTGTTACAATCGCTTTATATACCACCCAGCAGTGACTTCATTGTTTATTTATTTTCATGCTCATTTTCATGATCTATTAATTCTCTTCCTAATTCTGACACTTTGATTATAATATTAATCAACGTACCATGTCTACAAGGATCCAGTGGAAAGAAATTCACAATTTGTATATTGCATATATTTTTGAGTTCAGAAAAGAATTTTATTCAATAATTACTGAATGTCTCATTTTTTTCTTTAATACGTAAAGCTAGCTACTATATTTTATTCCTTAGTTCACTGATCTTAATAAATACTTAATCAACATCACAGCAAAGTGCTTTTGAAATATTGAATCATATTAATTCTTCATATGTATTGCAGTGTACAATCTCTCATTCATTGTTACAATCAATATTTAGTTTACCTGTTGAAACATAGTTGTATTAATATAAATATATTTCACTTCAATGCTAACACTTAAGACTTAAGCATTTTTCATGCAACAAAATCCAATGAAAAAGCATCAGCATCTCTTTATTATTTCATTAAACAATGACAATAAATTTTGAATTTTTGAAAGTTGAACATTTTTAGAAAGAAGGAATGTTGTCTTCAGTTGAATGTTCGCATTGAATGACTTATTCACAGTGTCTGCTGTTTATTCTCTTCTTCGGGTTGCCAAGAAAAGAAATTAACTAATTCTGCTGGTTCTAAATTCCTGAAAAATATTTGAGAATGTTGTGGTCTTAAAGGTGAAAAGGCTAAGTGATCGTAAGTGATTAGTTTTTTGTTCGAAAGAGCTTGATTCAAACATTTCGGACATTCACATTGTTCTTCTGCCTTGTTACAAGGAGAGAAAACAAGTCGCTTTCTTCGTCTGTAAAGTAAACATATGCCACTTCCAATTATTCATTAGTCAGCTAATTACCTACATTTGTTATTAAAAATTGCAATTCATCTAAATATTGGAATGACATTTGATCAAATTAAATTTCTAATTATTTTTCATTCGTGAATTGTTGGAGTTTTTTTTGGTTTTCCATTCATCTATTCGTATTGAATGTAAATTTTACATGCTTTGACAATAGCGGAGGGTGTTTATTTGAAATTTGTCTTTGCATACCTCTCACTGATTTTACTTATTGCATATAGTTTCACAGTGGCTCAGTCATTAACAATGCTGCCTCACAGTGCCAGGGATCTCGGTTTGATCCCATAATCGGGTAACTGTCTTTGTGTACTTTACCCATTCTCCCCAAGTCTATGTGACTTTGCTGTGGTTTCCTCCAACAATCCAAAGATGTGTAGGTTAGGTGAGCTGGCCATGCTAAATTGCACATTGTGTTCAGGGATGTGTGTTAGTCAACAGGAAAAGTAGAGGAATATGGTTGGGAAAGTGTTTGGGTGGGTTACTCTTTGGAGGGTCATTATTTTCAACGAAATGACCTGTTACCACACTGTGCTAACAGGGATTCTACAATAGTTTAATTGCATTTCTCTCAGCAATTCTAACTTTTTAAAAGTTGACTTTAGTTAATACCTTTAACACTTGATTATCAGTGTTCCTAAATCTTGTAAAATATCTCAATATTTTTTAAATCATTGCTCACACAAAACACTAAACATGAGGCCACACAAAGGTCTTCATGACCATCTATTTACTGTTCAGTGGAATAATCAGAATAACTATCTGATTGTTCCTGAGATCAATCCCCACTGCCACAGTAAGGATCTGGTTATCATTCCCTCCAATAAATGCAGAAGTTGTTCTCAGGTATTTCAGTTCAGTAATTACACACGATTCTGGTTGTTCAAAGCAGTGGTTATTCTTTATTATGAATGGCAAAGGATTCTAACGGAAGAGGTGTTCATATGTCCTGATGTGTTGCATGATCACAAACAATTTTCAGTCCAAATATTGCACAAATAAGTGTAAATTTGGTTTTGTTCAACTGCCGAGGCTAACATTTTCAGTTCATGTCCATTACAAATATTTGGAGAAAGTGAGGAAAGCAGATGCTGGAGATCAGAGTCAAGAATGTGGTGCTGGAATAGCACAGAATGTCAGGCAGCATCTGAGCAGCAGGAGAAACCATGTTTCAGGAATAAGCCTTCATCAGGAATCTCCAGCTCCCTGGATGCTGCCTGGTCTGCTGTGCTTTTCCACCACCACACTTTCGACATAAAAAATATTTCCTTATTTGGAGCAAATACTCTGTTTCCTCTGTAATTTAAATTTACTGTGCTTTCTATTCACTCAAGTTCTAATTTTATTAGCTCCTCGACTTCTTCTTAATCTGATACAAATCTCAAAACTCCGGGCACAATAAAAGCGATGTGAATTATAAAATTAGTATCTGGACAAGAGAACCAATGAACAGCTACATAGATCTCTTGAGCAACAAAGATATTAGAATGAAAAAGCAATGCCTTCCAAAAAAATCTCTGTACGTCTGTATCCTTTTTCAATTCAATAATCCTGCAAATAGCTTATAATTGTCAGTTGATCTCTCTTAATGACTATCTAATCAATGTCATTGTAAACCACTGATAAAATTGAAACATTTTATTTGTTAAAATGCAAAGATTCATTCTCAATTCGTTATTACAACAATACGTGAACCATATTTTCCCTGTCCGCTAAGGTCAAGTGACCTGTGGCCCATAATTGAACATTCTAAATATTCCTACAGTTGGGGAAAGCAGAGCTAAAAAGGTCAAACTAAAGGAAACAGTAGACAAAGTAACCAGGTCCAGAAAACAGTGGAAAGCCCGGTCAAAGAGCTCACAAAGGTTCGGGAGATCCTGTTACAACCAGCCCAAGAACTGTGTTTTGGAGAGGTTGAAGCAGACTTCCTGGCACCTTGACTTCCAGCCAGTGCCTGAGCATTAGACACCTCACTTGAGAATGAGGACAAGTGAAGGGTGTTTGCACGAAACCCATTGAATGCTTAGAATCCAGAATTTTGGTAAAATGTTGTGAAACATTTCCCAGATCATGGAAATCAGCTCAACATTATTGAAATCAAAGTACTTGTAATGGTCTTCAAGACCACCTAATTACTGTTCGGTGAAAAACACTTTGTACGTGCCTTATTGTTCTCAGAATGAATAATCAGAGTAAACACCACAGTGTCACCAGATCCAAACATATGTAAGAGACATCTTATTACAATTTACACACTACATCTTTCCCAGACCCATGATGACCCGTTATTACTTATGACTGAGGATACTACGTGTAACATGTATTGAGATGAAGCAAGTCCTGAATATAGGACTTTTTTTCTGATAGATTTCCAATTCAAAAATAATGATAAAAATGATATTGTGGTTCATTACATTGTCAACAGATCCCCATTAAACGGATTTGTCCATTTATTCAGAGACAATATTGAAACAAATACGTTGATAAATGCTGTTGACTGTATGCTTCTGTGAAAATAAATCTTCCTTATTGACTTATTTTCATTATAATTCTGACTCAAATGTCTAAATATTGATGATATGAAAAATTGCATGAATTATATACAATGCAGAATTTGTTCTTGTTACATATTACATTTCTACAGAAGAAAAGTAGAGAAACCAAGTATAGAAATCTTGAAGATCTGAGAATTTTGAATGATAAACCATTTCTGATCAACATTCACTGAATGTCTAATGTCTTTCCATGTCATCGTGCCAGAATTTGCATTCTCAGCTGACAGATGAAGAAATATCTAGTCAACATCAGAGCAAATCCATTTGGAAATATTGATTCATTTACTTTGCCAAAGTTCTAAAATTAATTATCAATTCATTGTCATTCCAAAAAATCACACAGTAATTCAGTTTAGGTTTTGTAACAAACATTGTCAAATTCACACTTTAATTTAATCCATTATTTCTTAGTGTCAATATTAAAAGAAGAATAATAGTTCTCTTATTCCAGGATAACACAAACACAAACTAATTAATGATTCCCAATCCAACACTCACAGATAATATCTGTTCCCTTCTCATTTGAACGTTCACAGAAATCATTGGATTAATATTCGTAATTACATATTAAGAGACGTCTGATTATTATTTTACACTCCAATAAATGCTGCTCATTTTTACACATGACGGGCAGCTATATGAGATTTCTAATCATTTTTAAGTTTGCTATGAAATGTTTTTAAGATTAATTATTGCTTATATCTAATATTTAAGAATTGATCAAATCCAGTATATCTAGCTTTAAGTGTGAAATTAAGGCTCAGTAACGTAAACGTATTGCATTGTACAGAAACCAATGGTGGTGAATTGTGATTTTTATTTTAATACTTGAATCTTAGTTGATTTGCTGTTCTGGGCCTGACCTGCCCCCACTTGGAATAGAATGGTCCATATTGGCTCATACAAAATTCCTGACAATCAAAAACAGGCAGCCTACCTTAGAACTAAAATACAAGGTGGTCAGGGGGTGATTAACTAGATTAACATTCTATTCCAGCCTTAAATGAAAAGAAATCACTCTACCAATGGACCTACTCCAATGCCAGGACTACAGCATTCCTGACATTTCTTGATAAGAGCATGCTGACATACAGACAAATGACCAATCCTGATCTTCATAAATAAAAGGATAATTGTCCCAGTAAATGAATAAACAGCAGCTGCAGGGTGCAGCCCAGTTAACTCACTAAGCAGCGATCATGACAACAGAAGAGCTCATTTGTCAGATATAGTTATTATTTTACAGTTACTCAGAATATTAAACAAAGCTCTAATTACAGATTCTTGAGTATAAAAGGGGAAATTTGCAACATAAGTTTGATATATGTAACCAATGCCTACTAAAAACATTATAGAAAAGCATTTAGACAGAGATTTGAAGTTAGCTAGTTTTAGGAATTAACTTCATGGTATGATGTTGACTGCTCATTAATTATAAAGTCCTGACAGAAAGAGTAGCTGTATAATTTTACACAATATAACAAACTTTATAACACAAGTCATATTACTAATGTTATAGCAAGTAAGCTAAAATTAACTGTCTTTTCTATTTCTTTGTATATATATAATTAAGACAGTGAATGATATGAGGAGTAATTGGCTTTGATAAAATAAAATATAATGAATAGCAGAACTCAAAATGTCCCAGCTGATAAGGTATCCTGAGAGGCCCGAGGGAGTTCAGGAATAACTTTGGAATCAAAGTCAATAAGATGCATGGAAAGGTCCCAATAGGAATCTGGGGATGTCCATTAGAATGCCCATCTGCGATTATGTGTTTCAATTGGGTGGCTGGATGAGGAGGGAAGGGCTGTAATCACATTGCATGTGGCCATTCTGATGCAGAAAGTCCATAAAAATGCTGCTTTTTACTGTACATGTTACAGTGTGTTATGGATCTCCCTTCCAATATTGGCCTCGGGGGACAATCCCTTCATTAACTGGTTGCTGCATGAGTAAACATCTTCCACATGCCTGAGCTCAGATTGCCTCCTGAGTCCTCATTCCCTGCCAGTGAAAACAATTCTACAGCTATGATGACATTTCAATTCAACACATACATTTATTGTGTGTGAAATGATTACATTCAGAGCGATATAATTTTCATGATAAAATTGCTTTACATTTACTTTTTTTGATGTACAAGAAAACATTTCGATTATATCCATTTGTTCTTTCGTTCAACCAACACTAAGTTTTAAATTATTGTGAAGACTACAATGGGGGAAACGGGAACAAGTCGTCAGCTCAAATGTCATATGAAATGACTGTTTCCTTTTTTCAAACAAATTGCCCTACAAAATTATTTTTATTTTCATTTCACTATAAGAAAAAAAATGCTCGGAACTGTTGACAATTCTCCTTTTCCTCCCATATTAGATGTCAGTGAACAATAATCACACAATTATGAGAATTCCTTTCCGTATCAAATGTCAGTGACCATGTGTTTTGTTCACAATAATAGTCACTTTCATGGCCTAATTCTTCTCCTCCTAATTCTGAAATATCGGTAAAAATTACATCAACAAAATTGACATGACTCTTCAAGAAAACTTTTGGAACCATATAAATCTTGCATTGCCTGCATTTTTAAACAAAATCATTTTTTACAATTGCTGCTGAATGATTTTTTCACACCATCCAGCTACGTTTTATGCTTTAATTTCCAGTTCCTTAATCTTAATGAATATCCAATCAACATCAGAGCAAAGTGTTTTCAAAATATTAAGTCAATTTATCTGTCAGGATTCGAAAAGGAATTATCAATTACAATAATTGCACAGCAATTTAACAAAGACTTTGTAAAAATGAAGTGTTTTTTTGAAAATTCCATTCATTATTTCTTATTGTTAATGCTACTATATTGATAACTATTTGTTCAGGCCCATGCACATACCAAACGACCAATAATATCCCTTGCAAAATTCTTTGTAAATGTCTGATTTTTGCTCTGGTGAAATATAACAATTATCTCTGCCTTCGAAATTCAGATAATTCCAATTACTTTTCCCTGCGATATTACTCTTCATTTCTACATATTACTCAGTCTAATATCAAGATGAGATATCTCATTATTCTCAAATTCACGAATATATATTTTTAAAATCCGTTTGTTGCTAATATATCTTATATCTAATAATTGTGCAATCTAGTAAGGGCTACAAATGTGGAATTATGCTTCTGTACAATAAATACTGCAAGGACATTACAATGTACAATCTCTCAATCATTGTGAATATTATATTTATTTTAAACTTGGAAACATCTTTGAATTGATTTGATTATAATTTACTTTGATTCTGACACTTACTGTATATCCAATCACAATATCAGTAGATTATTTGGAAGTATCATCGTCCATTGCAATAATCACAGTATCTGCTATATACTTTCTTCTAGTTACTCATAGCAAAATGTATCTAATTCCACTCAATCAATATTCCTCAGAAAATATTTGAGAATGTTGCAGTCATAAAGCTGAAATATGCAAAGTCATGATAGTCATTAATTTTCTCTTGTTCTGTAGACCTTAGTTAATACAACACAGAATTTTATGCTCCAGTGCTATAAATATGAGAAAAGATCAATTACTTCTTCAGTAAAATAAACAAATGTCACTTGCTATTATTTATCAATTTTTAATTACTGGTCAGTTTATGAATTGTGTGAGATTTGTTTTTAGCTTTCCAGTCATCTATTTATATTGAATGTGACATTGAAATGGTGTAAAAATATCAGGGTGTGTTCATTTGAAAGTTCAATTTGCATATCTCTCACTTATCCCATTGATTGCATGATGGTTTAAGAACGTTTCGTTCAGCAATCCTCGTAAATATCAAAAACTGTCTTATTTTAAATCAGATCATTCGCACCCAATTATCACTCTGATCCTAATTCATGCAAATACCTCAATTTTATCGAACCCAAGGTTCACACTAAACAATACATGTAAAGCAACACAAAGGCTTCCATCACCATCTGATTATTGTTCAGTAGAATAACCAGAGTAAGTACCTTATTGCTCCTGAAACCAATGAGAACAGTAAGCATTTGTTTACTATTCCATGCAACAAGTGGAACTGATATCTTCTATTTCAGTTCAGTAGTTAAAGATGATTTATGTTGCTGAAAACAATGCTTCTACTTTATCACGGATATTGACTGTAATACAATCATGCAAACAACAAATGTTTTGTGATTCTAAAAATCTTTAAGACTACTTATTTTAAATTTGTGTGCAAGAGATATTTCAAATTACAATTGTTTTTGTTGTATAATTCAGAAAACCTAAGTTTTGAATTTGGGAAAGTCTCCACTTTTGCAAAATGGAGTAGTTTTCAGTTTATATAGCACAGGAAATGACTGTTTTTTTTTCCAAATCACGTGCTTTGCAAAATGATTATTGGTTTCATTTAATTGTAAGAAAAGAACTGTTTTGAACATGTTAATTCTTTTTGTATTTTCTATTCCAACATTATTCATCACTGTACAATAATGAACAATTATTATAATTCCTTTATGTACCAAATGGCATTGACTGTATCATTTGTTCACTTTCATGCTCACTTTCATTATCTATTAACTTTCTTCCAAATTCTGACACAAATGTCTGAACTCTGACCATAATATTAATCATCTAAATTAATATAACATGTCTCTATGATTAAACCATTTGATAGAAATTCATATTTCTTGTGTTACCTTCATTTTTTAGTAAAGAAAGAAAAAAAATTTCTATAATCACTGAATGGCTCATTTTTTCTTTAATTCATAAAGATACTTACTATATTTTATTCCACAATTTACCAATTTTAATAAATATCCAATGAACAGAACAGCAAAGTATTTTTGAAATATTGAATCATTTTAATTGCTCATATAGCAACATTATCAAGTCATTGTCTTGATAATAATTGTGCATTTATTTAAGAAAGTCTTTTGAACAAGTAAAGTGAGATTCACATTTTAATTTAACCAACTGTTCCTGAGTACCAACACTTATTTTATGAAACTTTATTTTCAGGTCAAGTTTCCCACAATGGATCCAAAGACTTCCCATTCAACATTAATTGTGAATGTCTGATATTTGCTTATTTGAATGCCCTCCGTAATCACAGACTTTAAATTCACAGACCTGCAATTACTTTTCATTGCAATAATTCCTGTTTGTTTGCACATATTCCTCAGTCACATAGCAAAACGAGATTTCTCATTATTTCTAAATTCATTGATCGAATTTTATAATTCAGTTGTTGCTCATACCTAATAATTATTCAATCCAGTACGTGCTGTGAATGTGGAATTACGGGTCTTTACATGAATAACTAATATAGTGTGCAATCTCTCAATCATTGTTAATATTAATTCTTATTTTACCCGCAGAAACATAATTGAATTCATTTAAATATATTTCACTTTGATGCGAACATTTACTGTATTTCTCATCATCATAAGATTGAAGTATTTTTCATGACACAAACTTATGTAAAATTCCTGCGTTTTTTTAAGTCAAATGGAAAAGAGTTAACATTTCTGTATTGTTTCATTTAACAATGAGAATGCATTTTGAATTTTTCGAAGTTGAGCATTTTTGCAAAGAAAGGATGTTGTCTTCAGCTGAATAATCACATTGAATGACTAATTTACAGAATCAGCTGTTTATTCTCTTCGAGTTCCCAAGCAACCAAATTAACTAATTCTGCTGGTTCTAAATTCCTGGAAAGTATTTGATGTTGTTGCAGTCTTGAAGATGAAGAAGTCAATGTGATTTTACTGATTTTTTTTGGGAAGAGCTTAATTCAAAAATTTCAGGCACATAAATTGCTATTCTGCAGTGTTACGAAGATGAAAAGCAAGTCAATTTCTTCATCAGTGAAGTAAACAAATGTCACTTCCCGTTATTCATTAGTTAGCCCTTTCCCAAATTTGTAATTAAACAATGCAATTCATCTGAATATTGTTTGCCCTTTGATCATATTAATTTTCTAATTATTGTTCATTCATGATTTGTCAGGAATTTCTATTTTTTGTTTTCGATTCACCTATTCATATTGAATGTAAGATTGATACGCTTTGGCAACATCAGAGAGTGTTCATTTGAAATTTGACTTTACACATCTCTCACTTATCTCACTTCTTGCATGGGGTTAGACATTGACAACAGAGGATCAGTGGTTAGCACTCGTGTCTTACAGTGTTATGCACTTGGGTTTGATTCCATCCTCGGCCACATGTTTGCGTGGAGTTTGCATGTTCTGGTTTTCTCCCACAATCCAAAAATATGCAGGTTAGATAAATTGACCATGCTAAGCTGCACGTTCTGTTCAGGGATGTGTAGGTTATGTGCATTAGTCAGGGGTAAATGTCCAGTAATCTGAGAGCAGAATGGTGCTGAGTGGATTATTCTTTGGAACGTCAGTGTAGACCTGTTGGATCAAATGGCCTGTTTCCACACAGTAGGGATGGTATAAACTTAGAATTGTGTTTTGCTAAACAAAACTGACAGTTTTTTTAAATGTTGCATTTAAAACTTATCTTTAACTGTTAATTGTCAATCTTGTAAAATATCTCAATGTTACTGAAATCAATGTTCACACAAAACAGTGCACATTAAGCCACACAAATATCTTCATGACCATCTAATTACTGTTCAGTGGAATAATCACAGTAAAATTTTATTGTTTCTGAGATCAATCACCATTATCACATAAAGGATCTGGTTATCATTCCCCCCAACAAATGCAATAATTGTCTACTGGCATTTCAGTTCAGTAGTAATACACCATACTGGTTGTTCAAAGCATGGTTATACTTTATTATGAATGGCCAAGGGTTCTAATGGCAAGAGATGTTGTTTGATCTGATTTGTTGCATGTTCTCAAACAGGTTTTCACTATAAATATTGCAAAAGAATGTGTTAATTTGGTCTTGTTCAACTGCTGATGCGAACATTTTCAGTTCGTGTTCAGTTAACATATTTGGAGAAAGTGAGGAAAGCTGTAGCATTGGAAAAGGGCAGGCACATCCAAAGAGCAGGTGTATCAACCTGTCGGGCATTAGGCCATCATCAGAGAAGATTCCTGATGAAGGGCTCATGCACAAAATGTTGATTCTGCTTCTCCTCGAATGCTGTCTGACCTGCTGTGCTTTTCCAGCACCACTCTCTTTTGACATTAGAAATATTTGACTGAATGTTCAGAGATAATACTAAAAGTTGCCTCTGTCAATTTAATTTAGTGTGCTTTCAATTCACTGAAGTTTCCATGTTAATTCTTCCTCTTTTTCTTCTTAAATCTGATGCAAATTTCAAAATACGAACACATTAGAATTCACATGAATTATAAATTTGATGTCTCGACAAGAAAACCAGTGAGTGGCGATATAGAATTCTTGAAAAGCCTACACATTTGAATGAAAAAACAATTCCTTCCAAACAATGTTTGCACGTCTGAATATTTCTTTCAATTCAATAAGTCTGCAAATAGTTTATAATTGTCAGTTGATCTCTCTGAATGAGTACCTAATCAATGTCAATGTAACCAGCTGAGACATTAACATCAGATTGATAACTGGGTGTTAAAGACCTTATTTGAATTGAACAAATGATTGGGATTTACTTGAATTCCACGAGAAAACATTCTTGAATCATAATACAAGAAATGAGATATGTGAGAGATGTGCAAACCTTATTTTTAAATGAACGAACTCCAATATTTTCAAGGCATTTCAATCTTACGGTCAAAATGAACAGGTGAATGGAAAAATAAAAAAAAACAAGTATCTGACAATTCATAAACTGAACAACAATTATAAATTCACTTTGATCAAAGGACAGAGTAATATTTAGATGAATCACAACATTTAGTTACAAAGTAGGCAATCAACTGACTGACAAGTAATTGATTGTAGAGTTTGTTAGTTTACTGAAGAAGGTATCAACTTTATTTCAAATTTATAGCATGAGAGAACAATGTTTAATGTGTTTCAATTGTTTGGACTTGCCCCTTTGCAACAAAAAAAAATCAATCTAATTACTTAGACATCGTAATCTTGAATTCTGCAGCATTTTCAAATATTCTCCAGGAACGTATAAGCCACAGAAATAGATACAGGTATCCCCACTATCCGAAAGTAAAGCGTTATTATGAAACCTTACATAATCTGAAAAGGCGTCGAAGAAGCATTAATTTATATGGGAAACATGTCCCCTTTTTTCGTAAAAGTGAAAATCCTCTTCATATTTCTTTCAGTTAGAGAAAACAGGGACAGATGAAAGTCTTTTGTAAATGCAAAGTGGCTAAAGCGAATTTTCCAACACATATTTCTTGGTAACCTGGTAATCTGATAAGTATCAGATTTTGTGATTATTGATATAATAGATAAAAGCAGATCTAATGTTGGATTGAAAAGCAGTTCAGTCTGTGCTTAGGTACTCTCTAATCTCCATTCAGAGCAGCTCTTGATAGATTTCTGTTGAAGGTGTGATTTGAAACCTTCCCTCGGGTCTAGTAATAGAGACACTGCCACAGCTCCACAGGCTCCTTTCATAATGTTCCCACTCAGGACGGCAGGACTGCAATATTGTGTTTCATGTAGTTTCTCAAATAGAAACTAATCAGCCGTTTATTGTTGTAATTTGAATGGAAATTAATTATTAATTCGGTAGTTTCTGTGTGTAATGGACTGGAAATTAAACTATATTTTACAATAACAATACAATAAATGAATGATACTCTTAAATAAACAAGAATCTCATGACAATTCTTTGAAAGACAAATTGACAAAACTGCGTGATCATTGTACTTTGATTTAAAAATGCATCAGTCATTCAATGTGAATATTCAGCTGAAGACAATTTCCCTTCCTTTCAACAACGTACAACTTCCACAAATTCAAAATGAACAGTCATTGAAAAAGGAAGGAACAAGCAGATGGTAATTCTATTTTCTGTACATAAACGTGCGATGAATTTTACGTTTTATATATGTAAAAATGAAACTCTTATTGTGGTTTGAAATACAATAAACATTAGCATGATGTGAAATATAATCGAATCAATTCAACTGTGTTTTCTCAGTTAAAATACAGTTCAATATTCAAAGTAATCGAGTGATTACACTGCAATATCTTTACATTAATTCAGTGCTGAGGCGTAATTCCACATTTATATCCCTTATAGTGAAGCAAGCTCGTGCCAGGAGTCTGAGAGGGTAGGGGAGGTCCTTAATGAGTACTTTGCTTCAGTATTTACGAGTGAGTGGGACGTTGTTCTTTGTGAGGACAGCGTGAAACAGGCTGATATGGTCGAACAGGTCGATGTTAAGTCTGAGAATGTGCTGAAAATATTGAAAAGTCATGGGGATAGATAAGTCCCCTGGTCCAGAAAGGATATAATTTAGGTTGTTATGGGAAGGGAGGCAAGAGATTACTGTATTTTGGCAATGGTCTTTGCACCCTCACTGTCCACCGGAGTCAGACCAGATGATTGGAGGGTGGCAAACGTTATTCCCTTATTCAAGAAAGGCAATTGAGATAATCCTGGGAATCATCGATGAGTCAGTCTTACATCAGTTGTGGGCAATTATTGGAGAGGATACTGAGAGACAGGATTTATGATTATTTGAAAAAGCATTGATTGATTAGAGATGGTCAGCATGGCTTTGTGAGCGGCAGGTTATGCCTCACAAACCTGATTGAATTATTTGAGGATGTGACAAGCACATTGGTGAGGACAGAGTAGTGGATGTGGTGTATATGGATTTTAGCAAGGTGTTTGATAAGGTTCCCCATGGTAGGCTCATTTAGAAAGTAATGAGGCATGGGATACAGGGAAACCTGCCTGGTTAGATAATAAATTTGCTGGCCCATAGAAGACAGGGTGAGATTACATCGATAGTATTCAGCTTGGAGCACGGTGACCAATGGTGTTCTGAAGGGATTAGTTCTGGGATCTCTGCTCTTTGTGATTTTTACAAATGACTTGGATGATGAAGTGGAAGGGTGAGTTAGGAGGTTTGCCAATGACATGAGGGTTGGTGGAGTTGTGGGTAGTGTGGAGGGCATTGGTAGGTTGCTAGAGGACATTGACAGGATGCAGAGCTGGGCTGAGAAGTGGCAGATGGAGTTCAACCGGGGAAAATGTGAAGTTATTCATTTTTGAATTTCAAATTTGAATGCATATTTTCAGATTAAATGCAGGATTCTTGGCAATGTGGAGGAACAGTGGGATCGTGGGGTCCACGTCCATAGATCCCTCATACCTGACATCCAAGATGATAGGGTTATTAAAACGGTGCATGGTGTGTTGGCTTTCATTAGCAGGGAGATTGAGTTTAAGAGCCACGAGGTTATGCTGCAGCTCTATGGATCCCTGGTGAGACTACTCTTGGAATATTGTGTTCGGTTCTGATCACCTCATTACACATTGGATGCGGATGCTTTAGAGAAGGTGTAGATGAGATTTATCAAGATGTTGCCTGGACTGGAAGGCATGTCTTATGGAGAAAGGTTGAGGGAGCTGGGGCTTTGGTCATTGCAGTGAAAGAGGATGAGATTTTACTTGATAGCTTTGTGTAAAATGATGAGAGGCATAGATAGAGTGGATAATGAAAGACGTTTCCCCACAAAATGCATAATTTTAAGGTGAATGGGCGAAGTTGTGGGGAGATGTCAGAGATAGTTTCTTTATAGATAGTGGTGGGTGCGTGGAATGCACTGCCAGTGGTGGTAGTAGATTCAGACCCATCAGGGACATCTAAGCAATTCTTGGATAGGCACATGAATGATAGTAAATGAAGGGCATGTTGGTTAGTTTGATCTTAGAGTAGGATAAAAGGTCGGAACAACATCGTGGCCAAAGGGCCTGTATTGTGCTGTACTGTTCTATATTCGATGGACGGAAATGAACATTTATATATTAGCAACATGTAGATTTTCAAAATTGTATTAGCATACTTAAGAATAATGATAAATTTCATCTTGCTATTTGATTGTGCTATATGCAAAAATAAACAAGAATTGTTGCAGGGAAAAGTAATTTCTAAATTTAGGTTTTTCTAAATTTATAAGGCTGGGATTACACAGATCATTCAAATGAGCAAAAGTCATATTTTTAACAGTGCGTGTTGCATCAGAAATAATGGATTCTTTTGTAGGTGTGTTGATTGGAAATAAAATGGATTTTTATATTACTTTATAGGTACGAGGGAAGATTGGATTAAATTCAAATATAAACTTCACTGTAGTTGTTAGCAAGATAAACTAAACCATATAATAATTATTGTCATGCAAATTCTTTAATAATTTCTGTTAGAATCCTGAAAAAATGATATACTGTACCATTTTTCAAACAGTCAATAAATTAAATTGTGAACTTCAGTATACTTATTACCCAGACCAATTATTATGCAATTATTGTAATGGCAATGACTTAATAACTAATGCTAAAACCTAAACAGATACATTGGTTCAATACTTTGTAAGCATGTTGCTCTGAAATTGATTGGATATTTATTAAGATCGGTAAACTGAGGGATCAAATAGCTCGCTTGATAGAATTGAAGGGAAAAAATGAGAGTGTTTATTGAACAGGATTGTTTTTGTTTAAAAATTCAGTTGATGCAAGAATAATATATTTTCCTCCATTGGTTTTCTTGTAGAGACATGTCCTTTTAAAAAAAATGTCATGAGTCAATGTTGACACTTGTGTCAGAGTCTGCAAAGTGGAGAGTAAGAGAGAAAGGAATTTTTTAAAAGGAGAAAAGAGAGGAAATGGCGAGAAGAGGAGTTCCAACTGTAGTGTCTCACCCTGCTAACATCTTATTGGGTGAACTGGAACGCAGACTAGTCAAGCAATAAGCTGACACAATCATATGCACAGAATCATAGCTTACAATGACTTAGACACCATCGTCACCATCCTTGTATGTCCTGTCCCACCGGCAGGACATGGATGTAACTGAAATGCTGGAACATGCAGCGTAATGGACTAAGATCTGCAGAATGTGATCAATGTGATTTATTTGACACGTCTCCAGAATATTAAACTCCAGTCCAATTTGAAAAATTAAGAGCGTCATCAGACTTGAACGACAAATGTCAGAAAAAAAAATTATCAGAAAGTTACAGCACAGTTCGAGCCCATTTGGCCAATCCTGAGTATGTGTTGGCTGTAAACACCCCAGGCTTCCAGGCTTTACAGCTTTTTGTACTCACCATTGAGAGCAACAATTTCAGACTGTACTCTGCCCTCTATGCTTTTATAATCTGTTTTTAACATATTTCTTTAACAGCTGCACACCTTGTTTCCTTGTTTCTTTCCCAGCCCTAATTCTATCCCCCGTGACCTTTGGGGGGGGTGGGGGTCGACCATTTCTGCTGTTTAATCTCTCCTGCCTTCGGCCGTGTGACAGAGTGTCTTTATGTCCTTGTCTCACCCCCACCTTGCTCACAACCTGTTACATTTCTGATGGTTCCTAGACCTCTGTAACTATCACTGCGCCCCCTGGGTCAATGGCACGTGTTTTGAATTCTCTTCCTCCTGAGATAATCAGAAATCTTTCTGGTTGCAGTTTCCCCCTGATTTTATTTTGAAAAGCAGAGCATTTGTGTCAGAGTCAAGTATTTGTGAACCTTCATCCACAATTCCGAGCATTTGGATGTAATTTATGACCCTCCCACAGATGTGTAACGTTACTGGATTGGCTATGCTAAAATGGTCGCAGTGTGCAATTTAGGTGGGTTGGGCTAGCCAGGGTTAATGTGGGGTTATGGGGGTAGGGTGGGTGAGCAGGTCATTGCAGACACGATGGGCAGAATAGACTCTTTCTGCACCCACTAGATTCTGTGATTCTAACTAGTTGCGAGTTTTGTCCCATTTTCCTCATGCCAGGTTCATTCAACTCACACATATGATTCTGTGGGTGCTCACTCACTCCTTTCCTTCAGTTTTACATCAATTTCACACTGTATGTGAGGGTGGGAATGGATTTGTAAATATAAATACTCCAACCAAAACCCCTCACAGGTCAGGAATTTTTTCTGCTCCTTTCATCACTCACAAGGAACAGGAAAGTAAGGGTTCAGTCACAAATCCTACAGGAACATAGCGGTTATAATCACCAGGAAAGGCTGAACAGCTCAAAACGCTTTTCTCAAGAAAAGAGGAGGCTTAGAGACAGCCTGGTACAAGTAGAAAGCTTTGCGTTTGTGTTTTCAGAGATTTGTGGTTGAAGTCATTGGGTTGGAAGCATGTTTCATTGCACTAGATCATTAAAGCTGCTATCTAAATGTGCATCTTTCTATCTATCTATCTGAGTTAACAATCAGATGGACAGGTCATTGTCCGAGTGTCTTACCAAATCCCTGATTGAATCTGCCTCCCCCCACAATCTTATGTACCTCACCACTCACTGTGTCACGGAGAAACTCTGCCGTTACAATGAGAACTGTCTTTGCTGTCACCTCTCCTCGTGTTTCCGCCTAATCCCCACTTCCCTTCATTAAATCCCAGCTGCCTCTAGTCCACCCACATGGACATTTTGAAGAGCATGACAGGAGAAAGGATTGAAACCGAGAGTTCAATAGCCCGAATGAAAGTGGAAGAAGGAAATAAACAGGGATTGTGGATCCCAGGGGATACAGACTCAATGATTCATCCTGCCCCCGAGACCCCAGCGTGTTCACACTGGGTTGGAGCTGTTCACCCCTCTGTGTGACAAGGGATTTGCTGCGTCTTCATCACGATTGAGAGCCCAGTGAGTGCTCACAGGGAAGTGGTCATCCCCCTGCTCCGTGTGGGCTGCAGGATTCTGAATCTGATGTTACTGTCCATCAGAGTCAGGAGTGGACCTTGTCCATGATGACACTGTTGGAGTATTGATGTTGTTGTTGTTAATCACATTAACTGGGCTGGAGGTGACTGAACTTACATTGCCACTTTCTGAACCTCAGGATGTCTCTCTGGGCAGTAAGTCCCCACAAACAGCAATGTGACAATGAGCAGGGATCATCTGTTTTGATTTAAATTGGGATTATAACACGGCCGCTTCACAGCATCAGGTACAAGGTTGGAGTCAAGCCTTGGTCACCGGCCTGTGTGGAGTTCCCACATTCTCCCCATGATAGTGTGGGTCCCCTCCAGGTGTTCTGGTTTCCTCCCACAGTCCAAAGATGTGCAGGTTAGGTGGATCAGTCGTGCTAAATAGTTCACAGTATCCAGGATTGTGCAGACTAGGTGGATCAGCCATGGGGAATGCAGGGTTACAGTGATGGAGTGCTCTGGGCGTGATGTTCTTCGGATGGTCGGTGGGTTCTGATGGACCAATGCTCTCCTTCCACACTGTAGGGATTTTATTCTATGATTTTATTCTAAGGCTACACAGCAGGGTGTCCTTGGAGAAGGAGCATGTAGTGTGGATCAATGCCCTCGATGCCTTTAGATAGAGGTGGGCACCGCAGGGGATATAGTGCTTTATCTCCAACGCTGCACCCTCCCCCCAACTCTACTTTGATTTCGTCCCTTCTCACTCTGTCACTTGTAATGGTTTGCTTGGCCCGTAATGGTCTTTCTTGGAAATATTCAATTGGTTACACAAATGGTTTACTGCTGGTGATGATACGTCTAGATTAGAGTGGTGCTGGAAAAGCACAGCAGGTCAGGCAGGATCCGAGGAGCTGGAAAATCAACGTTTTGGCAAAAGCCCTTTTCTAGCACCCCTCTAATCTAGGCTCTGGTTTCCAGCATCTGCGGTCCTCACTTTTGCACTGCTGGTGATTATAGGTTAACCAAAAGCAAAATGGCGTAATGATGATTTTGAAGGTGGGAAGGTTGCTGTGATAACATTTCTGGGTCGGAAAAATGGGGAAAAAGAATGCTTCACAGCTCATAGAACGAGAACTGAAAAGCTGTTAAATCAAACCAAAGTTTCAGACAGGGAGGGAATATTTCCCTGGAGTTTGAGGAGCTGGAAAGTGATGGTGTCTGGGAATCGACAGGATTTTGTTTTACAAAGGTTGAAAGCTTTAAAACTGTTATATTCAAACAGTTCAATTTATTTTCTTTAATTTTGCTTGCGGTGCAAAAAGCTCTTACAACGTTTCAAAACCAAAATTTACAAACCTTGTGTTAAAGATAAATGTTAAATAAAATCCATCAAACCATCGCTCACTGAAAACTGTTGTGGAAGTGCAATCGCCTGGAGAATCCCTGCCCCCTTCTTCCTACCCGTGCTCCATGGCTATATAAACACCTGGGAGATAGCAGCAGGAGGAGACCTTTCAGCCTTTCAATCCTGCTCCACCATTCAATGGGAAACAGCTGACCATCCAGCTCAGTCTCCTGTTCTGCTGCGTTCCAATCCCTTTTCATGACTTTACCTCGAAGAACTATATCTAAGCCCTCCTTTGGCTTCACTGCCTTTTGTTCCAGTGACGTTGCTGTGTGGGTGGAGGCAGGGGTAATGTGATGGTGCTGCCTCCTGGAGGATGCACTCAGCATCCCTTATCATCCTGCAGTAACATCAACTGGGTTTCAGCAATGAGAGATAGAACCCATTTCCAGGATATAGACATCACTGGCTCAGTCAGCATTTATTCCCCATCTCTAGTTACCCTTCAGAAGATGGGAACCTCTGCTGTCTTGAACCATTCACAGTCCATTTGGCGCAGAGAGACCGACAATGCTGGGAGGGAGAGTGTTGCTGGATTTTGGCCCAGTGATTCTCCATCTTTGGTTCTTCAAATATTGTTTAACATAATCACAATCTGCACGTGATTTTGAGATTTCAGTCTGCAAATCTTCACTATCTAGCACCCTGAATAAAGGAATATGTACAGATTAGAAATTCAGAACAGACAATTCTAGTTTCTCTGGAATATCTATTTCCCCTTTCTTCCCCCAAAGCTGCAACCCTCCAGCCCACTTACTCTCTCCCACCATTCTGACTCTACTGCCCCTAATGTACACCCTCTACATTCTCATGGAGTAACTGATAAACAGATCCACAGCACCACTTCCCGTCCCTAGTTAGACTCTGCACCCTTTCTGGGTTCACTTCCTTTCCCTTCAGTTGCTGCAAGTCAATAATACAACAGCAGAATGAAACAAAATAAAACAGAAAGGGAGGTGGCAGATCCTGGACAGAAGAGGAACCTTCAGACTGGGTTAATGGGTCAGATTCTTCCTTGTTTCCCATTGGTCAATTCCCAGTGTTATGACAAGTTGCGAATGGAACTTGGTCCCATCTGGGCGTAGTGACACTTTGCACCCCCCCCCCCCCCAACTGATCAATACCATCGGCAGATGCGTCCCTTTTCCTGCCAATCACAGTGTGAAATGCTTTCCACTAGTTAACCCAAAGAACATGCTCCAAAACCCGCCCACATTCTGTACATATACAGAATATACATATATTTCCCCACACACATGTGGTCCCTGCCTCAGGGACTGTGGGAGTTGTAGTCCCCATTATGCCTCTGGAGACCTGTCCCTGGAAAGTGAAAGAAAGTGTGGGCTGGAGGGTGTTGTCTATAGGATATCCAGACACACAGGACATGTGGGCTGTCACTGGGATTTACTGAGACATCCGCTTAGACACCTCGATTTCTGACGTAAGGAATATACATTCAGCCAATTGCGGGGTGGAGAGGTTAATAATGGGCAGCAGATTTTAAGCAGAGGTAGCTCAGTGGCTAGCACTGCTGCCTCATAGCGTCAGGGACCCGGGTTTGAATCCAGCGTTAGGCAACTGTGTGGAGTTTACACATTCTCCCCACGTCTGCATGGTTTTGTTCGGTGCTCCAGTTTCCTCCCACAGTCCAAAGATGTGCAGGTTAGGTGGATTGGTCAGGCCAAATTGCTCATAGGGTCCATGCATGTGCTTGTTAGGCAATTAGCCACAGGAGATGCAGGGTTACAGGGAATGGGTAGGTCTGAATGGGATGCTCATCATAGGGTTGGTGTGGACTCGATGGATGAATACACTGTTTCTGCACTATAGGGACTCTATTCTATTCTCATGAAGAAGAATGTACCTATCTCAATGTGTTGTGAATCTGTGGAATTCCCTATTCAAAATGCGGTGGATGCCAGGACAATGAACCAATTTAATGAAGAGATACAGATGTTAAATTTGCAATGAGTTGAAGGGTGAGAGAGAGCAGGCGGGAAAATCCAGCTGAGACCGAGGTGAGCTCAATCATCACCGTATTAAATGGTGGAGCTGGTTCGAAGGGCTGCATTGCCTCTCCTGTGCCCAGTGCTTATCTTCTTACGGTAATAAGTGGAAAGATGAATCCAAAACTCACCACCTTCACCAAAGGAGATTTTCAGAAACAGCAGGATAGTCAGGTGGATTAGCGTTCCAAACTTAGGTCGTGAGGAAGCGTGTAGGAGAAAATGGTTTTGCAATTTTAAACTGAGGGGTGACAGTGATTTATGGTTTTAGACTGTGTAGTACATTCACACCGTCCAGAATACTCTGTTGTGAATATCTATCCTGGACTTTTTTACAAAGCCAAGGTCACTGACAATGATACCAAAACACCCAGGAAACATCGCCTCCCCTCGTAATCTGATAAAAAGACTTATCATTAATCTGGTTGAATTTTGAACACAGATGGAAAGCGGGAAGATTAAATCCAATCCCAAGATCCTGTGCTTAAACAAAGGAGACTACAATAGGGTGAGGCAGGAGTTGGCTAATGCAGACTGGAAGCAAAGACTTTACTGTGGGACAGTTGACAGACAGTGGAGGAATATCAAAGAAATTTTTCAAATTTCTCAGCAAAAATATATATCAGTGAAAAGGAAGGACCAGGAAAAGGAGTAATCTGCCATGTCTAAGGCAATAAGGGAGTCTATGAAATTGAAGTAGAAGGCATACAAATTGGCAAAGACCAAGGATAAATTCGGAGATTGGAAAAACTTCCAAGCTCAACAGAAAGTGTGATGGAATTGGGGATAAAAAGTGATGAGTAGCTATCCCCAGGGACAGAATAGCAGTTTACACTGCTAGAGGGGAACCTATTGTGTGGGGAACATATGGCCTCTGTAATTGTTGAAGCACGTAACTGTTACCAGAGAGATAATCCTGATCAAGTTAAAAATCACAGCACACCCCAAAAGCTTGTACTTCCAAATAATCCTGTTGGACTATAACCTGGTGATGTGTGGTTTTTAACTTTGTCCACCCCACCCCAACCCCGGCACCTGCACATCAGAATCCCGATAGACAGCCCCACTGAAACTGAAGTGCCTGTCAGGTACTTGAGGGAGCCATGGAGGTATGGGGGAGGGGTGTGTGGTTTAACCACTAAGTTCTGAACTGAACTAGACTTTTGAACTGCCGTTGCCATGGAGATAATATTGAGAGACAGTCTGTATTCAAAGTCAAAAACCACAAAAGGTATAAGATGGGGAGTCATATATCGGACAGGCGGGGAGTTACCTGATGCTGCCTGAAGGTGTTTTGTCTGTACACTATCCAGGGAGCTGCCGTGTCTCATCAATAAAGACTCAAAGAAGCCCTCTCAGAGTTCTGTGCCCAGTTATTCCTATCCAGCAGGGTTTAGGAATATGAGCACACAGCAGTCAGTCTTCACAGTGGAGGATACGAAGAACATGGCAGTAATAGATAAGGAGACTGAGGAAGGTGAAGACCAAGAAACAACCACTGATTGACTGTGGCTCTCCAAACTGTTTCGACAAAACATATTCCGTTCTGAGAATCCATACAGATTTGTGATGCATAGCCAACATCCGGTGAGCAGAATAAATGCAAGGGAATGAGACCTGCTGGCTCAAACTCCAGGAATGCCTTCCCGAAGGACATTTTGAGTCCACCACCTGCAACAGTTCAAGGAGGCAGCTCACCACCAAAACCAGCTCCCGAGCAGCTACGGACAGGCAATCAATACTGGGCCCAGACAGGAATACTCAAACACTGCAAATGAATGAAACTAAGGTGATCACCCGGCGAGTTCCATCTACCTACCAGTCCCTGGGGGTGTGTCCAGGCATTATTCACCATGATCGGACCCATCTGTTACAGCCTGCAATCCTAACCACCGGTATCCCGAGATATATCAAGGTGAGTGTGGTTAGGACCACAGCTTGATGTGAGAGGAGCCGAATTCGTTAATGACAGGTGATGGGAATGCCATGGTCTGGCCTGTTCCTCCACACAAGAGGTTAGTGAGTAAAATTAGGGCGCACGGTATTGTGGGCAAAGTGCTAGATTGGATAGAGAATTGGTTGGCTAATAGGAAACAAAGGGTAGTGATTAACGGCTCCATTTCGGAATGGCAGGCAGTGACCAGTGGGGTACCGCAGGGATCGTGCTGGGACCGCAGCTTTTTAAAATATATGTAAATGATATAGAAGATGGTATCAGCACTAAAATAAGCAAATTTGCTGATGATACAAAGCTGGGTGGTAGGGTGAAATGTGATGAGGATGTTAGGAGATTACAGGCTGAAATGGACAAGTTAGGTGAGTGGGCAGATGCATGGCAAATGCAGTTTAATGTGGATAAATGTCTGGTTATCCACTTTGGTGGCAAGAACAGGAACGCAGATTACTACCTCAATGGTATCTCAAGGGGCTGTTCAGAGAGATCTGGGTGTTCTTGTCCACCAGTCAATGAAGGCAAGCATGCAGGTACAGCATGTCGTGAAGAAGGCTAATAGCATGCTGGCCTTCATAACAAGAGGAATTGAGTATGGAAGCAAAGAGGTGCTTCTGCAGCTGTACAGGGCCCTGGTGAGACCACACCTGGAGTACTGTGTACAATTCTCGTCTCCAAATTTGAGGAAAGACATTCTGGCTATTGAGGGAGTGCAGCGTAGGTTGACGAGGTCAATTCCTGGAATGGCAGGATTGCCTTACACGGAAAGACTGAAGCGACTGGGCTTGTATACCCTTGAGTTTAGAAGACTGAGAGGGGATCTGATTGAAACGTATAGGATTATGAAAGGATTGGACACTCTGGCAGGAGGAATCATATTTCCGCTGATGGGGGAGTGCCGAACCAGAGGACACAACTTTAAAATACGGGGTAGACCATTTAGGACAGAGATGAGGAGAAACTACTTCACCCAGAGAGTGGTGGCTGTGTGGAATGCTCTGCCCCAGAGGGCAGTGGAGGCCCAGTCTCTGGATTCATTTAAGAAAGAATTGGATAGAGCTCTTAAAGATAGTGGAGTCAAGGGTTATGGAGATAAGGCTGGAACAGGATACTGATTGGGAATGATCAGCCATGATCATATTGAATGGCGGTGCAGGCTTGAAGGGCTGAATGGCCTACTCCTGCATCTATTGTCTATTGTCTATTCTCTATTTAAGTAAGTGTGGTCCCTGTCAATGTCCCATCTATCTCCACAGCATGTGGGAGGGAATCATGATAACCCATCCAAGTACCTTTTTTAATGTAATTCCGATACTTTCATCTTCAAAGATCCCCATCCTAACATTGTCACTTGGGATAACTGGAATCCCTCGCACCAAGCCCAGTGCCCCACCGAAAGTGTCCTTACAGCTGTCATTAACCCAGCCCTTGGTGAGCTGCTGTAACTGACAGTGAGACATGTTCGTGTGGGTGTTCTCCTGGAACAAATATTTACGCTGTTTGTCACTAATCCGGGATGGGACTTTTCTCGAGCAGTGAGGACTGCTGCCTTCATTTCATCATGGATGTCCCTCCCTCACTGTTGTCCCTCAGGGAGGGCTGAATGGCCTGGTGGACAAAGTCACATGGTGATTAATTTAGTTTGTTTGTCAGCATCCAGTCCGTATATGACAGACTGTCGGTCTATCTCATCCAAAAATGTATCTGGGTTTGTGACAGGATCAAAGAGAGTGGCCTTTTTAGTGCTGCCCACCAGCTGGGTGCCTGGAATGGCTGTTGTGTACGGAGTGAGACCATAAGCTGCTTTACACTGGGTAACCACAGGATTCATGGAATCTGGGTCCGTCTGTGGGTCAGGGCTGGGGGCAAAAGATGCAGTGACCTGAGAACAAGGCAGTGGGAGTCCCCATCTGTGAGCGGGTGTGGATGTGTCAGTGTGGGGACTGTCGTTATCTCCCTGGGGAGGTAGAACCCCAAAGGCACACATTATCCCATTCTGGGAGGACCCCTAGTTCCCTAGGGATTGTATTTGCTCCTGACCCCTCCTACTAGGGTCTGATGTGTGTTGTTCCGTGTTGTAGGTGTACAGGACCCATGCAGCTGTTTGGAGCTCATACACTGTCCTTCCAGATTGTCAATGTAACCTGAGGCTGCCTCCCCATCCCCAGAGACCCTCCTTTCACTGGATTGGGCTCTTCCCAATTGGAACTGGGGTAGTCCCATATTCCTGCAACCTTCTGCCCTGCTCATTGTGTCGGAGACCTAGCTCGGTCACAGCCTGTAGGTTTCCCTCGGGTGACCGGATCCCAGCTGCCTTATCCCAGCTGGGGGTCCTCCAGGCTATCGGCAGTGGAGTGAGCTTTCCAGCTTCCTTCCCCGGTTCTCTATGGGCATCTTACCACAGCTCCTGTACCAGGAACCCTTCACTGCAAGGCCAAGCTGGCTTCCTGTGAAATGCTGCAGGACTGTTTCACATTTGTCCCTGCTCGTGTTCCTATTGCTTTGGTCGCTTCTGTATTATGGGACACCTGGGTATACTCATAGAGTCATAGAGTTCTACAGTATGGAGACAGGCTCTTTGGCCCAAACTGGTCCATCTACACTAACCCCGTTTCTCTGCACTTGAACCAAATCCTTCCAATACGTTCCTCTCCATGTATTTGACCAAGTGCATTTTAATTGTTCTTAAATGTATCCTCCTCGACCACTTGCACTGGTAGTTCATTCCGTATGTGTACCACCCTCTGGGTAAAAGCATTGTCCCTCAGGTTCCCTTTTAATCTTCCCCTTTCTCCTTAAACTGATGCCCTTTCATCCTTGATTCCCCAAGACTTGGATAAAGACTGAGTGCATTCACCCTATCCATGCCTCCCATGATCTTATACGCCTCTATAAGGACACCCCTCAGTCTCCTACACACAAAAGAAAATGTCCTTGCTTGTCCAACCTCTCTCTTTATCTGTCTAGTTGAGTTCTGGCAACATCCTTGTAAATTTCTTCTGTCCTCTTTCTAGAACATAGAACATAGAACATAGAACAATACAGCACAGAACAGGCCCTTCGCCCCACGATGTTGTGCCGAACTTCTATCCTAGATTAAGCACCCATCCATGTACCTATCCAAATGCCGCTTAAAGGTCGCCAATGATTCTGACTCTACCACTCCCACGGGCAGCGCATTCCATGCACCCACCACTCTCTAGGTAAAGAACCCACCCCTGACATCTCCCCTATACCTTCCACCCTTCACCTTAAATTTATGTCCCCTTGTAACACTCTGTTGTACCCGGGGGAAAAGTTTCTGACTGTCTACTCTATCTATTCCTCTGATCTGATCTAGTACAATAACATCCTTCCTATAGCAAGGTGGGTAAAACTGAACACAATATTCCAAGTGCGGCCTCACCAACATCCTGCACAACTACAACAGAACTTCCCAACTTCGATATTCCATGCCCTGACTGGTGAAGGGCCCAGTGTGCCAAAAGCCTCCTTCATTGCCCTGTCTCCCTGAGTTCAGAGAGCCGTGCTCCTGGAATCCAAGGTCCCTCTGTTCCACTACACTCCTTCTGGCCCTACCATTCACCATGAAACCCCTGTCTTGATGTGACTTTCCAAAATGCAAGATCTCGTCCTTGTCTGTATTAAACTCCATTTGCCATTTCTCAGCCCAATTCCCCAGCTGATCAAGGCCATGTTGCAATTGCTGAGAACCTTCCTCACTTATTTTAGTGTAATCTGAAAACTTTCTAATCATGCCTTAAACATCCTCATCCAAATCATTGATATAGATGACAAACAGCAATGGGCCTAGCACTGACCAGCTGCGTGGCACAATGGCTCAGTGGTTAGCACTGCTGCCTCACAGCACCGTGGATCTGGGTTCAATTCCAACCTCACTGGATGGTCTGTGTGGGTTAGATTGTGTTCGGGTTAGATTTCCTACAGTATGGAAACAGGCCATTTGGCCCAACAAACCACACCGACCTGCTGAAGAGTAACCCACCCAGAGCCATTCTCCCTACCCAACATTTACCCTTAACAAATGCACCTAGCAATATGGGCAATTTAGCCTGGCCAATTCATCTGACCTGCGCATCTTTGGAATGGGGAGAAAACCGGAGCACCCAAAGGAAACCCACACAGACACAGGGAGAATGTGCAAACTCCACACAGTCACCCGAGGCTGGGGTCGAACCTGGGTACCTGGCGCTGTGAGGCAGCAGTGCCAACCACTGAGCCACCATGCCACACCAACTGAGGTTCTACGCTCTCCCCATGTCTGCGTGGGTTTCCTCTGGGTGCACCGGTTTCCTCCCACAATCCAAAGATCTGCAGGTCAAGTAAATTGGCCATGCTCAATTGCCGAGAATGTTCATGGATGTGTAAGTAAGTTGCATTAGTCAGGGGTAAATGCAGAGTAATAAAGTAGGGGAATGGGTTTGAGTGAAATAATCTTCAGAGGGCCAGTGGACTTGTTGGGCCGAAGGGCCTGTTTCCACAGAGGAGGGATTCTATGATTCTATGACCGCTGAGGCACACCACGAGTCACAGGCCTCCAGTCTGACTGTTACCCTCTGCTTCCGACCATCAAGCCAATTGTGTACCCAGCTTGCCAACGCCCCCTGGATTCCATGCGATCTAACCTTCCAGAGCAAGGTACCATGTGGAACCTTATCAAAAGCCTTCCTGAAATCTGTAGAGTCTAGATGTACTGGCCTGCCCTCGTCAAACTTCCTGATCACTTCAATAAAGAACGCTGACTAATTTGTGAGGCATGGTCTCCCATGCACAAGGCTTTGCTGACTACTCCCAATCAAATGTTGTATTTCCAAATGCATGTCTATCTAATCTCTCAGCATGTTCTCAAGTAACTTACTTACCACGGATGTTAGGTTTACTGATCTATAGTTCCCAGGTTTATCTTTGCAGCCATTCTTGAATAAGGGCGCAACATATGCTGTCCTCCAGTCTTCCGGGACCTCACCCGTGGCTAACGGTGAGACAAAAAGATCAGCAGGGACTCCACAAGAACATCCCTCGCCTCTTGAGGTGCTGTTGGATATGTTTGGTCAGGTCCAGGAGATTTATCCAACTTCATACATTCTAATGCATTCAACACATCCTCTCCTGTGATATGGACTGTCCCCAAGAGATCATCACTAACTTGCCCAAGTTCCCAAGCCTTCATGTCCTTCTCCAAGGTCACCACAGAGGGGAAATAACTCCTCTGATTCTGCACACACGTCCACTTTGGTCCTTGAAGGGTCCTATTTTCTCTCTAGTTATTTTTTTTTCCTTGGGTGGGGGATATTGCAGTGTTGGGTAGGGATCAGTCAGGGAGGGGAGATTTTAGAGTTGGGTAGGGATCAGTCAGGGAGGGGGAGATTACAGTGTTGGGTAGGGATCAGTCAGGGAGGGGGAGATTGTAGAGTTGGGTAGGGATCAGTCAGGGAGTCGGAGATTACAGTGTTGGGTAGGGATCAGTCAGGGAGGGGGAGATTACAGTGTTGGGTAGGGATCAGTCAGGGAGGGGGTGATTACAGTGTTGGGTAGGGATCAGTCAGGGAGGGGGTGATTACAGTGTTGGGTAGGGATCAGTCAGGGAGGGGGAGATTACAGTGTTGGGTAGGGATCAGTCAGGGAGGGGGTGATTACAGTGTTGGTTAGGGATCAGTCAGGGAGGGGGAGATTGCAGTGTTGGGTAGGGATCAGTCAGGGAGGGGGTGATTGCAGTGTTGGGTAGGGATCAGTCCGGGAGGGGGAGATTGTAGAGTTGGGTAGGGATCAGTCAGGGAGTCGGTGATTAAAGTGTTGGGTAGGGATCAGTCAGGGAGGGGGAGATTACAGTGTTGGGTAGGGATCAGTCAGGGAGGGGGTGAATGTAGAGTTGGGTAGGGATCAGTCAGGGAGTCGGTGATTACAGTGTTGGGTAGGGATCAGTCAGGGAGGGGGAGATTACAGTGTTGGGTAGGGATCAGTCAGGGAGGGGGAGATTACAGTGTTGGGTAGGGATCAGTCAGGGAGGGGGAGATTACAGTGTTGGGTAGGGATCAGTCAGGGAGGGGGAGATTACAGTGTTGGGTAGGGATCAGTCAGGGAGGGGGAGATTACAGTGTTGGGTAGGGATCAGTCAGGGAGGGGGAGATTACAGTGTTGGGTAGGGATCAGTCAGGGAGGGGGAGATTACAGTGTTGGGTAGGGATCAGTCAGGGAGGGGGTGATTACAGTGTTGGGTAGGGATCAGTCAGGGAAGGGAGATTACAGTGTTGGGTAGGGATCAGTCAGGGAGGGGGTGATTACAGTGTTGGGTAGGGATTAGTCAGGGAGGGGGAGATTACAGTGTTGGGTAGGGATCAGTCAGGGAGGGGGTGATTGCAGTGTTGGGTAGGGATCAGTCAGGGAGGGGGTGAGTGCAGTGTTGTGTAGGGATAGAGGGAAATCAGGAGGGCAAAAAGGGGACATGAGATTGCTTTGGCAAATAGATTTAAGGAGAATCCAAAATGTTTTTATAAATCCAAAAAGGACAAAAGGGTTACTGGGGAGAGAATAGGGCCCCTCAATGATCAAGACAGCCTGCACGTGGAGCTGCAGGAGATGGGGGAGAAACTGTACAAGTATTTCCTGTCGAGAAGGACATGGAAGATATCGAATAGAATGATGGTTTGAGAAGTAGCATTGGGAAATAGATGATGTCATCTTGCAAAATGTCCACATTACAGAGGAGGAGGTGCTGGATGTCTTGAAATGGTTAAAGGTGGATAAATCCCCAGGACGTTATCAGGTGTAATCTCGATCTCTGTGGGAAGCTAGAGAAGTGATTGCTGGGCCTCTTACTGAGATATTTGTATCATCGATATTCACAGGTGAGATGCCAGAAGACTGGAGGTTGGGCTAACATGGTGCCACTGTTTAGGAAGGGCGGTATATACAAGCCAGGAAACTACAGACTGGTTCGCCTGACGTCAGTCGTGGGCACGTTGAGCGACGGATACATGAGGGACAGGAATTACATGTGTTTACAGAGGCGATGTCTAATTGGGGATAGTCAGCATTGCTTTGTACGTGGGAAATCATGGCTCAAGATATTGAGTTTTTTGAAGAAGTAACAAAAGGATTGATGAGGGCAGAGCGGTGGATGTGAGTGATATAGACTTCAGTAAGGTGTTCGAAATGTTTCCACATGGGAGATTGGAGAGCAAGGATAGATCTCATGGAATACAGGGAAAACCAGTTATTTGGATATAGAACTGGCACGAAGGTAGAAGACAGAGGGTGGTTGTGGAGGGTGTTTTTTTTCAGCCTGGAGACCTGTGACCAGTGGAGTGCCACAAGGATCGGTGCTGGGTCCACTACTTTCCATTAATTATATAAATGATTTGAATGTGAACACAGCAGGTATAGTTAGTAAGTTTGCAGATGACACCAAAATTGGAGGGGTAGTGGACAGTGAAGAATGTTACTTCACATTACAATGGGATGGTGAACTGATGGGCCAATGGGCTGAGGAGTGGGAGATGGAGCTTCATTTAGATAAATGGGAGGTGCTGCATTTTGGAAAAGCAACTCTTCGCAGGACTGATCCACTTAATGTTAATGTCCCAGGGAGTGTTTCTGAACAAAGAGACCTTGGAGTGCAGGTTCATTGTTCCTTGAAAGGAGAATTGTGGGTCGATAGGATAGTGAAGAAGGTGTTTGTTATGCTTGTGTTTAATAATCAGTGCATTGAGTGGAGGAGTTGGGAGGTCATGTTGTGGCTGTACAGGACATTGGATAAGCCACTTTTGGCATATTGCGTGCAATTCTAGTCTCCCCCCTATTGGAATGATGTTGTGTAAATTGAAAGGGTTCAGAAAAGATTTGCACAAACGCTGACAGGATTGGAGGATTTGAGCTAAAGGGAGAGGTTAAATGGGCTGGGGATGTTTTCCCTGGAATGTCTGAGGCAGAGGGATAACCCATATGGAGGTTTATAAAACCATGAGAGGCATGGTTAGGTTTAACAGACAAGGTCTTTTCCCTGGGGTGGGGTAGTCCAGAACTGGAGGGCCTAGCTTCAGGATGAGTGGGGAAAGATATAAAAGGAACCTAAGGGACAACGTTTTGATGTGGAGGGTGTTGCGTGTATGGAATGACCTGCCAGATGAAGTGGTGGAGACTGGTACAATTACTGCATTTAAAAGGCATCTGGATGGGTATACGAACAGGAAGGGTTGGTTGAGAGGGATTTGGGCCAAGTGCTGGCAAATGTGATGAGATTATGTTCGGATAGGTGGGTGGTGTGGATGAGTTGGACCGAAGGCCCTGTTTCTGTGCGGTACATCTCTCTGACTGTAAATGTTTTGCACTGTCCATTACCAGCCATACACTTCACTGTTTCCCCTGTTTACCTTGGTCAGTTCTCCTCTCAAACACATGTCAATGGCTTTGGTTGTGATTGTTGGGTGTGCTTTATGGTCACTTTAACAATCCACCATCTTGCTGAATTCCACTACACTACAATTTCCCAGAGGAAATCTCAGTGTGACATTCCTCCTTCACTCAGTGTCATCACCCAACGGTCGATCTGAGATAGTCACCTCCCTGGCTGTTACCACAACGTGTTATTTAAAGAAACACTGACACAAACATTCGAAGAGGAGTTCGGAGACCATCACTTTTGCCGATGTGACTGTCCCAGATTATACAAAGACTGAAGTCTCCCAGAATTATCACAGTGCCTTTGTATTACACAGGAATACATTGGAATGTGTAACAGGGTTGAGCAATGAAATGATGTTCGGCAGCCTCTAAACTGTTCTCCTGCTTGTGTTGTTGACACATGTTACCCAGAATCTGTATTCAGACTGATTCAGCTGCATCATCTGAGGCCAAATTCTTTCTCTGTAATGCCTTTGTTACCCATTACTGTCAGGGTTACCCATTCTGCACTCACTGAGACCCCTCAAGGAGGTGTACAATAGAATATTCATGTTCCACCTTTTGTTCACCCTGTCACCACTAAATCTCATTTATCTCTGTGCCCCAGTCCATCCACCTCATTGCAGAGACTTTATCCAGTCCAAAAAAGAACATTACAATTGACTCTTTCCACAATTTCTTGTCACAGTCCAATTCACTGATGTACAGTTTCAGTTAAACTCTGTCTCTTCCTGTTCCTTTCTGCTTGTCTTCAGCTACATCACCATTTTCTCTTTGGATTTGGAAAGTTCCTTTCACCTGAACCCTGGCCCTGCATCCTCTCTGTCAGTTTAAAGCCCTGTCCATAAGCCTACCGACATGGTTGACCAGGACACTGCTCCCAGCAGTGTTGTGTTTAATTCACTCATGGGATGTTGCTGTCTCTGGCTGGCCAGCATCGCATGCCCACCCCGAGCTGCCCTTGAGCTGAGTGCCTTGCTGGATCATTAAAGAGAGCAGTTTAGAGACCCATCGCTCTGGATCTGGATCATGTGTAGGCCAGACCCGCTGTCTATAATAGATTTCCTTCCGAAAAGGATATTAAGCAGTTAGATGGGTTATACTGGACACCGGCATTAACATCTGGATGAACAGTCGGGTGAGAATAGCACGAGGCCATCACCTGTCCCACTCATAGCTCACCGTTCACTGAGTACTGATCCCCGTGCACCATGAATCCCAACCCTTTCATCATGACCATTGTGTGATCCTGATACATTCCTGCACTCTGCTGATATCACTCAGTCTCTCTCCATGTGGTATCCCTCATTGTGTGGGTCTAATTGCTGCCTCTGTCAGCGTCTCTCACTCTTGAAGCTACTCCAGATCCTGAGCCAACAGAATTCTCGATTCCAGAGAGACGCAGCAGCACAGGCCAGGGATGGAGACAGGGATTTTCCAGATCTCTGTGGACTCAGTGCCATTCTCCATGTGTAACCCTCACTGCATCAGTCTAATTTCCCATTCTGTCTGTTTCTCTGTCTCCTGTAGGTCATCTGGATGTTCCTGTCTCAGCCGAATTCCTAACTCTCGTCTCCTCCATAACCACATCAAAGACGGTTGATCAGTCAGAGAGACATGAAGAGGGAGGTCTGGAGCCTTCAGTAAATCCTGCAGTCGGTAAGATCACTCACAGTAAATAGCACAGGGAGGGGTTAGTGACCTTCTGTATTCAGACCTGGAAGACAGGACATAGACACAGAGCTGGGGAAGGAACAGCGACATTCTCGGCTTCATTCACATCATCTTGTGAGGGACCTGCTTTCACCTCTGTTGTACTGGTCCTCCCTGAGACTTCTCTCTCTGACTCTCTCTCTCACCCCCTCACTCTCATTCTCTCTTTCTCACCCTCTCTTTCTCTCTCACCCCCTCACTCACTCTCCACCCAAACTCTCTCTCTCACCCGACTTCTCTCTCCCCTCGTATCCCTCTCTCTCTCATCCCTCTGTCACTGGTTCGCCCTCTATCTCTCCCTATCACGCTCTGCCTCCTCGCTATCTCTCTTTCTCTCTCTCTCGCTCGCTCTCTCTCTTTGTCCCCTTCTCGTGCGCTCTCTCGCTCTCAAACTCTCTGTCTCATTTCCATCCCCTCCCTCCTGCTCATTTGCACCTTTCTCTCTCTCTTGCCCCCCTCTCTCTCTCGCTCACACCCCCTCGCACTCTCAACCCATCTCTCTCACCCTGTTTCTCTCCCCGCCTCTCACTCTCTTACCCTCTCTCTCTGCCCCCCTCGTGCTCTCTCCCCCTCTCACCCACTTTCTCTCACCCAATCGCTCTCATTCCCCCTTTCACCCTCTCCCCTTTCTCTCCCTCGTCTCTCTCCCCCTCTCTTCCCCCCTCTCTCACCCCCTTTCTCTCTCCCCCTCTCCCCCTCTCTCTCACCCTCTCTTTCACCCCTCTCCCTCCCCCTTCCCGTCCCCTGTCTCTCTCCCCCCTCTCTCTTCCGCCTCTCTCTCACCCACATTCTCTCACCTCCCTCTATCTCCCCCTTCTCCCCCTCTCTCTCTTCCACACTCTCTCACCCCTCTCTCACACCCCTCTCTCCCCCTCTCTCATTCCCCTCCCCACCCCTCTCTCTCCCCCCTCTCTCTCACCTCTCTCTCACACCCCTCTCTCTCACCCCTTTCTCACCCCTCCCCCCTCTCTCCATCACTCCCCCACTCTCCCACTCTCTACACCCCTCTCTCACTCACTCTCACTCCTCCACTCTCTCTCACCCCCTCTCTCTTTCTCACCCGCTCTCTCTTCCACCCCGATCTCTCTCATCGCCCCTCTCGCCCTCACCCTCTCACCCCTCACTCTCTTTCCACTCACTCTCTCTTACCCCCTCTCTCATCCCCTCTCTCTCACGCCTCTCTCTCACCTTCTCTCTCACCCTCTCTCAGTCTGTCTCTCTCTCACCCCCCCTTTCTCACCCGCTCTCTCTTCCACTCTGATCTCTCTCACACCCCTCTCTCTCTCACCCCCTCTCTCTCAGCTCGCTCTCTCTCTCAGCCCCCTCTCTCTCCCCAGTCTCTCCCACCCTGATCTCTCTCACACACCCCCTCTCTCACCCCTCTCTCTCACACACACCTCTCTCTCTCACCCCTTCTCTGTCAGCCCCTCTCACTCACCCCCTCTCCCTCAGGCCCTCTCTCTCTCTCACCTCCTCTCTTTCTCAGCCTGTCTCTCTGTCACCCACTGTCTCTTTCTCACCCGCTCTCTCTTCCACCCCTCTTTCTCCCTCACTCCTCTCTCTCTCACCCCTCTCTCTCACCCACTCTCTCCCTCCCCCCTCTCTCAGCCTGTATCTCTGTCACCCCCTGTCTCTTTCTCACCCGCTCTCACTTCCACCACTCTCTCTACCGCACCCCTCTCTCTCATCCCTCTCTCTCTCTCTCTCACCCCTCTCTCTCTTATCCCTCTCTAACACAAATCTCTCTCTCTCCCTCTCTCTCACCAGTTCTCTGTAACCCAGTCTCTCTCACCTCCTCTCTCTCAGGCCTTCTCTCTCTCACCCCCTCTCTCTCTTTCACCCCTCACTATCTCTCACCTCTCTCTCACCCCTTTTCTCTCACCCCTTCTCTCTCACCCCTTCTCTTTCTCACCCCTCTTCTCTCTCTCAACACCTCTCTCTCAACCCCTCTCACTCTCAAACATGCTCTCTCTCACACCCTCACCCGCTCTCTCTCACACCGCCTCTCCCTCATACCCTTCTCTCTCTCACTCCCTCCCTCTCTCCTACCCTCTCTCTGTCTAGTTTTCATCCATCTCTCTCTTACTCCATCTCACTCCCATTTCTCTCTCTCCCCCTCTCTCTCTCTCCCCCTCTTTCTCTCTCCCCCCTCTCTCTCCCACCCCCTCTCTCTCTCCCACGCCCTCTCTCCCACCCCCTCTCTATCTCACCTCCACTCTTTCTCTGACCCGCTCTCGATCCCACTTTGTCTGTCCCCCTTTCTCCCTCACCCCACTCACCTTGCTCTCTCTCACTCATCCCCTCTCTCTCACCCCTCTCTCTCACTCACCCCCTCTCTCTCACCCCACTCTCTCTCCGGCACCTCTCTCTCTTCCACCCCTCTATTTCTCACCCTCTCTCTTTCTCTTCCACTCCCTCTCTTTCTCACTCCCTCTCCCTCTCACCCCCTCTCTCTCTCTCACCCCACTCTCTCTCTCACCCTTCTCTCTCTCTCTCACCCCCTCTCCCATCCCCATTTCTCTCCCACCCCCTCTTCATCTCAACCACTCTTTCTCAAAACCTCTCTCTCGAACCCTCTCTCTCTCACTCCTCGCTCTCACCCCTCTCTCAACCCCTCCCTCAACCCCTCTCTCTCAACCCCTCTCTCTCTCTCACCCCTCTCTCTCCCATCCCCATCTCTCCCACATCCCGTCTCTCTCGAACCCCTTTCTCTCTCACACCCTCTCTCTCAACCCCCTCTCTTACTCCCCTCTCTCTCAATCCCTCTCACTCTCAAACCCCCTCTCTCTCTCATCCCCTCTCTCTCAACCCCTCTTCTCAACCCCTCTCTCTCAACCCCTCTCTCTCTCACCCTTTCTCTCTCTCACCCTCTCTCTCTCTCAGCCCCCCTCTCCCTCACCCTGCCCTCTTTCATCCCCGCTCTCTCACCACCTCTCTCTCACCCCGCTCTCTCTCACCACCCCCTCTCTCACCCCCCTCTCTCTCACTACCCCTTTCTCACACCCCTCTCTCTCACTCCCTCTCTCTCTCACCCCCTCTCTCTCTTGCCCCCTCTTTCTCTCACCCCCTCTCTCCCAAACCCCATCTCTCTCACTCCCCCTCTCTCACCCCTCTCTCTCTCACCCCTCTCTCTCTCTCTCACACCCTCTGCCTCACCACCTCTCTCCCTCACCCTCCTCTCTCAACCCCCCTCTCTCTCATCCCCCTCTCTCAACCCCCATCTCTCAACCCCTCACTTTCTCCCACCTCACACCTCTCTCTGTCACCCCCTCTCTCTCCCACCCCAATCTCTCTTATTCTTATTCCCCTCTCTCTCACACCCCTCTCTCTCACCTTCTCTCTTTGATCCCCCCTCACCCCTCTCTCTCTCACCTGCTCTCTCTCGCTCTCTCAAACCACCTCTCTCTCTTACCCCCTCTCTCTCAATCCCACTCCCTCTCTCCCCCCCTCTCTGTTTTAACTCCACTCTTTCTCTCCCCTTTGTCTCTCCCCTTTCTCTCACCCCCCTCACATCACCCGCTCTCCCTCTCACCCCTTCTCTCTCTCACCCTCTCATCTCACCCTCTTTCTCACCTCCCTCATCCCCTCTATCTCTCACCTGCTCTCTCTCGCTCTTCCAAACCATATCTCTCCCCCTCTCTTTCTGTTTCACCCCTCTCTCTTTCCCAGCAACTCTCTCTCTCACCTTCTCTAAACCCCTCTCTCACCCCCTCTCAACCCCTCACCCGCACTCTCTCTCACCCCTCTCCCTTGCTCTCAAACCTCCTCTTTCTCTTACCCTTCTCTCTCTCACTCCCTCCCTCTCTCCCACTCAATGTCTCTCTCTCTCACCCCATCTCACTCACACCGTATCTCACTCAACCCCTCTCTCACCCACGTTCTCTCTCCCAGCTGCTCTCTGTCTCACCTCCACTCTTTCTCTGACCCACTCTCACTCCCCCTTTTTCTCTCCCCCTTTGTCTCTCCCCTTTTCTCTCTCACTCCCTCACATCGCCCCATCTCTCATCCCTCTTTCTCACTCACCCGCTGTCACTCTCAGCCCACTCTCTTTCTCACTCCACTCTCTCTCCCACCCCTCCCTCTCTATCTCACCCCCCTCTCTCTCACCACTCTCTCTCTCACCCTTCTCTCTCTCTCACACACCTCTCTCTCCCATCCCCATCTCTCTCCCACCCTGTCTCTCTCCAACCCTTTTCTCTCTCACACCCTCTCTCTCAACTCCCCTCTCTCTCAACTCCCCTCTCTCTCACCCCCCTCTCTCTCACCCCCTCTCTCTCACTCCCATCTCTCTCTCATCCCCACTCTGTCTCACCCTCCTCTGTCTCATCCCTGCTCTCTTACTAACCTCTCTCTCACCCCCACTCTCTCTCTCTCCCACTCCCTCTCCCACACCCCCTCTCTCACCCCCCCACACATCCACTCTTTCTCTGACCCCCTCTCTTTCTACCACCTCTCTCTTTCTCAGCCCTCTCTCTCTCCTCCTCTCTCTTTCTCACCCTTCTCTCCCTTTCTCACCCCTCTCTCTCTCACCCACTCTCTCACCTCCTCTCTCTCTCACCCTCTTCTCTCTCATACCCTCTCATCTCACCCTCTCTCTCTCACACCTCCTCATCCCCTCTCTCTCACCCGCTCTCTCACTCCATCAAATCCCCCTCTCTCTCACCCCCTCTCTCTCACTCCCTCTCTCTTTCTCAGCCCATCTCTCTCTCTTACCCTCTCTCTCTCACTCCCTCCATCTTTCCCACTCTCTCTCTTTCTCCTCCTCTCTCTCTTTCTCACTCCCTCTCGCTCTCACCCCAACTCACTCTCACCCTCTCTCTCAATCTCTCTCTCTCCCCCACATCTTCTCTCCCACCCCTTCTCTGTCTCACTTCCACTCTTTCTCTGACCCACTCTGTCTCCGCCTTTGTCTCTCCTCCCCTTTGTCTCTCCCCTTTCTCTCACACACCCCATCACATCGTCCTCTCTCTGTCACAACCCTCTCTCTCACTCACCCACTCTCTCTCACCCCACTCTCTCTCTCACCCTCTCTCTCACCCACGTCTCTCTCTCTCTCACCCTTTCTCTCATTCCCTCATCCCCTCTCTCTCACTCACCCGCTCTCTCTCTCACCCCATTCTCTCTCTCACTCTCTCTCTCTTACCCTCTCTCTCACCCCCCTTATCCCTCTCTCTCTCTCACCCTCTCTCTCTCATTCCTCTCTCTCTTTCTCAGGCCCTCTCTCTCATCCCCCTTCTCTATCTCTCTCAACTCCATATCTCACCCCCCTTTCGCCCCTTCACCCGCTCTGTCTCTCACCCCTCTCTCTCTCTCAAACCTCCTCTCTCTCTTAAGCCCTCACCCGCTCTCTCTCACGCCCCCTCTCTCTCTTAGCCTTCTCTTTCTCTCACTCACTCCTTCTTTCCCACCCTCTCCCAGTCTCTTTCTCATCCCCTCTCTCTCCTTCTCACTCCCTCTCTTACCCCATCTCACTCTCACTGTCTCTCACTCTCGCCCTTCTCTCTCTCTCACCCCTCTCTCTCCCATCCCCATCTCTCTCTCTCCCCTTCTCGCTCGAATCCTCTCCCTCTCACCCCTCGCTCTCACCCCCCCTCACATCCCTCGCTCTCAAACCCTACTCTCAATCCCCCTCTCTCTCACCCCTCTCTCTCACCCCTTCTCTTTCTCACCCCTCTTCTCGCTCTCAACCCCTACTCTCAACCCCTCTCCCTCTCACCCCTCGTTCTCACCCCCCCTCACACCCCTCGCTCTCAACCCCTACTCTCAACCCCCCTCTCTCTCACCCCTCTCTCTCACCCCTTCTCTTTCTCACCCCTCTTCTCTCTCTCAACACCTCTCTCTCAACCCCTCTCACTCTCAAACATGCTCTCTCTCACCCCCTCACCCGCTCTCTCTCACACCGCCTCTCCCTCATACCCTTCTCTCTCTCACTCCCTCCCTCTCTCCTGCCCTCTCTCTGTCTAGTTTTCATCCCTCTCTCTCTTACTCCATCTCACTCCCATTTCTCTCTCTCCCCTCTCTCTCTCTCCCCCTCTCTCTCTCTCCCCCTCTCTCTCTCTCCCCCTCTCTCTCTCCCACCCCCTCTCTCTCTCCCACGCCCTCTCTCCCACCCCCTCTCTGTCTCACCTCCACTCTTTCTCTGACCCGCTCTCGATCCCACTTTGTCTGTCCCCCTTTCTCCCTCACCCCACTCACCTTGCTCTCTCTCACTCATCCCCTCTCTCTCACCCCTCTCTCTCACTCACCCCCTCTCTCTCACCCCACTCTCTCCGGCACCTCTCTCTCTTCCACCCCTCTGTTTCTCACCCTCTCTCTTTCTCTTCCACTCCCTCTCTTTCTCACTCCCTCTCCCTCTCACCCCCTCTCTCTCTCTCACCCCACTCTCTCTCTCACCCTTCTCTCTCTCTCTCACCCCCTCTCCCAACCCCATTTCTCTCCCACCCCCTCTTCATCTCAACCACACTTTCTCAAAACCTCTCTCTCGAACCCTCTCTCTCTCACTCCTCGCTCTCACCCCTCTCTCAACCCCTCCCTCAACCCCTCTCTCTCAACCCCCCTCTCTCTCTCACCCCTCTCTCTCCCATCCCCATCTCTCCCCCATCCCGTCTCTCTCGAACCCCTTTCTCCCTCACTCCCTCTCTCTCTCAACCCCCTCTCTTACTCCCCTCTCTCTCAATCCCTCTCACTCTCAAACCCCCTCTCTCTCTCATCCCCTCTCTCTCAACCCCTCTTCTCAACCCCTCTCTCTCAACCCCTCTCTCTCTCACCCTTTCTCTCTCTCACCCTCTCTCTCTCTCAGCCCCCCTCTCCCTCACCCTGCCCTCTTTCATCCCCGCGCTCTCACCACCTCTCTCTCACCCCTACTCCCACACCCCTCACATCCACTCTTTCTCTGACCCCCTCTCTTTCTCCCCTTCTCTCTCTTTCCCAGCCCTCTCTCTCTCTCTCCCCTTCTCTCTTTCTCACCCTTTTCTCACCCACTCTCTCACCCCTTCCCTCTCTCTTACCCACTCTCTCTCACACTCTCTCTCACCCCCTCATCCCCTCTCTCTCTCTCGCCCGCTCTCTTTCGCTCTCTCAAACCCCCTCTCTCTCACCCTCCCTCTCTATCTTTCTCAGCCCCCCGCTCTCTCACCCCCCTTCTCTCTATCAACCCCATATCTCACCCCCTCTCGCCCCCTCACCCGCACTGTCTCTCACCCGTCTCTCTCTCAAACCTCCTCTCTCTCTTAACCCGTCACCCGCTCTCTCTCACACCCCGTCTCTCTCTTACCTTTCTCTTTCTCTCACTCCCACCCTCTCTCCCAGTCTCTTTCTCACCCCCTCTCTCCTTCTCACTCCCTCTCTTACCCCATCTCACTCTCACCGTCTCTCTCTCTCCCATCCCCATCTCTCTCTCTCTCCCTCTCTCTCGAACCCTCTCCCTCTCACCCCTCGCTCTCACCCCCTTCACACCCCTCGCTCTCACGCCTCCTCTCTCCACCCCTCTCTCTCTCAACCACTCTCTCTCCCACCCCCCTCTCTCACCCCTTCTCTTTCCCTCCCGTCTTCTCTCTCTCAAACCCTCTCTCTCTCAAACCTCCGCGCTCTCTTACCCCCTCACCCGCTCTCTCACACCATCTCTCTCTCCTATCCTTCTCTCACTCATTCCCTCCCTCTCTCCCACCCTCTCTCTGTCTGTTTCTCATTCCTCTCTCTCTTACCCCATCTCCCTCTCACCGTCTCTCTCTCAACCTCTCTCTCTCCCACGCCCTCTCTCCCACCCCTTCTCTGTCTCACCTCCACTCTTTCTCTGACCCACTCTCACTCCCACTTTGTCTCTCCCCCTTTTTCTCACACCCCACTCTCTCACTCACCCGCTCTCTCCCTCACCCCACTCTCTCTCACCCCACTCTCTCTCTCCCACCCCTCTCTCTCTTCCACTTCCCCTCTTTCTCACTCACTCTCCCTCTCACCCTTCTCTCTCTCTCCCTCTCTCTCCCACCCCATCTTTCTCCATTCCCCATCTGTCCCACCCCCTCTCTCTCCCTCTCTCACGAACCTTCTCTCTCTCACACCTCTCTCTCAACCCCCCCTCACATCCCTCGCTCTCACCCCCCCTCACAACCCCTCTCTCCCTCACCCCTCTCTCTCACCCCTTCTCTTTCTCACACCCTCTGTCTCACCCTCTCTCTCACCCCCTCGCTCAACCCCTCTCTCTCACCACCTTCTCTCAACCCTCATCTCTCAACACCCCTCGTTCACTCCCCCTCTCAACCCTTCACACACTCTCTCTCTCTGTCACCACCTCTCTCTCCCACCCCAATGTCTCTCACATCCCCTCTCTCTCACCTCCCTCTCTCACTCTCTCTCTCACACCCCTCTTCTCTCTCTCAAACCCTCTCTCAACCTCTCTCTCTCTCAAACCTCCGCGCTCTCTTACCCCCTCACCCGCTCTCTCACACCATCTCTCTCTCCTACCCTTCTCTCTCTCATTCCCTCCCTCTCTCCAACCCTCTCTCTATCTCTTTCTCATCCCCTCTCTCTTTCTAACTCCCTCTCTCTCACCCCTCTCTCTCTCACCCCCCCTCGTTCTCAACCTCTCTCTCTCTTCCCCTCTCTCTACCACCCTCTTTCTCACTCCCATCTCCCTCTCTCACACCCTCCGCTCTCTCTCATCCCCCCTCTCTCACCAACTTCTCTCTCCCCCTCACCCCCCACTCTCTTTCTCATCCAACTCTCTCTCTCAGCCCCCCTCACCGCCCTCTCACCCAGCTCTCTCACTCACCTCTTTCTCCCATCTCCCTCTCAAAACCCCGCTATCTCCCCCCCACCTCCCTCACCCCCCTCTCTTACCCCCCACTTCCACCCCATCCCCCACACACTCCCTCACGCACCTCCCCCACTCACCCCCCTCACCCTCCTCTTACACCCCCTCAACCTCCTCTCGCTGTCATCTCTCTCCCTCTCACCACCCTAACTCTCTAACCTTCTCTCCCACTCTCTCATCCCCTCTCTCTCCCCCACCTCTCTCTCTCACCCTTTCTCTCACCTCTCTCTCACACCCTTCTCTCTCACACACTCCCTCTCTCATCCCATCCCTCTCTCACACCCTCCCACTCTCAAACCCTCCCTCTCTCCCCCTCTCTCACACACTCCCTCTCTCATCCCATCCCTGTCTCACACCCTCCCACTCTCAAACCCTCCCTCTCTCCCCCTCTCTCTCACCTCCCTCTCTCACTTTCTCTCTCACACACACTCACACACCCTCGCTCCCTCACCCCCACCCTCTCTCCCACCTTCTCTCTATCCCTTTCTCATTCCCTCTCTCTCCTTCTGACTCCATCTCTTTAACCCCCTCTCTCTCTCACCCCCCTCATTCTCACCCTCTCTCTCTCTCTTCCCCTCTCTCACACCCTCTCTCTCTCACTCCCATCTATCTCTCTCTCTCAATACCCCTCTCTCTCACCCTCCCCTCTCTCTCATCCCCCCTCTCACCAACGTCTCTCTCTCAACCCCACTCTCTCTCTCACCCACCTTTCTTTCAGCACCCCCTCACCACCCTCTCACCCAGCTCTTTCTCACACACCTCTCTCTCTCCCTCCCATCCCCCTTTCACAGCCCCTCTATCTTCCCCCTCACCTCCCTCATCCCCCTCTCCCACCTCCTCTCCCACCCCCATCCCCCACACATTCCCTCACACACCGCCCCCTCTCACTCCCCTCCCTCTTCCCCCTCCCTCACCCTCCGCTTTCACCCCCTGACTCAACCCACTCTCTCTGTCATCCCTCTCTCTCTCACCACTCTCTCTCCCCCTCTCTCTCCCCTCTCTCTCCACCCTCTCTCACCCCCTCTCTCTCACTCTCTCTCACCTCTCTCTCACACAGCCCTCTCTCTCACGCCGTCCCTCTCTCATCCCGTCCCTCTCTCATACCCTCCCTCTGTCCCCACTCTCTACCCCCCTCTCTCCCCTTCTCTCTCTCCCCCTCTCTACCCCTCTCACACCCCTCTCTCTCACCCTACCTCTCTCGTTCCGTCCCTCTTCCCCCTCCCACTCTCTTCCCTCCTCTCTCACACTCTCCCTATCTCAACCCCTCTTTCTCAGCCCATCTCTCTCTCTCAGCCCCTCCTGCTCTCACAGCCCCCCTCCCTCTCACCCCACTCTCTCATCCCACTCTCTCTCCCCCTCTCTATTACACCCTCTCTCTCATACCCTTCACACCTCCCTCTCTCCACCACCTCTCCCCCCTCTCTCCCCCTCTCTCACCCCTCTCTCTCAACCCTCTCTCTCACCCACTCTTTCTCGCTCCCTCTCGCTCTCACCACTCACTATCTCTCTCACCCCCTCTCTCTCACCGCCTCTCTTTCACCGCGTCTCTCAGGCCCTCTTTCTCATGCACCTCTCTCTCACATCCCTTTTCTCACCCAACTAGTTATATCTCTCCCCCTTGCTCTCTCTGACCCCCTCTCTCTCACTCCTCTCTCACCCTCTCTCTCTCTCTCACATCCTCTCTCTCTCCACCCTGCTCTCTCACTCACACCTCTCTCTCTCTCTGTCACCCCTCACCCTCTCTCTCACCTCTCTCTCTCTCACCCCTTCACTCTATCTTCCCCGCTTACACCCTCTCTCTTACCCGCCTCTCTGTCTCTCTCTCTCACCCCTTTTTCCCCTTTTTCCCCCGCCCTCTCTCTCATCCCCACCTCTCTCTCGCTCTATTACATTCTGTCTCTCGCTCCCTTTTTCTCTCTCTCATTCCCCTTCTCTCTTGTGCTCTGTCTCACACCCGACTCTCTCTCTCTCTCTCTGTTATACCCCCTCTCTCGCACCCTCTTTCTCTCGTTCGCCCCATTTCTCTCTCTCTCTTTTGCCCCCTTTCTTCCTCCCTCCTCCTTGCTCTCGTTCTGTCTCTCTCTAGCGCCCTACTCTCTCACACACTCTCCCTCACACGCCTCTAACTCTCTCATCCGTTCACTCGTTCTCTCTCTCTGTCTCTGTCTCTCTCTCTCAACCCCTCATTCACTGTCTATCTCTCCCCCTCTCTCACCCCTTTCGCTTTCGCTCTCTCTCGGGTCCCATCTCTCTCATCCCTCTTTCTCTCGCTGTCTCCCTTTCTCTCAATACCTCTCTCTCACCCCCCCTCTCTCCCACTCTCTCTCCCACCCACCACTCTCTCCCACCCTCACTCTCTTCCATTCCCCCTCTCTTTCCCACCCCTCTGTCTCTCACCCCCTCACTAGCTCTCTCTCACCCTCTCTCTCTCAAACCTCCTCTCTCTTACCCTCTCACTCGCACTCTCTCAAACTGCCCCTCTCTCTTACCCCTCTCTCTCACCCCCTCCCTCTCTCCCACCCTCTCTCTGTCTCTTTCTCATCCCCCACTCTCCTTCTTACTCCCTCTCTCTCTCACAACCCACCTCACTCTCAACACCTCTCTCACTCACACCTCTCTCACCTCTCTCTCTCTCTAACCCCTCTCTCTCTCACCCCTCTTTCTCTCACCCCCTCTCTCTCAAACCCTCTCTCTCACCCTTCCTCTCACCCTCTCTCTCTCTCACACCCCCTCCTCCTCCTCTCTCTCACCCGCTGTCTCTCGCTCTCTCAAACCCCCTCTCTCTCTAAACTCCCCTCTCTCACCCCTCGCTCTCTCTCACCCTTCTCTCTCTTTGTCAGCACCTCGCTCTCTCACCCGCTCTCTCTCACCCCCTCTCTCAACCCCTTCTCTCAACCCTCACCTCTCAACACCCCTCACCCTCTCCCTCGCTCACACCCTCTCTCACCCCCTTACCCTCTCTCTCTGTCACCCTCCCTCTCTCTCCCTCTCTCTCTCTACCACCCTCTCTCGCCACCTCTCTCTCGAACCCTATCTCTCTCACCCCCCTCACCCACCCCTCTCCACCCCTCTATCTCTCTCACCCCTCTCTCTCACCCCTTCTCTTTCTCACACCCTCTGTCTCACCCGCTCTCTCTCACCCCCTCTCTCAACCCCTCCCTCTCACCCCCTTCTCTCAACCCTCACCTCTCAACACCCCTCACTCTCTCCCTCGCTCACACCCTCTCTCACACCCTTACCCTCTCTCTCTGTCACCCCCTCTCTCTCCCACCCCAATGTCTCTCACATCCCCTCTGTCTGACCTCACTCTATCACTCTCTCTCACACACACACACTCGCACACAGCCTCTCTCCCTCACCCCCTCCCTCTCTCCAACCCTCTCTCTATCTCTTTCTCATGCCCTCTCTCTTTCTGACTCCCTCTCTCTCACCCCCTCTCTCTCTCACCCCCCTCGTTCTCAACCTCTCTCTCTCTTCCCCTCTCTCTACCACCCTCTTTCTCACTCCCATCTCCCTCTCTCACACCCTCTGCTCTCTCATCCCCCCTCTCTCACCAAGTTCTCTCTCTCACCCCCACTCTCTTTCTCATCCAACTCTCTCTCTCTCAGCGCCCCTCACCACCCTCTCACCCAGCTCTCTCACACACCTCTCTTTCTCCCATCTCCCTCTCAAAACCCCGCTATCTCACCCCCCCACCTCCCTCACCTCCCTCTCTTACTCCCTCTTCCACCCCATCCCCCACACACTCCCTCACGCACCGCCCCCTCTCATCCCCCCACCCTCCTCTTACACCCCCCTCAACCTCGTCTCTCTGTCACCCCTCTCTCACCACTCTAACTCTCTAACCTTCTCTCCCCCTCTCTCTTCCCCTCTCTCTCTCTCCCCCCACCCCTCTCTCTCACCCTCTCTCTCACCTCTCTCTCACACCCTCCCTCTCTCCCCCTCTCTCCCCCTCTCTCGCTCCCCGTCTCTCCCCCTCCCTCCCCTCTCACACCCCTCTCTCTCTCACCCTCCCTCTCTCGTCCCGTCCCTCTTTCTCCCCTCCCACTCTCATCCCTCCTCTCTCTCACTCTCCCTATCTCACCCCCTCTCTCTCTCTATGCCCCTCTCTCTCTCAGCCGCTCTCTCTCACACTCCCCCTTTCTTTCTCACCTTGTTATATCTCTTCCCCTTGCTCTCTCACCCCCTCTCTCTCTCTCTCATCCCACTCTCTCTCCCCCTCTCGATTACACCCTCTCTCTCACGCCCTTCTAACTCTCTCACCTCTTCACACCCCTCTCTCTCCACCACCTCTCCCCCTCTCTCACCCCTCTCTCACCCCCTCTCTCACCCACTGTCTTTCTCACTCCATCTCTCTCACCACTCACTCCCTCTCTCTCCCCACTCACTATCTCTCTCACCCCCTGTCTCTCACCTCCTCTCTCTCTCACGCTCTCTCTCTCTAAGCCCCTCTCTCTCTCAGCCCTCTCTCTCACGCACCCCCTTTCTTTCTCACCTTCTCTCCCCCTCGCTGTCTCTCACCCTCTCTCTCTCACCCCTTTCTCTCTGTCACCGCTCACCCTCTCTGCCCGTTACACCCTCTCCCTCACCCCTCTCTCTCTCTCACACACCCCTTCACCCTCTCTCCCCAGCTCACACCCTCTCTCTCTTATCCACCTCTCTGTCTCTCTCTGTCTCCCCTCTCTCTCTCTCACACCCCTCTCTCCCCTGCCCTCTCTCTTATCCCGCCCTCTCTCTCGCTCTATTGCCTTCTGTCTCTCGCTCCCTTTTTCTCTCTCATTCCCCTTCCCTCTCGCACTCTGTCTCACACCCTGCTCTCTCTCTCTCTCTGTATACTCCCTCTCTCGCTCCCTTTTTCTCTCGTTTGCCCCATTTCTCTCTCTCTCTTTTGACCCCTTTCTTCCTCCCTCCTCCTTGCTCTCGTTCTGTGTCTCTCTCTACCGCCCACTCTCTCACCCCATCTCCCTCACACCCCTCTAACTCTTTCATCCGTTCACTCGTTCTCTCTCTCTCGCTGTCTCTCTCTCTCTCTCAACCCATCATTCACTGTCTATCTCACCACCTCTCTCAGTACTTTTGCTCTCTCTCTCGCGTCCCATCTCTCTCATCCCTCTTTCACTTGTTGTCCCCCTTTCTCTCTCAATCCCTTCTCTATCTCTCCCCTTTCTCTCACCCCCCCACTCTCTCTCCCACCCACCTCTCTCTCCCACCCCCACTCTCTTCCATTCCCCCTCTCTTTCCCACCCCTCTGTCTCTCACCCCCTCACTCGCTCTCTCTCTCCCTCTCTCTCTCAAACCTCCTCTCTCTTACCCTCTCACTCGCACTCTCTCTCACACCCCCCTCTCTCTTACCCCTCTCTCTCACCCGTCTCTGTCTCTCTCCAACCCCCTCTGTCTCACTCCCCTTCTCTCTCACTCCCCCACTCTCTAACAACGTGATCTCTCTCAGACCCCCTCTCTCTGTCACCCTCCACTTACCCCCTCCCCCCTCTCTCCCCACTCGCTCTCCCCACTCCCCCTCTCACCTCTCTCTCTCACCCCCTCTCACTCAGCTCTCTTTCCCAAACCCTCTCTCTCCCATCCCCTCCCACCCCCTCTATCACAAACGCTCTCTCTCAGCCCCTCTCTCACCCCCTCTCTCACCCCACCTCTCTCACACACCCTCTCTCTCACTTCCACTCTCTCACTCCCTCTCTCTCGCCCCCTCTGTCTCAACACATCTCTGTCACGACCTCTCCTCCACTCTCTCCCCATCACTCCCCCCTCTCCCCATCTCTCTCCTCTCTTCCCCTCTCTCTCCCCTTCCCCCTCTCTCTCCCCCCTCTGCCCCTTCTCTCTCTCCCCTTCTCTCCCCACTCTCTCCTCTCTCTCGCCATCTCTCTCCCCCTTCCCCCCTCTCTCCCCTCTCTCCCCCCTCTCTCCCCTCTCTCTCCCCTTCTCACTGCCCCAACTCCCACCCCCTCTCCCTCCCCCTCCCTCACCCCCCTCGCTCCCCTCTCTTGCCCCCCTCAATCTCTCGCATCCTCTCTCACTTTTCGTCCTGCTCTCTTCCTCTCTCTCTCCCCCTCTTTCTCTTCCCCCTCTTTCACCCCCCTCTTTCTCTCTCAACCCCTCTCTCTATCACCCCTCTTTCTCGCACTCTCTCTGTCTCTCACCCCTCTCTCTCTCCCCCTCTCTCTCTCTGTTACCCCCTCTCTCTCCCACCCCAATCTCTTTCGCATCCCCTCTCTCTCAAACGCACTCTCACACGCCCTCGCTCTCTCATCCCCCTCACTCTCTCCCACCCCTCTCTGTCCCTCACTCCCCTCTCTCTCACCCCTCTCTCTCTCTCAGACCCCTCTTTCTCTCTCAACCCCTCTCTCTCACACCCCTCTCTCTCGCACTCCCCCTCTCTCTCTCACCCCCCTCTGTCTCACCCCCTCTCACCCAGCTCTCTCTCTCTCACCCCCTCTCTCTCCTACCCCCTCTCTCTTCCACACTCTCTCTCTCTCAACCCTTTCACTCACCCCTCTCTCTCACCCCCAGACCCCTCCCTCTCATCCCATTGTCTCTCTCTCAACCCCACTATCTCTCACCCCCTCTGTCTCTCACCCCTCTCTCTCACTCCCTCTCTCTCACTCCCTCACTCTCACTCCCTCTCTCTCACCACCATCTCTCTCAACCACCCTCACTCTCTCATCCGCTCACTCTCTCACACCCTCACACACACCCCCTCTGTCTCTTAACCCTCTCTCTCTCACCCCTCTCTCTCAACCCCTCTCTCTCAATCCCTCTCTCTCTCACCCCCTCTCCCTCTCTCACACACGTTCTCTCTTACCCCTCACTCTCTCTCTCTAACCCCTCCCCCCACCCCTCTCGCTCACCCCCCCTCTCTCTCGCCTATTCTCTCTCTCACACCATCTCCTTCTCACTCCACTCTCTCTTACCCCCAACCCCACTTTCTTTCTCTCAATCACACCCTGTCTCTCCCCCCTCTCACCCATTCTCTCTTTCTCACTCACTCTCTCTTTCTCACTTACACTCTCTCTCTGTATTCACTCTCTGTCTTTCTCACTCCCTCTCTCTCTCACCCCCTTTTTCTCAAAACCACTCTCTCTCTCCCCCACTCTCTCTCCCCTCTCTCTACCCCCTCTCTTGCCCCCACTCTCTACCCCCTCTCTTCCCTGTCTCTCACACCCACTCTCTCTCACTCCCATCTCACTCTCTCACCCCACTGTCACTCTCACCCCTCTCTCTCTCTCCCCCTTCCCCTCTGTCTCAAACTCCTTCTCTCTCACACACCCCGCTTTCTTACCGCCTCTCTCGCACTTCCTTCTATCTCACCCCCTCTCTCAACACGTCTCTCTCTTGTGCGAGATAGGTAGCTATCCAGCCCCATCTACGGCACTTTTCATTTCCCTTCCCAGGAACAAAGACACGGAGGAGTCAGTCCAAAACTTTTCATTCAACTTTGCAAAGTCGGGTGCTGTTCCCAAAGGTACACACACACAAGCATAGTAATCTCCACACATTATATACATGTATATGTGGGCTGGGTTTACTACTGCTGCCTTGACCAACGAGTGCTCGGATTCCGCACTGTTTTCCTTTTTTGGGTTCTGGTGCCTGCGATTCTTTTATCATTCACTTGGCCAATCAGTGTTTGAGCTTCCCATTCTTCCCTTATATGGATGATGTTGTACAACTGTGGTTAAGGGCGGCCTCTCAACTATCGAGGAAAGCTGTTACAACTGTTTCATTCATATAAACGTGGGGGAGGTCCGGCAACAGTTTCGAGTGTCTGCTTGTGTTTACTATGAGGTAGAAAAGACTAAAAGGCAGCTAACCGTTTAAAAATTACACTACCCCCTACAAATCCCCCGTGTCTTTTCTTACGGCCTGTAATTTTTCAACCGTAAGTTTCTTCTCCAGGGCATTTAATAACTCCCGAGCTTGTTCATCAAACTGCCCTTCTCTAATACTACCCCCGCCCAAGAGGGATTCACGTTGTTCCATCTCGAGATTTATTCGTTCAACCTGCCCATAGGGAACATCTTTCTTAGTAAGGGCGGTTTCGATCAGTCGTTGAGTTAATCCCCGGACACAGGGAATAACGCAACACCCAAGGGCAGTGAGTACCCCTGCCACCACTATACATGAGACAAGAAAGGGAACGACCACCCCCGTCCATTTACCGAACCAAGCTTCCAACCAGTCCGTGAGGCCAGAGTCGATGCCCGAGTTTTCGGCCAGTTCGTCCGCCAATGTGGTGAGTCCATCCAGGGCGCGGGTGATGGACCCATCAGGGGCTGTGTTGTTGGGGATGAAAGTGCAGCACTGAGTGCCTATCATGACACAAACACCCCCCTTCTCTGCCAACATCATGTCTAAGGCCAACCTATTTTCCTACGCCATCCTACTAGTGGCGTCCAGTTGTTCTGCTATTCCTTTCACTGCATCCCGGGTATAATTAATGAACCTCTGCTGATTGTAGTAAATATAATTAATCCAATCCACGTTCTTATTGATAGTCACCCACCAAAACAGTGACGACTCAAAACCCGCCGCTATCTGGTTCCTAGCCTTGTATTCGTCAGGAACACCCCTGGGGACCCCTATGGCATCTAAATATATGTTATCATCAAAAGAGGTCTCCAAAGCTCTCTCAGTTCTTCCACTAGAACGGGGTTGCTCTTGTTTTTCGAATACCAGGGTGAATGGGATGGCCAATTGAACGATCGCACAAGTGCCCGTCCATTTTTGGGGCAGAGTCGGTCGCAGAACCCTCCCACCACAGTACCACCAGAGGTCTGCCCTAGGTACATGAATGTGGGAGTAATTCCCGCCCCCGGTAGTTTCATTGACCAGCCGGATTGATCCGCTGCACTTGTCAAATGTCCCCACATCGTCGTCCCACTGTAGTCCCGTCCGAGAGACGCAGGCCTGGTGCGTACCCGTTACCCCTGAGAATGATGGCGGGCGGGGCGCCCCCTCAGACCTGACGGGGGGAAACTTCAAACTCAAGGGTCGACAAGTGGGGTCGTTCCAGGCCTCTCGGTCCTGGTACAGCCTTATCATGCAGTCCATGGCTCGTGGGTGTTTCTCCCATCCCAGCGGGAATGGGACCACCTGAGGGTTAGGGCGGGCACTCGTGCATGCGTAGCAATCACTCTTTTTTATGCTCCTCACAGTATATTTGACCCATTCCATCCAGGCATTCGCCTCCCCGTATCCCGTTTCTATTTCAAAGGTCTTTTCCAAATCCGTTGTCTCAATTATTCTAATCTTTTCCTGCTTACCAGTGGTGGATGAGCCCCCAGACTCAGCTTCAATGACCGTGATATACGTGCAGCACAGCTGCATCCCCCCCCATCCTGCCTGGCCCCCAACTCTAATACCCAGTATTGTTCTATTAAGGCTCGCCTCGTTCTTTTCCAAGTTCTTTATGGTCAGATAAAGCGGATTGCACTGATTCTGCCCACAATCCCGTCCAGGGGTGATGGGATCACGGACAACTGACACCATAGCCTGGACCCCGGGGGCTGGAGGCCTACTTAGGCCTTCCCTACCATGCAATTGTAATACTAACGTCTGACCCTGGAATCCCCTTTCTCTCTCTAGATTCTGCTTAGTTTGATTCAGTTGACTTTTAGTCCTACAGGGCACCAACTCACATAGGTCTAAGCTAAGTGTCTGTGTTGATTGGTTGGCAAGCACGGAGATGGTGAACCACTGACGGTCCTCTGCTTGTTTTAACCAGAGGCCAAATTGGGTAACACGCACACAAAGACCCAGCCCAAGGATAATGGCATAGCAAGTTAACAATACGATTGACCGCATTTTGTCGCGACACCCGTAGCCCGAGGGCACAGTTCCTTTAGACTCGCCAAAGTCCGATTAGTTCGTTCTCAGGGTCTCTGTTCCTTAGATGCCTTTGTCAGAGAGATTCGTTCGTCCTCCGTCGGTTGTGGCACTGGTCCCTTGACTCGAGTGTAATGTGTCCAGCCCTTTTCGGCCGTACGGACAGCCGTTTCGGTCGTCAAAAGTACCAGGAAGGGACCGTCCCAAGTTGGTTCGAGGGTACGTTGCTTCCAGCTTTTAATCAGGACCCACTGACCCGGCTTGACGGTGTGCACCGCAAACTCGAGGGGCGGCGTCTGTGCCAAAAGTCCCTGTTGGCGTAAACGAGATAGAGCAGACCCCAGAGCCACCACATATTTTTGCACAAACATATCCCGAGACTCAAATACAGGAGGTTCCCCCTTCGGCCCATGGAACGGGAGGCCAAATAACATTTCGAAAGGGGAGACGCCCAAATCCCGCCTTGGCTGGGTGCGAATTTGCAACAGGGCAAGGGGTAGGCATTTGGTCCAAGGCAGGCCGATTTCACTAGTGAGCTTGGTTAGCTGCTTTTTGATGGTCTGGTTCATTCTTTCGACCTTGCCCGAGGAGGAGGGATGCCAGGGGGTGTGCAAATCCCAGTCAATCCCCATTGCTTGCACTACATTCTGGAGGACGGTCGAGGTGAAGTGGCTCCCCTGGTCAGAGTCAATAGCGCGGGGTAGCCCAAATCGTGGGATGATTTGCTCGAGTAGAATCTTGCTAACCTGAGTTGCCCGTTGCCGTGGTAGTGGGGAAAGCTTCCACCCATCCTGTCAGGTGATCTACCACTACTAATAGATATTTCAGGCGACCTATGGGGGGGAGCTCCGTGTAATCTACCTGAACATACTCAAACGGCCTATAGGCCGGACTCCTACCCCCTTGTCTTGCATGCTGCCGCAGCCCCCTTTTGTTAATCTTTCGACATGTTATACAATCTCCTGTGACCTGCTTGGCTACCGTGTACAGACCAGGGTGAGCATATCAGCGCAGGAAGGCATCACACAGTGCCTGGGCGCCCCAGTGACCCCCTTGGTGTAAACGGGCAATAATGTCCCGCGTCAACGGTCGATTTAGTAGCTGGCAGCCATCGGGTAAGGTCCACTTGCCTTCCCTATCCTTTGTACCCCCCAGAGACGCGAGAAGAGTTTCTTCTTTGTCAGTAAACGTGGGCACTTCGGTAATTTCGGATATCTGTGGAATCCTTACCAGGCAGTTTATTACTTCCTTCCCCATCCCAGCCAATTTTGCCTGTTCATCTGCCAATTGATTCCCCAGGGTCTCTATTTTATCGTCTTTCTGGTGTCCTTTCACATGTACTACTGCAATCTCTTGTGGCAGCAACAAATCCTCCAAGATCATGGCTACTAGTTCCTCGTGGACCAACTCCTTTCCTCTACTATTTATCATTCCCCTTTCTTTCCAGATCTTCCCAAAGGTGTGTACTACCCCAAAGGCATACTTAGAGTCAGTGTAGATTGTCCCGGCTATTCCCTTTAAATTCCTCAGAGCCCGGTGCAAGGCGTACAATTCGCACGTTTGTGCCGACCAGGCATTCGGTAGCCGTCCACTTTCCACTAATTCCCAACCAGTCTCACTAATGACTGCATAACTGTTGTGTCTCTTCCCATCTATCACTCGAGAGGACCCATCAATGTACCACCGCCTTCCTGCATGTAAGGGGGTATCCCTCAGATCTTCCCTCACTTTACTCTGGGACTCTATTATGTCTGAACAGCAGTGTTCCAGTTCCTCCTCCCCTTCCCCTTTCCAAAGAAAGTCCGCCGGGTTCTGGCAGCCCCCGACTTCTATTCGGAGGTCTTCTCGGTCTAACAATATGGCTTCATATTTCAGAATTCTCGAGTCAGTCAGCCACCTCCCGGCCTTCTGATTCAGGATAGTTCGAACCTGGTGGGGAGTAGTGACTGTCAAGGGGGCCCCAAAAGTCAACTTCCTGCTTTCCTCTACCAGCTTTGCCGTGGCTGCCACCGCTTGGACACACTCCGGCCACCCTCGGGAGACTGGATCCAGAATTTTTGATAGGAAAGCCGCGGGCTTCCTTTTACCCCCCCAGTCCTGGGTCAACACTCCAAGAGCGGTTCCCTCTCAGGAGTTCACAAAGAGGCGAAATGTCTTACTAAAATCCGGCAAGCTTAAAACAGGTGCGGCCATCAATTTTCCTTTTAGGATTTCAATTAACTTTTTCTCCTCCTACTCCTATTTTATTCTGTTGGGTGCCTCCTCAATGAGTTTTAGGTACAAGTCTTTAGTAAGGGGGGCATAGTCGTCTATCCGTAACCGACAATAGCCTAAAGAGTCCCAAGAACTTCCGCAACTCCCTCTTGGTCGTTGGGAGGCCTAGTTCGATTATTGCCCGCACTCTTTCCGGACTTATTCGTTTCTGTCCCTGGCTTATCAAGTGTCCCAGGTACTTAACCTCTTTCTCGACATATTGGAGCTTCTTCTGACTCACTCTTAACCCCTTCTCAGCTAGGTAATTTAACAGGGCATTAGTCCCAAGTAGGACGTCCTCCTCCGCCGGTCCGGATAAAAGGAGATCGTCCACGTATTGTATAAGCTTAAGGGCCGGGGACAAGGTTAGTCCCTCCAATAATTGTTCCAGAATCTGCCCGAACAGAGTCGGGGACTCAGTGAATCCTTGGGGGAGTACGGTCCACCTGTACTGTTGTTTTCTGCCAGTATCAGGATCCTCCCATTCAAAAGCAAAAAGATCCCTACTGTCCTTGTCCAGGGGACACGCCCAGAAGGCATCCTTTAAGTCTATAACACTAAACCAGCCGTGGTCCGGGGGGATTCGCCCCAGAATAGTGTATGGGTTCGGTACCACAGGGTGCCGTACTTGGACAATTTTATTTACCTCCCTTAGGTCTTGGACCATTCGGTAGCTCCCATCCGACTTCCGGACCGGCAGGATGGGAGAATTGTATCGTGACATACAGGGCTCTACCAATCCATCTTTTATTAGGTCTTCCATAACTGTCTTCAGGCCCTGCCTCCCTTCCCAAGAGATGGGGTATTGGCGCACTCTGACGTCGGGGCTCTGGGGCTTTAATTTTACCTCCACAGGTCGAATTGCGAGTCCCCCCCGGTTCCCTTTGGCGACCCAAACCCTAGGGTCTATCTCTGTCAATCGGGACTCACTAAGGTATGACATGGTAACGGCTAATTCTTCCTCTTCTCCCACTTCTATTCGCAATCCGAAACGGACTATCAAATCCCGTCCCAACAACCCATAGGGAAGATGGGGGAGGTGAAGGAGTTCAACCTGGAGTTCCTCCTCCTCCAGCCGCAAGGGTTGTGGTTCGAGTATTCTCGCACTAAAAACCCCACCCTTAACTCCTGAAATGTTTAATGTTTTAGCTTGGAAGCCAACCCCCCTCGGATGGAGGGGAATTGAGGACCTGCCAGCGCCTGTGTCAACTAAGAAGGTAACATCTTGTCTAAATGGGCCCACCCGTAAATTTACCAGGGGTTCTTGGTAGGCCCGTGTTCCGATCCTCCCCTGACTTCCCTAATCCATTTGTTCACACTCCATTTCATACATCCCTTCTCTTTCCCTTTTAAACTCGGGACAATCCCTTTTGAAGTGTCCCAGTTTCCCGCAATGGTAACATCCAGCCTTCTGAGGGCGCTCAATTCCATAAGATCCTCCTCTCTCACTTCTGCCCCGTCTCGCTTCTCTCCCTCTCCAACTTTTCTTCAACGTTCCTCTTTCCACCCCATAACCTCCCTCCCCCATTCCGGTGGACTTACAAGCTTCCCGTACGGCTGCCACCATCATTTTTGTCTTATGTTTCTCCCTTATTACATCCCTCTGAACGTACACCTTCTGTGCTTCCCGTAATAATTCTGCAACATCCTTTTCAGCCCAATCCTCCACTTTCTGTAATTTCTTCTGAATGTCAGGCCATGACTTAGTCACAAAGTGCACCTTAAGCATGCTCTTGCCTATTTCCCCATCAGGGTCTAAACCTGAATACTTTCGCATGGACTCCCGCAAACGGTCTAAAAACTCACTCGGGGATTCATCCTTTTTCTGTCCAACTTCAAATGCTTTTGCTAAATTCCGCTGTTTGGGCACGCAGGTTTGGATTCCCCTGATTTTAAGGCTTCTGAGGTCTGTCATATTGGCCCGTCCCCCCGCGTCGTTATGATCCCACCGGGGGTCCTCTAAGGGGTACTTCTGCTCTCCACGCTGAGGGCCATCCTGATGCTCCCTATCCCAAATGGCCATTGCACTATTCCGGATCATAACAATTTCATCGTAATTAAATAGTATTCTCATCATGGCCTGCAGTTCATCCTATGTGTATATACTGGGCCCCAGAAATTGGTCCAGTTGTATTCCCACACTGACGGGGTCGTCCAGTAGACGGGGTCGTTCATTACGGAGTTGCCGGATATCCCCAGAATTTAAAGGTTGTACTACAAACCCGGTCCGTTCGTTCCCAAACGGCACCTCTCGTAAGGGGTTCAGCTGTTCAATATTATCACTCCTCCCAGCTCTCAATCCCTCTTCTCGACCTCTCCGCATCTCGAGTCGGACTGATTTCCTAGTGCCTGGGGTGAGTTCTGTGCCCCCTCCTGTACACCCCCCAGCAGTCCCTTCCTCACTGGTCGTAGCCTGCTGGGACTCGGAATTATCCATCGCAGGAGGGAGGTCCGCGCTGGACGCCTGGTCGTGCGCGGGTGGTATATACGGGGGCGGGGAAGACGGTGGCAAACCGTCGGTGAGGATGTCCCAAGACTTCTGGGGCTTCCTCGGGTCTGTTTGGGGAGTCAGAGGATAGAGACGCGTGGGACTCTCGCCGTCTCCCGCCAACCAGGCGGCGGCATATTTGCTCTCCTCTGGGTCAAACGGTTGTTTTCTGTTAACATATACATTTAGGATTTGACACACCCAGTCTTCATCAGACCCATACTCGGGCCAAACTACCGAGGGGGCGCGGATAGGTTCTTTGGACCATATAAAACAACAATATTTTATCATGGTCTCTTTCTTTAAGTCCTTCGTTCTACTACTGTCCGTCCATAGACTTAACTTCCGACCTAATGGACTATCGGGGGGTATTTCTTTCCCATTTGCAGTCTTCCCTGACTTTTCCTTAGTAAATCTAGAAGTCTGATTTCCCATGGTTTATCTTCGGTCCTGGTCTTAAACGCCCAAAGCGTTTTCACAGATGACCGTCAAAACCACAATTTCCCGTGGTTTATCTTCAGTCCTGGTCTTAAACGCCCAAAGCGTTTTCACAGATGACCGTCAAAACCACAATTTCCCGTGGTTTATCTTCAGTCCTGGTCTTAAACGCCCAAAGCGTTTTCACAGATGACCGTCAAAACCACGCGGCCAACAAGGAAGAACAAAAGAATCTCTTACCTTGATCCGTGCACGGAGTTGTCTGGCCTTTTTAAATGTGTGTACCCCCGTGTATAGTCACTAACCGGTCGTCCCAGCACTCGTCCGTGTGTTCCTTTTCCAGGATTCAAAATTATTTTTAAATGAGCCGGGTCACATCGTCCCTTGGCCGACGGCCAACGGACCAAGCCGATCAGTGAGAAGTATAAATATATACTAGACGCGTCTTTGTTGTAATCAGGCTTGATCCGTGAGCCGAAGAGACTGCCCCCCCCGGCAATAATTCTTTCATCCCGGACGAGCCCCCAATTGTGCGAGATAGGTAGCTATCCAGCCCCATCTACGGCACTTTTCATTTCCCTTCCCAGGAACAAAGACACGGAGGAGTCAGTCCAAAACTTTTCATTCAACTTTGCAAAGTCGGGTGCTGTTCCCAAAGGTACACACACACAAGCATAGTAATCTCCACACATTATATACATGTATATGTGGGCTGGGTTTACTACTGCTGCCTTGACCAACGAGTGCTCGGATTCCGCACTGTTTTCCTTTTTTGGGTTCTGGTGCCTGCGATTCTTTTATCATTCACTTGGCCAATCAGTGTTTGAGCTTCCCATTCTTCCCTTATATGGATGATGTTGTACAACTGTGGTTAAGGGCGGCCTCTCAACTATCGAGGAAAGCTGTTACAACTGTTTCATTCATATAAACGTGGGGGAGGTCCGGCAACAGTTTCGAGTGTCTGCTTGTGTTTACTATGAGGTAGAAAAGACTAAAAGGCAGCTAACCGTTTAAAAATTACACTACCCCCTACACTCTCCCCCTCTCTCTCTCCCCTCTCTCTACCCCCTCTCTTGCCCCCACTCTCTACCCCCTCTCTCCCCTGTCTCTCACACCCCCGCTCTCTACTCCCATCTCACTCTCTCAACCCACTGTCACTCTCATCCCTCTCTCTCTCTCCCCCTGCCCCTCTGTTTCAAACCCCTTCTCTCTCTCACATCCCGCTTTCTCACCGCCTCTCTCGCACTTCATCTATCTCACACCCCCCTCTCTCCCTCCTCTCTCTACCCCTCTCTCTCCCCGCTCTCCCCCTCTCTCTCCCTCCTCTCTCTACCCCCTCTCTCTCCCCTTCTCTCTCACCCTTCTGCCCCCTCTCTCTGCACCATCTCTCTGCCCCCAATCCTGCCCTTTTCCCCCTCCCTCGCCCCCTCTCTCCACTCCGCTCTCCCCTCCTCTCTCGCCCCCTCTCTTGCACCACTCTCTCACCCCCCTCTCTCTCTCTCTCGCGTCCTCTCTCTCTCACTCTTCCGCTCGCTCTCTTCCTCTTGCTCTTTCTCTCTCACTCTCTCACCCTCTTCTCACGCTCTCTCTCTCCCTGCCTCTCTCCCTCTCTCTTGCCTCCCTCTCTCTTATCCCACGGTCTCTCTCGCTCGCTCTCTGTCCCTCGTGCTCTCTCTCTCTCTGTCGCTCATGCTCTCTCTGTCTGTCTCACTCTCTCTCTCTCTCAGTCCACACTACCTCTCTCACCTCTTCTCTCTCACTCTTGCTCTATCTCTCTCTCTGTCTGTCGGTCTCTCTCTCCGTCTTTCTCTCTCTCAGTCCTCCCCCTCACCTCCTCTCTCTCAACTCATCTTTCTCAACCCCTCTCTCTCACCCTCTCTCTAACCCTCTCTCTCTCACACACACCTCCTCTTTCCCCCGTCTCTCTCTCTCAACCCCTCTCTCTCTCAACCGTTCTCTCTCACCCCTCTCACTTAACCCTCCTTCTCTCCCCCTTCTCTCTCTCTGACCCCCTTCTTGCTCTCAAACCCTCACTCTCTCACCGTCTTTCACCACTCCTCTCTCTCTCACACTCTTTCTCTCTTAACCCGCTCTCTCTCTCTAACTCCTCCCCCCTCACCCCCATGGCTAACCCCGCTCTCTCTTTCCCTCTCTCTCTCACCCCTCTCTGTCTCTCTCAACCCCTCTCTCTCACCACTCTCTCTCACACCCTCTCTCTCACCCGTCTCTCTCTCACCCCTCTCTTTCTCTATCAACCCCTCTCTTTCACCCCTCTTTCTCCCACTCCCTCTCTCTCTCACACTCCCCTCACCACCCCCTCTCTCAACACCCCTCAATCTCTCATCCCCTCACTCTGTCTCCCCCTCAGTCTCTCACCCCCTCTCTCTCAATCCCTCTCTCTCTCACGTCCATCTCTCTCTCACCCGCCTCTCTCTCCCCTCTCTCTCCATCACCCCTCTCTCTCCCACCCCAATCTCTTTCACATCACCCACTCTCTCACACACACTCTCACACACCCTCGCTCTCTCACCCCCTCCCTCTCTCCCACCATCTCTCTGTCTCTTTCTCATCCCCTCTCTCTCCTTCTCGCTCCCTCTCTCTTACCCCCTCCCTCACTCACCCCTCTCTCTCTCCCACCCCCTCTCTGTCACTCACTCCCACCTCTCCATCACACTGCCCTCTCAGCCAGCTCTCTCTCTCACCCCCTCTCTCTCCCACCTCCCTCTCTCTAAACCCTTTCTCTCCCTCACCCCTCTCGCTCCCACCACCAACCCTCTCTCTCAATCCCCCTCGCTCTCTCACCCCACTCTCTCAACCCCTCTCTCTCACTCCCTCTCTCTCTTAGCCTTCTCTCACATCCCCTCTCTCTCACCACAGTCTCTCTCTCTTTGTCCCCCCCTTGTCTCGCACCCCTCCTCTCTCAACCCCCTCTCATCCCCCCCTCTGTCTCACCCCCTCTCTCTCACCCGCTCTCTTTCTCACTCATGCTCGCTATTTCTCACTTACACTCTCTCTCTTTTTCACTCACTCTCTCTCTTTCTCACGCCCTCTCTCTCACCCCCTCTCTCTCAAACCCCCTCTCTCTCTCCCCTCTCTCCCTTCTCTCTCCCCTCTCTCCTGCCCTCTCTCTCTCCCCTCTCTCTATCCCCTCTCTTGTCCCCAATCTCTACCCCCTCTCCTCCCTGTCTCTCAAACCCCCCTCTCTGACTCCCATCTCACTCTCTCACCCCACTCTCACTCTCTCAACTCACTCTCTTTCTCACCCCACGTCTCTCTCTCTCCCACCCCCTCTGTCTCACACCCCTTCTCTCTCTCTCACACCTCTCTTCCTCACCCCTCTCCCTCACTTCCTCTCTCTCACCCCCTCTCCCTCAACACCTCTCGCTCAAACCCTCTCTCCCCCTCTCTCTCTCCCCCTCTCTCTCCCTCGTCTCTCTCCTCCTCTCTCTCCAGTTCACTCTCACCTTTCTCTCCCCCCTCTCTGCCCCCTCTCTCCTCCCTCTCTGTGCTGTCTCTCTGCCCCCAATCCCACCCACTCACCCTCCCTCGCCCCCTGTCTCCCCTCCTCTCTCCCCTCCTCTCTCAGCCCCCTCTCTCGCACCTCTCTCTTACACCCCTCTCTCTCGCATCCTCTCTCTGTAACTCTTCCACTCTCTCTCTTCCTCTTGCAGTCTCTCTCACTCTCTCACCCTCTTCTCACGCTCTCTCTCTCTCTCCCTGCCTCTTTCACTCTCTCTTGTCACCCTCTCGCTCTCATCTCATGGTCTGTCTCATTCGCGCTCACTCTCGCTCGTGCTCTCTCTCTCTCTGTCGCTCATGCTCTCTCTGTCTGTCTCACTCTCTCTCTCTCAGTCCAACCTACCACTCTCACCTCTTCTCTCTCAGTCTTGCTCTATCTCTCTCTCTCTGTCTGTCGCTCTCTCTCTCTCCCTCTCACTGTCCTCCCCCTCACCTCCTCTCTCTTTCAGCCCATCTTTTTCAACCCTTCTCTCTCCCCTCTCTCTCTAACCCCTCTCTCTCACACACCCTCTTTCCCCATCTCTCTCTCAACCCCTCTCTCACAACCCCTCTCTCTCTCTCAACCGCTCTCTCTAACCCCTCTCTCTCACCCTATCTCTCACTCCCCTCTCTCTCTCATCCCCCTTCTCTCTCACACCACCTTCTCTCTCTCAACCCGTCACTCTTTCATCCCCTCTCTCTCATCCCTCTCTCACCCCACTTCTCTCTCACACCCGCTCACCCTTCTCTCCCTCTCTCACACCCTTTCTCTGGTACCGCGTGCTCTCTCTCTCTAACTCCTCCTCCCTCTTGCCCCTCTTGCTCACCCCCTCTCTCACTTCCCCTCTCTCTCTCACCCCTCTTTCTTTCTCAACACCTCTTTCTCTCACCCCTCTCTCACTCCCTCTCTCTCTCACACCCCTTTCTCTCTCACCACCCCCTCTCAACCCCTGTCTCTCTCTCTCACATCCATCCCTCTCTCACACCCTCTGTCTCTCCTCTCTCTCTCCGTCACCCCTCTCTCTCCCACCCTAATCTCTTTCACATCCCCTCTCTCACACACACTCTCACACATACTCTCACACACCCTCGCTCTCTCAGACCCTCCCTCTCTCCCACCAACTCTCTGCCTCTTTCTCATCCCCTTTCTCTCCTTCTCGCTCCCTCTCTCATCCCCTCTCTCTATCACCCCTCTCTCTCGCACCCCTTCTCTGTCACTCACTCCCACCTCTCCCTCTCACTACCCTCTCACCCAGCTCTCTCCCCCCTTTCTATCCCACACCCCCTCTCTTCCACCGTCTCTCTCTCTCACCCCCCTCTCTCTCACTCCCCTCTCTCTCACCCTCCTTCTCTCTCTCACCCCTTCTCTCTTTCAACCTTCTCTCCCAACCACTCTCTATCACCCCTCCGTCTCTCACCCCTCTCTCTTACACTCCCTCTCTCTTACTCTCTCTCTCGTAGCCCTCTCTTACACCCCCTCTCACTCCCATCTCACTCTCTCTCTCACCACAGTCTCTCTCTCTGTCCCAACCCCTCTGTCTCTCACCCCTTCTCTCTCACCCCCCTCTCACCCAACTCCCCTCTCTCACCCCCTCTCACCCGCTCTCTCTTTCTCACCCCCTCTCTCTCTCACCCCCGCTCTCTCAACTCCTTTCTCTCTCCCACTCTTTCCCTCCCCTCTCTCTCCCCTCTCTCTACCCTCTCTCTTGCCCACCACTCTTTACCCCCCTCTCCCCCTGTCTCTCACACCCCCTCTCTCACACCCCACTCTCACTCTCTCACCCCACTCTCTCTCTCTCAGCCATCGTCTCTCTCTCCCACCCCCTCTGTCTCTCACGCATTCTCTCTTACACCCCTTCTCTCACTCACACCCCTGTTTCTCACCCCCCTCTCTCACCCTCTCGCTCTTCGGCTCTCTCATACTCCCTCTCTCCCCCATCTCCTTCACTCTCTCCCCCTCTCCTCCCCATCTCACTCCCCCACTCTCCCCCTCCTTTCCCCCTCTCTCTTCCCTATCTGTCTCCCCCCTCTCTGTGCCGTCTCTCTGCCCCAATCCCGCCCCTCTCCCTCCCGCTCCATCGCCCCCTCTCTCCCCTCCTCTCTCGCCTGCCTCTCTCGCACCACTCTCTCACCCCCTCTCTCTCTCGCGCATCCTCTCTCTCTCACTCTTCCACTCGCTCTCTTCCTTGTGCTCTCTCTCTCTCACTCTCTCACCCTCTTCTCACGCTCTCTCTCTCTCCCTGCCTCTCTCCCTTCCTCTTGCCTTCCTCTCTCTCTTATCTCACGCTCTCTCGCTCACTCTCTCTCGCTCGTGCTCGCTCTCTCTCTCTGTTGCTCATGCTCTTTCTGTCTGTCTCTTTCTCTCCATCTCTCTCAGGCCACCCTACCTCTCACACCTCTTCTCTCTCACTCTTGCTCTATATCTCTCTCTGTCTGTCGCTCTCTCTCCGTCTCTCTCTCTCTTAGTCCTCCCCCTCACCTCCTCTCTGTTTCAACCCATCTTTCTCAACCCCTCTCTCTCTCATCCTCTCTCCCCCCTCGAATTCAAACCCTCTCTCTCGTCAACTCTCTCTCACCCCTCTCTCTCTCACCCCCGTCTCTCTCACTCCCCCTCTCTCACCTTCCTTCTCTCTCTCACACCCCTTCTCTCTCTCAACCCCTCTCTCTCAACCACTCTCTCTCACCCCTCTCTCTCTCACCCCCCTCTCTCTCACATCCATCTCTCTCTCACCCCCTCTTTCTCTCTCCCTTCTCTCTCCATCACCCCTCTCTCCCCCACCCCAATCTCTTTCACATCACCCTCTCTCTCACACACACTCTTCCACATCCTCGGTCTCTCACCCCCTCCCTCTCTCCCACCATCTCTCTGCCTCTTTCTCTTCCCTTCTCTCTCCTTCTCGCTCCCTCTCTCTCACCCCCCTCTCTCAACACCTCTCTCAACCCCTCTCTCTCATTCCTCGCTCTTTCACCTCTATCTCTCACACTCCATCTCTCTCACTCCCTCTCTCTCTTAGCCCTCTCTCACACCCCCGTCACTCCCATCTCACTCTCTCACCTCTCTCTCTCACCACAGTCTCTCTCTCTCTCAGTCCCACTCCCTCTGTTTCACACCCCTTCTCTCTCATACCCCGCTCACCCCACCCCCCTCTCTCACCCCCTCTCTCTCACCGCCTCTCTCTTTCTCATTCACGCTCTCTCTTTCTCACTTACACTCTCTCTCTTTTTCATTCACTCTCTCTTTCTCACCCCCTCTTTCTCACCCCCTCTCTCTCAACTCCTCTCTCTCCCTCCCCTCCCTCTCTTGCACCCCACTTTACTCCCTCTCTCCCCCTGTGTCTCACACCCCCACTCTCTCACCCCACTCTCTCTCACTTAACCGTCATCTCTCTCTCTCTCCCACCCCCTCTGTCTCACACCCCTTATCTCTCACACCCCTTCTCTCTCCCACACCCCTGTTTCTCACCCCCTTTCTCACAACCCTCTCTCTCAACAAATCTCTCTCACCAACTCTCTCTCACCCCGCTCTCTCCCCCTCTCCCTACCCCTCTCTCCCCCTCTCTCTCACCCCCTCTCTCCCCATCTCCTTCACTCTCTTTCACATCCCCGTCTCTCTCACACCCACTGTCTCTCACCCCCTCTCTCTCTCACACCCCCTTCTATCTCACACCCCCTCCCTTCCACCTTCTCACCCTCTCACCCCTCTCTCTCTCACACCCCACTTTCTCCCACCTCCCTCTCACTCAATCCTCTCTCTCTCTCATCCCTCTCTCTCTCTCACCCCTCGCTCTCTCACCCCGCTCTCTCACACTCCCTGTCTCTCACTCCCTCTCTCTCTTAGCCCTATCTCACATCCCCTCTAACTCCCATCTCACTCTCTCACCCTCTCTCTCTCACCACAGTTTCTCTCTCTCTGTCCAACCCCCTCTGTCTCTCACCCCCTCTCACCCCACACCCCTCTCTCACCCCCTCTCTCTCACCTGCTCTCTCTTTCTCACTCACACTCTCTCTTTCTCAACACTCTCTCTCTTTTTCTCTCACTCTCTCTCTTTCACCCCCTCACCCACCCTTCTCTCTCAACACCTCTCTCTCTCCCACTCTCTCTTTTTCACATTCTCTCTCTTTCTCACCCACTCTCTCTCACCCCCTCTCTCTCACCCCCTCTCTCTCCCACACTCTCTCCCTTCTCTCTCTCCCCTCTCTCTACCCCTCTCTTGACCCCACTCTCTACACCCTCTCTCCCCCTGTTTTTCACACCCTCTCTCTATCACTCCCATCTCACTCTCTCACCCCACTCTCTCTCTCTCTTAGCCGACATCTCCCTCTCTCTCCCACTCCCTCTGTCTCACACCCCTTCTCTCTCACACCCCTTCTCTCTCTCACACCCCTGTTTCTCACCCGCTCTTTCTGACTTCCTCTCTCTCACACCCTCTCTCTCAACAACTCTCTCTCACCCCCCTCTCTCCCCCTCTCTCTCCCTCTCCCCATCTCCTCCATTCTCTCCTCCTCTTCTCCCCATCTCTCTCCCCCTCTCTCCCCCTCTCTCTCCCCCTCTCTCTCACCCTTCTCTCCCCCTCTCTCTTCCCCATCTCTCTCCCCCATCTCTGCGCCCTCTCTCTGCCCCCAATCCTGCCCCCTCTCCCTCCGCCCCCTCTCCCGCTCTCTCCCCTCCTCTCTCCCCTCCTTTCTCGGCCCCCTCTCTCACACCACTCTCTCAACCCCTCACTCTCTCTCACCCCCTTCTCTCTCTCAACCCCTCCCTCTCGACCCCGCTCTCTCTCACCCCCCTCTCTCTCACCCCCCACCCTCTCGCTCAACCCCCCTCACTCTCTCATCCCCTCACTCTCTCACCCCCTCACCAATCCCTCTCTCTCTTCCCCTCTCTCTCTCACCCCTCTCTTTCTCTCTCAACCCCCCTCTCTCTCATCACTCTCTCTCACACACTCTCTCTTACCCCTCTCTTTCTCTCTCAACCCCTCTCTGTCAACCCTCTCTCTCTCACACCCATCTCTCTCAACACCTGCTCTCTCAACCCCCCCAATCTCTCATCCCCTCACTCTCTCACCCCCTCAGTCTCTTCCCTTCTCTCTCAACCCCTCGCTCTCTCTCACATCCATCTCTCTCTCACCCTCCCTCTCTCTCCCCCTCTCTCTCCCACCTCCTCGCTGTCACTCACTCCCACCTCTCCCTCTCACCGACCTCTCACCCAGCTCTCTCTCTCTCATTCCCTCTCTCCCACCACCCCTCTCTTCCACCCTGTCACTCTCTCACCCCTTCTTCTCTCTCACCGCTCTCTCTCCCACCCCTCTCTCTCAACCCTCTCTCTCTCATCCCTCTCTCTCTCACCCCCACCCCCCCTCTCTCTCAACCCACCTCTCTCTCTCTCACCCCCTCTCTCTCTCAACCTCTCTCTCACCCTTCACTCTCACACCCCTCTCTCTCACACTCCCTCTCTCTCACTGCCTCTCTCTCTCTCACCACCCCTTCTCTCAAACCCCCTCACTCTCTCAGCCCCTCACTCTCACACCCTCAGTCTCTCACGCCCTCACTCTCACCCCTCTCTCTCATCGCCTCTCACACCCTTTCTCTCTTACCCCACGCTCTCTCTCTAACTCGTCCCCCTCTCACCCCTCTCGCTCACCCCTCTCGCTCACCCCACTCTCTCTCACACCCTCTCCTTCTCACTCCACTCTCCCTATTCCCCCTCCCCACTTTCACTCTCTCAATCACCCATTATCTCTCATCCCCGTCTCACCCCCACCCCCCTCTCTCTCAAACTCCTCTGTCTCACCAGCTCTCTCTTTCTCACTCACGCTCTTTCTGTCTCACTTAAACTCTCTCTGTTTCACTCACTCTCCCTCTTTCTCACCCCTCTCTCTCTTACCTTCTCTTTCTCTCTCTCTCACCCTCTCTGTCCCCCATGTCACTCTCTCACCACACTGTCTCTCTCTCTCTCTGTCCCACCCCCTCTGTCTCTCACCCCTTCTCTCTCACACCCCTCTCAACCCCAACCCCTCTCTCACCCTCCTCTCTCTGACCCACGCTCTCTTTCTCACTCACTCTCTCTCTTTCTCACCCTCGCTCTCTCACGCCTATCTCTCTCTTCCCCTCTCTCTCTCCCACTCTCTCCCTGTCGCTCCCCCACTCTCTCCACAAACTCTCACTTCCTCTCTACACCCTTTCTCTCCCCTCTCTCTCCCCTTCCCTCTCCCCGTCTCTCTCTCCCCCTCTCTTTCACCCCTCTCTCCCCTTCTCTCTCCCCTTCTCCTCCCCTCTCTCTCCCCCCTCTCTCTCCTTGTCTCTCCCCCACCCTCTCCCCAAAATCTCACTCCCACTCTACACCCGTTCTCTCCCCTCTCCCTCACCCTCTCTCTCCCCCTCTCTCCCCCACTCTCTCTACCCTCTCTCCCCCTCTTTCTTTCCCCTCTCTCTCCCCTCTCTCTCCCCCTCTCTCTCCCCCACTCTCTCTGCCATCTCGCTTGCCCCCTTCCTTCTCCCTCCCCCTCTCCATCACCCTCCCGCCCCCCCCCCCACCGCCCCTCTTTCTCTCTCACTTTGTCTCTTTGTCTCCCGGACTCTCTTGCACTCTCAGCTCTCCCTCCCTCTCTTGCTGCCTCTGTCTCTGTCTTTTGCCCCTCTCTCCCTCTCTCTCATCCCTCTATCTCTCTCTCGCCCCGTCTATCTCTCTCACACTGTCTGTCTCGCATCCTCTCTCTCTTGTTCTTCCTCTCTCTCTCTCCCACTCTATCTCTATCCCTCTCTTTGCCCCCTCTCTCTCTCTCACTCTTCCTCTCGCTCTCTTCCTCTCGCTCGCGCTTTCTCACCCTCTCACCCTCCCTTACGCTCTCACGCTCTCTCTCTCCCTCCTTCTCTCCCTCTCTCTTGCCTCCCTCTCTGTCTCATCTCACTCTCTCTCTTGCTCGCTCTCTCACTCGTGCTCTCTCTCTATTGCTTGTGCTCTGTCTGTCTGTCTGTCTGTCTCTCTGTCTCCCTCTCTCTGCCCTCCCTCCCTCTTTCAACTCTTCTCTCTCACTCTTGCTCTTTCTCTCTCTCTCTGTCTGTCTGTTGCTCTCTCTCTCCGTCTCTCTCTCTCTCTCTCTCAATCCTCCCCCCTCAGCTCCTCTCTCTCTTGCACCCCTCTCTCTCATTACTCTGTCTCTCGCTTGTCCCCATCTCTCTCTCTCTGTCCTCCTCTCTCTCGCTCTCCCCGTCTCTCTTTCACTCGCTTGGTCTCCCTCGCTCACTTGTGCTCTCTCTCTATCCCTCTCTCTATTCCCCCTCGCAGTTTCTGTCCCTCTCTCTCCCCCTCTCTCCTCTTTCTCTCTCTCTCTCACTCCTCTCTCTCCCCTTTCTCTCTCTGTCGCACCTCTTGCTCTCTCTCACTCATTCTCTCCCTCTCTCCCTCACCCTCTCTTCCATATACACTCTCCCTCTCTCCCACCCTTGCTCTGTCCTTTCTCTTGCTCTCTCACTCTCACCTCTCTCCCTCTCTGTCTCGTTTTCTCTCTCTCTCTCTTTTTCACTCTTTCTTACCCTTGTCTCACCCCACTCTCAGTCACTCTCTCCCTCTCTCTCTCTATCCCTCCCTCTATCACCCGCCTCGCTCTCCTCTCTCAATCTGTCTCGCTCTTGTCTTTCTCCCATCAGTTTCGCTCTCTCTCGTCCCTCTCTCTTGCTTCTCTCTCTTGCCTCTCTCTTTCTCTCTCGCCACCTCTCTCCCCCGTTCGTTCTTGCCTCATCGCTCTCGCACCCTCTCTTCATCTCTCACCCCTCTGTCTCGGTCTGTCTTTGTCTCTCTCGGCCTTCCCTCCATCTCTTGCGACCTCTCTCTCTTTCGCCCCTCTCTCAACTCTTTACCTCTCACTTGGCCCGTCTCTCTATCTTGCTCTCCCTTCTCTCACTCTCTCTCTCTCTCACAGCCTCTCTCTCTCACTCTCCCACCTCTCTTTCTCTGCAGTCCTCTCTCTCTCTCTCTCTCTCTATCCCGCCCCTTCTCTCTCTCTCTCTCTCTCAACCATCTCTCTTGCTCGCTCACTGTCTCTCTTTCTCTCTCTCTGTCAGACACTCTCTCTCGTATCTGTCACCTCTCTCCCCTCTCTCTATCCCCCTCCCTCTCTCTCTCTACTCCCCTCTCTCTGTCTCTCTCTACACCCCTCTCTCTCCCACCCCACCTCTCTCTGTCTCTCTGTCTCTTGTCTCTGTCACTCAATTATCCCCTCCCTCTCTCTCAGTCTTCCCCCTTGCTCCCCCATCTCTCTCATAAACTCTCTCCCTCATTCGATCTCTCATACCCTCTCAATCACGCTCTTGCACCCTTTTCTCTCTCATCTCTCTCCCTGTCGCCTTCTCTCGCCCTCCCCTCTCTCTCTCCCTGTCGCTCTCTCTTGCCCTCCCCTCTCTCTTGCACTCCCATCTCTCTCTCGCCCTCCCCTCTCTCTCACCCCCTCTCTCGTTCACCCCTCTGTCTCGCCCTCCCCTCTCTCATCCTCCGCACTCTCACTCTCCCCTCTCTCTTTCACCCTCCCCTTTCGCTCACCCTCTCGCCTCTCTCTTTCACCCTCCCCTCTCTCTCACCCTCCCCTCTCTCTCTCGCCCTCCCCTCTCTCTCGCCTTCCCCTCTCTCTCGCCCTCCAATCACTCTCCCTCCCCTGTCACTCTCCCTCCACTCTCATTCTACCTCCCCTCTCTCTCTCCCTGCCCTCTTTCGCCCTCCCCTCTCTATTCACTCCCATCTCTCTCGCCCGCCCCTCTCACGCCCTCCCTTCTCACACTCTCCATCCCCCTCTCTAACCCTCCCCCTCTCTCTCCCTCCCATCTCTCTTACCCTCCCATCTCTCGCCCTCCCCACTCCCACCCTCCCCTCTCTCTCACCCTCCCCTCTCTCTCGCCCTCCCCTCTCTCACCCTCCCCTCGCTCTGGCCCTCCCCTCTCACTCTCCCTCCCCCTCTCACTCTCCCTCCTCTCTCTCTCCCTCCCGTCTCCCTCCCTCCCTTCTTTCATTCTCCCCTCTCACTATCCCTCCCCTGTCACTCGCCCTCCCCTCTCATTCTCCCTCCCCTCTCACTCTCCCTCCCCTCGCTCTTGCCCTCCCCTCTCGCACTCCGTCCCGTCTCTTGCCCTCCCCTCTCACTCTCCCTCCCACTCTCTCTCCCTCCCGTCTCCATCCCTCCCCTCTCTCCCTCCCTCTCACTCTCCCTCCCCTCTCTCTCCCTCCTGTCTCCCTCCCTCCCTTCTCGCACTCTTCCCTCTTACTATCCCTCCCCTCTCACTCTCTCTCCCCCTCACTATCCCTCCCCATCACTCTCCCTCCCCTCTCTCGCCTTCCCACTCTCGCCATCCGCTCTACCACCCTCCCCTCTCTGGCCCTCACCTCTCTCCTCCGTCTCAATCCCTCTCTCTCTCTCCCTCCTCTACACTCTCCCTCCCTATCACTCTCCCTCCCTCTCTCTCACCCTCCCCTCTCTTTCACCGCCTCTCTCGCTCACCTCTCTCTCTCGCGCCCTCCCCTCTCTCACCCTCCCCTCGCTCTGGCCCTCCCCTCTCACTCTCCCTTCCCTCTCACTCTCCCTCCTCTCTCTCTCCCTCCCGTCTCCCTCCCTCCCTTCTCTCACTCTCCCCTCTCACTATCCCTCCCGTGTCACTCGCCCTCCCCTCTCATTCTCCCTCCCCTCTCACTCTCCCTCCCATCGCTCTTGCCCTCCCCTCTCGCACTCCCTCCCCTCTCTCGCTCTCCCCTCACTCTTCCACCCTCTCTCTCCCTCCCGTCTCCATCCCTCCCCTCTCTCCCTCCCCTCTCACTCTCCCTACCCTCTCTCTCACCCTCCCCTCTCTTTCAACCCCCTCTCTCGCTCACCTCTCTCTCTCTCGCCCTCCCTTCTCTCCCCCTCCCATCTCTTGCCCTTCCCATTCCAACCCTCCCCTCTCCCACCCTCCCCTCTCTCTGCCTCCACTCTCATTCTCCTTCCCCACTCACTCTCACTCCCTCTCTCTCGCCCTCCACTCCACTCACTCTCCCTCCCCTCTCACTCTCCTTCCCCTCTCACTGTCCCTCCCCTCTCTCGCCCTCCCCTTGCTCTCGCCCTCCCCTCTCACTCTCCCTCCCCTCTCAATCTCCCTCCCCCTTACTCTCCCTCCCCTTACTCTCTCTCCCTCCCCTCTCACTCTCCTTCCCATCTCACTGTCCCTCCCCTCTCTCGCTCCTCCCTTGCTCGCGCCCTCCCCTCTCACTTTCCCTCCTCTCTCACTCTCCCTACCCTCTCTCTTACCCTCTCCTCTCTCGCCCTCCCCTCACTCTCCCTCCTCTCTCTGTCCTTCCCGTCTCCATCCCTACCCTCTCTCCCTCCCCTCTCACTCTCCTCCCCTCTCTCGCCCTCCCCTCTCTCTCGCCCTCCCCTCTCACTTTCCCTCCCCTCTCACTCTCCCTACCCTCTCTCTTACCCTCTCCTCTCTCGCCCTCCCCTCACTCTCCCTCCTCTCTCTGTCCTTCCCGTCTCCATCCCTACCCTCTCTCCCTCCCCTCTCACTCTCCCTCCCCTCTCTCGCCCTCCCCTCTCTCTCGCCCTCCCCTCTCACTCTTCCTCCCCTCTCACTCTCCTTCCCCTCACACTCTCCCTCCCCTCTCTCTCGCGCTCCCCACTCTCTCTCCCTCCCCAACTCTCGCCCTCCCCTCTTTTCGCCCTCCACTCTCACTCTTCCTCCCCTCTCACTCTCCTTCCCCTCTCACTCTCCGTCCCCTCTCTCTTGCGCTCCCCACTCTCTCCCTCCCCTCTTCGCCCTCCCCTCTCACTCCCTCCCCTCGCTCTGGCCCTCCCCTCCCCCACTCACTCTCCCTCCTCTCTCTCACCCTCCCTCCTCACTCTCCTTCCCGTCTCACTCTCCTCCCCTCGTTCTTGCCCTCCCATCTCAATCTCCCTCCCTTCTCTCTCCCTTCCCTCTCACTCTCCATCCCTCTCTATCACCCTCTCATTGATCACCCTCCCTCACTCCTCCTCCCCTCTCTCTCCCTCCCTACCGTCTCCATCCTCCCCTCTCTCCCTCCCCTCTCTCTCCCTCCCCTCTCTCTCTCCCTCCATCTCTCTCGCCCTCCCCTCTCACTCTCCCTCCCCTCTCTCTCTCCCTCCATCTCTCTCGCCCTCCCCTCTCACTCTCCCTCCCCTCTCACTCTCCTTCCCCTCTCACTCTCCCTCTCCTCTCTCTCCTTCGCCTCTCTCTCTCCCTCCCCTCGCTCTGCCCTTCCCTCTCACTGTCCTTCCCCTCTCAATCTCCCTCCCCTCTCTCTCTTCCTCCCCTCTCTCTCCCTCCTTACCGTCTCCATCCCTCCCCTCTCTCCCTCCCCTCTCTCTCCCTCCCCTCTCTCTTTCCCTCCATCTCTCACTCTCCTTCCCCTCTCACTCTCCCTCTCCTCTCTCTCCTTCGCCTCTCTCTCTCCCTCCCCTCGCTCTGGCCCTTCCCTCTCACTGTCCTTCCCCTCTCAATCTCCCTCCCCTCTCACTCTCTCTCCCCTCGCTCTTGCCCTCCCATCTCACCCTCCCTCCCCTCTGTCTCCCTTCCCTCTCACTCTCCATTCCTCTCTCTCACCCTCTCATTGATCACCCTCCCCTCTCTCTCCCTCCCCTCTCTCTCCCTCCCTACCGTCTCCATCCCTCCCCTCTCTCCCTCCCCTCTCTCTCCCTCCCCTCTCTCTCCCCCTCCATCTCTCTCGCCCTCCCCTCTCTCTTTCCCTCCATCTCTCACTCTCCTTCCCCTCTCATTCTCCCTCTCCTCTCTCTCCTTCGCCTCTCTCTCTCCCTCCCCTCGCTCTGGCCCTCCCTTCTCACTGTCCTTCCCCTCTCACTCTCCCTCCCTCTCTCTCACCCTCTCATCTCTCACCCTCCCCTCACTCTTCCTCCCCTCTCTCTCACTCCTGTCTCCATCCCTACCCTCTCTCCCTCCCCTCTCACTTTCCTCCCCTCTGTCTTCCACCCGTCTCCCTCCCACCCATCTCTCACTCTCCCGCTCACTATCCCTCCCCTCTCTCGCCCTCCCTTCTCACTCTCCTTCCCTCTCACACTCTCCCTCCCCTCTCTTGCCCTCCCCTCTCACTCTCTCTCCCCTCGCTCTTGCCCTCCCATCTCACCCTCCCTCACCTCTCTCTCCCTTCCTCTCACTCTCCCTCCATCTCTCTCACCCTCTCATTGATCACCCTCCCCTCACTCCTCCTCCCCTCTCTCTCCCGCCCGTCTCCATCCCTCCCCTCTCTCCCTCCCCTCTCACTCTCCCTCCCCTCTCACTCTCCCTCCCCTCTTACTCTGCCTCCCCCTCACTCTCCCTCTCCTCTCACTCTCTCATCCCTCTCTTTCTCCCTCCGCTCTGTCGACCTCCCCTCCCTCTCTCCCTCCCCTCTCTCTCTCCTTGCATCTCTCTCGCCCTCCCCTCTAACTCTCCCTCCCCTCTCACTCTTCTTCCCCTCTCACTCTCCCTCTCCTCTCTCTCCTTCCCCTCTCTCTCTCCCTCCCCTCTCTCTCCCTCCCCTCTCTCGCCCTCCCCACTCTCACCATCCGCTCTACCACCCTCCCTGTCTGGCCCTCACCTCTCTCCATCCCCTCTCACTCTCCCTCCAAATCTCTCTCACCCTCCCCTCCATTCTCTCGCTCTCCCTCTCACTCTCCCTCCCCTCTCTCACCCTCCTCTCACTCTCCCCCCTCTCCTTCCCGTCTCCATCCCACCCCCTCTCTCCCCTCTCACTCTCGCTCTCCACTCTCTACCTCCCTCCTCCCTCCCTCCTGTCTCTCACCCTCTCCTCTCACTCTCCCTCCCTCTCTCCCTCCCCTCTCACTCTCCCTCCCCTCTCTCTCCCTCGCCTCTCTCGCCCTCCCCACTCTTGCCATCTGCTCTATCGCCCTCCCCTCTCTCCCTCCCCTCTCACTCTCCCTCCCCCTCACTCCCCCTCCCCCTCACTGTCCTTCCCCTTTCTCTCGCCCTCTCCTCACCTCTCTCGCCCTTCCCCGACCTCCCCCCTCGCTCTCCCCCTCTCTCTCTATCCCCTCTCCCTCACGCTCCCCTCTCACTCTCCCTCCCCTCTTACTCACCCCTCCCCTCTCATTCTCCCTCCCCTCTCACTCTCCCTCCCCTCTCACTCTCCCTCCCCTCTCTCTCCCTCCCCCTCACTGTCCCTCCCCTCTCTCTCACCGTCCTCTCCCCCCTCTCGCCCTCCCCTCTCTCGCCCTCCCCTCACACTCTCTCTCCCCTCTCACACTCCCTTCCCTCTTACTCACCCGCCCCTCTCTTTCTCCATCCCCTCTCACTCTCCCTACCCTGTCACTCTCCTCCACTCTCTCCCACTCCCCTCTCTCTCTCTCCCTCCCCTCTCTCTCACCCTCCCCTCTCACTCTCCCTTCCCTTACTCTCCCTTCCCTCTTACTCTCCCTCCCCTCTCACTCTCCCTCCCCTCTCACTCTCCCTCCCCTCTCTCTCCCTCCCCCTCACTGTCCTTCCCCTCTCTCTCACCGTCCCCTCCCCCTCTCGCCCTCCCCCTCTCTCGCCCTCCCTCTCTCACTCTCTCTCCCCTCTCACACTCCCTTCCCTCTTACTCACCCTCCCCTCTCATTCTCCCTCCCCTCTCACTCTCCCTCCCCTCTCACTCTCCCTCCCCTCTCTCTCCCTCCCCCTCACTGTCCTTCCCCTCTCTCTCACCGTCCCCTCCCCCTCTCGCCCTCCCCCTCTCTCGCCCTCCCCTCTCACTCTCTCTCCCCTCTCACACTCCCTTCCCTCTTACTCACCCGCCCCTCTCTTTCTCCATCCCCTACCCTGTCACTCTCCCTCCACTCTCTCCCACTCCCCTCTCTCTCTCTCCCTCCCCTCTCTCTCACCCTCCCCTCTCACTCTCCCTTCCCTTACTCTCCCTTCCCTCTTACTCTCCCTCCCCTCTCACTCTCCCTCCCCTCTCACTCTCCCTCCCCTCTCACTCTCCCTCCCCTCTCTCTCCCTCCCCCTCACTGTCCTTCCCCTCTCTCTCACCGTCCCCTCCCCCCTCTCGCCCTCCCCCTCTCTCGCCCTCCCCTCTCACTCTCTCTCCCCTCTCACACTCACCTTCGCTCTTACTCACCCTCCCCTCTCATTCTCCTCCCTCTCACTCTCCCTACCCTGTCACTCTCCCTCCACTCTCTCCCACTCCCCTCTCTCTCCATCCCCTCTCTCGCCCTCCCCTCTTACTCTCCTTCCCCTCTTACTCTCCCTCCCCCTCACCCTCCCTCTCCTCTTACTCTCTCTCCCCTCTCTTTCTCGCTCTTCTCTCACTCTCCCTCTCCTCTCTCTCCCTCCCCTCTCTCTCTCTCCCTCCCCTCTCTCTCACCCTCCCCTCTCACTCTCCCTTTCCGTACTCTCCCTTCCCTCTTACTCTCCCTTCCCTCTTACTCTCCCTCCCCTCTCACTCTCCCTCCCCTCTCTCTCATCCTCCGCTTTCTTTCTCCCTCCCCCTCTCTCACCCTCCCCCCTCTCACCCTCACCCCTGCCCTCCCCTCTATCTCGCCCTCCCCTCTCTCTTTCGCCTCCCCTCACTCTCGCCTTCCCCTCCACTCTCTCTCCCTCCTTTCTCTCTCCCTCTCCTCTCTCCTGCCCTCCCCTCTCACTCTCCCTCCCCTCTCACTCTTCCTCCCCTCTCACCCACTCCCCTCTCTCTCCCTCCCCTCTTTCGCCCTCCCCTCTCACTCTCCATCCCCTCTCACTCTCCCTCCCCTTAATCTCCCTCCCCTCTCACTCTCCCTCCCCTCTCCTTGTCCCTCCCCTCTCTCTCCATCCTCTCTCTCGCCCTCCCCTCTTATTCTCCCTCCCATCTTACTCTCCCTCCCCCTCACTCTCCCGCCCTTCTCTCTTACCCTCCCCTGGCTCGGCCTCCCCTCTCTCTCTCCCACCCCCTCTCTCTCCCCCATCCTCTCCCTCCCCTGTCTCTCTCCCCAGCCCTCTCTCTGCCCATCTCACTCTCTCCCCCCGTCTTCTCCCTTCTCTCTACCCCCTCTCTCTATGCCTCTCCCTCTGTGCCCCTTTCTCTAGCCCTCTCTCTCTACACTCTCTCTCTACACCCTCTTTCTAACCCACTCTCTCCTCACCCTCTCTCTAACCCCTCTCTCTACCCTTCTCTCTCTACCCCCACTCCTCTCTCACGCCTTCCTGTCCCCTCCACTCTCCCTCTCCTCTCTCCTTCCTCCTCTCTTTCTTCCTCTCTGTCTCCCCTCTTTCTCCCCTCCTCTTTCTTCCCTCCTCTCTCTCCCCCCCCCTCCCCTCCTCTCTCTCCCACTCTCTCTCCCCTCTCGCTCATTTCCCTCTCCCTTTATCTGCTCTCTCTTCCCTCTCTCTCTCCGCGCTCTCTCCCCTTTCTCTCTCCCCTCTCTCTCCTTCCCCTCTTTCTCTCCCCCACTTTCTCTCTCCGCGCTCTCTCTACCCACTCTCTCTGGCCACTCTCTCTCCCCTGCTCTCTCTCCCCTCTCTGCCCCTCTCTTCCACCCTTTTCCCCTCTCTCTCACCCTCACTCTCTCGCCCCTCTCTCTCGCCCCTCTTTATTATCTCTTCCCCTGTCTCTCTCTCTCTCTCTCCCCCTCTCACCCTATTTCTCTCTTGCTCTCTCTCTCCCTGTTCCTTCACTCTCTCTCCACCTTCTCTTACTCTCGATCCCCTGAATTCCGTTTCTCTCTCTCTCCCCACCTCCCATCGTTTCTCTTTGACTGAATCTCTCTCCCACCCTTCCTCTTGATCTGACACAGTCCGATCACCCTGGTCCTTCCCTCTTCCTCTGACCCAGAGACTGGGGGTGGTGTTGAGGCTGCGTGTGGGGGGTGGGGGTGAGACGATAGAGAGATGCGGGATGTAGGAGTTCGTGGAAAATGGGGGTAGAGACGGAATTGCAGGAGGGAGACAGAGACGGCTGGAGAGAGAGAGAGTGTGGGTGAGGGGGAGAGAGAAGAATGGAGGCAGGTGGAGAAATTCATGTTGGGGGTGTGAGAGAGAGGGGAGAGTGAGGCAGAAAGAATAGTGGAGGCAGGTGGAGAAACCGGGGTTGGGGGGATGTCTGAGAGGGGACCAGGGAGAGTGAAAGGGAGAGGTGGTGAGAAAGAGACAGTGTGCAGAAAGAGAGGGAGAGAATTGAGGAGGAAAAGTGGAGGTGAGGAAATGGGGAGGCCAGGCTGCAGTGTGGGGACAGAGGGAGTTAAACCCAGCTCCTGAGCTCAGGGCGTGGTGCCCTCCCCTTCCCTGAGGACCAGGACTTGGGGCTGAGTCTGTCTCTCTCCAGCTCAGCTTCTCCAACACAAAGACACACAACAACATCGGTCACTCTGCTGCTCGGCATGTTTTAATCAACATTTTTATTGTTTACAAATGCAAGTGATGGATACAGTCAGTGGGATGGTGCCTTTTCTCACTGGCCCCTGAGTAGTGAGACACATTGAAATGTTTCCCTGTAACCCCCCTGGGGGATAAGGATGGACAAACCAGCGCTACCCTCAGTCTGTTACCATAGCGACAGGCTGCTCCATCGCTGAAACACTGAATTGAAATGAGAAAATCCCGGATTGATTGATTAATGAGGGAATTTGATGGATGGATGGATTTGGGTGAAAGGATATGTCAGCACATTCTTCAGCTGCTGCCTGAACTTAGTCTGGGTCACGGCATAAATCGCGGTGTTTGTGCAGCAACTGAGGAGCTGCAGCATGAAGCCCAATTCCTGCACAAAGTCATGGAGATACAAAGAGTAATACCCAATCCACGACATCCGGAACCATATAGAATACAGCATTAACATTGACCATAACAGGATGAAATTGGCCGAGATCACAAACAGTAAAATGATGGATTTTTTTCGGTTTCTCATTTCAGTGTCAGACTGTGCGTTCCCATTGGTGTGAGCGTGGAGTCTCCTGCGGGCTCTGCTGGTCACTAAAATGTGTCTGACGGTGAGAACATTGAGCAGCAGAATCAGGAGAAATGGGACACACGGGGTTAGAATGTGGTGGAGGGACTCGATTGTGACCCAGACAATGGAGGATCGAACAGCGAGTGTTACATCACAAAACCAGGGGAGGTTCACCAGCCAATAACGAGCCTCGAGCATAAAATACCAGGAAATGTTCTTTAAACAGCTCAGTACAGTCACTGCTCCCAGAACCACAGCCGCCGTTTTCTCACTGCAATATTTACTTTTCAGCTTCTGGCAACAAATGGCCACAAACCGATCAAAGGTGAAAGTGACGGTGAACCAGACAGAGCAGTCAGTGGCTGCATAAAGCAGGACGGCGTGGATATTACACACGGGAACGGAGTTCGTCAGGAAATAAAACTGTTCCTGATAAACAATGGGAATGTGTCTCAGGATCAGGTCGAGGATAATGACCAGGAGATCCGCCGCTGCCATGGCCCCCAGGTAACGTCTGACACATGGAGACAATCCACAATCTTTATAAAGCAGGACGTAGATGGTCACTACGTTAACTGTGAGGAAGGAAAACAAACCCATTATCCATCAGCCTGGAGGCAAAGGGACACGTTTGATCAGGGACCCAGTGATATTTTCAAATGTGTCCCTGTATTCAGGGATTTATTAAAATAATTGGAGCTGGAATAACAAATGGGAAGGTCGGAATTACTGACAAAAATGTGACATAAACCACAAGAAACCCTCCCTCCCCAAACACACAGAGACACATCCATAAGGACAGATGGTTTCTAGAACATTCCCACACACTCGATCACTCGAGAGCAGACACAGGTCACTCCTTCCCAGTTCCTAATACGGAGGGTGGAAATGTTGCTGTCCTGAAGGATTCTCTCCCAGTTTCCTGAAGACAAACGGAGTTTGGGAGTTTCTGTATTTTGGTCTAAATTGTGGCCGATCCTGTGTCGTGGAGAAATGTAAACACAGGGAAAACGTATTCCCCCCCTTTAACTGCCTGAGGGTCCTTCGGAACAGTGTCTCCTTCTCCCTGGAACGGGATCTCTTCCCTCGGGATCTTATCGTTTGTTCAATTCACTGACGTCCGGCCGTTCACAAACAATGTCAGGGACAGAACGTTCCGGGGAATGTCAGTTATAGAATGTCAGGGACAGAACGTTCCGGGGAATGTCAGTTATAGAATGTCGGGGACTGAACGTTCCGGGGAATGTCAGTTATAGAATGTCGGGGACTGAACGTTCCGGGGAATGTCAGTTATAGAATGTCGGGGACTGAACGTTCCGGGGAATGTCAGTTATAGAATGTCGGGGACTGAACGTTCCGGGGAATGTCAGTTATAGAATGTCGGGGACTGAACGTTCCGGGGAATGTCAGTTATAGAATGTCGGGGACTGAACGTTCCGGGGAATGTCAGTTATAGAATGTCGGGGACTGAACGTTCCGGGGAATGTCAGTTATAGAATGTCGGGGACTGAACGTTCCGGGGAATGTCAGTTATAGAATGTCAGGGACAGAACGTTCCGGGGAATGTCAGGAGCAGTTACCCTCCCAGCATGTAGGACTGTGTACCCCACCCCAGTGCATTGATCTGTAACCCAGGAGCAGTTACCCTCCCAGCATGTAGGACTGTGTACACCACCCCAGTGCATTGATCTGTAACCCAGGAGCAGTTACCCTCCCAGCATGTAGGACTGTGTACACCACCCCAGTGCATTGATCTGTAACCCAGGAGCAGTTACCCTCCCAGCATGTAGGACTGTGTACACCACCCCGGTACATTGATCTGTAACACTGTGTGAGATCCCTGCCCAGTGTGGGGAAACTTGCAGCCCATGCTGGAAGTGACAGGATGTGCAGCTGACACCCATTTACAGCTCCAACTCTCTATTGTGCCCTGACAAGGGGGTGCTGTGGGTGTGAACATCACTGCCAGAGAGATACAGAGGTGGAGGGGGAATCAGTTTAAACAATAACAAATAGGAGGCGTATGGAAATAGGCAGAGTGGGGGAGACTGAGAGACAGTGTTGTGGAAGGATGTGTTCCCAGGTTTCAGAATGCAGAAATGAAAACATTTTAACAGCATCATGTAACATCAGCCCGTGTTTCCAGGAATGGTAGGTGAACAGCATATTGATGGGAGTTTAGATGATGCAGAGTTTTGGATGAGAATTTGTTCTGCAGCTTTGTATCTGGGCGTAGGGTCAGCAGAGTCTTTGACCCATTGAGCTAAATCTAAAAATTATTTGTCTCAGTGCCATTTTCATTGACTGTGACAGAGGGATCATCTACACTAGGCCGAGCTAGTTTCCTGGTGCTATCATATCGAACTCACCTCATTAACTACCCAGCCCACCCCATGGTGTCCCTCTCATTCAATACCAGCCCGATTCTTCCACCCATCATGGCTGGAGGTACTCACCATCGCCTGGGTGCCCCTGGATATTCTGTGATCCCTGACACTGGGGCCATCTTTAAAAGGCCAAGGGGCACACGGTTGAGCTTTCTCTGTTAGTAGCTGCCCTGCACAGTTTACCCCGAGCATGGCAGATAAGGGGTAATTACACCACGATTTGTCGACAGGGGCACGGAGGTCCTGGTGGATGGGCTAGTACAGAGGGGGACCATTCCCTTCCCAGAGGGGGCGACACAACCAGACCCCCCGAGCATGGTCTGAGCTCCCCACCCAGCTCAGTGCAGTATCTGAGGTCTGAAGAAATGCCCAGAAATACAGGATAAGCATCAATAACCTTCCCCACTCTGTCAGGATAAGAGTCACCGTATTCTCTCTCCTCCCTCACACTCACTGTATATCTGTTATAGCACCGACCCCCGAACAATGCTCATGGTCCACCACTCTCACTACTGCATGCAGCATCTTCTCTCTCTGTCTCTCTCTCTCTCTCTCCGTCTGTCTCTCTTTCTCTCTCTCTCTTTCTCTCCCTCCACTTTAACCCCCGCACACACGTTAATACACTCCATGGATATAACACTGTGGACTGACTCCCTCCGGACACCTCACCATGAACCTGTCCTCCACCGACACTAACACTAACAGTAGGGCCACCCACTCCCACCCTCACTCCCTCCCTCTCTTCCTCCCATTCCAGGAGAAACAGCCTGGAATAGGACAGAAAGGGCCTATCCGGGTGGTGGAGTGCCCGATATCCGTTCCCTCGCCCCCTTCCCCCCGCCATGTGGGGAGGATCCTGGTACGAGCCTGAGAGGACCGGGACACCTCGTGTGGAGATTCTGAAACATCCACGTCCCACCGACCGAGTAAGGAGCAATGTTCAGTGAAGGGCAATTCTCACTTTCAACCCACTGGCAGCTCCGTTTCCCCCCGGCACAACTTAGAAGCTGTGGCCCTGATGCCATCTCCCTTTTGTGTCGAGCTGGTACAAATGGAATCCCCACGGTCTCGGTGGGCAGGAGGGTGGGCTCACAACACATCGTCACCACCACCTCCCAGGAAGGGAGCACGGAGACTCCCTCCTACACCTCCCCCTGTAAACAGCTCAGATACTGAAACTAATCTGTGATAGTAACTGCTCTCCTCACCTGTCCTGATATCTTCAATAATCTGTGCTCAAATACACCCAGCGCTCTCTTTTCCTGCAGCCCCTTTACCATGGCACAGCCTGCTTTAAACTGCCGTTTATTGTCATTCCTACCAAAGTGCATCACCTCACACAGCTCTGCATTTATCCCCATCTGCCATAAACCTGAACACAACATCAACGTGTCACCGTCCTGTTAGAGTTCCACACTCTCCTCCATAGACTTCAGAGTTCTTCCAGGTTTGGTGCCATCTACAAACATTGAGATTGTTATAGTGTCACAGTACCCATGAAACAACTGAAATCCTGCCCCACACACACGAGTATGAACAAATGAAATACTGATATATTCCCACGGACAGAGTTGACATGCTGTCAATGAGCAACAAAAATCCTACCATATACGAGACAGAGTAGATGAAATATTGACAAACCACAGAACAAAAGAAACCCGGATAGGTCCCACTTATCGATATTCATCAGGGTATAATGTGATGAAGGACTGATGTGTACTGTACCTTCAAGAGAGAGGGTGAATGCTGTTCTGAACTGAGAGCTGCCTAGCACCTGTGATATGAGAGGATGGCAGACCCAGAAACAGTATATTGCTATAGAGCTGGAGTCTGGTAATAAGCAGTTAAGAGAAACAGGGTCCCAGAGTTGTGCATAGTTGATGTAAAATGTTCACTTTCAGAGTGAAAAGAATTAAATTGATGTTTTTATTTAAAGAGTGGAATTTGGGTGTTCTCTGTCCCTCATATTTTAACAGTTTACGAGGTGAATTGAGCATTTTTTATGTTTCATTTAAGTTACCAGATGAGCTTCACGCCGTGCCCTCACCATCCCCGTGTGTATATCTGTGTGTCTCTGTGTGGGGCATGTCTGGCAGTCTCTGTGGTGCTTAAAGTGCTACAATGCCACCCTCTGTTGGCCTCCACAAGCCACTGCACAGGCATTGACAGAGGGTGAAAATCAACAGGAATTCATTCAGTGATGGGGAGGGAGAGGGCAGCTGCTCACAGCACCATCCAAACTGATGTCTTATCCATGGACTGATCTAAATGTCCTTTAAACATTGTAACTGTCCCTGCTTTCACCATTTCCTCTGGAAGTTCATTCCACACACAAGCCAGCTTCTGTCGAACATTATTACCTCTCATGACTTTCGTAAAACTTTTTTCCTCGTACCTTAAAATTCCCTAGTTTTGAATCCTCAACTCGAGAGTAACCCTCATTATTTTATAAATCTCTGTAAAGTTTCTGCTTAATCTCATATCCTTCAGTGAAAAAAGTCCCAGCCTATCCAGCCTCTCCTTATTGCTCACTCCCTCCTTTCCCAGCAACAACCAGGTTAATCCCTTCTCAATCCTCTCCAGTTTAATAATATCAACGTCAGTAATATCAAAGTGAATAGTCAAGGTATTTTCTAAGGGTATGGGGAGTCCAAAACTAGAGGACATAGGCTTAAGGTGAGAGGGGAAACATTTAAAAGTGACATAAGGGGCAGCTATTTCACCCAGAGGGTGGTGTGCCTATGGAATGAGCGGGCAGGATGACCAGACTGGACACAGATGTCTCACCAATGTCCTGTACAACCACAACATGACATCCCAATTCCGATACTCAAAGGTCTGTCCTATGAAGACATGTGTGTTAAACACCTTCTTAACCACACTATCTATACGAGATGCAATTTTTAAAGAATTAAACCTGATGGCCTCAGTTTCTGTACTACAGCTCTGCCAAAGACCCTACTTTTAATTGTATAGGTCCTGCTGTTGTTTGATTTACCAAATCCAATACCTCGCATTAATCCAAACTAAACTCCATCAGCGACCCCTCAGCCCAGTGAGTGATATTACTGTCACATCACCCTCCCTCTTCAATTTTAAAATGCCCATCCCTCTGCAGGAGGCCTGCACACTCCGGCCTTGATTTTCACAAAGACCCTAAGCTTGGTTTGCCTTGTGTGGTTAGGGGGAGGAGGGGCAGATTGCAGACACAGTCAGTGGGGAGGAGAGGCTGGACAGTAATCAGCGGCCAGGAAGAGGGGAGTCGCACGTTAGAGATGGGTGAGTGTGATAGGTGTTTTGGGGTCAGAAATTAAGCTCTTCCTTCGTCTCTAGTGTTCAGTAATAAATATCTATTTGAGACCCTTCATTGGGCAGAGTGTGTCTGCAGGATTTCTTTCCTTAATATTGCAGACTATAGATAATCGCACTTAAAGATGTTTATAGTTAATTTTGATGGCACTGTATGTACACTCAATATCCTACAGTTGAGACAAATATCTTGCATTTGTTTAATAATACAAAGTGTTGTTTGTAATTCATTAATGGTAACCTGGTTGTAGTAAATCCACACCAAGCTGAAAGTGGGCACTAAAATATGACCCAAGTCTGGGTATGGTAGTGTAGTGGGTAGTGTCCCTGTCTCTGATCCAGAGCTCTGGATTTGATTCCAATTCCTGAACTTGAGTGGTAGTGTTCCTAGCTCTGGGCTAGAAGGCCTGGATTCAAGTCCTGCCTGTTGCAGAGGTATGTCCCAGCATGTCAGGACAGTCTGATGAACAAACACACAGGAGAATAATGTTCCAGCTTTATGGGTATTGCTGAGTGATGCTAGTGTCCCTGCCTCCGGGCACAAAGGTCTAGGTGTAAAGCCCACAGAGGTGTCTCAGGATACATCTGAACAAACTGATTAAAATGGATTTAGAATTGGGACTTGATGGAGAAGGAAGAGGTGTCAGGATTGCATTTCAGAATTTAGGCCCAGGATGACTGAAAGTACAGCCATTCGTGTTGATTGGGGTCACATTTTGCATCAGTAAAGGTTTATAAAATCAAAATGGCCATAGATAGGGTGAGTAGTCATGGGTTTTTCCACAGGTTAGGGACATCCAAAACTAGAGGGAAAGTGAAAGGGGAAAGGATTTGAGGAGGCCTAAAAGCACCATTTCACACAGAGGGTGGTGTGCGTATGGAATGAGCTGCCAGAGGAAGTGATGGAGGCTGGTACAACTACAGCTTGTAAAAGGCATCTGGATGCTGACAGACCTGCCGAGCTTTTCCAGCAATTTCCGTATTTCTTTAAAACATGCATTCAGTTTAACACAGGTATTCTGAATAAATTAAACATTTTTATTTTTTAATGACGCAGGGACTTATAACCATATCTTCAAATTGACTGAGACCATTTTCTGCGAAGTGTATGGCTCTGTGCATGACAGCAGCAATGCACCTACATGGAACAGGGAATGTGATGGAAACATAGTTTGGACAATGTACAAGGAGACCTGGTTCGGTCCAATATGGGAGAGGATGACATTACTGTGTGATTAAACTCAGAGAGGGAGAAAATGTAATCTGCCTGAGAAGGAATGGCCTATTGCACTCTCTCTCCTTCATTGTTCCTCATCACAGCAATGTGCGCGAGCTAAAACAAAACCTCTCCAGTCATCATTACCATTCTTATTTTTATGGAATCCCTGCAGCGTTGAAATAGGCCCTTCGACCAAACAAGTCCATACCAACCTATTCCCCTATATTTACCCCTGAATATTGCACATAACCTCGAAATCCCTGAACACTACAGACAATTTAGCATGACCAATCCACCGAACCTACACAGTTTGTGGTTGGAAACTGGATCACCCATTAGAAGCTCATACAGACAAGGGGAGAATGTGCAAACTCCACACAGACGGTCACCCAAGGCCCAAATCGAACCCAAGTTCCCTGGTGCTGTGAGGCAGCAGTGCTCACCACCGTGCTACCCTTTGGGTGATCTCTAACCAGAATTCACTGGAACTTACTCACTGCCGAAAGCAAAGGGAATTCAGCCAAATCCAAACTCTCCCAGGATGAAATCCCATTGCTAGCAGCATGTGTGAGGACAATATCTTCAGAAGCAGAATAATGTTTTGGACAATCTCACAATTTTTCCTTTTGTCATGAGTTCCAACAATATCTGGACAAAGTTCTTTCAAGTTAGAATTGCAGAGATTTTGTGTGTGTGTGTGTGTGTGTGTGTGTGTGTGTGTGTGTGTGTGTGTGTGTGTGTGTGTGTGTGTGTGTGTGAGAGAGAGAGAGTGTGTGTGTGTGTCAGTGTTTTTATAAAGGGAAATATTGGTTATATACTTGCAATAAACAAACAGTTTGCCATTCATCTTTTCATCATAGTTTGAGTAACATTGCTCTGGATCATAAACATGTTGTTTTAGCAGATTAAAGAAACTAGTCTGACTTGTTCCTAAAACTGACCCTGACCCAGTCTGAGACCAATTTCATCGGCCATATCACCAACCTGGTTACATTTAACATTTGTTGTGAGCAGTGGAGGAGTGGGACTAGAAAAGGAAACAGTGACCCAAAAAGCCAGGGAACTATAGACCGGTGAGCCTGATGTCAGCGGTGGGTAAGTTGTTGGAGGGGATTCTGAGGAATAGCATTTACATACATTTGGGAAGGAAAGGGCTGTTCAGAGTAGACAACATGGCTTTCTGCATGGGAAATCATGTCTCATTAATTTGGTTGAGTTTTTTGAAGAGGTGACAAAGACGATTGATGAAGGCAGTTTGGTAGACATTGTCTATATGCATTTCAGCAAGGTGTTCATTTAAAGAACAAAGAGCAAAGAAAATTTACAGCCCAGGAACAGGCCCTTTGCCCTCCAAGCCTGAGCCGATCCAAATGTACTGTCTAAATCAGTCGCCCAATTCCTAACCATCTGTATCCCTGTACTCCCCACCTACTCATGCATCTGTCCAGACGCATCTTAAATGAATCTCCCGTGCCTGCCTCGACCACCTCTGTTGGTAACACGTTCCAAATGCCACCATCCTCTGTGTAAAGTACTTACCACGTGTATCCCCTTTAAACATTCCACCTCTCACCTTGAAAGCACGACCTCTCGTTATTCATTCCTTCAACCTGGGAAAAAGCTTGTCCTTATCCACCCTGCCTATACCCTTCGTGATTTTGCAAACATTAATCAGGTCCCCCCTCAATCTTCTTTTATCTAGTGAAAATAAACCTAACCTACTCAGCCTGTCTTCATAGCTAGTATTTCATTCTGATTAGTAGACAGATGAGTAAGTTTCAGTCACATCGGATACAGAAGAAGTTAGTCACAAATGGCTTGAGTGAAGAGGGATATGTTTCAGCCTGGAGGCTTGTGAGCAGCAGTATGCTGTAAGAATCAGTACTGAGTTCACTGCATTTCATCATTTATGTAAAGGATTTAGATGTGAATATTGGGACAATAGTTAGTAAGGTTACAGATGACATCAGAAAGATGGTGTCGTTGATTATCTCAGAGTACAACAAGAACGCAATTAAATGGGACAAACGGGCAAGGAGTAACAAATGAAGTTTAATTTAGATAAATATGAAGCTTTGCATTTTGTGAAGGCAAATCAGGGCAGACATTATATACTTCATGGTCAGGTCCTGGGGCATGTTGTGAAACAAAGGGGCATAGGGCCGCAGATGCATTGTTCCTTGAAAGTCGAGTCGCAGGTGGACAGTGTGGTGCAGAACACATTTGGCACATTTGCCTTAATCAGTCAGAGCATTGAGTGTAGGAGTTGTGGTGGCATGTTGTATCTGTACAGGATGTTGGTGAGGCCACTTTTAAAATCTGCGTACAACTCGGTTTTCTGCAGAAATGACTGACACGGATGTTCCAGGACTGGTAGTTTGAGCTTTAAGGAGAGGTTGATTAGTTTGAGGTGTTTCCCCTTGGAGTGTCAGAGGCTGAAGGGTGACATTATAGAGGTTTATAAAACCATCAGGGGCATGGGTATTCTGAACAGCCACGTTCTGCTCCCCAGGACAGGGGAGTCCAGAACAAGAGAGCATAGGTTGAAGGTGAGGGGGAATTGATTTAGAAGGTTTATGAAGGTAAATGTTTCACACAGAGAGTGGTGTGTGTACAGAAAGTGCTGTCAGAGAAGTGGTGAAGGCGGTTACAATTGCACATTTAAAAAGTATCTGAAAGAGGAGGAATATTGGCCAAATGCTGGCAAATGGGACTGGATCAGATTTGTTATCTGATCGGAGTGAACAGATTGGACGAACGGGTCTGTTTCAGTTCTGCATGACTCTCTGATTCTATAAGAGGGATGATGAAAAATTCTGTAAGGTCCTTTCAAGTCGTACTTCTCTTCTCTGGAAGTTTATCATGCCTCTATGTTTACATTGATTGAAAGCTGCATGAGTTAAATATTTGACAGGGAAATGAGTCACGGATAATGGGATACAGACAGGAAAGTGGGGCTGAGAACCCAACCTGATCAGCCACAATCTTACTGCCTGGCGGAGAAGGCTCAAAGTATCTAACGACCCACTACTGCTCCTCAGTCCCATGTTCCTGTGTTCCATTCAGCCCCTCATACCTGCTAGACAGGAACAGTTGGAGGCCACTAACTCCTATAACCTGTTGCACAGAAACAGAGGAGACCATTCAGCCTCTCAAGACTGTCACACCCGCTTTGAGGTGATTTGGGAAATGTAATTGGAAAATCCAGGCTGGGTATGAAAGAGGCCCCTCATCTCTCTTTAGAAAGCTTCCCCTCTCTGCAGCTTGTGCTCCATTTGTTGGTCATGTTGTAGACACAGATTCACTGAGAATACAGCCCACATACCTCACCCAGAGATGGCTCACAAAATCATCTGGTCGCCCTGACTGCAATATACAATACCAGAACATTCATAAAAATAACATTCATTAACTTTCCAATAGCAGAATGTGAAAACATCAGAAACAGGGGCATGTCGTTCACTCCCCAAACCTGCCTTGCCCTTCACTAAGATCATGACTGATCTGCTCCTAGCCTCAAATCCTCTTTCATACCCAATTCTTCATAGCCCTCACCTCTCTGACAGGTCAATATCCATCTATTTCCTCTTCAAATGCTTTCAGTCATCTAGCTCCCCGAACACTCTTGAGAAGAGAAATCCTGACATTCAATACCACCTGTTTGAAGAAAACACTTGCTGCTCCTATATCATGGCTTATTGATGCGAACAAAAGAGGTTGAGACAAGGGTTTAGATAAAAATGACAGGCCCCGATATCAAGGCAGTGGTTGACTTCTGTTGACACCAAGGAGCTGGACTTAATGGGAATCAGAGTAAACTCTCCAGTGTTTGGTGTCAAACATGGCACAAAGGAAGATGTTCATCATCTCTGTCCTGGGTCACCTCTGTGGGAGATCCTCAGAGTAGCTTCCCCTTCACAAACATCTTTAGCTGCTTCATCAATGTCTCCCCGCGCTCACCCTCCCCACCATAAGAACAGAAGTGGGGATGGTCATTGAAGATTCCACAATGTTCTGAATAATTTTACGCCCCCGTCAGCTCCTGAACTGGTCTGTGTCCGTGTGCAGCAAGACTCAAGCTCCATTGAGACTTGTGCTGTTAAAGTATCAGTAACATTCATCTACCAGCACTGCCTGACACTGCGCATTGCCACAATAAAATAAGAGTTCATTCAGCACCTCACGCTGGTTTCACAGGAATATGAGGAAGTCGTTCAGCCCATTGACATGATTGGAGAAGAACAGGGATAGCCTATTCAGTGCCTCCAGCCTATTACTCAGGAAGAGAAGGAGTCTAGTATGATGGACCACAACAGAACCCCTCGAAAATATTTGACGGCAATAGCCTAGACTTTTTTGTTTTCTTATTTTAAAGGAAATGTAAAGTGTCTGTTCCAGATGCAATGTGACTGGTCAAACTACTCGGTGTAAGCAAAATACCATCTATTTCAACACGAAAGAAGAAATAACTCCACAGAAAGTGGAATTTAGAATAACGTAATTCTATTGGACAGCTTAACAGAATAATAGATCTAGGAACTATTACTAATGAACTGTTCCAATATAGTAAAATCCCATAAGCACAGCCCTTGGCAAAAAGGAATATTCAGACACAGAATGTCACAAATATTTCTCCAATCCAGGAATTAAAAACAGAATTAAGAGAAAATTCAGAGAGAGTAGCAACCAGGAGACATCCACTGAAGCTTCCAACTCTGTGGAGACCCCAATAGTTTCTGATGTTACTGAGAAACCAAAACCCAGAGATCCTAATCTGTGAGAGCTGGCCACACCCATTCAGGCTGCATTAAAATAAACACAAGGTCTCCCTAGCTGTTACTCAAGTGGTCTTAACTAGCCAGCTTTGTGATGACCATACAATCTCTCTCTTAAAAGAAACCTGGACAAAATAACCTCTTAAAGCTGCAGCACCATCACACTTGACAGTACATCGAGTTGTCAAACAGGAACCAGGGGTAACCCAGTCAGGCCCTTGGACCTGTCCAATTGGACAAGGAAGAAGCCAGTCAGTCCCTTGAGTCACTTACACAGGAACAGTAGGAGGCCATTCCCACCTCAATGCACTTACACGGGGGCAGAATGAGGTAATTGATGCTGATTCCTGATGAATGTCTTATGCCCAATACGTCAATTCTCCTGGTACTCTTATGCTGCCTGACCTGCTGTGCTTTTCCAGCAATCGAAACTCTACTCTGATCTCCAGCATCGGCAGTCTTAAGTGTCTCCGAAATGATGCTCTAACATGATGAACAAGTGGAGCAGAAGCTGCACAGACAGACTGCTCCACGTTGTTCCTCCTGGCTCCGTTGCTCATGATACACATGTGGGACTTTAACGTGGGACTTTAACGAAGACAGCCTGGTGTTCTCTATGTAGGGTGGAAGCTGGTGGGAATGGCTACCTGTTTCCGATGGAAGGTATTGTGGCTGCTGTTGGGGATTGTGAATAACCTGATATTCAGTACAGGGTTCACACGCCAACTGCACAATAAAGAGGCGAGAGTTAATTCAGGCAAATAAACTATTAGGAAGGTCACGTTAGACTGATGAATGGATGCTCTAATTTCAAATAATGCTGATCTTGTTCATGTTGACCTTGTCTAGTGCACGTCCTATTGTATGCCTTACTCTGTCCAAGTCTATTTCCACCCTATGATCTGTCTGGCCATGCTTACTATGATCTGCCTCCACTGCTCAGAAAAAAGTGTTTCCCTGTACTGAGATACACGTGACAATAAATCAAACCAATCAATCCTAGGTAAAGTATGGAATTTCTCTCCCTGTCAATGTCTCTTTTGGAAATAAGTGATCGCTGCCACTCCTCGTGTTTCAGCATCACAATTTCTTCATCGCTCACAGCTCCACGGATTAAACACTCAGCTTATTCACTCTATCCTCATGTTACCATCACCCTTATCTGTGGTACGGAGATCATTCCTTACAAAGGAGATCAAATCTGTACAGAGTGCCCCAAATGCTCTCTCAGGAAGGCTCTACAACAGCAGGAAGATGGCTTTACTTATGTACTCGGATCATCTTACAGTAAAGGACAGCATGCCATTGACTGCACCCATTACTTACACAGGGTTTGATTCAGACTGGTCAGCATAAAATTGTGTTTGGGAGATCATGCTTCCCAAATTTCTTAGAGTCCTGTGTTGAAGTGACCAAGAATGTTGATGAGGGCAGAATGATTAATGTAGTCTCTATGGATTTCAATAAGGCCTTTTGACAAGGTTCACATGGCAGGCTGCTCTGGAAGGTTCCATCACGTAGACTACTGGGGGAACTGGCCAATTGTTTACACAGTTGGGTTGTTGATAGGAAGCAGAGGGTTTAGTGGAAGGATGCCTGTCAGACTGGAGGCTGGGTTCATAGCTGTTTGTTATCTATGAATTAGTTGACAATGTACAAGGCATGATTAGTAAGTTTGTAGATGACACTAAAATAAGTGGGAGCATGATCAGTGAGGAAGTTTCTCAGAAATTGCAGCAGGACCTTAATCAGGTGGGCAAGTGGGCTGAGAAATGGCAAATGGAATTTAATATAGATGTGTGAGGTCTTGCAGTTTTGAATCTCAAATCAAGGTAGGAGTTTCACCGTGAATGGGAGGGTCTTAAGCGGTGCAGTGGGCAGAGGGACTTTGGTGTTCAGGTGCACGGTTCCCTGAGAGTGGAGTCACAGGTAGACAGGGCAGTGAAGAAGGCTTTTGGCACACTGGCCTTCGTCAGGCAGGACATTGAGTCCAGAAATTGGGAATTTATGTTGCAGTTACACAGGACTTTGGTAAGGCCACAATTGGAGTATTGTGTTCAGTTTTGTCAACTTGTTATAGGGAGGATGTTATTAAATTAGAAAGAGTGTAGAAGAAATTTACAAAGACGTTGCCAGGACCCAATGGTCCAAGTTATAGGGAGAGGTTGGATAAGCTAGGACCTTTTCTTTAGAGTGTAGGAGACTGAGGGAGTCCTTATAGAGCTGTATAAGATCATGAGGGATATGGATAGGGTGAATGCTCTCAGTCTTTTCCAAAGTTTAGAGAATCGAGGACGAGAGGGGACCAGTTTAAGGTTAAAGGGGAAGGAATAAAAGGGAACCTGAGGGACCACTTATTTACATAAATGGCTGGTACGTGGATGAGCTGCCAGAAGATGTGGCTGAGGGGGATGTATTAACAACATTTCAAAAGCATTTGGATAAATATGTGGATAGGAAAGGACGAGAAGGATATGGGCCAACTGCAGGGAAATGGGGTTAGTGTGAATGGACATTTACAAGGTGGAGTCAAACCCCTTTGTTAATTAAAACCAAACACCCAGAAAAGCTCGCCACACATCCTAATCTGTTAACATACGAGTGACACAGATCTCCTACATTCCACTATTTAAACAAAAATTAACAAGTTAATTTCTTAACTTTAATAGTGAACACTAAACAAAAACTATTCGCAAATACAAGCCCCTCTTTTCTTAGCTACTTACTATCTGACTCCAACTCTGTAAAATGTATGCTGTTCCAACAACCCACATATTAAACGTTACAATCTCAAGACCACACAGTCTCTGTCTTCCCCGCTGTGTTCACTATTTCAGCTTGTATCTCCCTGGGTCATGTTTTTTTTTAATGCAAGTATGTTTTACATGAACATGTGACATTGATAGAGAGTGTTTGAGATGGCCAGTTAGCACTCCTGCTCTACAGCAGTTACTGTGCTGTTGGATGGCAGTAGCTCTCCCTCCAGTGTTCAAAATGCTGGGTTTATTTATTTCCCATGATACAATAATTCTCATAATTTGATTGATTTCTAGATGTATGAACAATAATATTCAAATTCCGTTGGCTTCTGATATTCTGAGCATTATTTAAAGTCTTTCTTTGCATTTGAATTGCTGTCAAAACAGCAACCAAAACTCAGACTTCCATTTCCCAGCTAATTGTTACATTTGGAACAGTCTGACCTTTAGCTGGCATCTGTGGCTGTACTTTCGATTCAGCAAAACCCGTCCTATCTTAAAGTGAACAGACATTGATTAGATTCCAGACAGTAACACACCCCGGGCTATCTGTTATTCTGCATATTAACCTCCTTGAACCCCTCGATTAGATTCCAGGCCGTAACTTAATCTGGGCTATCTGTTGTTCTGTATATAACCCACCCTGAACTCATCGATTTGATTCCAGGCCGTAACTCACTCTGGACTATCTGTTATTCTGTATATAACCCACCCTGAACACCTCGATTCGATTCCAGGCTGTACCTCAGTCCGGGGTATCTGTTATTCTGTATATAAACCACCCTGAACGCCTCGATTAGATTCCAGGCTGTAACACACCCCAGAATATCTGTTATTCTGTATATAAACCACTCTGAACCCCTCGATTAGACAGCAGGCTGTAACTCACTCCGGGGTGTCTGCTGTTCTGTATACAAACGACCCTGAACACCTCGATTCGATTCCAGGCAGTAACTTCCTGTCAGGGTTGACAGGGAAAGCTGGTAGTTATAGGGAATGCTGGCTGACTAAAGAAATTGAGGGTTTGGTTCAGAAAAAAAAGGAAGCATATGTCAGGTATAGACAGGATAGATCGAGTGACTCTTTAGAAGAGTATAAAGAAAGTTGGAGTACACTTAAGAGGGAAATCAGGAGGGCAAAACGCGGACATGAGATAGCTTTGGCAAATAGAATTAAGGAGAATCCAAACTGCTTTTAAATAATATATTAAGGACAAAGGGTAACTAGTGAGAGAATAGGGCCCCTCGAAGATCAGTAAGGCGGCCTTTGTGTGGAGCCACAGAAAATGGGGAAGATATTAAATGAATATTTTGCATCAGTATATACTGTGGAAAAGGATATGGAACATATAGTATGCAGGGAAACCGATGGCGACATCTTGCAAAATGTTGCAGATATACAGAGGAGGAAGGGCTGGATGTCTTGAAATGGTTAAAGGTGGATAAATCCCCAGGACTTGATCAGGTGTACCCGAGAACTCTGTGGGAAGCTAGAGAAGTGATTGCTGGGCATCTTGCTGAGAAATTTGTATCATCGATAGTCACAGGTAAGATGCCGGAAGACTGGAATTTGGCAAACATGGTGCCACTGTTTAAGAAGGGCGGTAAAGACAAGCCAGGGAGCTATAGACCAGTGAGCCTGACCTCGGCGGTGGGAAAGTTGTTGGAGGGAATCCTGAGGGACAGAATGTACATGAAGTTGGAAAGGCAAGGACTGATTCAGGATAGTCAACATGGCTTTGTGCGTGGGAAATCATGTATCACAAACTTGATTGAGTTTTTTGAAGAAGTAACAAAGAAGATTGATGAGGGCAGAGCAGTAGATGTGATCCATATGGAGTTCAGTAAGGCGTTCGACAAGGTTCCCCATGGGAGAATGGTTAGCAACGTTAGATTTCATGGAATACAGGGAGAAGTAACAATTTAGATACAGAATTGGCTCAAAGGTAGAAGACAGAGAGTGGTGGTGGAGGGTTGTTTTTCAGACTGGAGGCCTGTGACCAGTGGAGTGCCACAAGGATCAGTGTTGGGCCCTCTACGTTTTGTCATTTATGTAAATGATTTGGATGCGTGCATAAGAGGTACAGTTAGTAAGTTTATAGATGACACCAAAATTGCAGGTGTAGTGGACAGAGAAGACGGTTTCCTCAGATTACAACAGGATCTGGACCAGATGGGCCAATGGGCTGAGAAGTGACAGATGGAGTTTAATTCAGATAAATGCGAGGTGCTGTATTTTGGGAAAGCAAATCTTAGCAGGACTTCTACATTTAATGGTAAGTTCCTGGGGTGTGCTGCTGAACAAAGAGACCTTGAAGTGCAGGTTCATAGCTCCTTGAAAGTGGAGTCGCAGGTAGATAGGATAGTGAAGAAGGTATTTGGTATGCTTTTCTTTATTGGTCAGAGTACCGATTACAGGAGTTGGGAGGTCATGTTGCGGCAATACAGGACATTGGTTAGGTCAGTCTTGGAATATTGCGTGCAATTCCGGTCTCCTTCCTATCGGAAAGATGTTGTGAAACTTGAAAGGTTTCAGAAAAGATTTACAAAAATGTTGCCAGGGTTGGAGTATTTGAGCTACAGGGAGAGGCTGAACAGTCTGGGGCTGTTTTCCCTGGAGTGTCGGAGGCTGAGGGATTAACTTATCGAGGTTTCCCCTGGGGTAAGGGAGACCAGAACTAGAGGGCATACGTTTAGTTTGAGAGGGGAAAGATATGAAAGAGACCTAAGGGAAAACTTTTTCACGCAGAAGGTGGTACATGTATGGAGTGATCTGCCAGAGGAAGTGGTGAAGGCTGGTACAATTGCAACATTTAAGAGGAATTTGGATGAGTATATGAAAAGGAAGGGTTTGGAGGGACATGTGCCAGGTACTGGCAGGTGGAACTAGATTGGGTTGGGATATCTGGTAGGCATTCACAGGTTGGACTGAAGGGTCTGTTTCCATACTGTGCATCTCTATGATTCTATGACTGTATAACTCACTCCGGGCAACCTGTTATTCTGCATATAATCCACCCTGAAACCCTCGATGAGATTCCAGTCTGCAACTCACTCTGGGGTATCTGTTATTGTACACATAATCGTCCCGAATCCCCTTGATAAAATTCCAATCTGCAACTGACTTCCCATTTTAAGGGGCTCTGTACATTAGCCACTTCAATCCTTTGATTAGATTCCAGTCTGTATCACACTCCTGGGTATCTGTTAGTCTGTATATTAGCCATCCAATCCAAACCCTGTTAAAATTGCCCATGGTATTCAGGGATGTGTAGGTGAGGTGCATTAGTCAGGGGTAAATGTGGGGAAATGGGTCTGGATGGGTTATTCTTCTGAGGGTCAGTGTGGTCTTGTTGGGCTGAAGGGCTTTTTTCCCCACGGTCGGGATTATATGAATCACCCGGAACCCTCTCGATTCGATTCCAACGTGTAACTCACTTCCATCTATGTGTGACTGGCATGTTTCAAAAACACCCCAAAACCTTCAATTCTATTCCACTTCGATAAACACGAGGCGCTGCATTTTGAGAAAGCAAATTTGAGCAGGATTTATACACTTAATGGTCAGGTCCGAGGGAGAGTTGCTGAACAAAGAGACTTTGAAGTGCAGGTTCGTAGCTCCGTGAGAGTAGAGTGGCAGGTGGATAAGATAATGAAGGCCGCGTTTGGTATGCTTTCCTTTATTGGTCATAGTTTTGAGTATAGACATTGAGAGGTCATGTTGTGGCTGGACTGGACATGGGTTAGGCCACTGTTGGAATATGGCATGCAATTCAGGTCTCCTTCCTATCGGAAGGATGTTGTGAAACATGGAAGGGTTCAGAAAAGATTTTCAAGGTGGATGCCAGGGTTAGAGGATTTAAGCCCCGGGGAGAGGCTGAATAGGCTGGGGCTGTTTTCCCTAAAACGTCAGAGGCTGAGGGGTGACCTTATCGAGGTTTATAAAATCGTGACGGGCATGGATAGTAAAAATAGACAAAGTCTTTTCTTTGGGGTGGGGAGTCCAGAACTAGAAGGCATAGGTTTAATGTGAGAGGTAATATGAAAGAGACCTAAAGGGCAACTTGTTCAGTCAGAGGGTGGTACATGAATGTAATGAACTGTCATAGGAAGTGGTGGAGGCTGGTACAATTGCAACATTTAAAATGCAGCTCAATTGGTATATGAATGGGAAGGTTTGGAGGGAGATGGGCCAAGTGCTTGAAAAAGAGACTAGAGTAGATTAGGATATCTGGTCGGCATGTTCAGATTGGACCAAAGGGTCTGTTTCCATGCTGTACATCTCTATGACTGTATGACTCCGTGATTTTGTGACACACTACTTGGTATCTATTATTCTGTATGTAAACCACCTGAAACCTCTCGATTAGATTCCACTCTGTCCCTCACTCCTGGGTATCTCTTATGCTGTATGTAAACCCTAAACCCCTCAATTAGATTCCAGTCTGGAACTCACTCCGAGGGATCTGTTATTGGATCTGTGAAGTGATCCTTGTTGAATGTTAGATTGAAGACAAGTTAAACTAAATGGTCAAATGTTACCTGGGTAGCAAGAACACAGAAAGCTGCTGGTTCATTTCTGTCCTGTTACATATCTCCAAGTTTCAGATTGGGGCTGAATTTCTGTCACAATGGGGAAAGTCTCAAAAGCTGTTTACTGTCCTGAATGAATGCATCATCATGACATGAATTCTCTTGCAAGATAGGAAATGGAGACAGCCTCTGGAAGGTGTCTGTATCCCTGTGTCTGTGATTCTGTGTGTCTGTGATTCTGTGTGCATGTTCAATGTTTTATATATTTTCAAACTGTATTGATGTTGCCAGTCTCTCTTGCTTTTCCTTATTTATAAACTCAATGTCATCGTTTTGCTGATATAAAATGGTGGCTGTGGACAAATCTAAAATGTCTGCCTGACTGATTTGTGTCAGGAATACTTTCAGCAAGGGAGAGGGGGCAATGTGTCAAGAGCCATTTCCATTCATTGATGCCAGCAGAGATAGGAAATGGAGACAGCTCTTTGAAGGTGATTAAAATTTAAATCCCAGAACCTTTTTACAGTGAATGCGGAGAGACAATGTGACATTCGAGTAAGGTCTGCCTTACTTTCCAAGCTCCTAATATATAACAGAAACATAATATACAGAACTTGATAGAGCTCAGCCACTGAATTGTAGATTTGCAGCGTTGGATCAGAATCCTGACTGGCTTGGGCTCCTCCCAAATTGAAGGGTTTCTCATATCCCACACTGATCTTCTGTGGGTTCAAAATGTGTGTTGTCTACAAATAAAAGAAAGTAATGCACCTGCAATTAAACAAAACTCTTTCTGTAACTTGGTGCATCTGTTGGTTTAAGTATCTTTCAACAGGATTGAAGATAAATGAGGCAGTGAGAGATAGGTAGCACTATAACCAGAATGTCAGTGCAGTATAAAGGTATATTAATATCTTCAGTAAAAGGGGAAAACAGAGGAGGATAGTCCTCAACTGAGGATCGTGGGGAGTCAGTAAAGTTGTGTAGTTTGTGGCTGCATTATGTTTATGTGAGTCAAGATTTAAAACCAGTTGGCCAATAGTACACTTTGTGACACACTCCCAGTTACAAGTTATTTAACATAAAAAGGTTAACATATCCCTCGATTAAATGACAGGCTGTAACTCACACGGGGCTATCTGTTATTCTGTATATAAACCAGCCGGAACTACTCGATTAGATTCCAGACTGTAACTCAATCCATGGCATCTGTTATTCTGTACATAAACCATCCTAAATCCCTCGATTAGGTTCCAACCTGTAACACATTCCAGGCTATCTGTTATTCTGTATCTAAAACTCCCTGAAACCCTCGATTATATTCCAGGCTGTAACTAAATCCAGGGTATCTGTTATTCTGTATATAAAGCACCCTGAACCCTGCAATTAGATTCCAGATTGTAACTCACTGCGGGCTACCTGTTATTCTGTATATAAACGACCCTGTAAGTCTCGATTAGATTATTGGCTGTAACTCACTCCGGGGTACCTGTTATTCTGTATATTAACCACCCGAACCCCTCGATTAGATTCCAGTCTGTAACGCACTCCGGGCTATGTTATTTTGTATATTAACCATCCTGAACCCATTGATTTGATTTCACTTCCTGACATGTTAAGCTCATGTTTCCAACACAATCTAATCTCAATAATGATTAATGTATCACTGGTCCTCCTATCTGCTGGCACTACCATCATGTTAACTTTCTGATGTTTACATACATGATTACCTGTAGCAGTGAGTCGCAGGTAGACAGACTGGTGCTGAACACATTTGGCACATTTGCCTTAATCAGTCAGAGCATTGAGTTTCGGGGTTGTGGTGGTATGGTGCATCTGTACAAGATGTTGGTGAGGCCACTTTAAGAATACTGCGTCCAACTCGGTTTTCTGCAGAAATGACTTACACGAATGTTCCAGGACTGGAGGCTTGAGCTTTAGGGAGAGGCTGGTTAGGTTGAGGTGTTTCCCCCTGGAGTGTCAGAGGTTGAGAGGCAACATTATATAGGTTTATAAAATCATCAGGGGCATGGATATGCTGAACAGCCATGTTCTGCTCCCAAGGATAGGGGAGTCCAGAACAAGACAGCATAGGTTGGAGGGGAGAGGGCGAATGATTTAGAAGGGACCTGAAGGTAAATATTTCACACGGAGAGTGGTGTGTGTACAGAAAGTGCAGTCAGAGGAAGTGGTCAATGCGGGTACAATCACAGGAGGAATATTGGCCAAATGCTGGTAAATGGGACTAAATCAGATTTGATATCTGATCGGAGTGAACAGATTGGACTAACGGGTCTGTTTCCGTTCTGCATGACTCTCTGATTCTATAAGGTGGATGATGAATAATTCTGAAAGGACCTTTCAAGTCGGAATAGTCTTCAGTGGAAGGTTGTCGTGTCTCTATGTTCACATTAATTGAAAGCTGTGTTATTTAAATATTTGACAAAGAAGTGAGTCTTGCACAATGGGACGCAGACAGGAAAGTGGGGCTGAGACCACAATCTGATCAGCTACAATAGTGCCTGGTGGAGAAGGCTCAAAGTATCTAATGACCCACTCCTGCTTCTCAGTCCCATGTTCCTGTGTTCCTGTGTTCCATTCAGCCCCTCAAACCTGCTAGACAGGAGCAGTTGGAGGCTACTTACTCCTATAACTTGGTGCACAGAAACAGAGGAGACCATTCAGCCCCTCAGTACTGTCCCACACGGTTTGAAGTGAATTGGGAAATGTAATTGGAAAACCCAGGCTGGGTATGAAAGAGGCCCCTCATCTCTCTTCACACAGCTTCCCCTCTCTGCAACTTGTGCTTCATTTGTTGGTCATGTTGTACACCTAGATTCAGTGTGAATACAGCCCCCATACCTCACCCAGAGATGGCTCACAAAATCCTCTGGTCTCCCTGTCTGCAACATTCAATAACAGAACATTCATGAAAATAACACCCACTAACTTTCCAATAACAGAATGGGCGAACATCAGAAACAGAGGCATGTTGTTCACTCCCCAAGCCTGCCTTGCCCTTCTTTAAGATCATGACTGATCTGCTCCTGGTCTCAAATCCTCTTTCATATCCAATTCTTCATCGCCCTCAACTCTCTGACAGGTCAATTTCCATCTACCTCCTCTTCAGATACGTTCAGTCATCTAGCTCCCCGAACACCGTTGAGGAGAGAAATCCTGACATTCAATACTACCTGCTGCTCCTATATCAATGGCCTGTTGATGTGAACAAAAGAGGTTATATCTTTCTGAGAAAAATGACAGGCCCCGATATCAAGGCAGTGGTTGACTTCTGTTGACATAAAGGAGCTTAACAAAACTGGACTTAATAGGAATCAGAGTAACCTCTCCAGTGTTTGGGGTCAAACATGGCACAAAGGAAGATGTTCATCATCTCTGTCCTGGGTCACCTTTGTGGGAGATCCTCAGGGTAGCTTCCCCTTCACAAACATATTCAGCTGCTTCATCAATGTCTCCCCACCCCCACCTCCCCACCATAAGATCAGAAGTGGGGATGGTCGCTAAAGATTCCACAATATTCAGAACATTTTGTCCTCCGTCAGCTCCTGAACTGGTCTTTGTCCGTGTGTAGCAGGATCCAGACTCCATTGAGACTTGTGCTGTTAAACTGTCCGTAACATTCATGTAACAGCAATGGCGGGCACTGCTCCAGTAAAACAAGAGTTCATTCAGCAGCTCACGCTGGTTTCACAGGAATATGAGGAAGCCATTCACCCCATTGACACTATTGGAGAAGAACAGTGACAGCCCATTCAGTGCCTCCGGCCGATTACCCAGGAAGAGAGGGAGTCTAGTGTGAGGGCAAAGCCAGAGCCCCTCGAAAATATTTGAAGGCAGTAGCCTAGATTCTAATGTTTTCTTATTTTAAAGGAAATGTAAAGTGTCTGTTCCAGATGCAATGTGACTGGTCAAACTACTCGGTGTGAAGCAAAACACCATCTACTTAAACACGAAAGAGAAAATGAAACCAAACAAAGAGAAATTTAGAATAACGTAATTCTACTGGACAAGTTAACAGAATAATAGATCTAGAAAGTATTACTTAATGAACTGTTCCAATATAGGAAAATCCCATACACAGCCCTTGGAAAAAAGAAATATTTAGACACAGATTGTCACAAACATTTCTCCAATCCAGGAATTAAAAACAACATCAAGAGAAACTTCAGAGAGGGTTGCAACCAGGAAACATTCACTGAAGCTTCAAACTCTGTGGAGACCCCAATAGTTCCTGATGTTGCCGAGAAACCAAAACCCAGAGATCCTAATCTGTGAGAGCTGGCCACACCCATTCAGGCTGCACTAAAATAAACACAAGGCCTCCCTAGCTCTTACCCAAGTGGTCTTTACTAACCAGCTTGGTAACGATCGTTCAATCTCTCTCTTAAAAGAAACCAAGACAAAATAACCTCTTAAAGTAGCAGCATTGTCACACTAGTCAGTACAATGAGCTATCAAACAAGAACCAGGGGTAATCAGTCAGGACCTTGGCCCTGTCCGATTGGACGAGGTTGAAGGCAATCACTCCCGTGAGTCACTTACACAGGAACAGTAGGAGGCCATTCCAACCTCAATGCACTTACACGGGGGCAGAATGAGGTAATTGATGCTGAATCTTGATGAATGCCTTATGCCCAAAACTTCGATTCTCCTGGTCCTTGGCTGCTGCCTGACCCGCTGTATCTTTCCAGCAATTGATGCTCTCCTCTGATCTCCAGCATCGGCAGTCTTAAATGTCTCCTAATTGATGCTCGACCATGATGAACAAGTGGGGCAGAGGCTGCACAGATAGATTATTCCACGTTGTTCCTCTTGGCTCCGTTGTTTATGATACACATGTGGGACTTTAACGTGGTTTTCTAGAGTTGGGCAGGGAAGCCATATGTCTTGTGCGAAGTCTCAAGAAGGCATCTTCCATCTCCACAAAGACGGCCTGGTGTTCTCTATGTAGGGAGGAAGCTGGTGGGAATGGCTACCTGTTTCAGATGGAAGGTATTGTGGCTGCTGTTGGGGATTGTGAACAACCTGATGTTCAGTCCAGGGTTCACTTGCCGACTGCACAATAACGTAGAGAGAGTTAATTTAGCCATATAAACTATTAGGAAAGTCACGTTAGACTGATGAATGGACTCTCTAAGTTCAAATAATGGTGATCTTGTTCATGTTGATCTTGTCTAGGGCACGTCCTGTTTAGTGTATCCCGTGTGCCTTACTCAGTCCAAGTCTATTTCCACCCTATGATCTGTCTGGCCATGCTTACTATGATCTTCCTCCACTGCTCATAAACAAAGTGTTTCCCTGTACTGAGGTACACGTGACAATAAATCAAACCAATCAATCCTGGGTAAAGTATGGAATTTCTCTCCCTGTCAATGTCTCTTTTGGAAATAAGTGATCGCTGCCACTCGTCGTGTTTCAGCGTCACCATTTCTTCATCTCTCGCAGCTCTACAGATTAAACACTCAGCTCCTTCACTTTATTCTCATGTTACCATCATCAGTGTCTGTGGTAAGGGAATCATTCCTTACAAAGGACATCAAATTTGTACAGAATGCCCCAAATGCTCTCTCAGCAAGGTTCTACAACAGCCGGAAGATGGCTTTACTTATGTACTCGAATCATCTTACAATGAAGGACAGCATACCATTGACTGCACCCATTACTTACACAGGGTTTGATTCGGAGCAGTCAGCATAGACTTGTGAGTGGAAGATCATGCTTCCCAAATTGCTTTGAGTCTTTTGATGAAGTTACCAGGACGTTTGATGAGGGCAGAGTGATAGACGTAGTCTCTATGGATTTCAGTAAGGCCTTTGATAAGGTTCCACATGGCAGGCTGCTCAGGAAGGTTTCATCTCGTAGAATACTGGGGGAACTGGCCAATTGGATACACAGTTGGGTTGATGGTAGGAAGCAGAGGGTTGAGTGGAAGGATGTTTGTCAGACCAGAGGCTTGGCCCATTGCTGTTTGTTCCCTATGATTTGGTTGAGAATGTACAAGGTATGATTAGTAAGTTTTCAGATGACACTAAAGTAATTGGGAGCATGATCAGTGAGAATGTTTATCAAAAATTGCAGCAGGACCGTAATCAGGTGGGAGATGGGCCGAGAAATGGCAAATGGAATTTAATTTCGAAGCGTGAGGTCTTGCATTTTGGAAATTCAGATCAAAGTAGGAGTTTCATGGTGAGTGGGAGGGTATTCAAGGGTGTAGTGGGCAGAGGGACCTTGGCGTTCAGTTGCACCGTTCTCTAAGAGTGGAGACACAGGGCAGTGAAGAAGGCTTTTGGCACATTGGCCTTCATCAGGCAGGATATTGAGTATAGAAGTTGGGACGTTATGTTGCAGTTACACAGGACTTTGGTAAGGCCACAATTGGAGTATTGTGTTCAGCTTTGTCACTTTGTTATGGGGAGGATGTTGTTAAATTAGAAAGAGTGCAGAAGAAATTTACAAAGACGTTGCCAGGACCCAATGGTCTGAGTTATAGGGAGTGTGGACAACCTATTCTTTAGCATGTAGGAGACTGAGGAAGTCCTTATAGAGCTGTATAAAATCACGAGGGGTATGGATAGGGTTAACGCTCTCAGTCTTTTTCCAAGGTGTAGAGAATCGAGGATTAGAGGGGATCAGTTTAAGGTTAAAGGGGAAGGAATAAAGGGGAACCTGAGGGGCCACTTCTTTATACGGAGGGCTGGTACGTGGATGAGTTGCCAGCAGCTATGGTTGAGGGGGGTACATTAACAACATTTCAAAAGTATTTGGATAAATATGTGGATCGGAAAGGACTGGAAGCATATGGGCCAGCTGCAGGGAAATGGGGTTAACGTGGATGGACATTTACAAGTTGGACTCGAACCCCTCTGTTAATTAAACCCAAACACCCAGAAAAGCTCGTCTCACCTCGTAATCTATTTAAACAAAAATTATCAAGTTAGTTTCTTAATTTTAATATTGAACACGAAGCAACAACTATTCACAAATGCAAGCCCCTCTTTTCTTAGCTACTTGCTATCTGACTCCAACTCTGTAAAAATATGCTGTTCCAACAACCCACATATGAAACATTACAATCTCAAGACCACACAGTCTCTATCTTCCCTGCTGTGCTCACTCTTCCAGCTGATGATCTCCTTGGGTCGTTTTTTTTTATTGCAAATAGGTTTGACATGAACATGTGTCTTTGATAGAGAGTGTTTGAGATGGCCAGTTAGCACTCCTGCTCTACAGCAGTTACTATGATGTTGGATGGCAGTAGCTCTCCCTCCAGTGTTCAAAATGCTGGGTTTATATACTCCCCATGATATAATAATTCTCATAATTTGATTGCTGTCCTGGTGTCCAAACAATAATATTCAAATTCTGTTGGCATATGGTGTCCTGGTCGTTATTCAAACTCTTTGGTTACATTTGAATGACTGTCAAATCAGCAACCAAAACTCAGGAATCCATTCCTCAGCTTATGGTGACATGTGGAACAGTGTGACCTTTAGCTGGCATCTGTGGCTTTAATTTCTATTCAACAAAACCCATTCTTTCTTAAAGTGCCCATACATGTTTTTGGCTTCATAACATCTTCCTGCTTCATAAAATAAAATGAACCAGCAGAATGAAAAGTTGGCTACATTTCTTTTCCTCTAATTCTTAATCCCAATTATATGAAATACAAAAGTATTAATCTCAGTTATATCATTCATATTAATTCTGCACACCAATACAACACTGGAATAAGTCAAATCTTATCTACACTGCTTTCCTTTAAATCCGCGAAAACCCATCTGCTATCACATTGTAGGAGCCGCAGCATGTACATTTTGTGAGTTTAAAGTCGGTAAGGTAAGACTCCAATTAAATAGTCTCATATTCTGGTCTTTAAATATTCCAAAAAATGCGAGAGATTTGTCGTTGTCCAAAAACATCTCTGACAATTTGTTTGTCATATAAACATTAAAATATTGTCAGGCCAGTGTGGAACATAATCCTTCTTGTTCAATCATGGAGATTTTGTTGGTTTTTTTTTCTGGTGGATATTGAGTTTTTTCGAAAAGTAGCCAATTAGCCATTCAATTCCATCATCCTCTTTCTGTATCAATACATCTCCGACCCCTATATCCCGAGCATCAAACACAATTTTCAAAGGGTTTCAGAATATTTGGTGTAGCTAAAACTGGCGTGGTGATTAATCCTGCTTTAAAATTCTCAAATGCCTCCTGACATTGTTCTGTCCACCACAATTCTGTGTTCTTCTTCAGTAAATCCATCAGTGGTGCCAAGACACTGCTGAAGTTTTGAACAAACATTCAATAGAATCCACTCAGTTCCATAAACCAAAGCACCTCTTTCTTCGATCATGGTCGTGGAAATTCCTCAAAGACCTTCGTTTTTATGTTCCATGGGGTCAACCTTCCATGTCCAATGTAATGTCCCAAGAACGTCACCTCTGCCTTCACGAATTATGTTTTCTTTAAGTTTATTACCAAGTTTGCTTCTTGTAATCGTTCAACATGCTCTGCCATCTGTAACATGTGAGCTTTCAATCATTTGCTAAAGATCACTACATCATACAGATAAGCTGCACAATTTGTTCATATGGCCACACCTCTGTTCTTGAGTGGCTAGTGCATTATTCATCCATATGAAATGCTCCATAAAGTTTTTTTGTCATCTCCTGTATCTTTACTAGGTAGTTTAACTGACTCCACACTTTTTTTTTAATTTGAAAGGGGCCACTAAACCTGGCTTTGAAGGGATTTCCTACCACTGGTGGCGATACTGATACGTCATCCCCACGGGAAATCGTCAAAGTTTCAGAGATTTTTATCTGCCATCTGCATCAATCTATACTCTGCCCCCTTCAGGTGCTGTTTAGCTAACTCACCTACTCCATCCAATCTCTCCCTCAACTCACTTACATAATCCAAGTGTGAGATATCCGACTTCGGTCCTGTAACTTTATACTTAATTAATTTCAAAGGACCGCTCACTTCATGTACTAATATTAACTCAAAGGAAGTAAAGTGAATAGATTTATTTGGGGCATCTCTAATGGCAAACAATTTAATGTGACACCTTTATCCCAACCATTCGGGTAATCCTGACAGTACGCTGTTCACATGGTCCTCAGTGTCTGATGCTAACTATCCAAGGTTCCCTGGGATTCAGGATGGGATGCCTTTGATTTGAAGTGCTGCATGCCTAAGCCATCCATGACTTCCTTAAACAGCTGAGCGGTAAAATGAGACCCTTGGTCTGACTGAATCTCTCTGGGCAGCCCACAGCGAGTAAAAGAAAGCTACCAACTCCTCCACCTCCCTTTTTGCCTTAACACACCAATAATGGAATTGCCTCTGGAAATCTGGTAGACACATCCAATATAGTCAGCAAATATTGGTTTCCACTTTTACATTAGAAAGGGGAGCTACACAATTAATCATAACCTACGTGCAAGGTTCTTCGAATGCAGGAATTGGCAAGAAAGGTGCTGGTTTTATTACTGCCTGTAACTTTCCTAACATTTGGTATGTATGTCACGTAAAACAAACATTAACAGCGTCCTTGTGCATTCCAGGCCGCTAGAAATGCTTCCATACCTTAGCCTGAGTCTTCTGTACACCTAGGTGACCCCCTGCAGTTAGTTTATGAGCTACCCGTAACACTGTACGTTACTGCTAACACAATCTGGTGCACTTCGGCCCATTTCCCTTCTGCAGTAACCTATCGGGGTCTCCATTTTAATTTTATGATTCTATCTTTAAGTTAATAACGTTCGACCATATATTCTGATTCCTTTTCTGTGTGTGTGCATGTGTATGTGTGTGAATGTGTGTGTATATATCTGTTGTAAGTCCATTAGCCTTTGTGGACTAAACCCCTCTGCCTGATCCTCTGTCTGTTCAGTGTTTTCTTGCACCGTTACATCAAACAGGGGGTCAGTTCACTGAGCATCAATTCATTTGGCTTTTTCGTTCGTTTTTCATTACTGCTGTAACTTATGACAGTGGGATCTTGTTACTGCACACTCTGGAAAAAATCCTGGGTAATTTTCTTTTAACTCACCAATTCCCGAGTCTTCCTTTGGCTTCTCCACCACAAGGGGTGCCTATCCCACCTTGCGTCCTGCTAAATCGTTCCCAAGAACAAACTGTATTCCGAGAACTGACACTCTGTTACTCACTGTCACTGTTACTTCCCTAATCTTGATTTGGCATTCCATCCTGATGCTACACAAGGGAATGCTTAATTTCTGTCCCCATTCCACAAATTAACACGCTCTTGATTAACATGCCAGAAAGAGTGAAAAAAACTTTCATCTCTTCCTATTAGAGGGTGAGAGAAAGTGAGGGCTGCAGATGTTGGAGATGAGCGTTGAAAAGTGTGGGGCTGGAAATGCACAGCACTTCGGCAGCATCCCAGGGGCAGGAGCATTGACGTTTCAGGCATAAATCCTTCATCAGGAAAGGGGGAGGGAAGGGAGGGGGAAGGAGGTTGAGAAATAAATGGGAGAATGGGGGTGGAGCTGGTGGAAGGGAGATTGGAAGGCGATAGGTAGATGCAAGTGGGGTGTGAAGGTGATATGTCAAACAGGAGGGTGCTAGGACTCCTATCGGTGGTAGGACCGCCGGAACCCTCAAACTGTATAGCATCAACGTTGACTTCACCAAATTCCAAATCTCCCCTCCACCATCCTCTTCCTCTTCCATTTTCCACAAGTCCACACCGCCCCGCCGAAGCGCAACCCACCCATACCCCTAACATCTACCCCTTACCTACACTCTGGGCAATTTAGGATGGTCAATTCACCTGACCTGCACATCTTTGGACTGTGGGAGGAAACCGGAGCACCCGGAGGAAACCCACGCAGACACGGGGAGAACGTGCAAACTCCACACACTCAGTTGCCTGAGGCGGGGCGGTGTGGACTTGTTGGGCCGAAGGGCCTGTTTCCACACTAAGTAATCTAATCTAATCTATCCTCGTTACACAACAACAGAGCAGTTTCAATGGTGGAAAAATGATTTTATATACATTGTTTAATCAATGTGTGTGTGCAGATAAGTGGCATTTTTCATATGTGCACAACACATTGTAACTAAACAACAGAGACACAGTTCACGAAAAATGATGCATATGATGTATAAAATTGATAAAACATTGAAACATGATTTGATTCTCTCTACGAACCCTCCTTTTCTGGGATTCCCAACTCTAATCTCTCATTCTTACCAGAATGTGTGCTCCAAATTCTTGATTCTGGTGTCCCAACTTATTTCAGTTAATCACCTTTCTACCGGGACTTCAATATGTTGGCCTGGTGGGTTCTTTCCAAAGCTAGTGTCAGTCATATTATTGGAGATATATATTCTGGCATCAGACTCAGCTTTTGAATATATTACTCTGTTGTACATGCACTGTACCAAGGACCACAGCACACAGGAATTGCCAAAACATTGGGCGATGTTCATCTACTTCTTTCGATAATGTAGCTTTCTCATTTTCCACATCTCCAGATCTCTATCCTCTCTCTCGTTCTCCCTTTGTATCTAGTTAAGAAATCCACCAATTATTCTTCGTTTCCCGTCTCCCAAAACTCCTCCTTTCGGTTTATATCAAATGCTCTTTCAAGATGTAATGTGGTTATAATTGAGCAATGGAACTACAAGACATGCGGGCGTTGCAAGCCAGAGTTAATTGGAAGGGGATCTGAGCAGGAAAGACCATGGAGCAGCAACGGGAGGAGGCTCTGCGGATAAATTCGGAAGATAATACCAGAAATGCAACCCAAAGAACTTGAAACATACTCAAGGGAGAACAAGGCAGCCATGAGTGATAAGGCATCAAACCAAACGAGAAATTATACAATGTGGTGAAGATGATTGGGACTCCAGAGAATTCATTGGCTCTGAAACTACATAAGGCTGGCGTTACTGACACTACAGAGCTCTTAATCATGGTCAGGTAAAGAAACAGGGGAAACACATTCACTTTAAACACAGCAGATTGCGATTTCTCAATGAAAAATATTTAGGTGAATTAAATATTTGAATTAAGATCAGTTAAATGCTTTTGCGGAATGTGTCAGATTGGAAGCAAGACCCGGGGAGAGAGACCCTCAGCAGGATGAGAGTTTGAAAATGGAAGTATTTCCACATCAGAAACCAGGTTAGGTCACTGAGTGCAGGGCTGATGGGTGAATGGGTCTTAGTGAGAATTGGGGAACAGACAGCAAAATTGCATTGCAGATATTGCAGCTCGAAACTGTGTATTCACGTAGTGCTGTAGATCACAGAAGCAGGAGAAGCAGATCTGCATTCAAACACAACCTGTAACTTTTTGCCAGGGTAACACCTCAGTCTGTCATTGGCATCAACACCATCTATGGCTCAGTGACGAGTGTGGGTGAAGATGTCAGGGTCAGAATCACGTGAACTTTACCTGATGCTAACTCATTAAAGCTACCAGACTTGACCAACAGATCTGTTCGAAGCAAACTACTCCACGGTCTGAAAGGATGAAACCGGATAGAACACCCGGCATCAGCATCAGTGTCGGAAAAGGGAATGGGAACACAGTCCTGTCGACCCTGCAGAAACCTCCTTCCTAACATCTGAGAACTTGTGACAGCATTTACAGAGCTTTCCCACAGACTGCACAGAAACATTGGGAATGGAAAACACATTGAGCCTCCCCATTCTAGTTCATGGAAAAACTCTCCTCAATGCACTTACCCTACATGATATACATATCCGTTAATGTGAATAACCTTGGGAAGCTATAAAATAGGCGGTGCAGTAGTACCTTTGGTCCATCGAGTTTGCTAACCAATTCAATATAATGATGGTTGGCCCTTCATTTCCACACCGTACTCCTGCTCTCCCACTATCCCTTTACTGTCTCTAAATCCTTATTTATAATCAGTGTCTCGGTTTCCAGGTGCGAGAGAATTCCCCAGGTTCCCGAGTCATTGAGAGCAGACATTTATTATCATCTCAATGCAGAGTGACTGCCTGTATCTAATACTGTGGCCCCTTGTTTTACAAGTCCCAGCCAGGGGAATTATCATCCCTGCTTCCAATCTGTCTCACCCTGTCAGAGTTTTATATATCTCACTGAGATCTCCACTCATTTTCCTAAACCCAATGGAATACTTGCCCAGTCTCCCATACTCTGCTCCCATAACAAGCCCGTCATCCCAGAGACCAGTCTGGTCATCCTTCACTGCTCTCCCTCAATGTCAGGTTTGTCCTTTATTAGGTAAGGAGACCAAAACTCCCCACTATAGTGCACAATGTTCAAGATGATTTCTCACCAAGGCCCTGTACAGCTGCAGTAAGACACCTTTTCTCCTGGACTCACATCCCCCTGAAATGAAGATCCACACACCATTTATCTTCCTCACTGCTTTCTGTTTCGGTAATATTACTTTCAGCGACTGGTGTACAGGGAGATGCAGATCCTTTTCAGTGTTACAGCTCCCCACTTGGTGGGTCTGTGTACACTGGGCAGCGTGCCAATGCCATGCCCAGTATTGACTTCTGGTTACAGAACTCACTGAACTGCAGGGGCCTCAGAGGTTTATGCAGAAGGAAACAACAAACAGGAGCATACGTCCCTTTCTAGATCAACATGTTTCAACCAATCCCTTTCAAATGGTAGGCTGCCAATTTATCGTTTCCACCAAAGAGTACACCGTCACCTCTATCCACATTGTTCTCCATCTGTCACGTATTTACCCATTCACTCCACTTGTCTTCTCGGTGCTTTTTTATAACCTCCTCACCCACTCACCATGACACACCCGTTAGTGCTGTCAGCAGGCTGGGATATATTGTATCTGATTCCAGTAACCAAATGTTTAAAGGGCATTGTGAACAGCTGGGCCCCAAGCACCGGTCCCTGCGACACCTCAGCAACCGTCCTCTGTTAATTTCTATTTATTTATTTCGTGAATCTCGAAGTCACTGGCTGGGCCAGCATTTATTGCCCGTCCCTAGTTGCCCTCGAGAAGGTGGTGGTGAGCTGCCTTGTTGAACGCTGCAGTCCACCTGCTGTGGTTGACCTCAAATGCCATCAGGGAGGGAATCCCAGGATTCTGACCCAGTGACTGTGAAGGAGCGGTGATAAAATTCCAAGTCAGGATGGTGACTGGCTTGGAGCGAACCTGAAGATGATGATATTCCCATACATCTGTGGCCCTTGTCCTTCTAGATAGACATGGGAGTTGTGAAGATGGTCTCTGAGGATCTTTGGTGAATCATTTCATTGCAGCATGTACATAGTAAAACACTGCTGCTGCTGCTGAGCGTTGATGGTGGAGCATTGTGGATGAAGGGACAGTCAAACTGGCTGCTTTGTCCTGGATGGTATAAAGCTTCTTAAGTGTTATTGGGGCTGCACTCATCAAGACAAATTGGGAGTCTCCTATTACACTTCTGACTTATGCATTGTAGATGATGGACAGACATTTGGAAGTCAGGATGTGAGTTACTCGCCGCAGTATTCCTAGCTTTGGGCCTGCTCTGATAGTTACTGTGTTTATGTGGCGAGACCAGTGAGTTTCTGAGAAATGATTTCCCACCAGGAATTTGACACTGGGGGATTCAGTGATAGGAACACCATTGAATGCCAAGGGCCAGGTTAGGTTGTATTTTATTGGTGATGGTCACGGTCTGGCAGTTGTGTGGCCTGAATATTACTTGCCACTTGTCAGCCTGGATACTGTCAAGATCTTGTCTCATTTGAACATGGACTGCTTCAGTATCTGATGAGCCACAAATGTTGCAGAACATTGTACAATCATTGGCGAACATCCCCACTGCTGACCTTAAAATGGAGGGAAGGTCATTGATGAAGTAGTCCCGAAGAAGTTTTCGGTTACTGCCCGAGGGACTCCTACAGACTTGGAGCTGACTTAACTGACCTTTATCAACCATGACCACCTTCCTACGTGTCAGGTATGATTCTAACCAGCGGGGAGTTTGCCCCTGATGCCCATTGATTCCTGTGTTGCTAAGGCCCCTTGATACCACACATAGTCGAATGCAGCCTTGATTTAAAGGGCTATCGCTCTCACCCCACCTCTGGAATTCAGCTCTTTTGTCCATGTTTGAATCACAGTAATGAGATCAGGAGCTGAGTGGCCCTGGTGGAGACCAAACTGGGCGTCATTGGCCAGGGCATTGCTGAGCAAGTGCTACCTAAAAACACTGAGACCTTCCACCACTTTACTGATGATCGAGAGGAGACTGATGGGGTGGCAATTGGCCGGATTGGATTTGTTCTGCGTTTTACATACAGGAGCAATGATTACTTGGGGTAATTATCCACGTAATCAGGAAAAGCCATTGTTGTAACAGTATTGAAATAGTTTGGCTAGGGGAGTGGCAAGTTATAGAGCACAAGTTGTCAGTACTGTTGCCAGAATGTTGTCGGATTATGGACCCTATGGAGTATCCAGTATCTGCAATCGTTTCTGGATATCGAGTGGACTGAATCAAATTGGTTGATGACTGGTAACTGAATTGCTGAGGACCACTGGAGGAGGCTGAAAGGGATCATCCACTCAGCATTTCTGACTGAAGATTGTTGCGAATACATCAGCCTTATCTTTTACACTGAAGTGCTGGGCTCTTCCATCATGGAGGAAGGGGTTATTTGTGGAATCTCTTCCTCCAGTGAATTGTTTCATTGTCCCCAACGTTTCTCGGCTAGATGTGGAACAACTGCAGAGCTTAGATCTGTTCCTTTGCTTGTGGGATCACTTAGCTGTGTCTATCACTTACTGCTTATGCTGTTTGGCGCATAAGTAGTCCTGTTTGGTGGCTTCACCAGGCTGACACCTCATTGTCAGGTATGGCTGGTGCAGTTCCTGCCATCCTGCACACTCCACTGAACCAATATTGATTCTCTAGATTGATGGCAATTGTGAGGGGGATATGCGGGAGGCCATGAAGTTATTGCAGGAGTACAACTTGGCTGCTATTGATGACTCACGACACCTTATGGACATCCAGATTTGAGCTGCTAGATCTGTTCGAAGTCTGCCCTGTTTAGCAACGTGATAGAACCACCCAAAATGGTGTAGGTTATTCTCAATGTGAAGGTGTGATTTTGTCTCCACAATGACTATGTGGTGGTCTCTCTTACCGATCATGTCATGGACAGATACTTCTGTAACTGGCAGATTAGTAAGGCTGTGTTCAAGTTTGTATTTTACTCATGTTGGTTCTTTCCCCACCTGCTGCAGAACCAGTCGAGCAGTTATATCCTTTGGAGCCTGGCCAGCTCGATCAGTAATGCTGTCACTGAGATACTCTTGGTGGTGAACATTGAAATCCCCCACCCAGAGTAGATCTTGCGCCCGTGCTACCCTCAGTGCTTCCTCCAATTGTTGGTCTGCATGGAGGAGTACTGATTCATCAGTTCAGAGAGGCTGGTACATGGTAATCAGCAGGAGTTTTCCTTTCCCATGTGCAAAGTAATGCCATGAGACTTCATGGGATACGGAGTCACTGTTGAGGACTCCAAGAGCAATTCCCTTCTAACTGTATCCCACTGTGCTGCCACTTCTGCTGTGTCCGTCCTGCTGATAAGACAGGAGATATTCGGGGTAGGTAATGGGGTGTCTGCGATATGGTCATACTCACAGAATCATACCTTACAGACAATGTCAGGCTGTTGCTTGACGAGTCTGTTTATTTCTTTTCACCGTTTACTGCCAGCTGTCCCATTCTGGAAACATAGCCATATATTAGCCCCCAATCCACTCAGATTTGATTTTGCAAATTGGGCTTGGAACTTTTCCAAAATCTTTCTAAAAGTCCACATGTTTTACATCCATTGTTTCTCTTTCATTTGTCTCCCATTCTGTTTCTCAAACATAATTCCCATTTCATAAATCTACGTCAGTGTTGCCTATGACCATTACTTTCAGCCACAATAATTTCTCCGAAACCATTTACTTACTATGTTCTATGTTCAATGTACTCTATCATTTTTCCACATCAGACTTGGTTTTCCTTGTATTGTTTGAAAGTTCTGTGAAGATAGAACTGAAGTAGTGGCTTCATAGTTCTGCCATTTCCCTGTTTCCCATTCTCTATTCTCTGGTTTCAAACTGTAAGGAAACTGCACTTGTTTTCTCATATTTCTCACATTGACATAATTTAACAAGCGATTACAGTTCACTCTTTTAACCCTTGTGAATATACTCTTCAGAAAGCCATCAATTCCTGCCTGAAACTGCTCAATAATTGACCTTACACACCATACACTCACAGGAGCACAGACTCTGTGCCAGCACAATCTATATTAGTCCCACTTTCCTACATCAGGCCCATAGCCTGGAATGTTATGACACTTCCACGTGCTCGTCCAAATACTTTTTAATGATTGTGAGGTTACCCGTGATAATCCCCCTTCTCAGGAAGTAATCCCAGAACCCCACATCCTCAAGGTGAAAAAAATATTTAAATCCTCTCTGAACCTCAGACTTTTCACTTTAAAAGTGTGCTCATTTGTTCTTGACCCTCTGACTAAAAGGAACAGCTGCTGTCTATCCACCCTGTCCATGTCCCTCATAATCTTATCCTTCTGAATCCCTGACCCCTCAGCTTTCTCTGCTCCAAAGAAAACAACCTGAGCTTATCCAGCCTATCTCCATAGCTGATATGCTCCATCCCAGGGAACATCCTGGTGAATCACCTCTGCACCCTCTCCAGTACAATCACATATTTCCTGGAATGTGGCTCCCAGAGCTACATACAGTACTCCAAAGCCCTGTATTGCTCTTATAATCTACTCCTGATTAGGAAATGCTACACCCAAGGTCCAATTCTTAACTAGTCCATTAACCTGTCCAGTCACATTCAGGGATGTGTGGAGAAGCTCACCCTGAGGTTCCCAGTGTGCTGCCATTCATTGAGTCCTCCCCTGCCTGGTTCCTTCTCGCAAAGTGCATCACCTCATATTTATCAGGGTTACATTCCATCTGCCATTGATTTGCCCATCTGACCAATCATCTGCATCTTCCTGTAACTTAAGGCCTTCCTCCTTACTTCGAACCATCCGGTCAATCTTAATGTCAAACAAACAGTTACTTATCACACCTCCCCCACTCTCCACCTAGCCCCCTCCACATTCACATCTTTTTTTTATGAATAACACAAACAATAAGGGACACAGCACTGATCCCTGTGCTACACCGGGGACACTGGTCTCCAGTCGCTCAAAGAGCCTTCTCCCACCACCCTCTGCCTGCTGCCATTAAGAGAAATCTCCTTGTAACCTGTCAAGGTCTCCTTCATATTGTGAGATTTTACATTATTTCTCAGTATCCCAGCTGGAAATTTGTCAAAGGCTTTCCTACAAAACTAAACAATCGACCTCCTCAAAGTAATTCAATCAAATCCATTAGATGCGACTCCCTTCTGATAAAGTCATGATGATTATCCTTGATCAAACCTTGTGACTCTGATTGGAGTTCGATTTTCTACTTCCCTATCTTCTCCAGTAGTTTCCTTAACAGTGATCTAATACTCACTCATCTATCGTCACCTAGACTATCTCTCCCACTCTTACTGTGAAGTTGAATCGTATTAGCAGTTCTCCAGTTCTCTGGCACCTCCCCTATGGTCAGATTCTAATTAAAATATTCAATCAGGGTCATTCCTCCCTTGACCCCAACAGCCGCCTGTGATACAACTCTTTCAGACATGGAGATTGGTCCAAATTTGTACAGAACAAAGCCTCAAATCCCTGTTCGTATTTTACATCAATCTGTTCAAGAGTTGTGCAGTCCATCTTCTTGAATTCTGTACCTGCATCCTCCTTCTCCCAAGTCAAATAGATGTGAAGGTCTCATGTTACAATCCATCAATATTCTCCCGCTCGACACACAGATTGCCCCTTTGCTTTCTAATGGACACTGACTGTTTGCTGATTATTCTGTTTGACTTGTCCGTGTAGAATATCGTGGTATTCTCCCACATCTCGCCTACTTGTACTTCCTCATGTCCCTCTGTTATTCAGTCCTTTCGATGTTTCTAAGATTCACTATTATCACCTCTCATGTTTTGAAACTTGAGATTACAGGCTGAGTTACCCAGTCAGACAACCTTGCCAATTTAGGGGTTAATGTGGAGAATAGCTTTTGCAGTTCCTCTGTAGTCAGTATATTCTTTCTTAGATTGGGAATCCGAGCGATACACAATATTCTAAGTGTAGTCTCATTAACACTCGATGCAACTAGTGTACGACATCCTCTATCTTCCAATTACATTCACATGAATGTAAACCTAATTTTCTTTCCCATTTGCATATGTTCTTCCTAATACCTCTCAGTTTAACTTTTCTTATGAGCTCAGTGTGTGAGTTCTTTTAAAAAGCTCATGAATATCCAACTATACATTATCCATTTGTTGTTCATTGCCTATGTCCACAAGAATCATCTTCAAACCATTCCAAAAAAATGTTTGCCACTGCTGGTTTTCCATTCATCGGTGCATTCTCACACTCCCCAGTTATGTTTTTACCTTCTAAATATCTAGTAGCATGTTCTTTGTAATCGAGTCCAAGAGATACCTGACTGCGGATGACAGGTTAACTGGTCTGTAGTTTACCATTCTCCAAATTCATCCTTTCTTAAACTGTTGGATAATATTTATAACCTTTACCTTATCCAGATTGGATAAATGCCTTTCGGGAATGTGTCGTTAAATAAAGTGAAAATCCACGATGCAATCAACATGTCTATTGCTGCTTCCTCTGAAATTCTTGTATGAAGTACATCTAGTCTGTCAGATTTATAAATACTCAATCCAACTTTCTTTTCAAAGATGACCTTATCACTGATAAGAATGATCTTAGACGTTACTTACACAAGTCCCATGGTCACTTGGTATTTCTGGGAGAATTTCTGGACATTCTTCCATGGAGATAGACACAAAGGAACTGTTTCTTTTCCCTGCGATTTCTCTGTAATCTGCAATAAATTATCCTGTCTGCACACCAACTGTTCCACATTTGACCTTGTTTTTATTTTTTTCATACATTGATAGACGCTTTTTAGCAGTCTTTATGTTTTTCTTCCGTTTGCATGCTTTTTCTCTTTCTGATTTTGGTCATCCTTTGCTGGGTCCTACATTTCTCTGAATCCACTGGCTTACTGCAACACTTGGCATTTTTCTAAGCTGCCTCCTTTCATCTAATAGGTAGATGAAGGTGGGGTTGAAAGTGATAGTCCGAGAGGAGGGTGCACCAGATTGATAGGAAGGAAGGTGGACACATAGGAACATTCAAAAGGGCGGTGCTGACTTGGAAGGTTGGAGTAGGATAAGGTGGGATTAGGGGAAATGGGGAAATCAACTATGATCCCCTGTGGTTGGAGGGTCCCAAGGCAGAAGAGGTGGCTTTCTTACTCCAGGCTTCTGGTGGCTCCGGTTAGGCGATGGAGCAGGCCCAGGACTCTCATGTCCTTGGCAGAGTGGGAAGGGGAGTTAAAGTGCTCAGCCACTAGGCGATGGAGTTGTTCAATGTGGTTGTCCTAGAGATGTTCCCTGAAATGATCTACAAGTTGACCTCCTGCCTCGCCAATGAAGAGAAGACCACATTGTCTTTAATGGATGCAGTAGATGAGGCGTTCTGTCTCCCTTCATCACCTTTCACTTTCAACCCCACCTACATCTACCTATCGTAATCCCAGCTACCTCCCCCCTGCCTCACCCCCTTCTCATTTATCTCTCAGCCCCCTTGGCCCATAAGCTTCATTCCTGATGAAAGGCTTATGCCCGAAACATCGATTTATCTGCTCTTAGTATGCTGCCTGACTGTGCTTTTCCAGCACCACACTCTTCGACTCTGATCTTCGGCATCTGTCATCCCCACTTTCTCCTCACACCTTCATGGTCTGCATGACTCAGATTTCAAATGGTTACTTCAAATACAACAAAAACTGTCGTGTACTCAAACAGCATAAAGGAAAACCAATACATTGTGGTCACTGTTCCCAAAATGTCCTTTCCAGCAAAATTTTCAATTAGCTCTTCTGATCACCCAACACCAATTCCTAAATAACCTGATCTCGAGCTCAGTGCTCAACATAATGTTCATGTAAACCATCTCACACGCGGTCATGAAATCCATTTTCCCAGCATTAGCATTCAGTTGGGTTAACACAGTTTAGATATAATGTAAGCAGTATATTATTACTGCAGTACCCACAAATGTGTATATCTCATTTCCTGTTTTATCATATGTCTAGCATTTGTATTGCAGCTTTCACTTTGAGATATAACTCCCATCAATGTTTGCTCCATCTTACTAGATTCTGTGGAATCTGAGCGATGTGGGCTCTGGAGAGATTAATGGTAGAGATCATCTCGCCACATCATTTATGATCTTCTCTAACTTTAATTTCTCCAGATCTCCCGTTATGCTGATGGAGTAGAGAAGGACAATGATTTTCCAACAATGCTCTATATTCCCCCAGAGAGCTGAGACAGCTCTAACCTGGGTGGGAACCTTACAACAGGCTGGTAAAATGTTGCTGCTGCTGTACAGGGTCTTAGTGAGATCACATCTGGAGTAGTGTGTACAGATTTAATCTCTTCAGTGAAGAAATGATGTTGTTATATTGGAAGCAGCTCAGAGATGGTTCCCTCAACTGATTCCTGCAATGAAGGTGCTAGCTTATAACGAAAGGATTATCAGGTTGATCCAGTAGCCGTTGGAGTTTGCAAAAAATAAGGTGACCTTATTTCAACATAGGTGACAGATGTAGTCAACGAGTGAAGCGAATTGCACAGATAGTGGAGGAACCATTCCGTTCTCCAGTGTGTTATGCAGGAACAACAGAAGGATATTCAAGCCTTCGACCCTGTTACACCAAAACAGGATGAGGCTATTCAGCTCCTGGAGCCTGATATACATTTACAGAAGGAGGCCAATTAGCCATTCAACCCTGTAACAGTAGGCCATGCTGCACCAGTATCCTGTTAAACAGCAACAGGATCAGTCCATTCAGCCTCCTCAAGTCTGTAACATAGGAACTGGAAGAGGTCACACAATGACTGGAGATTGTTACACTGGTATAACAGGAGGCCATTCAGACCCACCGAGCCTATTGCAAGGGAATTGGATAAGGATAAAAATTATCTGAGACTTCTTTAATGAGAAAGGAAGAAGTAATTTCGACACGTGTCTGTTGTATGGGAACAAGAGAAGACCAATCAATCCCTCGGAACCATTTCCCGGATACATGAGGAGACCGTTCAATATTTCGATGGAGAAGTATGAGAAGACCCGTCAGCCTATCAAATTGTTAGAGAGCAACAGTAAGATTCCATAATCTCCAAATCCTCTAAAGGATCAACAGGAGGAGGTCATTCTGGCCTTGGAGACGACAACATGGGAACACCAGAAAGACGTCAGCCCATCGAGTTTGTACCCCAGCAGGATGATGAGTCCATTCAGCCACACATGGCCCTTACACAGCAACTGGAGCAGATCTCTTAAAGCCTTGTGCCCATTAAACAGGAATTCAAAGAAAACGTGCAGGTTTTTGAAAGGGATGAACTTAGAATAATGGTATACATTAGGGACTAAAGTGTAACAATAAACCATTGTAATTTAAGGCTAATTGTTAGAGTCCATTGTTCAGGACATGTGCAAAATTAAACCACAATCTGTCAGAGTCAACATGGTTTTACAAAGGACAATCAAGTTTGAAGTGTTTGCTTGAGTTATTTGAAGATGTCACAAAAAAGGCGGATCGTGGGAGATGGAACATCTCTGGTCTTCCTGAAGGCATTGGATGTGTCCCCTCTCCAAAGACTAAGTGGTAAGATCAGACAACATGGGTTTAGGAGTAATTTATTCGCTTGGATGGAGGATTGGTTAACCAACAAAATGCAGTCAGATGGAATAAATGTGTCATTTAATTGTGGCAAATGCAATTTGTGGGGTGCCATTGATTTCAGTACTCATGCCTCAACCATTTGCGATCGATGGTATTACTGTACTCGGTTGATGGGATAGAAAATACAATGCCACATTTTCAGATGACTCTCACATTGGTGGGAAATTACTTTGGAATGACGATGCAAGAGATTTTAAAACTATATGGATAGGTTGCGTGAATGGGCCAAAATTTAGCAAGGAAAATTAATGGGAATAAACATGGGGCTATTCATGTTTGCCAGGATAATAGAAAGACAAATTATTATCTAAATGGAGAGAAAGTTCAAAGTGCTTAAGTGCAGAGGGATCTGGGTGTCTGCTTGCATATCACAGAAAACCTGCCTGCAGGTACTGCAAGTAATGAGAAATGCAAGCATAATGTCAGTGTTTATTTATAAAAGGATAGAGTAGAAAGGTAGGGAGTGTTGCTGTAGCTATGCAAGGCATTAGTGAGACTGCAACTGGAGTACAGTTTGGGTGTCCGGCAGAATGAGGTGTTTCCATTGGAGGCAATTCAGAAGAGCTTCATTAGAATGATTCCATATTCGAAGTGTTTGCCTTATAAAGAGTAATTGAGCAGTTTAAGCCTATACTCTCGAGTTTATAAGAATGAAAGGAGATCTCATTGAGGTCTGTAACATTCTAAAAGTAATTGAATGTGTAGATATGGAGTGGATTTTTTTTCATGTGGCGCAATCTACAATAAGAGACTAGAGTTTTAGGATGGAGAGATGGCAGGAAAGTAGAACAGAGGCCGTGTTGACATCAGTGTCATCGAGGGGTTGGATTCCTCACAGATACTCCTTGTTCTTATTCAACCCTTCGACAGTGTTTCACTGGAATGGGGGAGGACTGGGTATCATACAGGAGCAGGCACTCAGGATAAATCCGTCTCAATCAGTTAGACAGAACGTAAACAGTAGGGTCACACATTGACCAGCGCTGGGTTCTCAACTATTTACAGTCTATATTAATGATCAGGAGGATGGAACAGATATACAGATGCTGAGTTTGGTGATGTCGCTGTGGTAAGCAAGAGAATAAATTATCAAGAGAGGGTGGAGAGTCTGCAAATAGATTCAGAGAGATAAAGGCAATAGATAATAGTTTGGCAGGTGGAATTTAACATGATATAACCTGTCATTTCATTTACAGGAATAATGGAAGGCAGTATGTTACTGAAATGGAGAGGGATTACAGGGATTAATGATACTGTGTACTGGGGGAGTTCACTCAGACCCGTTCAGACATGGGAGGTTTTGCTCCATCCCTGATCGTCTATTCCCAGACACCCCAAGTGACCCCATTGCTCTCCGTACACATGGAATACTTTGATGTGGTTGATTGGTGGTGGGGATGGTGGTTTGAAACGTGCATCAAGGGGACGGCTTGTATCGAAAATATATTCATTCCTTTCTACGTGGAGACCCGATGACGATGGGAATGGCTGACTGCTTCTGAATGATGAGACGATGACTGCTGCCAGGACAGTGGGTCTTCACCACATGATGTACTGTGATGGGCACACTGTGACATTAATGGAATGAGAGAGAGCTCCTTCAGTTCCTCTACATCTCTGCATTGACATGGATACTTTGCAGATGCCATAGACACCATTGGGAATCCCACTATCCAGTATAGATACAACCGGCAGCTCCCTGCTGAGGGAGAAACAATCTATTTACCTCATCAACCATATATATCCTCCATCACCAAATGGTAACATTGATGTTGAGATACTGGGAGATGATGGATATGTCACCTAGTCCTGTTTGGAAAGTTCTGGATCATAGAAGCTGAATGAAACAGTGACCCTCACAGCCCCTGGCAGCACCATCCTCCCCCTGGTGTGAGGCTGCAGGTCGTGTTGAAGGAGGTGACACCGCTCTGTGACCAGCTCCTTGTTCAGTCAGGGTCCCCTCATACTTTGATCCTGGGTTAAGTGGAGCTTGGGAAGCTGTTCCTGGAAAATCCGGGATAGATACAGCAGATCCCTTTCCCCACACACACTCACTGTGTGATTTGAGAGCTTCCCTTCTCTGCAGCCTCTGCTCCATTTGTCGTTCATGTTACAGACCCAGATGCTGTAGCTGCAGTCCCCGTGCTCCATCCAGAGTTGGGTCACCAAATCCTCAGATCTCCCTGAATGTCTGAGGCAACTGACAGCACAACCTCCAGCAAAACATCCCCTGCCCCTCCACTAAATTTTCAATTACAGAAGCCAGTCAGAAGCCCCTCGCTACAAGTGTTTTCGACCAGACCAGATTCCCTCAAAATATTTCCAGATATTTATCTCTGAAAGTTGCCACCCAGGTAAATAGTGCAGTGAAGAAGGCATATGGCGTACTGGCTTTTATTGGTAGAGGAATTGAGTTCCGGAGTCCTGAGGTCATGCTGCAGTTGTATAAGACTCTGGTGCGGCCGCATCTGGAATATTGTGTGCAGTTTTGGTCGCCATACTATAGCAAGGATGTGGAGGCACTGGAACGGGTGCAGAGGAAGTTTACCAGGATGTTGCCTGGTATGGTAGGAAAATCCTATGAGGAAAGGCTGAGGCACTTGGGGTTGTTTTCATTGGAGAAAAGAAGGTTTAGGGGTGATTTGATAGAGGTGTACAAGATGATTAGGGGTTTAGATCGGGTTGACAGTGAGAACCTTTTTCCACGTATGGAGTCAGCTATTACAAGGGGGCATAGCTTTAAATTAAGGGGGGGTAGATATAGGACTGATGTTAGGGGTAGGTTCTTCACTCAGCGAGTCGTAAGTTCATGGAATGCCCTGCCAGTAGCAGTAGTGGACTCTCCCTCTTTATGGGTATTTAAGCGGGCATTGGATAGGTATATGCAGGATAGTGGCTTAGTGTAGGTTAGGGGTGCTTTGATCGGTGCAACATCGAGGGCCGAAGGGCCTGTACTGCGCTGTAATTTTCTATGTTCTATGTTCTAAGGCCGTTTAGACCCAAACCTTTCCTTATTTTAAATATAGATGTGAAGTGTGTGTTCCAGTTATGTTGTGACTAGTCAAACCACTCAACATTGAGCAAAATATAATCTATTCAAATGCTTTAGTTAAAATACAATCAAAGAAAAGAACGTTTTGAGATAGCTTATGTGTTGGAACACTTACACAAACAATAGATACCGTACCTGTTTGGTTTACACCGCTTGGCACAAAGATATATTCAAATTCAGATCCTCACAGCAGTTTTCCAATCCAGAGGGAACAAAGATGAACAGAGATCTCAGAGAGAAAGGCAGCTGGGGATCACGTATTGAAACATCCAACACTTCTGGGATCCCCAGCAGCTTCTGAATGCTGCAGCTAAAAGTAAAATGAGGAAATCTGGTCTGGGAGAGCTGGGCACTGCCCTTCCATTGTTACCACCGTTTTAATGAAACCTAAAATCTCAGTTATTTATTTAAACTGTTTTCAGACAGCAGTTCTGCACCTCTGCCTTTAACACCTCTCTTCAAAAGAAAACCCCAAGAGAAAATAACCTTTTTACAGTGATAGTGTCCTCACAACTCCATCTTTAGTAAAATAATCCATCAATACACAAAGGTGGATTCATTTTAGACATCCTACTCTTCCTCTATTAGTTGACTGAAATGCATATATATTACATTGACTCTGAGCATACAAATATTCACATCTATTTCGATTTCAGTCATTTTACTCCTGCCACAGAATGCCTTTGTCTTTCTTCATCCAAGTCTCCACACTTAGATTTTATCACCCTGTCGCCTGTATAGTTTCAAACTGAATGGCAGCAATAATAAGCTCAATCGAAACAGACTGGTATTTTTCTCCCTAAACTTAACCAAAAACTTTAAGGGGTTATGATCAGTGATAAAGATTTGTCTCAGGTATGTTATTGGCAATGTAAATCTGAAATGTTGCAACGCCAACACCAAGCTCAAGGCCTCCTTCCCCATTGTGGAATAAATCTGTTGATGTTTCCACTGGACACTCCAACCACACGTTACATAATGTAGCGCTTCTAATCTCTCCACTACTCCCTCTGAATGACATTGCTCCTCATGTCTCAGCATAAAAGAATTACATGCTTCTGTACCTCTTAATGCTGTAACCCCTTTACCTGCTACTCCTGGCCTATGCCTGTAAACCTTAACAAGACCTCGCACATTCTTCTCCATCTCTCACAGAAACCAAACTTTGATTTCTGAACTCAATCATCATCATCAGCCATTTCAGCTTCTAATCTTGCCGTTTTAACTCTGCTCTTCCACACGAGTTTTCACGACTGTAGGAAGTGAATTGTTGAACTTCTCCAAAATAAGAATCTTGCTAAGAGTGTCATAGGTTTGCTCTGTATTTAATACCCTTACCACCTTTCAAAATTACTTTGTTTGATCCTTTCAAACTCAATGTGCGTTTAACCAGGGACCCTCTTTTAGATTCCTGTAACGCTGTCTGTCAGTGTCTGGCCCAAGCTCATATACACTTCAGATGGCTTTCTACACACCTCATACTCCCCAGATACCTCCTCCGATAGGGATGCAAATACCTATCAGCTTTGGATCAAATAAATTCACATGGTCACTGGTGTCTGCATTTGTTTAGCCACTTTCTCAAATGAAATTCAAAAGGCTTCCCCATCCTTCTCATCAAATTTAGAGAATGCCTGGATGCATTTAAACGGAACCTCGTTAGGCCATTGGTTACAATAGGGTTGCTCAACCGCACTATCCTCCTCATCCCACCGACATTCTACCTTCATCTCCGCCTTCTATATCAACTTTCGTCTCTAATTGCTAACTTTTTAAGTTGAAACTCTCTGCTTTTCTTCTACCCTTTTCTCTCTTTCTTCTTCGTTTCCCTTTCTTTTATTTCTACTTTTCATCATAATTCAAACTCTTTCAATTCCTTCTCAGGTTCAAAGACCATCATTTGAAATTGAATTCCAGCCATTTCCAAAGAGTCTGATGGCGGTTCTACTAAACGTAATTGCCGATCTATAGCTGTAATTATCTCTCATTTTCTCACAGACAATCGCAACCCTAACTCCAGGTTGTTTGTCAATTCCGAAAACTTTACCGTCATTACCTTTTGTAAAACCGCCAACTTCACTTCTCCACACCCAGAGAACTCTTAAGGACTGAATCCTATTACACAAAATACTGTTTAAACCAACCAAATTCAACATCCAGAAAAAAGACACTATCAACTCCCATACACGACCTTTGAACCCAATAGCCCCCTGGTGCATACTCTCCAGTGTCTGCATGAGCTTATTCTGGATGATTTGGTTTTCTCCCACAATCCAAAGATGTGCATGTCAGGTGTATTGGCGATGATAAATTGTTCATAGTTTTCAGGGATGTGTGGGTTAGTTTCCTTTGTCAGGGTAAATGTGTAATAAAGGGGAGAGGAATGGGTCTGGGTAGGTTACTCCTCGGAGGGTCGGTGTGGACTTGTTGGGGAGAATGGCCTGCTTGCACACAGTAGGGATTGTAATTCTAAACCCAATTTGGTATTATCGATATAGAACCAGACAAGAGTCCATAGTTTGCTATAGACGAACCAGACTGCCTCAAACTATTTTAAGAAGGTAGGTTGGATGCCAACCTTTCCTTATTTTAAAGGTAGATGTGAGTTGGGTGTTCCAGATGTCAAACTATTCAAACCACTCACCATTAAGCAAAACACAATATATTTAAACACTCTAATGAAAATACAATTAGAAATGAAGATGAATTTAGAATAATTTTTCTATTGGCAATCTTAACCGAATAATGGATACAGTACCTTCTACTAATGAACTGTTCCAATATATCAACATCCCATAAACACACCCCTTCGCAAAAAGGACCATTCAGACATGCATTCTTGCATACAGTTCTCCAATCCAGGAGGAAACACCATCAAGTGAGGTTCCAGAGAGAATACCAGCTGTGGATAATTTACTGAAACTTACAACCCTTCTGGCACCCCAAGCACTTGGTGATTGTTATAGCTACAATATAAAAAAAACCTAGAAATCCTGGTCTGTGCCAGCTGGCCATTGTTACTGCTATTTATTTAAAAAACCGTAAAAGCCCCGTAAGTTATTTACTTGAGCCGTTTTCAGTCGGCAGTTTTGCCTTTAAGGTCTCTTACTAAAAAAAGGGAGAAAATAACCTCTTATTTAAAAAGTGACAGCATTGTCAGGCAATTTATATGCGTGGTCCTTTACTCAGTGGGCTTCCTTTTGTTACTAATCGCATGGTCACCTGAGAGCGACAGCCACAGGTACACACCAAGTTACAAGGATGTTTCTCATAACTTCTGAAACACGCTTGTCCATGGACCATCACATGGGACATACCAGGAAGTGAACAACAGCTTGACACACCCCATTTCATTATTTCTGAGCTACACAATGCCAGCACTCGATATATTAGGGAGGCCAAAACCCAAGACCAGGGAAAGAAAGAAAGTGACAAGAGATTCACATTAAAGACAGAAACAGACAGTTAATTAACTGAAAAGATGTTGTGGAAATATGTGGAAAACGTCAGGGCAGTGGGACTAACTGGCGAAGTGAGATCTTCGAGAGTAAAATTACAAGAATGAGAACATTGAATAAAGACATTGTCAGATCAGCTGAAATGGTTTGTTACATCAAGTTCTCAATTTGCTTCACAGAACACCACAAACAACATAAACTGGGACAAGATGACAGCCCAGCATGGAGAGCTGTGCAGAGCATGTTAGTGTGTTGCTCAGTAAACTGCGCTATCTGCACAGCATGAGAGTATTGCAAACTTTACTATCATATGGTAACTATACTCGCAACAGATTTACTGCTTACACTGGGATGGTTTGCTCTCTCTGCGTGTGTGTGTGTGTGTGTGTGTTCATCAGAGACTGAGTGTGTGTGTGTGTGTTCATCAGAGACTGAGAGTGTGTGTGTGTGTGTGCACGCGATTGGCGTGGTTGAGTGCAAAACTCATTGTTTGAGAAGGTACGCACATGGAGGAAATTATTTTAAATACGAACAACAGGCAAGCTTTTTGTTAATCAGTAGAGAGAGCGAGAGAAGTTTCATGGACAGATAAGATAAAGTGTTTGAGAGTGTTAAAATAAAGGCATTGCCAGACACAACAGCAATATACGTCGGCGTGCACATTCATGACAGATGGATGGGAGTTTGGTGTGAGGTTGAATCAGATTTGCTTCAGCAGGTTTGAAGCCCGGAGTGTCAGCAGCAGATTATTGGCTTCATTAAGACTGTATTTCATAGCTCAAGGTTCAAACAGCAGATCGAATAAACCAGTGAGATATATTCTGGAGTGGTGAGTATTTCAAGTTAGAAATGTTCAGGGTATGGTGTCAAGAATCAGCTCATAGTCAAAGGAATCTCTCACAGTTGTGACCTGAATGCTTCAGCTGCAGATATTGGCCAGGAATGGGATGGAAACAGTGGAAGGAAGTGGAGTTTGTAACCAGAGCAGTAGACGGTGACCTCCATGCTCTTAACAGTAAAGGCAATGAGACAATGCATTTGGTTCTCCCCTGAAACTGAATATATCAACATAGAGACCCATGAGTAACACTGCCAGAACAGAGAGCGAGACAGTAATTGAACACCTTCATTAATGTAGTTCGTAGTGGTCTGTTGAGTGAATATCTGGATGGAGAGATTCAACAGGAACAATAATAGTGGCAGGAAGTGTAGACAATATGAAATAACAATAATACACTCATGACTGGTTTATAGAAAACAAAATCTGGATAGTGACACTCACCAGGAACACCAACGATAGCCAGGAAGGGATAATAAAAGTATTGAATAATGAGAAGAGCGAAATAGATCCGCAATGATAATGACATCCAATCAAATTCAGAAAGATACCAAACATAATCGGATAAGCTCCTGTCTATTGTTGGAATATTCCTGTCTAATGTTCTCAGATTCTGATCCATTGTTGGAATATTTCAGTCTAATGTTCTCTGATTCTGATCCATTGTTGGAATATTTCAGTCTAATGTTCTCAGATTCTGATCCATTGTTGGAATATTTCAGTCTAATGTTCTCTGATTCTGATCCATTGTTGGAATATTTCAGTCTAATGTTCTCTGATTCTGATTTCTCCTCACCCTCTCTCTGGATCTGCTCATCCCTATCAGTGTTGTCAGTGATGCTCCCGCTCATGTTATGGGTTGACACATTGAACGGAGCCCATTTATCATTAAAAGATGGAAAGCTTCCACTGAGATAATTAGAATCCATGGAGATTGGCATTAATCACAGTCACTGAACAAATAGGCTCAGTTAACCAATTCATCACTTTTCATTTACTGGTTTTGGAGGGATGGACCATAAATCTTTCAATATTTTTAATCTTTTTTCCCCTTGTATATGAGAGTATTAACAGAACACTGCAGCGGTCTAGATACGTTCCACTCTGTTTATGAAAATAGGCAGTTATAAAATGACAGATCTGCTGCGTAAAAAAAAACGTCTGGTGGGCAAGTTTCTAGATACCTGAAACAAAGTACGGTACTTATTGACCAGTGTGAGGCTACTCCTGGTTTTAATGCCCTGTTTTCAAATCCTTTCATAACCTTGAGACAGAGCATTGCGACTGCTGCTCAGTAACAGGCCAAAGCAATTCTGTCCCTATGGGCCCCTTACAGAGGGATAGGAATAGGCCATTCAGCCCATATTAACCTGTTGCTACTTGAAAAGGTGGAAAGTTGGAATATTGGCACATTTTGCCAACAGAATCAATCAAACTAAAGAGATTTGTCACTGCAGCTGTATGAGGTGTCACTGAGAGGGCACCTGGAATACATTGTGTTGTTTGTGTTTCTGTAACTGAAAAGGAATTGGTCTCCATTAGATACAGTATACCGGCTGCTCGTAATCCACAGGTTGCTGTGTCTCGGATCTGTTACACAGGGACAGGAGGAGGCCATGCAGCCTCTCGAGTGTGTTTAGAAGAACTGGAGGAGGCCATTAAGCCTCTTGGGTCTATTACAGAGGGACAGAATTTCCAGTGTAATACAGAGGGACAGGATGAGCCTATTCAGTCTCTTGAGCCCGTTATAGAGGCACAGGAAGTGTTTATTTAACTTTCAAGGTTGTTATGCATAAATATTAGTTTTAAATTAATTATGGAATCGGAAATACCTGATGTCAACATTAAAGTTCTAACTTTGAACAAGGCCAATTTTGAAAGTGTTAGGTGAGCCCTGTGAAAGGCTGATTGGAATACCCTATTCACAGGTAAAGGGATGGTTGGTAAATGCAAGGCCCTCAAAACTTGGATCCAGAGAGTCCAGAGCAAACGTGTTCCCATTAGTGAGATGGACAAGGCTGGTGGGTGCAGGGAGTGCTGGATGGCTAGATATATTGATGTTATGGTCAAGGTAAGGAAGGAGGCATATGTCAGGTAAACAGAGCTGAGATCAACTGAATCCCGAGAGGTGTGTAAGGGCAGCAAGTGTATCATCAATCGGGAAATCGGGCCAGAAAAATGTGGACAAGAGATTGCTTTAGAAATTGGGTTAATGAGGCATTGAACAAATTCTACAAATCCTTCAATGGCAAAAGATTAACTAGGGAGACAATCGGGCCCCTTAAAGATCAGGAAGGCTACCTATTTATGGAACCACAACAAATTTGACGGATACTAAACAAGTATTTCTCCTTAGTATTTAATGTGGAGGAGGTTACAAGAGCGAGAGAATGAAGAAATATGCAATGATACCTTGAAAAGTGTATATTACAAGGAGGTGTTGGACATTTTAAAACACATAAAGGTGAACTAATCCCTGGGACCTGATCAGTTGTATCCCAGATGTTTGCGGGAAGCTAGGAAATAGATTGCTTATGCATTTTGCTGATATATTTGTAACATTGATTTTCACAGGTGAGATGTCAAAAGACTGGAGGGCTGCTAACATAGCGCAATTATTTAAGAAAGTAAAGAAAAAACAGGTAACTCTAGATTTGTGAGCATGACGTCAATGGTGACTAAATTGTTGGAGGGGATTTCGAGGAAAAAGATCGATATGTATTTGGAAAGACAAGGACTGAAGAGGGCTTTGTACAATTGAGATTACGTCTCACTGACTCGGTGGAATCTTTTGACGAAGTGATGAAGATGATTGATGAAGGCAGGAGAGTGGATGTTGTCTTTATGAAATTCAGTAAGATTACCAAAATGGTCTACATGGTAGACTGGTTACATGGTCAGACTGCCTGGGATCCAGGGAAAACTCGCTATTTAGGTCCAAACTTTTCTTGAATATTGGAGACAGGGCGTGACAGTGACATTTGTTCATTAAACTTGGAGACCTGTGACCAGTGGCGTGCCACAAAGATCAAGAGTGGGTCCACTGCCTTTTGTCACTGATACAAATCATTTACATTTGAGTATATGAAGTATGGTCAGTAAGTTTGTAGATAATACCAGATTTGGTGGTGTCGTCGACAGTGAAGAATGATCTCTCAGACTATAATGGGACTTTGTTTAGGTGAACCGAGGAGTGGCAGATAGAGTTTATTTTAGTTAAATGTGAGGTGTAGCATTTTGGCAAGACATATCAAGGCAAGACATATAGGTAGGGTCCTGTCGAAAGCTGCCAATCAAGGAGAATTCCATAGAAGTTATCGAATCCCTACAGTGAGGAAACAGGCTTTTCGGCCCTCTAAACAGTATCCCACTAGTCAAACCCCGACCCTATCCCTCTGAGCCTGCATTTTCCATAGCTAATCCACCTCGCCGACACATCCCTGGGTACTTTACTCAATTTAGCATGGCCGATCTACCCTTATCTATATATCTTTATACTGTCGGAGGAAAACATAACTTCTGGAGGAAACTCATACAGACACGGGGAGAATGTGCAAACTCCACACAGGCAGTCATTCAAGGATGGAGTTAAACCCAGATCGTTGTGCTCTGAAGCAGCAATGCTAGTCACTGAGCTACTGTGTCACCTTGTGGTGCAGGTTCTCTGTTCCTTGAAAGTGCCATCACAGGTAGACAGCGCAGTGAAGAAGGCACTTGGTGATCTTCCCTTTATTGGTCCGTGCTTTGTGTCTAAACATTTTCACGACGCGTTGCATCTGTACAGGACATTGGTTTGGCCACTTTTGTAATATTGCCTTTAATTCCAGTTTCCCTGCTGTCGGAAAGATGTTGTCAAACTTGAAAGGGTACAGAAGAGATTTAAAAGAATGTTGCAGGTGTTGGAGGATTAGAGTTACAGGGAGAGTTTGAATAGGCTGGGACTATTTTCAAGTGTTGAGGCTGAGGGGTGATCTTAAAGGGGTTTATAAAATCATGAGGGGAATAGATAAGGTAAACAGTCAACGTCTTTTCCCATGATAGGCGAGTCCAAAATTAGAAGACAAAGGTTTAAGGTGAGAGGAGAATGATTTAAAAAGGGACATGAGGGACAACATTTTCACACAGAGACTGCTGTTTGTATGGATGGAACAGACAAAAGAGGTGGTGGAGGCAGGTACAGTTACACCATTTAAAAAGCATTTGGATGGATACATGCATGAGAGATGTTTAGACGGAAATGGGCCAAATGCTGGCAAGGGGAACGAGATTTATTTAGGATATTTGGTTGGCATAGACGACTGGACTGAAGGATCGTTTTCTGTACTGTACATCTCTGAGACTCTATTGCCTTTTGAGTGTATAACACAGGAACAGGAGGAGGCTAATCAGCTTCTGAATTCTGTCAGTCAGATTGTTTGCTCATTTACTGAGAGCAAAATACAAAAATACATCATTCAGATTTTGATGGTGATTTACAGAATCAGGAGAATTGCTTTAAGTCAACAGAAGCTGTAATGAATGTGAAGAGGCTATTCAGTCCCTCAGTTCCATTCCACAGGAGCAGGAGGTGAGCACAGAGCTATTGGAGCATGTTACACAGGAACAGGAGGAGGACATCCATTTTCACAGACTTGGGATCAGGAAGCAGTCATTCAACTGCTTGAGACTGGGACACAGGAACAGGTGGGAGTCATTCAACTGGTCGAGGCTGGGACACGGGAACAGGAGGGAGTCACTCAACTGCTCGAGACTAAAACACATGAACAGAAGGGTGTCATTCAACTGCTCGAGGATGGGACACAGGAACAGGAGGGAGTCACTCAACTGCTTGAGACTGGGACACCGGAACAAGAGGGAGTCACTCAACTGCTCGAGACTGGGACACAGGAACAAGAGGGAGTCATTCAACTGCTCTAGACTGGGACACCGGAACAGGAGGGAGTCACTCAACTGCTTGAGACTGGGACATAGGAACAGGAGGGAGTCACTCAACTGCTTGACACTGGGACACGGGAACAGGAAAAGGAACAGGAGGTCGTCACTCAACTGCTCGAAACTGGGCCACAGGGAAATCTGTAGGCTAGTGAGGCCCCAGAATCCTGTTACACAGGAACAGGAGGAGGTGACTCACTTCCCACCAGTATGGGACATTGGGAGAGAAGGGGAGTTTGCTTGGAACAAACGCAAATATATGAATAAGTTGCATTCGTGGTCCACACAATCCTGCCCCAACATTCACTAAGACCACGGCTGATCTGATTGTGATTCCCTCATTCCATTTTACGGAGACTGTACTCTCTGCAGCCTCTGCTCTATTTGTTGGTCATGTTGCAGACTCGGATGCTTTAACAACAGTCACCATCACTCATCCAGAGGGTCGGGTCTAAGGATGAGTCAGGATTTGAAGGGTCCAATAACAAGAATGAAAAAATAAAATAAAGGTATAGCCAGATGTTTAGTTTTCTCACATTCGCAATCAAACTCACATAAACAGCCCATCCATAATACATTCGGGATGGAGCACTGTGCAGATATGGCTAACGTACTGCTGAATGCAACCCAACAATATCCAGAATGGAACTCTGTGCAGCCCACACCAATACTTGATCTATATTCCTGGGATAAATGTCCAGCGTGGGGAGATGTGCAGAGCTCACTGGTTTATTCATATATAAACACAGGTTGTTCCAGTTTTCGGAAACACTGTGTTAGATCAGTGTGGGGAAACTTGCTGGAAGTGACAGGATGTGCAGCTCCCATCCAGTTCCAGCGCCATATCTCCACTGTACCTTGACAAGTTTTGATGCAGATGTGAAAATCATTGCAAGGGAGAGATGTAAATGGAAACATTTGAAACACCAATAGTTCTGATTAAGGCGAGTATCCCACAAGTATTTAAAGATGAAATAACTGAGATATTATCCGATGAGGTTCTGTGACTGGTACAAGGAAGTAAGAGGGGGTTAGTTGCCTTCAAATCATCAATGGGAATTAGAGGAACAAATATGCAGGGAAACTGGTGAGAGTAGCAGGAGCATTAGGATTGTCATAACAGGTGATTTAAATTTTCCTAACATAGACTGGGACATCCAGATGGTTAAGAACTTCGATGGAACGTAATTTTTTAAGTTTGTTCCAGAAAGTTTCCCAAGCAGTATATAAAGGGTCCGACACGGGAAGGGACAAACTCGACCTACTGTTGGGAAATAGGTGACGGTGGTAAAGTGGGGGAGTATTTTGGGAAAAGTGACTGGCGTTGTATTAATTTTAAAATAGTTGTGGGAGGGACAAAATTGGTCCACAGATTCAAGTTCTAAATTGGGGCAAGGCATATTTTATTGGAATTAGACAGAGGATTGCAGGGGTTAATTGGAGTAGTTTGTTTTCAGGTAAAAGGATATTGGGCACGAGGGAGGGCTGTAAAAGTGAGATAGCTCGAGTTCAAGGTTTACATGTTCCTGTGAGGGTGAAGGGAAAGTGAGGCTGAAAGAGAAAACCATGGATGACAAGAGATATTGAGGCTCTTACCAGCTAAAAGGAGGCGTGGCTCAGGTACAGGCAGCTGGAATTAAGGGAATCCCTGGAGGTACACTGGGGATACAGGAGTTTACTGAAGAAGGAAATCAGGAAGGCGAAAAGGGAGTATGAGATAGCCTTGGCTGAGACGATTAGAGTGAACCCAAATTCACTATAGTAAAGAAAAAGAACAACTAGAGAGAGAATAGGACGCCTTAAAAACCAAAATAGGCACGCATGTGTAAAACTACAAGAGATGGTTGAGGTCATCAATTTCCCCTCTGTGTTTATCATGAAGAAAGACATGAAGTCCTGTGACCTTTGGGAGGTTAATTGTCATATCTTGGTACTGTCGAAATCACAGTAGAGGTGCTGCTGGACAAATTAGAATGCACAAAGTCAGATAAATCTCTTGGTCTTGACCAGATATATCCAAGAGCACTGCAAGAGGTGAGAGAAGACAGGGGCCAAGGTCCCGGAAGACTGGGCGGTAACAAATATATAGTGCCCTTCTTCAAGAAGGGCTGCAAATAAATGCCTGGGAAATACAGACCAGTAAGCTTCACATCTGTTTGTGGTAAACTATTTGAGAAGGTTCTGAGGTACAAGATATGCATGCATTTGGAAAGACAGAGTTTGACTTGGAGCAGTCAGCATAGCTTTGTGCATGGCGGGTCATGCCTTACAAATTTTATTAGGGTTTTTTGAGGAAGTGACTAGGAAAGTTGTCGAGGGCAGGGCGGTCAACATAATCTATATGGATTTCAGTCAGGCCTTCAGTAAGATTCCACATGAAAGGCCGCTCTAGAAGGTTAGATCGCACAGACTCTAAGGTAAGCTGGCAATTTGGCGACGCAATTGGTTTGACATTATAAAGCAAATGGCTATGGTGGAGTTATGCTTGTCGGACTGGAGGCCTGTGACTAGTGGAGTGCCTCAGGGGTCGGTACTGTCTCCATTGCTGTGTGTGATCTAGATCAATGATTTAGACGAGAGTGCACAATGCAGGTTAGTAAGTTTGCAGATGGCATTAAAATAGGAAGTATTGTTTACAGTGAGGAACATTATCAGAAATTGTAGCACTACCTTGATCAGCTGGGGAAGTGGGCTGAGAAATAGCAAATGGAGTTTAATATAGATAAATGCAACATCTTTCATTTTGGAAAGTCAAATTCAGGTGGGAGTTTAATGGTGAATGAGAGGGCCTTAAGGAGTGTAGTGGAACAAAAGGATGTTGGATATCAGGTGCATGGTTGTCTGAATTTGAGTCGCAGATATACAGCACAGTGAAGAAGGCTGTTGGCACACTGGCCTTCATCAGGGCATTGAGTATAGAAGTTGGGACGTTCTGTTGCCGTTGTACAGGATGTTGGTAAGGCTGCAGTTGGAGTATTGTGCTCAGTTTTGTTCACCTTGCCCTAGAAAGGATATTTTTGAACGAGAAAGAATGTACAAGAAATTTACAAAGTTGTTTCCTGGGCTAAAGGGTCTGCGTTATAGGGAGAAGTTGGACAGGTTAGAACATATTTCTTGACAGCGTAGAAAACTGAGGGGGATTATATAGAAGTGTACCTCTTATCAAATCATGAGAACCATGCATAGGGTGAATATTTCAATTTTTTTTGCAAGGTTGGGAAACCAAGGACGAGAGAACATCTGTTAATGTTTGGAGGGGACAAAAATAAAAAGATACCTGAGGGTCAACGTTTTCACACAGACTGTGTTTGCCTTTGGACTGAGCTGCCAGTGGAAGTGGTTGAGGTGGGTACAATAACAACATTAAAAAGGTATTTGGATAAATACATGGATAGGAAAGGAGCAAGGGCAGGGAAATGGGGTGAGTGTGGATGCACATTTTGGTCGGCATCTACCAGCTGGGCCGAAGGGCCTGTTTCCATGCAGTAAATACGTGTGTTTCAGGATAGAGACAGAGAGGGACAGACTAAGAAAAAATGTTATGGAAAGATATGTTCACAGGTTTTAGAATGCTGATATGAAGACATTTCGATAGTATCATGCAACACGGGTCAGTATTATGAAGAATTATGAGTGAATGGAATCATGCTGTGAGTTCAGGCGATGGAGAGTTTTGAATGAGCATTTGTTCTGCAACTTTGTAACTGGGAGTGACGACTGCAGAGTCTTCGGCTCATTGAACAGTAATTTGTCTCAGTGTCATTTTCATTGAGTGTGACAGAGGGATTGTCTGTATGAAGCTGAGCTAGTTTCCTGGTGCTGTCCTATCGAACTCACCTCATTAAATACCACCCACCCCACCCACCTCTCATTGAATGCCAGCCCGATTCTCCCACCCATCATGATTGGAGGTACTCACAGTCGCCAGGATTTCCCTAGATATTCCGTGTTCCCTGTCGCTGGTGCCATCTTTAAAAGGCCAAGGGGCACACGGCTGAGCTTTCTCAGTTTGGAGCTGCCCTGTACAGTTTACCCCGATCATGGCAGATAGTTTGCTAACCGTGCATGTTGTGCATAGTGGATGGGCTAGTGCAGAGCGGGGCCATTCCCTTCACAGAGGGGGCCATACCACCAGACGCACCGAGCATGGTCTGTGCTCACCACCAAATTCAGTGCAGCATCTGCGGCCTGAAGAAATGTCCAGCAAAACAGGACAAGCATCAATAACCTTCCCCGCTCTGTCAGGATAAGGGTCACTGTATTTTCTCTGCTCCCTCACACTCACTGTATATCTGTTATAGCACCGACCCCTGAACAAGGCTCATGCTCCACCACTCTCACTGCCACATGCAACAGCTTCGCTCTCTCTCTCTCTCTCTCTCTCTCTCTCTCTCTCTCTCTCTCTCTCTCTCTCGCCTTTGCAATACCCCCCAACACAGAGAATATTCTGGAGAACACCGAATATGGAATGTTCCAGATAGTGTTCCAAATAATGCCCAGTTTCAGGAAAATGGCAGTGCCCCAGTGTGTAGCCACATAAGAGGAAGGAGTAGAGATGCACTTTTCCAAATCATACATATTTCAAACCATGTTGAGGCCATTCAGCCCTTCAAATATGCTCTAGCATTTAATACGTTCCCAGCTAATCTGATGCTTTTCTCAGATACAGGAGTTTTCAGTCATTCAACCCTCTGCATTCCTGTCACTGTCCAAACGGCACTCAGGCACTTTTACCCCAATTTTCTTCAAGCGCCTGTTTGAGGGCATTTCTGATGGAACGCACTCTCCTAACAGTATATTCCATCAACTGTATACTTTCATGCAACAGTCAGTATGCTTTACACAGACCAAACAAAAATATACTCTTATTTTATGGTTATAGATATCCAATCACACTGTGTAATTCTGGTTATTTCAGTTGACTCACCGTAATGATATTAAACCAAAAACAACTTCTAAACACGTTTTGTTATAAAATACAATATCGAGCAGAGAATGTATTTACCCTTGCTGGGCCCAAAGGCTTTTATCCACACTGTAAGGATTCTATTAATTCTAAATCACTCTAGTAAGACACACCCCTTGCTGCCCACAGTTTAAACCTGGAATCCATTATCCCAGGATGACAACCCGGTATACCAATTATAGGGGTAAAAAACATGGTTTTGACTGTATTGCCCTCAATCTGACGCATTGTCATTCATGCTTTAACAGTATTGATAATTATTGGGTTATGACAATACTCCATAAATGTTATATCCGTTATCTGAACTGTACCACTTTCCTTGTTATGAGTGTTTCTCTTGCCCTTTGTCTGTGACTGTTTCTGTCTGTAACAGTTACACTGTCTCCCACTCAGTTGGCTGGACGGCACGTTTGTGATGCAGAGGGAGGCCAACAGCGCAGGTTCAGTTCATCACACTGACAGAGATTACCATGAAGGGGACGGTCTCTCAACCTCACCCCATCACCCAAGGTGTGGTGACCCTCAGGATAAACCACCATGAGTGGTCTCTCTAATGAGAGTTCTTTGGGACTCTATTCTATCAATGTTAGCATTTTAATACTTTTAAAACTATCTTTATTGAAAAAGAGAATTTTAATATTATAATAAACCAATAACAACACAACTCAAGTAACTGATCAAAATTGCACCCATGTGCATGTACATACAAAACAAGTTAAAAACACTAAACGGACAGAAGAAAAACAAAAATAAACAGTAAATAATGAATAAATAATACTGCTCAGTGTAACAAAATGATAGCTCTCGTTCTTCAAGAGTATTAGCTGATATCCCTTTTTATGTTCATTATTCTTCCTCTTTGGAGATAAGGTTCATTAGATAATATCGTCATGGCTGTATAAAAGCCCTTCTGAGAGTGGCAGATAAGCCTGTATCACGGTAATTCAAAAAGGTCTGCCATGGTCTTATATAAATCTCTGTTTTTGGTGCACCATGCTGGTGAGAAAGGCCAAATGGATATTCTCCATGAAGAGTTTACGACGACCCAACAGACCCGGGCGGGGGGTGGGGGTGGGGGTTGGGGGTTTTTTGGGGGGGTGTGATTCAGACATCCAACACAACAGAATGCTTTTCCTAGCACAGAAACTAAGCATATTTTTTCACTTGTGCAACTGTGTAAAGTACCCTGGGCAGGCCCAGGAAAAGAGAAACCAGGTCCATCTCCAATTCAGTCCCCTCGACCCACTCTATCACACCTGATACAGTGCTCCAATATATATGAAGCCTTCAGCAGGACCACATGCAATGAGTAAGAGTGCCTGTAGTCATTCTGCATTTTGGACATGCTGAAGATAATCCCATTTTGAATTTTGGGAGATAATCTAGGGTCGTATAGGCCCTATGAAGAATTTCCAACTGCATGGAAAGGGTCCTATTACAGATGAAATTCTTCGAGCATTTTCACAAATATTCTCCCATGGCTCCGAAGTGTCCTGAACCCCCAACTCTCTCTCGCAGACATCACAAAGCAGCACAGTCTCGTCTGAGGGGACACTCTCCAACTAATGATAAAGGGTACTGCGGGAGAGTGTATTCTAAGCAATAAGCACCCTCTTCTCTCTAACGGATCTGTAAGAGTCTGGTAAAAGTGTGTTTTTTTAATCAAATCTCTGATCTGGAAAAGAAAGAGAAGAGGTCTCTACTAGCCAGTCCATAGGTGCGAGTTATTTGATCAAATGACATCATTGTTTCTCCCTGAAATAGCACGAGGTGGCTCAGTGGTGAGCATTGCTGCCTCACAGCACCAGGGTTCCGAATTTGGTTCCGGTACTGGGTGCCTGGCTGTGTGGAGTTAACATATTCTAGGCCTGTCTGTGTGGGATTCCTCCCACAGTCCAAAGATGTGTTGATTAGATGAATTGATTATTGATAAATCACCCATAGTGTTCAGTGATGAGTAGGTTGGATCATTAGTCAGGGGAAATATAGGATGGTACGGGAATGGGTCTGGGTGGGCTACTCTTCAAAGGGTCAAAGTGGACTTGCTGGGCGCAAGGGATTTTATCCACACTGTAAGGATTGTACTAATTCTAAATCGCTCAAGTAAGACACACCCCTTGCTGCCCACAGTTTAAACCTGGAATCCATTATCCAAGGATGACAAACCGGTATACCAATTTCCCCTAGGGGTATAGGGGTAAGAAACATGGTTTTGCCTGTATTGCCCTCAATCTGACGCATTGTCATTCATGCTTTAACAGTATTGATAATTATTGGGTTGTGACAATACTCCATAAATGTTCTCATTTTGTCTAAGACCAGCAGACCAATAAGGGTTCACTTTGTCTGAGGGGGTTCAATATCTAATCCTATTGATGCCGAGTCCTCAGCGGCCCAGGCACTAACATAGGATAAAAAAGACCTGAAGTCATAGCTTTTAATGTTGGAGATCTACTCCCCACAATCTGCGGGGTAGTTAAAATTTGGTTAGCTTGATAGAGAGTCGCTCATGGTGCCAAATGAAAGAGTTAACCAGCCAGAAAATTTCCTAAAGTTCTGTCTGGGAAACATCAAAGGAAGCTTTCACATGGGCTGCAGTAAATGAGGAAGGACATTCATTTTAAGAACAGCTATCCGACCTAGCCAGGATATTGGACGTACCTCCCTTCTTTGAAGGTCTTGTTTAATTTTTCAAACAAATGGACATAGTTCATGTGAAATAAATGATCAAAAACGGATGTAATGAATATACTGAAATAGAGAAACCTCCCCCCCCCCCCCACCCACCCCCGTCCATTTAAAAGGAAAACAGGATTTACTGGTATTTCCCTAAGGCCTCCCATAGGCATGGCCTCCAACTTTGTAAAATTAATCTTAAAGCCCAAAACGGCGACGAGCGAATTAATGCATTGCACAGTTGTGGGCAGCACGGTGGCACAGTGGTTAGCACTGCTGCCTCACAGCGCCTGAGACCTGGGTTCAATTCCCGCCTCAGGCGACTGACTGTGTGGAGTTTGCACGTTCTCCCCGTGTCTGCATGGGTTTCCTCCGGGTGCTCCGGTTTCCTCCCACAGTCCAAAGATGTGCAGGCCAGGCGAATTGGCCATGCTAAATTGCCCATAGCGTTAGGTAAGGGGTAAATGTAGATGTAGGGGTATGGGTGCGTTACGCTTCGGCGGGGCGGTGTGGACTTGTTGGGCCGAAGGGCCTGTTTCCACACTATAAGGAATCTAATCGAATCTAATCACGTGACCTGCTGAAATTGCGTGATTTGACAAAAATATAAGACCTTCATCTACAAACAACATAATCTTATGTGACTTCTATCCCATTTCTGGGGCAACTATGTTGGGGTAATATTCCCAATTGCGCAGGATGCCACCGAATCTAAGATTGGTTCAGGGCTGGGGAAGAGATAAACCCTCTTGTGCTATTTATGCGGGTTCAAGAAGAAAATAAAATCTCTACTTGTGGAGTACAACTGCCTCCAGACATCCACCAGCTCTGATTCTGCACACAAATCCACTAATTACTACATTATAACGAGGTTATTGGGGAACTTTGGACATTCTGTCCACCGTGGGGTGCATAAGACAGTTGAAATATCCTCTACAATAATGTGCCACGATGCAAGAGAACTTAATTTGGGAAATGCATCTACCAGGATTTTAATTGGGTGCACTGGGTGGCAGTTCAAAATACTGCATTAATTCCCATAGTTCAAGGCTTTGAGGATTATGATCCTTCCATGAGTGTTTAATACAATCTAGTAATTTAAATGGAAGATGCTTAATATCCATTTTGACTTTTCCCCTACTCGTAGTATTAAAAGACGCGAAATAAACCCGATCAAAGCCATCCTGCTGTAACATCTGGCCCAGCAGATCGACGATGTGAACTTTCTTCGTCCTGTCCCTGTTCTCGAGGTGGTCATCTTGTTCGGTTAAGGTATGGACCTGTATTTCAAGGAGGAGGATCCTCTCCCGAGAGGAATTGATCGCAGTCTCTGTCAATGCAGTTCGGCACTTGACATTGTATGTTCTGTTTCCAAGGCTGTCGAGTTGCTGCTCATGTTTTTGGAACACGTCTGAGAGCGGTTCTAGCCACAGCTGGACTTCTGTTCAGTCATGCCTTCCATCATTTCACTTCAATTGGTGAATTCAGTGACCAAGGTCTGGTGAGTAACTGGGTCTATCTAACGAGCAGACTGGGTTGCAGCTACAGCCTCAGGCCTGCTCGATGCTTCTGACGGGTGCACAGTGTGACTTGCTCGATCCTTTCCCATGTTTTGTCATTTCCATTAGACGAAACGGGATTAGTAAAGATTCTATCGCTCTTTTTAGTGTTGAATGTTAAGTAACTGGCTGGTATGGGGTGAGTTAGAGAACCACTTCGCCTGTGCTCTGATGCAGACCCCAGTAAAACAGCCCTTCCAGATCGCCGCCATCTGGGCTTCCCCCTTAACATTTTCTCGATATTACCATTTCGTTTTGAATTATATTCCTGGATGTTCTGGAGCAGTGTCATTTGGTACCACTGTCTACATTTACCCCCACATCGCACATTACTACCAATCCATGATAATCCTCGACACTGTTGTTATTTATGAACCTTCTGTCTGTGCCTCAAAATTATTCATTATCTCTGCCTCCAATGCTCTGTGGGGAAGAGAGTTACAAAGAACTACAACACGAAGAACAAAAAATAAAACTCAAGATCTGGGTGTGAGATTATTTTTTCTTTGCCTCCTTCTCTGAGAAAGAATATAATTACGTTAGAGGCAGTTCGGCGATGTTTCACTTCACGCATTCCAGGAATGAGTACCTTGTATTATGAAGGATTTAACAGGTCACCCTTGGAAAGACAGATGATCTTATTGAAACATACAAGACCTAGACGAGAGTGGATCAGATAAATACCCACTGGATATAGTCTAAATTTCTTGTCATTTTCACAGAACCTCTACAGTGTGCAAGCAGGTCATCTCATCCATCAACTCCACACTGACCCGTCAAACAGCATCCACCGGACTTGCCCCCCCTACCCTATCCAAGTAACCCTGAAATTCCCATGACTAACCTACCTAACCTAAACATCCCTGGGCACGATGGGCAATTTAGCATAGCCAATCCACTCTAAGCTGCGGATCTTTGGACTGTTGGAGGAAATTGGAGCATTGGGAGGAAACCCACACAGAAAACTGCAGAGAGAATGCTCAAACTCCAGACATAGTGTCGCCTGAGGTTATATTGAATGCAGCTCCTTGATGATGGGAGGTAGCAGTGCTAACCAGATCTCCACCATGCACATCCGTCAGTTCTATTAGTTAATTGTGGCTGACTAAAGAAATCTGCCTGACGCGTTCCTGTCACTGAACCTGATGCAGTCTGAGAAATTTATGATCTGCCATATCACCAACCTGGTTACATTTAAAGTTTACTAGGAGAATAGTTCATCCACTTTGCTAACACCTTCCACCCCGACCTCAAATTTACCTGAACCATCTCAGACTCCTCCCTCCCCTTCCTAGACCTCTCCATTTCTATCTCGGATGACCGACTCAACACGGACATTTACTATAAACGGACCGACTCCCACAGCTACCTAGATTACACCGCTTCCCACCCTTCCCCCTGTAAAAACGTCATCGAATGTTCCTAATTCCTTTGTCTCCGCCGCATCTGCTCCCAGGGAGAATAATTCCAATACCAAGCAACCCAGATGGCCTCCTTCTTCAAAGACTGCAATTTCCCCTCAGATGTGGTTGACGATGTTCTCCACCACATATCCTCCACTTCCCACTCCTCCGCCCGTGAACCCCACCCCTCCAATCGCCAGAAGGACAGAACCCCACTGGTCCTCACCTACCACCCCACCAGCATCCAGATACATCGTATCATCCATCATCATTTCCCCCACCTCCAAACGGACCCCACCACCAAGGATATATTTCCTTCCCCACACCTATCATCGTTCCGGAACGACCAGTCCCTCTGCAACTCCCTCGTCAGATCCACACCCCCCCCCCCCCCACCAACCCAACCTCCGCTCCTGGCACCTTCCCCTGCAACCGCAAAAAAATGCAAAACATGCACCCACACCTCTCCCCTCACTTCCCTCAAAGGCCCCAAGGGATCCTTCCATATCCATCAGAAATTCACCTGCACCGCCACACTCATCATTTACTGCATCCACTGCATTCGATGTGGCCTCCTATACATTGGGGAGACAGGCCGCCTACTTGCAGAACGTTTCAGAGAACACCTCTGGGACACCCGGACCAACCAACCCAACCGCCCTGTTGCTGAACACTTTAACTCCCCCTCGCACTCTGCCAAAGACATGCAGGTCCTTGGCATCCTCCATCACATGACCGTAGCAACACGACACCTGGAGGAAGAGCGCCTCATCTTCCAGCTAGGAACTTTCCAACCACAAGGGGTGAATGCAGATTGCTCCAGCTTCTTCATTTCCCCTCCCCCCAACTTTTCTCAGTCCCTCAGACTCAGCATCGCCTTCTTGAGCTGCAGTATTCTTCCCGACCTCTCCACCCCACCCCTCTCCAGCCTATCACCTTTACTTTAACCTCCTTCCACCTATCGTATTCCCAACGCCCCTCCCCACAAGTCCCTCCTCCCTACCTTTTATCTTAGCCTGCTTGGCACACCCTCCTCATTGCTGAAGAAGGGCATATGCTCGAAATGTTCATTCTCCTGCTCCTTTGATGCTGCCTGACCTGCTGCGCTTTTCCAGCAACGCATTTTTAAGCTACGTTTTAAATTTGTTGGGAGCAGTGGAAGAGTGGGATAAAAATGAAACAGTGACACCCTCCAACCTCAGTCAGAGCAGGAATTTGGAGAAATTCACCAAGTGGGAATTTATTCCAGTGGGAATTCTCTTTCCCGGAAGTTTGGGATGGCTGAATCTTTATATTATATCGAGGCTGGCTTCGATATAATATAAAATAATTTTCCACAAACAGGTGAATCAGGGATAATAGTGCATCGGGAGCAAAGTGCAGCTGGGAACACAATGAGATGAACCACAACCTTATTTACTGGTGGAGTAGTGTCAATGGGCAGAATGGTCCACTCATGTGCCTCAGTCCCATGTTCTGATGTAGTTTTGGAAAGTAATTTTGGAAAACTACTTGGAAAATCCAGCCTGGGTCAGGAACCGACCCCCACCCCCAAGCTCTCTTTCCAGGTTTCCCCTCTCTCTAACATCTGCTCCAGATGTGGGTCATGTTACAGACCATGATACGCTGGGTGTACAGCCCCCATACCCGACCTACGGTTAACCTAAACAAATCATCTGCTGTCCCTGAATGCAACATTGTGCAACACGACTTCCAGGAAAATAACCTGTTAGTTTCCAGTAGCGTGACATGTGAAATTAATAAACAGGAACGGAAGTAGGTCATTCGCCCCCTCAAGCTTGCCCTGTCATAAAATAAGAACATGGCTGATCTACTCCAGGGCTCAACTCCACTTTCTTGCCGACTCCTGTATCTCTCCACACTTCTCTGGGTTAGGGAATTCCAGATATTCACTACCTTCTGAGAGAAGGCATCACTTTGCATCACAGTTTGAAATCGATGTTCCTTATTCGGTATCTTTAACCTCGAGTTCGGCATTCTGCCCAGGAATGGGAGCAACTTCTCAACATCTACCTTCTCAAGCCCTCTCTGTATCTTATATATTTCAGCACTATCCCTCTTCATTCAGTTAAACTCCAATGAATAATCACCTCACCATTATAGAGATTCTGAATAACTCAACCCTTTCATCTCTGGAAGCCAGTTAATGATCCAACCGCATTACTTGCTGCATTAGCATGCTGACGTTATATTTCATACTCAGGAAGACTCCAATCACTTTGTACTCCTCATTTTCTGGATGTCCTCTCCATTTAATAACAGCCAGCCTTTTGATTCTCAGTGTCATCCATAAACTCGGATGTATATTGCACTCAGCTCCCTCCTTCAGGCCGTCAGTATAGATTGCAATAATTGATGCCATCGGACTGATATGTGTGGTGATCCAGCAGATACACCTTTATCATAAAGATCCATTAATCCTGACTCACCGATTTCTATGTGTTAACCAGTCATCATCGCATGTTAATACATTATCCGTCATCCTACGAGCTTCCGGCTTGAGTAGGACCTTTTATTTTGTAATACCCTGCGGAAAATCTCTGAAAAGCCTCTTGTCTACCAGATCCCATTTATCAAGTCCTCTTGTTTTATTTTCAGGCATCTCCATAAATCTTTGCATGATCTTACAGGGCAAAATATAATTTCCCTTTCACAAACCCTCACTGACACTGCGTGAAGCTTTTCTTAATGTCCATGCTGGCCAGGTTTTCCAAACGAAACTAGCCCCATCTGCTTTGGTTTGACCCATAGCCCTCTAAATGTTTCGCATTCGTATGTTTGTCCAAATGAGTTTTAAATGTTATAGCTATATTGGCATCTACCACTCTTCCTCTGAAAGCTCATTCTATACCCGTACCACTCTGTATAAAAACACTGCCACAGCGTCCCTTTTAAATCTTCCCCCTTTCACCTTAAACATATGCCTCCTATGGTTGAACTCTCCCGTCCTGTGGAAAAGCCCTTGGGTATTCACCCGATCCATACCTCTCATGATTTCATAAACTTCTATAACGTCAGCTGACAACCTTCTATACTCCATCTGATACTAACATCAAGAACAAGCATTTAAAGATAAGTACTGCAAATTTGAAATTATATTAAACATGACAGTAAAACAATACACAGCCAAAACTTCATACTATTATTTGTTTTTCTCCATGTTACAATACTGAGGCAGCATGAAACGCTTATTAAGTGCCAATAACAAGTCACACACCTGAATTTATTTGTCTAACAGGGGTGATGATCTCGACAATGAAAACGTCACTATGGCCAGATCTATATAATACCATATAGTCAATATTCCCCCACCTGGCCTCCCAATGATCTTCTGTGCTTGTGTCTTCCTTATCTTGCACTCAATAGAGAGAACCCTTTTCCCCATCGCATCTTAATTTAAACCCGTTTCACAGAATCTTCTTTTATCTTTTGCCACACCCTCTTTCCCCTGTCACCCATTCCACAACTCTGGCTAGGGATTTAAAGCACATTTTCCAATCATTTTGAGTTCTGAAGAAGTGTCACACTAGGCTTGAAACACTAATTCTGTTTCCCTGTCTCTGCAGATGCTGACAGACCTGCTGATTTTCTCCAGAAATAAATAGGGGCACAGAACAAATTTTCAATTAAAAAATAGCGATCGATACTGGAAATAAAAATACCAAAATTGCTGGAGAAACAGAGAGCTTTGTAGAAGTTTCAATGGACCTGCAAGTTTATATCTGCATTCACTCCAGAAGATGCTGCAACATCATCAGCAATTTCTGTTTTTGAACAATTTCCAACGGTGAATGTCAAAGATGCTCAAACAGCCTGTCGAACATGGAGCAGCGTACACTGGGAACTGAACAGTAAGGCATGGTGACAAGTTCCTTGACTCTGAAAATGCATTAGTCTGGCATCACTGACACTGCAGTGCTCTGAATTATGGTCAGGGAGAAAAACAGAAGGAAACACATTCACTTCAAATACAGAAGATGGCATTACTGAAAGGAAAAGATTTAGATTCGTACCTTAAATTGATTGAGTTAAAGTAACAAATTGGAGGCGTGACACCATGGAAAGAATTTCAGCAGAATGAGAATATAAAAATGGAAGTGCTACCGCATCAGAAATCAGAGTAGGTCACTGAATACAGGGCTGTTGGGTGAATGGGTCTTGGTGTTAAATGGGGGACAGTCAGTAGAATTGAATTGTAGATATTGCAGATTAAACTGGTTTATCATCTGATGCTGTAGGTCACAGCAGCAACAGCAGAAGCAGAATTGTATTCAATGACAATCTGTAACCTTTCCCTCAGGATAATCCCTCAGTCCACCATTACCCTCAAGCTGATCTATAGTTCAGTGACGAGTGTGGGTGAACATGCCAGGGTCAGTACCATGTGTACCTTTACCTGATGACAACCCATTAAAGCTACCGCACTTGGCTGGTTAGTCTGGAAACAGCAGAACTAGCATCTTGTACAGAGGCAGAAATTATACCACGAGTAACAAATCAGATCGAAGCACTGTCATCCTGCCAAATCCAAGCATAAATGTCGATGGACCATTAAACAACTTACTTGCGGAGAGGACTCCACAAATATCCCCATCCTAAATAATGGAACAGTCCTGCACAACACTGTAAAAGTCAAGTATGTGGTGTCTGCACTGTCCTCAGCCAGACGTGTTGAGTGGATGATCCAACTTACCCTATCATGATGCCCACAGAATCACAGATGGCAGTCTTCAACCATTTCGATCCGCTGCACGTGACATGAAGAAACCGCTGAACACAGTAGATATGACAAGGGCAATTGGCCCTGAACCCATTCCCGCAATCGGACTGAAGACTTGTGCTGCACAATAAGCTGTGTCCCTGGGGAAGCTGTTTCATTCCAGCTCCAACTCTGACATCGCCCTGGCAATGTGGAAAATTACTCAGCTATGTCCAGTTTCCTAAGAGGGGAATAAATACAATATGACCAATTACCACCTCCTCAGTCCCATCATGACAGTCAAATTGGTGGGAGTTCTATATGACAGAGCTGTCAAGTAGCACAGAAATAACCTGCTCAGTGTGGTTTCAGATAGGTCTCCATGTGGAGATGGTGCTGTTGTGGAATTGTCATTGGATTACTAATACAGACCAGGATAATGCTTGGGCAGCTGGTGGAAGATAAAAACAACTATTAACATATCAAGATCTAAAATCTGGTTCAGTAACAGTGATCTTGTGTCCAATGTTGATTGTAAACATCGATCTCCTTACCCAATGTATGTTCAGGAAGTGAATCCCCCGTGCTTTCCTGGTCTGGCCTAAAAGTGACTCCAGACGCACAGACATGTGATAAGCTCTTCAATGGTCTCTGAAATGGCCAAGCAAAACACTCATTTGCATCAACTGCTCAGAACTCTTAAAGGATATACCCGGAAAGAACACCTGGCTCCTACTTTGGTGTCGGAAAAGGGAACGGGAAGCATAGTACTGCAGAGACCTCCTTCCTAACATCTGACGGTATGTGACAACATTTACTGAGCTTTCCCACACACTGTACAGGAACATCGGGAAATGAGTACGTCACACAACACATCGAGCTTTCTCTGTGCTAGTTAATGGTCGAACATCTCCTTCATGCAGTTTTACCCATACAATATTCGTATGCCTTAATATGTTTAAACATTGTGAAATATAAAGTGAGAACTGCTGTCGTTCCTTCAGCCCATCAATCTTGCTCCTCCATTCAATATACAGGCAGTTCTCAGATAACGCGTGTTGATTAAATACAATTTGGTTGCAATGTGATTCATGAACCTTTTTCCATAAAGTGAACTCCCGTTCATTGTGACGCAATTCCTTGCTGGGAACCAGCTGAACAGCAAAACCCAGCCTCAGGATCCTCGGTCTGCAAATGTACAACAATGTGTTCAGCTAAAACAGGAATGCAATCCGCTCTGGAAGCCTTGAAAATGAGCCTGAAACGGGGAATTGTAGTATCCATTTAGAAAGAACTTTATTTCAAACTGTGGGAGAATCTTGAGGAGAACTGGAGTTTCCCCATCGGCATCACGTGGTCAGTCAGGCTCACGCGCTTTCTGGTGAAGAGTGTGGGGAAAGGTACACTGCTGTAGTCAGTGACCTGTATTTTGAAAGTGTCACATTTACAGCACTGTTTTATTACAATATGGGACTTAAAGATTTATTTAGACTGTGCTAGTATGTGTGTTAGACTAAATTAAATTTTTGGCTTTACTAATATTTTTAGGGGTTCGCCCCTTACCCTCTTTTTCCCAAGACCCCATTATTAATATTGCACGATTTTACACAACACGGTGTTGCACATGAACACAGCGACTGAGTTATTGGAGAACAACCTGGATTGATAGCTGATCTTCTATCTTCACACGATACTCCGCTCTCTCCCTATCCTTTTAATTCCCAGAAATCCTTATTTATATTCAGTGCCTAGGTTTCCACAGCCCAAGCTGGGAGAGAGTACTCCTTGTTCGCCAGTCTCTGAGTGAATACATTTATTCTCATCTCAATGCAAAGTGGCCTCTCTGTACTTAATGCTGTGGCCCCTTGTCTGAGGCATCCAAGCCAACATCCAATCTGTCTCGCCCTGTCAGAGTTTTATATATTTCACCCTGATCACCACTCATTTTCCTAAATCCCATGGAATACAGGTCCAGTCGCCCAAAGCCCTGCTCCTACAACAAGCCTGTCATCCCAGAGATCAGTCTGGTCATCCTTCCCTGCTCTCCCTCAATGTCAGGTTTGTCCTTTATTGGGTAACGAGACCAAAACTGCACACAATACTGTACAATGTTCGAGATGGGGTCTCACCAAGGCCCTGTAGAGCTGCAGTAGGATACTTTTACTCCTGCACTCAATTCCCCTGAAATGAAGGTGAGTACATCATTTATCTGTCTAAATGTTTACTGCTCCTACAATATTGCTTTAGTGACGGGTGTACAAGGTGACCCAGATTCTTTTCAATGTTACAGCTCCCCACTTGCTGGGTCTAAATACACTGGTCAGCGTGTCAATGACATTCCCAGTATTGACTTCTGGCTTCAGACTCACTGTCACATGTACTCAGAGGGCTGCACGGAAATAAACGAAAATGCAGCTTAAGTTCCTTTATAGAACAACATGTTTCAAACATTCCCTTTTCAAATGAGAGGCTGCCATTCTATTGTTCCCATCAAAGTACACAACATCTCATCTCTGCCATTACTCTCCATCTGCCCCGTATTTTCCCAGGAATTTCACTTGTCTCAGTCATTTTGGAGCTTTTTAACATCTTCCTCACAACTCACATGCTGATATCGTTTAGTGCTGTCAGCAGACTTGGGAATATTGCATTTGAGCCCTTTAGCCAAATATATGATGTGTATTGGGAATAGCTGGGGCCCAAGACACGATCCTTGCTATATCCTCCTAGACTTCCATTTTGAAAAAAATGTTGTTTTATTCCTGCGCACTGTTTCCTGCCAACTGTCCCATTCTAAAACCATGACCATACGTTAGACCGAGTCCCTCAGGATTCGAATTCGCACAATAGGCTTGGGGCTTTATCAAAAATCTTTCTGATACCCTTCGTATTAAATTGATACCTTCTTCATAATGTTGCTAAAAGCCACTTTCTCAAATATGATTCCCATTTCATAAATCTCTGTTGACGTTGTCTATGTACATTAATTTCATTCCGATACTTTCTCTAAACTGTTTAGTTGCTAATTTCATTCCATTCCCTTTTTCTAACCAGACTAAAGATCCCTAGGAAGTTTTCTTTTTATTTTGTTTTCCTCTGTGAAGGCATAACTGAAACTTTTGTTCCATAGTTCTACCATTTCCTGGTCCTCAATTATCTGACATCAAACTGTAAGAAAGCTGCACATTTTTTTCTCTTAATTTTGCCATTAACATATTTTCCGAAAATATAACAATTTCTGTCTTATAAACTTTGTTAAGATATTCTTCAGAAACCTATCAAATCCTATTTTAAGGTACTCACTGATTGGCCTTCTACAGCCATACAATCACAGAAGCAAAGACTCTGTACTATCAGAAATACAGCATGGTCTACATAAGGCCCACTTTCCGACATAATACGCCTAGCCGTGAATCTTAAGGCATTTCAAGTGCACGACCGTGAATATTCTAATAGTTTTGACTTTGCCATGATATCTCCCGTCTCAAGAAGTGTACTTCAGACCCCAATACACACTGGCTGAAAAGCAATCCTCACATCCTCACTAAACCGCAAACCCTTCACTTTAAAAGTGTGCCCTCTTGACTTAAAAGGAACAACTGCTGTCCATCCACCCTGTCCTTGCTCCTCGTCATCCTATCCTTCAGAATCACGTACCCCTCAGCCTCCTCTCCTCCAAACTAAACAACTCAAGCTTATCCAGCCTCTCTCCATAGCTGATATGCTCCATCCCAGGGAACATTCTGGTGAATCCCCTCTGCAAACCCTCCCATGCAGTCACATCCTTCCTGTAATATGGTCCCCGGAACTATACACAGTCTTCCATCTTGGCCACACCAAAGTTCCGCATAGCTCTTATAATCTGCGCCTCAATGTTTACAGTCCCTTATACTTTCCCAAATTGTGTATGAACCTGTCCACTCACATTCAGGGATATGTGGAGAAGCACCCTTTGACCTTCCTAGTGTGCTGCCATTCATTGAGTCCTCTCCGGTCTGGTTCCTTCTCCCAAAGTGTATCACCTCATATTTATCAGGTTTACGTTCCATCTGCCATTGATCTTCCCAGATGACCATCCCATCTGTATCTTCCCCTAACTTAAGGCCTTCCTCCTCAATGCCAGTCAACAGCCAATCTGCGTATCAAACACAAACTTACTTCTCACACTCCCCACCCCTCATCCATATTCACAGCGACATCATTTATGATTACCACAAATATTAAAGTTGAAAATCATACAACATCAGGTTAGAGTCCAACAGGTTTGTTCGGAGGCACTAGCTTTCGAAGCGCTACTTCTTCATCAGGTGATTGTGCGCTTTGATGAAGAAGCAGCACTTCGAAAGCTAGTGCCGCTGAATAAACCTGTTGGACTTTAACCTGGTGTTATGAGATTTCCAGCATTGCCCACCGAGTCCAACATCAGCACCTCGGAATCACAAACAATAAGAGATACAGCACTGATCCCTGTGGTATACCATTGGACACTGGCCTCCAGTCACACAAGCAGTCAACCACCACCTTGTGTCTCCTACCACTAAACTTCATTTGGATCCAATTTGGCAAGTCACTAATGAGACCTACCTGTTCCCTGGTTATTCTGTTCCACTGGACACACTTGTAGAATATCTGGGAATTCTCCCTAATCTTTCCCTGCCAGCAGGTTTCCATGCCCCTGTGTTAGTTAGTCCCCAACGCTTGCAGAATTTCCGCCTTATTGCAGTCTTAAATGGTCTGTCCTTTATCCTGCCATTATTTCCCTTGAATGTGGATTAGGCAGCCGGAGAAACATCCTGTTAATTTCCAACTTGTCACATGTTTTGTGAATTTTATGGATTTCACAGTGACCCATCTCTCATTCTTTGAAACTCTCGAGAACACAGGCCGAGTTTCATTATCACGCAATCTCGCCAATTGAGGGATTAATCTGGGGAATATCCATTGAACTTCCTCTGTGGTCTGTATATTCTTTCTCAGATTTGGTGACCAAAACTGTACTCAATATTCCAGGTACAGTACTCACCAACACGCTATTAAACTGCTTCAAAATGTCTTTACATCTATATTCTGACTCCCTTAAAGCAAGGCAATCCAAACTTTAACTTACCATTTGCATATATTCCTCCAAATACCCTTCACCTTCATTGCATTTATGAACTCATTGTGTGAGTTCTTATAGAAAACCTTCTGATAATCTAAAATATGCCAATTGTAATGGTTCCCCATTATCTATGCTGTAAGAATCAACTTCAAACAATTCCAAAGTTTGTCAAGTATGATTGCCCTTTCAGAAATACATACTGATTCTCTCCAATGTTGCTGTTAATTTCTAAATAACGAATATCACATCCTATATGATAGAGTCCAACAAGTTAATTGGTCTGTAGTTCTCCACACTATCTCTCCTTCCCTTTGTAGATGCTTGGGTCACTACCGTACATCTATAGTGCTTGGATTACGTTTACTAATGTCCATTTATCTACAACGGCTTCCAGACGATGCAGAATGCATTGGGTAATAGAACACAGTCATCGACAGTGCAACTAATACTTCTATCAGTGGTTTATTTCTGAAGATTTTGGTATGAACTACATCTGGTTTGTCATGGTGAACAATGCTCAATCCAGCTGCATGTTCAAGTAGAGCCTTGTTACTGATATAAATTGACTTTATGTCTTTTGATCCATAAGTCCTATATAATGACGTTGTAATTCTGGGTGATTTTCTGGATTTTCCTCCATGAAGACAGATGCGAGGTAACTGGTTATTTGCTTGGCCATTTCCCTGTTTTCCATAATAAACTCGTCTCGCCTGATTGCAGATTTCCACATTTGACTATGCTTCTCTCTTTCCTTTGAAATATAGAACATAGATTTATGCAGTCTTTGAGTTCCTGTTTGTTTGCATGCATCTTCGCTTTTTGATTTCCTTACCCATTTCTTGGCCCTCCTTTTCTGGATCGTAAATTTCTGAGAATTCTCAGGATTCCACAAAGTCTGGAATTCTTCTGAAGTCACTTCCTGTGATTCATGTAATCTTTAATTTATTATGCTAATCATTGTTAACTCACTTTCTCACGCTTGGGTGTTTTACCTGAAATAAATAAAGATATTTTTCAGACCTTGTAGTATTTCTATAAATCTCCTGGTACTGACCAGATATATTCAGGAGCACTGCAGCAGGACAGGAAAGAAATATCGGGGGCCCTGGTTGGTACTTTTGCATCAGCGGTAGCCAACGGGTGAAGTCCTGGAGGACTGGAAGGTAGTGAATGCTGTGCCCTTATTCAAGAAGGGCTACAAAGAAAAACCGGGGAACTATAGACCAGTAAACCTAAAATCTGTAGCAGGTAAGTTACTTGAGAAGATTCTGAGGGATAAGATATACATGCATTTGGAAAGACAGGGCCTTGTGAATGGGGGATTATGGCTCACACATTTGTGAGACTGCTTTGATGAAGTGACCAGTAACTTTGGCAAGGGCATGGTTGTATATATAGTCTATATGGATTACAGTAAGGCCTTCAATAAGGTTCCACATGGTACGCTGCTCTGGAAGGTTAGATCATATGGAATTGAGGGGGAGCTGGCAAATTAGGTCCAAAAGTGGATTGATGATAGGAGGAAGAGTGAAATCGTGGAAGGATGCTTGTCGGACAGGAGGCCTGTGAGAGTGGAATGCCTCAGGGGTCGGTGCTGCGACCATATATTCATATATTACACATATCTATGATTTAGATGAGAGTGTACAGGCATGATTTGTAAGTTTCAAGGTGGCACTAAAATAGGTGGTATCGTGGACAGTGAGGAAGGTTATCAGAAATTTCAGAAATTACAGCAGTACCTTGATCAGGTGGGGAAGTGGGCCGAGAAATGGCAAATGGAATTCAATTCAGATAAGTGTAAGTTCTTGCATTTTAGAAAGTCAAATCAAGGCAGGAGTTTCATGGTGACTGGCAGGGCCTTAAGGATTGCAATGGAACAGATTGACCTTGGGAATTCAGGTGCACCATTTTCGGTAAGTGGAGTCCCAGGTAGACAAGGCACTGAAAAAGGCATTTGACTCACTGGCCTTCATCAGTCAGAGCACTGAGTACCGAAATTAGGGAGTTATGTTGCAGTTATACAAGATGTTGACGAGTCCATACTTGTCGCGTCATGTTCAGTTTTGTTCACTTTGCTCGAGGAAGGATCTTATTAAACTGGAAAGAGTGCAGAAGAAATTTACAAGGATGTTGCCAAGACTCAATGATCTGAGTTATAATGAGAGGTTGAACAAGCTAGGAGTTTTTACTTTAGAATGTATGAGGCTGAGGGGGATCTGATAGTAGTGTGTAAGGTCATGGGAGACATGGATAGAGTCAATGCACTCAGTCTTTTTTTCCCCAGGATTGGGCAATCACAGTCTAGAGGGCATCAATTTAAGGTCATAGGGGAAAGAGTGAAAGGGAACCTGAGGGGCAATTTCTTTTAAACACAGGGTGGTATGCATATGGGATGAGCTGACAGCAGAAGTGGTTGAGGCGGGTACATTCACAAAATTTAAAATACATTTGGACAAATACACAGGTAGGAAAGGATTAGAAGGATACAGGGAAATGGGGTTAGTGTGAATGGACCAGTTTGGGCCGAATGGCCTGTCTCCGTGCTGTAAGACCATATGGGTCTAACAATCTTATATTAGATTACTTACAGTGTGGAAACAGGACCTTCGGCCCAACAAGTCCACACTGACATGCCGAAGCGCAAACCAGCCATTCACCTGCATTTACCCCTTTACCTAACACGACGGGCAATTTAGCATGGCCAATTCACCTGACGTGCACATCTTTCGACTGTCGGAAGAAACCAGAGCACCCGGAGGAAACCCACGCAGACACGGGGAGAACGTGCAAACTCCACACAGTCAGGCGCCTGAGTCGGGAATTGAACCCGGCTCCCTGGTGCTGTGAGGCAGCAGTGCTAACCACTGTGCCACCGTGCCGCCCGAAAATCATTGCTCTCCTACTGAATGTTACATTGTATTTTCCCAATTCACTGGAGTGAACTTGACACTCTAACCTCTAGGTTTCCATGATGTTTGATCAGAATGTTCAAACATTCCACATTGAATGCAGACGCCGTGTAAAATATAACATATTAATGTCACTACTCCTCCAAAGCTGCTTCAGAGCAAGGTTAGTAATTAGTCCTTCCGACCACACAATAGACAATAGACAATAGACAAACGACAATAGGTGCTGAAGTAGGCCATTCTGCCCTTCGAGCCTGCACCACCATTCAATATGATCATGGCTGATCATCCTTAATCAGTATCACACAACACCAAATCCGAAATAATCTGCTCTCTAGTTTGGTTCACAACTTACTCTTCAACCTACCTGATATACACTAAAGGAATGTATTTTTCACAACATTAGCAGTCACTTAGTTAACTCAGTATCGATGCAACTTGACACTATGCATTATTACTGCAGAACCCACGAGTATTTGTTACTCATTCACAGGATGGGGGGCTTGGCTAGATAATCAGTATTTACGGCCATGCCAGACGGCAGTTAAGAGTCAACAGCGTTGCCTTGGATCTGGAGTGACATGCAGGCCACATCAGATAAGAACAGCCGTTTCCTTCCCGAAAGGACATTAGTGAACCAGATGAGTTTTTCCAACAATCAGGAATGGATTCCTGATCATCATAAACCCTTGATTCCAGATACTTATTGAATTCAAATTCCACAATCTGCCATGGCAGGATTTGAAACCATGTCCCCAGAACATTACCTGGGTCTCTGGGTTAAGAGCCCAGCGATAATATCAATATGTCATAGCTTCCCTTTGCATATAGTTGCATATATAATTTCCAGAGCATATGATGCAAAATATTTGCGCGACAGTTTTGGTTCAGATATATAACACAACAAGTTTGTTTCTCCTTGCTATTTGTAAGACCCACCCAAACCCATTCTGTGAAATCTGAGGGACAGAGCCTGTGTCGTTATTAGTGATAGACTGGGATAAGACATTCAGGGAGGCTCACCTCGATGCTGAGATGATCTGCAGACATGTCCAGCAATACAGGACAAGCATCAATATCCATTCCGCTCTGTCAGGATAAGTGTCACTGTATATTCTCACTGCTCCCTCACAGTCACTCTATGTCTCTTATAGCACCGACCCTCGTCCAAGACTCGCACTCTATCTCCAAATAAGGCTCAAGCACGACCACACTCACTGTTGCATTCAGCACCTTCCCTCCCCCACATTTTCTCTCCTTGATGCAATAGCCCCGCACACTAATAGCACTACATAGATACAACACTATGGGCAGACTCCCTCCGGCAACCTCATCATGTCACACCTCACCTAGTCCAGCACTTACAACAGGGCCATCCACTCCCACCCTCACTCATTCCCTCCCTTTCTGCCATTCCACGAGAAGCAGCCTGGAATGGGACAGAAAGGGCCAACCCGGGTGGTGGCGAGCCGGATATCCGTTCCCTCATTCCCCTACCCTGATATGTGGGGAGGATCCTGGAGAGCTCCGGAGAGGACCAAGAGACCTTGTGTGGAGTATCTGAAACGTCCACCTCCCACCAACCGAATAAGGAGCAGTGTTCAGTAAAGAGCAATTCGCAATTCAAACCTGCTGTCAGTTCCAACCTCATCTCTCTCACTCGCAGAAGAACAGATACCCCATTGCACAGAGATGCAGGCATTGATATACACAGACGCATTGTTAAATACCCCAATATACTAACATGCACAATGCATACAAGGAGATAAGCATGCACACACGGAGAAGCACACAAAGACATAAACAGTCACACACAAACGGACACAAACACAGATAGAAACACACAGGCTGATACAAAGACAGACAGACATAGTCACACAAATACAAAAATAGCAAGCTAATAGACAAACAGACACATAAATGCACATTAAGACACAGACACGAGTGCCATTAAGACACGAATAAATAAGTTTTTCATTTAAAAGGAGATCAAGGATTCTAGGGAGAAGGTAGGAGAATGATGTTGAGGAACATATTAGAAATGAGCGAATGGTATATCAGACTCGATGAACCAAATGGTCTAATTCTGCTCCTTTTTTAATGCCCGTATGGTGTTATGCTATCAGGTATTCTCTTCCTGAGACAGCAGCAGCATCATATTTGTTTGGAAACAGTCAGTGGTAATGTGGGAAAAAGTTGGAGGGAAGAATGGTTAATGGCTTTTCCTAGTTATTGTACCACTTTATCCGAAAAGGGGCAGTGATTTGATATGAGGTTAACACGGTTTTTTTTAAAAAAACTGTGTCCCACAATGAAAGAAGGATGTCCCTTTCCCTTTACTGTTGTGCTGTCTGTGGTGTCCTCATCCTCAGGGAGCAGTGAAGACTCGGTTAATTTAGATATTTTAGTTTGAGCTTGACTGATCTTTGCCGGACAGGAGAGTCAAAGTTTAATGGGAACAGACGGGAGACGGATGGTCAGACACACTCGGATCAGCCATGAGCATTCTGAATGGTACAGCCGAATGGCCAACTGCTGCCCCTTTCCAATCTGTTGTTCCCTCAATCCACCCTCCCGGCCATTACAGGAATATACTGCTGCCCCTATCCCATGTGTTGTTCCCTTAATCCACTCATCGATGCTGTTACAGTGATATACTGCTATCTCTACCTCATGTTTTGTTCCCTCAATCCACCCCTCAAAGCAGTTACAGAGATATACTGCTGATCCTACCCCAATCCACCCCTCAGTGCGATTACAGGGTAGAGGACCATCCCATTCAGCCAGACTGGATCGTTACAATGAGATGGGAGGAGACCATTCTGCCCCTCTAAGGAATTACACAGGAATATAGGATGAAGTAATTGCAATGTGACCCATCTGTATTTAATACTGTGGCCTCTTGTTTTAGACTTCCCAGGCAGGGGAATTATCATCACTGCTTCCAATCTATCTAGCCCTGTCAGTGTTTTATATATCTCACTGAGATCTCCACTCATTTTCCTAAACCCCATGGGATACAGGCTCAGTCGCCCCAAACTCTGCTCCCACAAAAACTCTGTCATCCCAGAGATCAGTCTGGTCATCCTTCGCTGCACTCCCTCAATGTCAGGTTTGTCCTTCATGAGGTACGGAGACCAAATCTGCACACAATACTGCACAATGTTCGAGTTGAGGTCTCACCAAGGGCCTGTACAGCTGCACTGAGACACCCTTACTCCTGGACTCAAGCCCACCTGAAATAAGGGTCAACACCCCATTTATCTTCCTGACTGCTTTCTGCTCCTGCAATCTTGCTTTCAGTGACTGATGTACAGGGAGATCCGAGATCATTTTCAATGTTACAGCTCCCCACTTGGTGGGTCTGCGTAAACTGGTCTGTGTGCCAATGTATTCCCAGTATTGGCTTCTGTCTTCAGAACTCACTGCCCTGCATGGAACTCAGATGTCTGTCCAAAAAATAACAGAAGAAAAGTACAGTTCCCTTTATAGATCGACATTTCTCAACCACCTCCTTTTCGAATGGTTGGCTGGCATTTTAGTGTTTCCCAACAAAGTGGACAAAATCACATCTATCCAAATGCTCTTCATCTGCGACATATTTATTCATTCATTCCATTTGTTTCATTCACCTTAAAGTGTTTTTCACATCCTCCTCAAGTTTCGAAATCCAATTCCATCAGCAGACTTGAAAACTTTGCATTTGATTCCCTCAACGAGATATTTGGGATGTATTGTGAATATCTGACGCCCCAGCACCAATCATTGAGATGCCTCATGAGCCTTCCAAACTGAAAACCATCCATTTATTCCTACTCATTGTTTCCTGTCAACACTCCCATTTTAACATGATGTTCATATATTAACCCCTATCCCATGTGTTTTTACTTTGCACACTAGGCTTGGGACTCTATTAAAATTCTTGCTGAAAATCCAAGTTCAGTGCCTCTATTGTTTTTTTCTGTAATTAATCTTCCAGTCAGTTTCTCAAATATGTTTCCAATTTCATCAATGTGTGTTGATTTTTTTCTATGCCCATTATTTTCAGTTCCAATAATTTCTCCAAATTAGTTTGATTGCAAATTTCATTCGACATCATCTTCACATCAGACTCAGGTTTTCTCCTATTGCTGTGAAGGCTTTGTTTATGTATTTTTCTGTGAAGACAGAAGTGAAGTAGTTGTGTCATGTTTGTCTGTTCTCCATTCTCCATTCCCTGGATTCAGACTGAAAGGAAGCTTAAACTTTGACTAAAAAGAACAGCTGTTGTCTATTCACCTTGTCCATGCCCCTTGTAATCTTAAACCTGAATTACTTATCTGCTCAACTTCCTCTACACTAAAATAAATAACTCGAGCTTACCGCCGACATTTCTGCCACCTCCAAACAGTCCCCCTACCAGGGATATATTTCCCTCTCCACCCCTTTCCACCTTCCGCAAAGACCGTTCCCTCTGCGACTACCTGGTCAGGTCCATGCCCCCTACAACCCACCCTCCAATCCTGGCACTTTCCCCTGCCACCGCAGGAACTGTAAAACCTGCGCCCACACCTCCTCCCTCACCTCTATCCAAGGCCCTAAAGGGGTCTTTCACATCCATCAAAGTTTTACTTGCACATCCACTCATATCATTTATTGTATCCGTTGCTCCCGATGCGGTCTCCTCTACATTGGGGAGACTGGGCGCATCCTAGCAGAGCACTTTAGGGAACATCGCCGGGACACCCGCACCAATCAACCACACCGCCCTGTGGCCCAACATTTCAACTCTCCCTCCCACTCTGCCGAGGACATGGAGGTCCTGGGCCTCCTTCACTGCCGCTCCCTCACCACCAGACGCCTCATCTTCCGCCTTGGAACCCTTCAACCCCAGGGCATCAATGTGGGCTTCAATAGTTTCCTCATTTCCCCCACCCCACCTCACCCTAGTTCTAAACTCCCAGCTCAGTAACTGTCCCCATGACTTGTCCGGACTTGTCCTACCTGCCTATCTCCTTTTCCACCTATCCACTCCATCCTCTCCTCCCTGACCTATCACCTTCATCCCATCCCCCACTCACCCATTGTTCTCTTTGTTACTTTCTTCCCACCCCCACCCTCCTCTAGCTTATCTCTCCACGCTTCAGGCTCACTGCCTTTATTCCTGATGAAGGGTTTTTGCCCGAAACGTCGATTTCGCTGCTCGTTGGATGCTGCCTGAACTGCTGTGCTCTTCCAGCACCACTAATCCAGAATATGGGATGAGCTACCAGCAGAAGTGGTTGAGGCCGGTACATTCACAAAATTTAAAGTACATTTGGATAAATACACAGTTAGGTAGGATTAGAAGGATACAGGGAAATGGCAAGGAAATGGGGTTAGTGTGAATGGACATTTTGTTCGGAATGGACCAGTAAGGGCCGAATGGCCTGTCTCCATGCGGTCAGATTATATGGGTCTAACAACCATTGCTCTCCTACTGACTGTTATATTGTATTTTCCCAATTCACTGGAGCGAACTTGACACTCACGCCTCTGGGCTTCCATGATGTTTGACCAGAATGTTCAAACATTCCATATTGTATGCAGACGTCGTGTAAAATACAACATGTTAATGTCACTATTCCTCCAAAGCTGCTTCCAAGCAAGGTTAGCAATTAGTCCTTCCGACCACACAATAGACAATAGTCAATAGACAAAAGACAATAGGTGCTGGAGTAGGCCATTCTGCCCTTCGAGCCTGCACCACCATTCAATATGATCATGGCTGATCATTCTTAATCAGTATCACACCACACCAAATCCGAAATAATCCGCTCTCTAGTTTGGTTCACAACATACTCTCCAACCTACCTGATATACACTAAAGGAATTTATTTTTCACAACATTAGCAGTCACTTAGTTAACTCAGTTTCGATGCAACATGACACTATGCATTATTACTGCAGAACCCACGAGTATTTGTTACTCATTCATAGGATGGGGGCTTAGCTGGATAACCAGCATTTACTGGCCATGCCAGAGCACAGTTAAGCGTCAACAGCGTTGCCTTGGATCTGGAGTGACATGCAGGTCAGACCAAATAAGAACAGCCGTTTCCTTCCTTAAAGAACATTAGTGAACCAGATGAGTTTTTCCAACAATCAGGAATGGATTCCTGATCATCATAAACCCTTGATTCCAGATACTTATTGAATTCAAATTCCACAATCTGCCATGGCAGGATTTGAAACCATGTCCCCAGAACATTACCTGGGTCTCTGGGTTAAGAGCCCAGCGATAATATCAGTATGTCATAGCTTCCCTTTGCATATAGTTGCATGTATAATTTCCAGAGCATATGATGCAAAATATTTGCGCGACAGTTTTGGTTCAGATATATAACACAACAAGTTTGTTTCTCCTTGCTATTTGTAAGACCCACCCAAACTGATTCTGTGAAATCTGAGGGACAGAGCCTGTGTCGTTATGAGCGATAGACTTGGATACGACATTCAGGGAGGCTCACCTCGATGCTGAAATGATCTGCAGACATGTCCAGCAATACTGGACAAGCATCAATATCCATTCCACTCTGTCAGGATAAGTGTCACCGTATATTCTCGCTGTTCCCTCACACTCACTGTATACCTGCTACAGCACCTGCCCTCAACCAAGGCTCATGCTCTAACTCCAATAAGGCTCAAGCACGACCACACTCACTGTTGCATTCAGCACCTTCCCTCCCCCACATTTTCTGTCCCTGATGCAATAGCCCCGCACACTAATAGCACTACATGGATACAACACTATGGACAGACTCCCTCCGGCGACCTCACCATGTCACACCTCACCTAGTCCAGCACTAACAACAGCGCCATCCACTCCCACCCTCACTCATTCCCTCCCTTTCTCCCATTCCAGGAGAAGTAGCCTGGAATAGGACAAAAAGGGCCAAGCCGGGTGGTGGAGTGCCGGATATCCGTTCCCTCATCCCCCTACCTTGATATGTGGGGAGGATCCTGGAGAACTCCGGAGAGGACCAGGAGGCCTTGTGTGGAGATTCTGAAACATCCACGTCCCAACCACCGAATAAGGAGCAGTGTACAGGAAGAGCAATTCTCAATTCAAACCTACTGTTCGTTCCAGCCTCATCTCTCTCACTCGCAGAAGAACAGATACCCCATTGCACAGAGATGCAGGCATTGAAATACACAGACGTATTGGTAAATACCCCTATATACTAACATACACAATGCATACAAGGAGATAAGCATGCACACACGGAGATGCACACAAAGACATAAACAGTCACACACAAATGGACACAAACACAGATAGAAACACACAGGCTGATACAAAGACAGACAGACATAGTCACACAAATACAAAAGTAACAAGCACATGGACACACACACACATAAATACACATTAAGACACAGACGCGAGTGTCATTAAGACTCAAATAAATAAGTTTTTGATTTATAAGGAGATCAAGGATTCTAGGGAGAATGTAGGAGAATGATGTTGAGGAACATATTAGAAATGACTGAAAGGTATATGAGACTCGATAGGCCAAATGGTCTAATTCTGCTCCTTTTTTAAATGCCCGTATGGTGTTATGCTATCAGGTATTCTCTTCCTGAGACAGCAGCAGCAACATATTTGATTGGAAACAGTCAGTGATAATGTGGGAAAAGATTGGAAGGCAGAATGGTTAATGTCTATTCCTAGTTATTGTACCACTTTATCCGAAAAGGGGCAGTGATTTGATATGAGGTTAACACAGTTTTTTAAAAAACTGTGTCCCACAATGAAAGAAGGATGTCCCTTTCCCTTTACTGTTGTGCTGTCTGTGGTGTCCTCATCCTCAGGGAGCAGTGAAGACTCGGTTAATTTAGGTATATTAGTTTGAGCTTGACTGATCTTTGCCGGGCAGGAGAGACAATGTTTATTGGGAACAGACAGGAGACGGATGGTCAGACACACTCGGATCAGCCATGAGCATTCTGGATGGTGCCGCTAAATGGCCAACTGCTGCCCCTTTCCAATCTGTTGTTCCCTCAATCCACGCTCCCGGCCGTTACAGAGATATACTGCTGACCATACCCCATGTGTTGTTCCCTCAATCCACCCCTCGATGCTGTTACAGTGATATACTGCTGACCATACCCCATGTGTTGTTCCCTCAATCCACCACTGAGTGCGATTACAGGGTAGAGGACCATCCCATTCAGCCTGAATGGATCGTTACAATGAGACGGGAGGAGACCATTCTGCCCCTCCAAAGAATTACACAGGAATATAGGATGAAGTAACTCAGCTCGTTGAGTACATTACACAGCCCAGGACGAGGCCATTAAACCTGCCTGAACTGCTGCACAGGAACAGGGATGCTGTCACTAACAGGAAATAGTAGAGATATATGATTTTTTAAACAAAACTGTAACTAGTTTTGACTCAGAGATCACTGTAGGGTCATCAATGATCAATAATCTATGTAAAATATCTGGATGAAGGGACTGAATGGATCAAAGCTGAACTATCTTGTACACCAAAATGATCATTCAATAGATCTTCAAATGGAGGGGTGAATCTGCATTATGATGTAGACAGGGAAGGGTAGTGAGCATACCCTCAGTAGAAATAATATAATGTGAGTTGTTTATTGCAGTCAGGAACAATTTAAATGCAGAGAGATTGCAGAACTCTTTGATGCAGATGTTTTTCATATTCTTGTTACATGACTGATACGAAGTCTGTCTGCAGATGCAGCAAGTGATTCGGAAGGTAAGTGGAATGATGCTGTTTTTAGCAACGGGTATTGGGTTTAATTAGGGATATTTCACTGTATCTGTACAGGGCATTGCTGAGACGACATCAGATACTCTGGGTGAAGTTCTGATCCTCTAAACTAAAAATACAACCGGATACAATTCCTTTCAAAAATGTTCAAAGATGTTTCCCTTTACTCATTCCTGAAATGAAGGCCTTTTGTTATCGGGGATTATCTGTTTTGATCTTAGATGAGAAATCTTATTAAACCACGATTTTCAGAGAAGTCTTTCAGCTGGATACATATTTTCCCTTGTTAAGAAGACTAAAGCTAGAGAATAATTTTTTGAATGAGATGCATTGGTATTAATACAAATACTATGAAGATATCAACCCATTTTTTAAAAAATACGCAGATGTATATAAACATCTCATCAAATCATCAAACGGGCACATTACTTTCTTTGTAGAGACGCTGATAGGGGAGGGGAGGGAAATATATCCCTGATGGTGGGGTCCGTTTGGAGGTGGCGGAAATGGCGGCGGATGATATGCTGAACATGGAGGTTGGTGGGGTGGTCGGTGCGGACATTATTTTCTTTTGCTAATGAAAGGCACTGTGCACAACAACAGCAATGATGCTGCATACAGCATACAGTCTATTATCATCCATTCCAGAGAATATACATGGAGAGCGAACATGGTCCAGTTTTGTTTTCAGTTGACATTCTTGTAATTTTCCACACAAAGACAGAGAAAAATATTATTTGCTTCAGAAGCAGCAGCCAATTGGTCTCTCTCTTTCTTACTTCTGCCTGAAAACAAGGCGTGAGAGCAGAAAAATCCTGAGTCATCTTTACCACTCATGGAGGATTCCTGATGAGGATTCATAAGAATCTCTGTAAAGCTCGAAGCAAAGGGAATTCAGCCAAATCCAACTGTTCCGGGAAGAAATCCGCATTCCCAGACATTTGTGTGAGCAGAATAAGTTGAAAGTCAGAAAAAAACATTTGGAACACTCTATCATTTTACCATTTGTTCACAGTTCAACATTCTGTGTCTCAGATTTTTGAAGAAAAATTACCCAGTCCGATACCTATATCATTGGGCACAGCACTCAACTGGTTACATTTAAAATTTGCTTTCACCAATAGAGGAGTGGGAAAAGACATGAGTGACCCTCCCACATTGGTCAGAACACGAACAAGAGATTCTCAAAGGGTTGTGAAGGTGCGAATTCCCTTCCACAGAAGATTGTGATATTTCCTGGATATTTCCATTTGTTCAAAATTGTCTATGCAAGACATTTGAAAGACAAATGAATGTAGGAAAATGGTAAACTGACAGAAAAGTGCTGAGACCTTAATAAGATCATAGTGCATGGGAGAGACTCACTCAGAGATGTCTCAAAAGTGCTTTGCTCTCTCTGATTGCAACATGCAATAACAGTACATCCAGGAAAATTACAGCCATTTACTTTGATATTACAGAAAATGAAAACATAAGGAACAGGAATAGGTAATTCGGACGGTCAAGCCATTGTATACGATCATAGCTAATCTACTGTTCGCATTAACTCCTCCTTAATGCCCAGTTATTCACACTCCTCAGCTCTCTGACAGGTCAAAGATTCATGTACCACCCCATTAAATACTTTCAGTGATGTAGCTCCCCTAAATCTCTAGTCCAGATAATTCCTGACATTGATTACCCTCTGTGAGAGGAAAACACTCTCTACACATACACCGTCACCTGTTGATGTGAACAAGAGGTGAACACAGGGGCTCAGGAAAGAGTAAATGGCCTTGATATCAAGGCAATAGTTGACTGAGGATGTCATCAAGACCACCTACTTATCTGAGCTTAATGAGAATCATGTCTAACGTCGTCACTGGTTGGGGTATTTCAGAGCACAAAGGAAGATGTTTGTGGTCGTTGGCTGACAATCCTCTCAGTCCCAGGACATCACTTCAGGAGATCCTCAGAGTAACTTCCTCAGCACAAGCATCTTCAGCTGCTTCGTCAACGTCTATGTGCCCCCATTCCCGGCGCCCCCCATCTATCCCAAGATCAGAAGCGGAGTGATCACTGAAGATCACACAATATTCAGAACATTTTGTCCCCACTCAGCTCCTGAACCGGTATGTGTCCATATTCAGCAAGACCCAAACAACATTCACGTTTGTGCTGTTAAAGTGTCGGTAACATTGATGTAACAGAACGGCCAGGCACTGCACATTTCCACAATTAAAAGAGAAACTCATTCAGCACCCCAAGCTGGTTACACCCGGATATGTGGAAACTATTCAGCTCATCGAAATAACTGAACAAGAAGAGCGACAACCAATTCAATCCTTCTGCCTGTTCCACAGGAAGAGGAGGCGTCTGGTCAGTACATTGAGCTGTTAAACAGGAACAGGCAGATTTCAGTAAGACCCCTCAACCTGTTCTATGTAACCAGGAGGAGACCATTCACCCCTCGCGACACTTATACAGGAATAGGAGGGTGTCATTGATTCTCCAACCTGGAAAACGAACGGAGCAGAGACTGCACTCAAAGACTGCTCACAATGCGCCTCATGGCTCCATTGCCTGTGGAACAAATGATTCTTTAACGTGTTTTGCTGGCAATGAGGAAGGAATCAAATCTTTTGTGCCAAGCCTCAAGGAGGCATCTTCAAGAAGACAGACCCATGTTCTTCGTCGGGGTCAGAAGCTGGTGGGGATAGTTTACTGTTTTAGAATGAAGGTATTGTGGCTCCTGTCGCGATGGTGGATAACGTGAAGTTCTATGTATGATCACACACCAAATGCACTGTATTAATGTTGGAAGAGTTCAGTTAAAGACTGGCTCTCTCTCTCTCAATCGAAATGGGGAGTGGCGTGGACTGAGAGGAACATTCTCAGAGTCTTTTAAGCCATTGAGAATTATGTAAACCAAGTTTAAAAAAACATGGAATTTATCACCGTATTAGTTCTGTTTGGAATATAATGAGTGACTGTCCATCACCTTAAGTTTCAATGCAATCACCTCTTATTCTTCAAAGCGCTACAGATCCTCATGCACACCTGATGGTACAATCATCCCAATAATTAGTCTGGTAAAACTCCTTTATACTCTTTCTGCCAAGAGGATTATTCCTTTTCAAGGAGAGAAATTCTGTGCACAATACTCCAAATACTATCTCAACAACATTCTCAGGGTTGATCACAATAATTCTGTTCCCTCACTTGGCTGTCTCAGCTTCTTTCCGGTGGTATAAAAAACCATTCCTTCTCTCTGCACTGCGAATGATGTGGAATTTTGAAGTTTCTTACATCTGTACGTCAGTCATCACCAGAGGTGCCGATTGAGATGTATATTACGTTCAGAATGAGACTCAATCAGCAAGAATTCACTTGAAACAGGGGATGGTCACCTACCTGAATGGAAATGACTTGCAGGAAAATGGAAATCAGGCAGAGAAAGGGAGCTATCTTTCCTTCTGTTCTTCCCTCACGGGATGTGTGCAGCCCTGGTCAGGCCAGCATGTTATGCTGATCTTGAACTGAGTGGCTGATTCAGCTGTTGCACAGGATAATAAAGAGTAAACCACATTATTGTGAGTTTGCAGTCACACAGAGACCTGAACATGAAAAGATAACTCATTGCCTTCTCGAAAGGACATGAGGCAAACAGATAGGCTTCTGTTTAAAACTAGTGGTGATGATTTTATTTGCATCCATCAACTTCCTTCATGAGATACCAACAGATTATTATTCTGTGCCGCTTGATTATGAGTAAATGACTTGACCTCCATGCATTTTCTGTCCATCTGACAGATTCTGTGTAGAGGCCAAATTAACCAGCTCAAGTGACGTAAGCATAGTTAGAAGGGACTTGAAACGGTTATATCTGAATTTACCAAAGGCACAAACGATGGATTATTTAGCAGCTGCATTGAGGCTGAGAAGGTGACTGAAATATCCTGATAGTGATCTTGGGCAGGATTAGTGAGCGGGGAGAATATGTAGAAATGTAAATATGAATGAAGAAAAAAGATAATGGAAATTAGGAACAGTCTGGTTTCTCCTCGTGTATTGTTGAGTAAGCTGTGAATAGTAGTTTGCTAGTTATAATCAGTAAGGAATAAAATATTTGACTGGACTTAAAAATGATGACTTGCAAATTTTAAAATTTAAATATGAACAGCAATTCAGTACAACTCAGCTTAATGGTCAGATGGAATGACTTACCAGGAACACCAACTATAGCGAGGATAGGATAGTAACCACCTTGAATAATCCAAAGGATATCTTCGACCCGTGAGGCTAATGATATCCAAGGCTGAGAAAGGTAGTAAAGACCCAAGGATAAACTCCTGTCTGTTGCAAAATTCCAGTCTAAGGTTCTGAGATTCTGATCCATTAATGGAACATCCCAGTCTAATCTTCTCAGATTCTGATCTCTCCTCCCGCTGTCTCTCAAGCTACTGATCCCTGTTCGTCCAGTCATTGATGCTCCTGCCCATACTGGGATAACACATTGAACCGAGTCCTTAATTAATAGAAGAGGTAAACCCTCCAGTGACACATCTCGGATCCTCGGAGATTGACATTAATCACAGTCACTGAACAAATAGCTCCAGCCAACGCCTTTCAATTCAATATTGTTTTATTCAAATTCAAAACAATGATTAAAACTGTCATTTTCTGGATGGGATATGTGAGGGTGACTGCTGGAACAAATCTTGAGGCCGTTAGATCAATTGAGTGTAACCATTCAATCTGTCTTGGATGCAGGAGTAATGCCATAAGTTTATCAGAACGTAAACATGTGTCTCTGATTATAAATGGAAACATACATCCTGAAACTATTGATCAAGCATCATAATTTCAATTAAACATTGAGACAATTTTTATAATTCATGATCTGAGGTGAATGCGTGTCTGAGAAACGTGGGGTTGTAACAGACAAATGGCATGGATATGTTAACAGAGAATTGAACGTGGCGAATACAATTCAGATTGTTATTCCAGGTTTAGAGAGAGGCAGATGAGGCCTGTGCTATTGATGTTATCGATGTTAGTGAACTGTGATGAAATGTTATTTACTGGACTTCAATTACAGTGTGATTATGGCATTGTGGAGGAGACAGGAAACAGAGAGAATTGTGGGATGTGACAGTTCAGACTGGAGGGAAGGACAATAATATTCCCCAGTCATCAGTATTGGAATATTACACTGTATAACTCATGTGAAGAACAGATTCAAGGATACATCTAAAGTGAGGAATGAGGAGTAAAATCTGTTTATTGAACACAAAATACGGGTATAAAATGATTTTCTGTCCGTACTAAACTATGGGAAGTACAAAGAAATAAGATACACTCATGATATTGAGCTTCATAAATTGAAATGTGTATTGCAAAACCACGGAAGTGGTGTGTAATCTTTGTCAATCATTTTTTGGCCCACAGCTGAGATGCTGATTCCCCTCTGTTAGTGATCCACCTCATCGAGATTCTCTGGCGCAGTATCTCAGTATCGAGCACGATTCTCAGTTCCTGCTGCTGTTCATCCAGTCTATTTAAATTAAATCACCTTCTCACTGTAGAGAAAAAAAATCACTTTGCCTTTTGGACTCTGTTTAACTGTCAGCAACTCAGCTCTGTGATATTATTGGCGATAAATGCTCTGGGACCAGAGCCAGTATCCGCACAGTGCTCCAACGGTATGGCAATAGATAAAAACCTTGCCATCCGTGAGAATTTCTAAATAAAACTTCCATTTTCTGTCCGTTCCTGTCTATCACCCCTCATGCTGTCTTCTGATCTATCCAACTCACCCTCTTTTAGCATCCCTCCAATCACTCCCTGTTTCCAAATTGTGCAGTTGTACAGCTTGATGTTTTGGCCATTTTGGAGAAATGGATAGAACAGGGACAGGACTGATCCTTGGAGGGTCCGGGTTTAGAAGCTTCAATAAGAACAAGGAAGGTACTAAAAGTGGGGCGGGGGTGGGGTTGGGGTGGGGGCGGGTGGGGTGGCATTGAAAATCAAAGACAGCATTACGTTGGTCGAAAGGATGTTTGATAAGGACGCGTCTAGTGAGGACGTATGCAAAGAGGTTAGATCCAAAAACGGAGAGGTCACTCTGCTGAAAGTTCTCTACTGCCGTCTGAAAAGTTCCAGAGATGTAGAGGAAAGGATTACAAAGATGATACTGGATCGGAGCGAAAATAACAGAGTAGTTGTTATGTAAGAGTTTAACTTTCCAAATATTGACTCGAAATTCTGCAGTTCAATTACTTTATATGGGTCAGTTTTTGTCCAATGTGTGCAGAATGGTTTCCTGACACAGTATGTAGATAGGCCAACAAGGGCCGAGGCCAAATTGGGTTTGGTACTGAGTAATGAACCAGACCAGGTGTTAGATTTGGAGGTAGGTGAACACTGCTGATAGTGACCACAATTTGGTTATGTTTACCTTAGCAATGGAAAGGGACAGGTGTATACCGCAGGACAAGAGTTATAGCTGGGGTGAAAGGCAATTATGATTCAATTAGGAAAGAATTTCGGATGCATAGGATGAAGAAGAATACTGCAGAGGATGGGTACAATTTAAGACCGGAGCTTTTTCAAACAACAGCTACTGTGTGTCCATGATCAGTTTATCCCTGTCAGGAAAGGATGAAGTGGTCGAGTGAGGCTGCTGTGGTTTACTGAAGCAGTTGAATCTCTTGTCAAGAGGAAGAAGGAGGCTTATTTTAAGATGAAACGTGAAGGCTCAGTTCAGATGCTTGAGAGTTACAAGTTAGCCTGGAAGGTCTTAAAGAAAGAGCAAAGAATAGCCAGGAGAGAGCATGAGAAGTCTTTGGCAAGTACGATCGCGGAAAACCCTCAACCTTTCTATCAGTACGTCATGAATAATAGAATGAACAAATGAAGATTAATGGCAATCAAGGACAGTAGTGTAAAGTTGTGTGTGGAGTCTGAGGAGATTGGACAGGCTGTAAATTAATATTTGAATCGGTATTCACAATGGAAAAAGAAAATACTGTCGAGGCCAACACTGAGATACAGGCTATTAGACTAGACAGGATTGAAGTTCGTAATTGATGTTAGCAGTTCTGGAGAGTGTGAAAATAGATAGGTCACCTGAGCCACATGGGATTTATCCTAGGATTCTCTGAGAAGCTAGGGAGGAGTTTACACAACCATCTCTTCGGATTTTTACATCGCCATTATCTACAGGAATAGTGCCAGAAGACTGGAGGACAGCAAACGTTGTCCCCTTGCTCAAGAAATGGAGAAGAGACAACCCTGGTAATTATATACCTGTCTTACTTTGGTTGTGGGTAAAGTGTTGGAAAGGATTACAAGAGATAGGATTTACCATCATCTAGAAATGAATCATTTGATTAGGAATAGTCAACAAGGTTTTGTGAAGGGTATGTCATGCCTCACAAATCTTACCGAGTTCATTGAGAAGGTGACCAAACAGGTGGATGAGGGTAAAGTGAGGTATGTGGATTTCATTTAAGCGTTTGATAAGGTACCCCATGGTAGGCTATTGAAGAAAATATGGAGAGTGTGGTGTTGGAAAAGCAGAACAGATGAGGCAGCGTCCAAGATGCATGCATGTTGATGTTTCTCTTGTAAGCCTTTCATCAGGAATCAGTTTTCTGGTTTGCAGCATCTGCAGTCTTCATTTTCTCCTCGCTCCTCGGATATTGCCTGACCCGCTGTGCTTTTCCAGCGCCACAATCTCGACTCTGATCTCAAACATCCACAGTCTTTACTTTCTCCCAGAAAATATGGAGACGTGGAATTGTGGGCGATTTAGCGTTTGGATCACACATCAGCTAGCTGAAAGCAGACAGAAGGTGATAGTTGATGGGGAATGTTCATCCTGGAGTTTAGTTACTAGTGGTATACTGCAAGGATCTGCTTTGGAGTGACTGTTGTTTGTCCTTTACAAAATGACCTTAATGAGGGTATAAAAGGATGAGTTATTAAATTTACGGTTGACAGTAAGGTTGGTGGATCTGTCGGCAGTGCTGAAGGATGTTGTAGGTACTGAGCAGTAATGTTCTGTGTGCATGTACCTACAATGGGCTAAGTAGATTTCTTCTCTGATGTAACGATTTTGAGGTACTCTGGCCCACAATAAAAGCTTTAGGTGCCTGGAGAGACAAGCTGGTCCAGTAAAGGACACACTGCACAATCATCCATTATCTCTTCCTGTTCTCTGATAGACAGCGGCCTCAAAATATCAGTCCAAACAAAATAGATTGATTCACATTCAAACAGTCAGCAGGACGTTCATCCGAGGGGATTACCGTCAGAGGATTCAATGAATAATAAGGTTTCAGAATAACTCAAAAAATAAAGCAATATCACAGCAGCATAATAATTGGCAGCAGAGTGAAACTTATAGTTCCAAATATTTCCCAGTTCAGCATTGTGTTCAGTTTTGGTCACCTTGCTGTAGGAAGGATGATTAAACTGAAACTTTACAAGGATGTTGCCAGGCCTCTCGGGCCTGAGTCATAGGGAGACGTTGGATAAGCTGGGACATTTCTCTTTAGAGCGCAGGAGACTGAGGGGGGCATGAAGTGCTTCGAGAAGCTAGTCATGGCCCACATCAGTTCCAGTCTCCCAGCCTGCCTCGATCCCCTACAATTTTCCGACCCGTGGAATGGGTCCATAGCGGGTGCCATATCCCTGGAACATCTGGACAACAAGGGCACCCACGTCAGATTCCTGCTCATTGACTATAGGTTCACCTTCAACACCATTATTCCCTTCAGACTGATCACCAAACTCCCTGACCTTAGTCTTGGCTCCGCCCGCTGAATTTGGATCCTCATCTTTCTGACCTACAGTGCACAGTGAGTGAAAATAGGTAAGTGTGTCTCTTCCATGATAGCATTCAACACTGAAATCCCAAAGGATGTGTCCTCAGCCCCCTAGTATACTCCCTTTTCACCCACGATTGTATTGACAAATTTTGAACAAATGCCATCTACGTGTTCACTGGTGACACCATCATAGTAGGGCAGGTAGGTAAGTCAAAATACAGAACGGAAATAGAGGACTTGGTGATGTGCTGCACTGAAACCAATCTCTCTTTCAACGTCGGCAGAACTGACCAACTGATCAATGACTTCAGAAAGAAATGAGGAGAACATGCCCCCATTTGCATCAATGGAACATGAAGTTGAAAGAGTGGAAAGCATTAAGTTGCTTGGAGTGAGGATAACCGACCTCCCATGTAGATGTGACAGCCGAGATGGCACAAGAACGCCTCTTCTTTCTCTGGCTGCTCAGGACATTTGACATGTCCACAAGGACCCTCACCAATGTCTACAAATGCACCACTGACAGCAAACTATCTGTGTGCATAATGACCTGGTGTGGCCACAGCCGTGCCCAGGACAGTAAGTGAAATGACAGAAGGTTTTGTGCACAGCCCATGCCATCACGGAATCCAACGTCCTATCCATTGTCTCCATTTACACAGTTCACTGCCGTGGAAAGGCTGATAACATTATCAAAGACCCAGCACACCCTAGATCTCCTCCAATCTCTTCCATCATGCAGACAATACAGAATCTTGAACACACAAACCAGCAGCTCCTGGACAGCCTCTTCAGAGCCATTATAAAACTGAGGAATAGACTCTCTAACTTCAAATTATGCTGATCTTGCTCACATCGATGTTGCCTTTTTCATGCCCTTTCTGGTGTAGCCTGTATGCCTCAGTACAAGCTTTTCTTTTACCCTATAATCTGTATGTTCCTTGCTTATTGTAGGAGCGAGTTTCCCCAGCTAGGGTCAAAGACTCTGGAGGCAGACAGGGCACAGGCACGGAATGGACTTTAATTCAAGCAAAACCAGGTTAATACTGGGAGAATACCAAAGGATCTTCCTCGAATCTGGCTTTGACATGAGAAGACAATCGTTTCTTAATCTTTAGCTCAGATCAGAAGCAAATCAATGACACACTTCGATTTTGCAGTAAAAAAACAGTATTTTTATACGTTCTGTGTTGCAATGATCATACACAACTTTGTCAGTGTACCCTCCACTCCCCTTCTCCAGAACCAATCTTGTGAAACAACTGATCAATGATGGACACTCCCATGGACAGCCCGAGGTTCTTATTTGTTTCGGATGTTTAACCATTGTTGTTATCTCTAGGCCTTGGGATCTTCCTATAATTCATTCCAAAGTTCGTGGCTGTGCTCGTTTTAGTCATAACCCTCATTGTTTATCTTGAAGGATTGCATAAATTCTATTCTCCAATGGGCAGGCTATCTCTTATCAAATTCCGAGATCACATTTTACATTAAAAAGTTGATTCTGTTACAAAATTCATATTGTTATTATTATTTCTACTGTTAAACTTTTTCTTAGGGAATTAGACAAGACACGCCAGGCATCTCTTAAAGCTTTTAGAATTACGTTGGAATCTGTGTCCATGATTATTTACCAAATATTTAACTCGGACCTATTACAATTGTAAATAGTTTCAAAGGCGCAGCGAGCTTCTGAAAGATAACTTGAGTTGCTGTTTTTGTGCATGAAAAGAATCCTTACTGAGATCAGAATAAGTTACCTTTTGTAATGATTCTTCAAAATTTTTGTGCTATAATTTCATTATTTCTTCTGTGTTCTGTTAAAAATTATCAATTCTTTAAAAAAGAACTTTCTTTATCACTCTGTTGGCATGTTTCAGAATCTTACGAATCAGATTAGCATTTATTTTGCTTTGGAATAATTCCCTTTTCAAAGGCCCTTTTTTCACTAATGCTGAAGCAATCTATTTTAATTTCTGGCTATTTTGTGGCTCTTCAAAAACAGACAGTTGAAGTAGACTTTTATATTTTGGCCACTCCATGTCTCTAAAAAAAAGGCAGCTCCAATTCTCACTATGGTCTGCCAGAACTGTGTATAAACAAAGAGTTTCACTCCACTTAGATACATACGACAATGACTACTATCAAATCAAATGAAACCAAATCTAATGATAGAGAGAGAGAAATTGTCACAAGGTCAATATGTGCGAGAGAAGTGGCTGTCCGGCCCTATCTCCGGCACTTTTATTTCCCTTCCCAGGAACAAAGACATGGAGGAGTCTGTCCAAAACTTTTTCATTCAACTTTGCAAAGTCGGGTGTTGTTCCCAAAGGTACACACACACAAGCATAGTAATCTCCACGCATTATATACATGTATATGTGGGCTGGGTCTCCTACTGCTGCCTTGACCAATGAGTGCTAGGGTTCCCCACTGTTTTCCTTATTTGGGTTCTGGTGCCTGCGATTATTTTGTTATTCACTTGGCCAATCAGTGTTCGAGCTCCCCGTTCTTTCCTTATATGAATGATGTTGTACAACTGTGGTTAAGGGCGGTCTCTCAACTATCGAGGAAAGCTGTTACAATTGTTTCATTCATATAAACATGGGGGAGGTCCGGCAACAGTTTCGAGTGTCTGCTTGTGTTTACTATGAGGTAGAAAAGACTAAAATGCAGCTAACCGTTTAAAAATTACACTACCCCCTACAAATACCCCGTGTCTTTTCTTGCGGCCTGTAATTTTTAAACCGTACTTTTCTTCTCCAGGGCATTTAATAACTCCCGAGCTTGTTCATCAAACTGCCCGTCTCTAATACTACCCCCGCCCAAGAGGGATTCACGTTGTTCCATCTCGAGATTCATTCGTTCAACCTGCCCATAGGGAACATCCCTCTTAGTAAGGGCGGTTTCGATCAGTCGTTGAGTTAATCCCCGGACACAGGGAATAACGCAACACCCAAGGGCAGTGAGTACCCCTGCCACCACTATACATGAGACAAGAAAGGGAACGACCACCCCCGTCCATTTACCGAACCAAGCTTCCAACCAGTCCGTGAGGCCAGAGTCGATGCCCGAGTTTTCGGCCAGTTCGTCCGCCAATGTGGTGAGTCCATCCAGGGCGCGGGTGATGGTCCCATCAGGGGCTGTGTTGTTGGGGATGAAAGTGCAGCACTGAGTGCCTATCATGACACAAACACCCCCCTTCTCTGCCAACATCATGTCTAAGGCCAACCTATTTTCCCACGCCATCCTACTAGTGGCGTCCAGTTGTTCTGCTATTCCTTTCACTGCATCCCGGGTATAATTAATGAACCTCTGCTGATTGTAGTAAATATAATTAATCCAATCCACGTTCTTATTGATGGTCACCCACCAGAACAGTGACGACTCAAAACCCGCCGCTATCTGGTTCCTAGCCTTGTATTCGTCAGGAACACCCCTGGGGACCCCTATGGCATCTAAATATATGTTATCATCGAAAGAGGTCTCCAAAGCTCTCTCAGTTCTTCCACTAGAACGGAGTCGCTCTTGTTTTTCGAATGCCAGGGTGAATGGGATGGCCAATTAAACGATTGCACAAGTGCCCGTCCATGTTTGGGGCAGGGTCGGTCGCAGAACCCTCCCACCACAGTACCACCAGACGTCTTCCCTAGGCACATGAATGTGGGAGTAATTCCCGCCCCTGGTAGTTTCATTGACCAGCCGAATTGATCCGCTGCACTTGTCAAATGTTCCCACATCGTTGTCCCACTGTAGTCCCGTCCGAGAGACGCAGGCGTGGTGCGTACCCGTTACCCCTGAGAATGATGGCGGGCGGGGCGCCCCCTCAGACCTGACGGGGGGAAACTTCAAACTCAAGGGTCGACAAGTGGAGTCGTTCCAGGCCTCTCGGTCCTGGTACAGCCTTATCATGCAGTCCAAGGCTCGTGGGTGTTTCTCCCATCCCAGCGGGAATGGGACCACCTGAGGGTTAGGGCGGGCACTCGTGCATGCGTAGCAATCACTCTTTTTCATGCTCCTCACAGTATATTTGACCCATTCCATCCAGGCATTCGCCTCCCCGTATCCCGTTTCTATTTCAAAGGTCTTTTCCAAATCCGTCATCTCAATTATTCTAATCTTTTCCTGCTTATCAGTGGCGGATGAGCCCCCAGACTCAGCTTCAATGACCAAGATATACGTGCAGCACAGCTGCATCCCACCCCATCCTGCCTGGCCCCCAACTCTAATACCCAGTATTGTTCCATTAAGGCTCGCCCCGTTCTTCCCCAAGTTCTTTATGGTCAGATAGAGCGGATTGCACTGATTCTGCCCACAATCCCGTCCAGGGGTGATGGGCTCACGGACAACTGACCCCATAGCCTGGACCCCGGGGGCTGGAGTCCTATTTAGGCCTTCCCTACCATGCAATTGTAATACTAACGTCTGACCCTGGAATCCCCTTTCTCTCTCTAGGTTCTGCTTAGTTTGATTCAGTTGACTTTTAGTCCTACAGGGCACCAACTCACGTAGGTCTAAGCTAAATGTCTGTGTTGATTGGTTGGCAAGCACGGAGATGGAGAACCACTGACGGTCCTCTGCTTGTTTTTTTCCAGAGGCCAAATTGGGTAACACGCACACTGTGACCCAGCCCAAGGATAATGGCATAGCAAGTTAACAATATGATTGACCGCATTTTGTCGCGACACCCGTAGCCAGAGGGCATAGTTCCTTTAGACTCGCCAAAGTCCGATTAGTTCGTTCTCAGGGTCTCTGTTCCTTAGATGCCTTTGTCAGAGAGGTTCGTTCGTCCTCCGTCGGTTGTGGCACTGGTCCCTTGACTCGAGTGTAATGTGTCCAGCCCTTTTCGGCCGCACGGACAGCCCTTTCGGTCGTCAAAAGTACCAGGAAGGGACCGTCCCAAGTTGGTTCGAGGGTACGTTGCTTCCAGCTTTTAATCAGGACCCACTGGCCCGGCTTGACGGTGTGCACTGCAAACTCGAGGGGCGGCGTCTGTGCCAAAAGTCCTTGTTGGCGTAAACAAGATAGAGCAGACCCCAGAGCCACCACATATTTTTGCACAAACATATCCCGAGACGCAAATACAGGAGGTTCCCCCTTCGGCCCATGGAACAGGAGGCCAAACAGCATTTCGAAAGGGGAGACTCCCAAATCCCGCCTTGGCTGGGTGCGAATTTGCAATAGGGCAAGGGGTAGGCATTTGGTCCAAGGCAGGCCAATTTCATTAGTGAGTTTGGTTAGCTGCTTTTTGATGGTCTGGTTCATTCTTTCGACCTTGCCCGAGGAGGGGGGATGCCAGGGGGTGTGCAAATCCCAGTCAATCCCCATTGCTTGCACTACATTCTGGAGGACGGTCGAGGTGAATTGGCTCCCCTGGTCAGAGTCAATAGCGCGGGGTAGCCCAAATCGTGGGATGATTTGCTCGAGTAGAATCTTGCTAACCTGAGTTGCCGTTGCCGTGGTAGTGGGAAAAGCTTCCACCCATCCTGTCAGGTGATCTACCACTACTAATAGATACTTCAGGCGACCTATGGGGGGGAGCTCAGTGTAATCTACCTGGACATACTCAAACGGCCTTTCGGCCGGACTCCTACCCCTTGTCTTGCATGCTGCCGCAGCCCCCTTTTGTTCATCTTTCGACATGTTATGCAATCTCCTGTGACCTGCTTGGCTACCGTGTACAGACCAGGGTGAGCATTTCGGCGCAGGAAGGCATCACACAGTGCCTGGGCGCCCCAGTGACCCCTTGGTGTAGACGGGCAATAATGTCCCGCGTCAACGGTCGATTTAGTAGCTGGCAGCCATCGGGTAAGGTCCACTTGCCTTCCCTATCCTTTGTACCCCCCAGAGACGCAAGAAGAGTGTCTTCTTTGTCAGTAAACGTGGGCACTTCGGTAATTTCGGATATCTGGGGAATCCTTACCAGGCAGTTTATTACTTCCTTCCCCATCCCAGCCAATTTTGCCTGTTCATCTGCCAATTGATTCCCCAGGGTCTCTATTTTATCGTCTTTCTGGTGTCCTTTCACATGTACTACAGCAATCTCTTGTGGCAGCAACAAATCCTCCAAGATCATGGCCACGAGTTCCTCGTGGACCAACTCCTTTCCTCTACTATTTATCATTCCCCTTTCTTTCCAGATCTTCCCAAAGGTGTGTACTACCCCAAAGGCATACTTAGAGTCAGTGTAGATTGTCCCGGCTATTCCCTCTAAATTCCCATGGGCCCGGTGCAAGGCATACAATTCGCACGTTTGTGCGGACCACGCATTTGGTAGCCGTCCACTTTCCACTAATTCCCAACCAGTCTCACTAATGACTGCATAACCGTTGTGTCTCTTCCCATCTATCACTCGAGAGGACCCGTCAATGTACCACCGCCTTCCTGCATGTAAGGGGATATCCCTCAGATCTTCCCTCACTTTACTCTGGTACTCTATTATGTCTGAACAGCAGTGTTCCAGTTCCTCCTCCCCTTCCCCTTTCCAAAGAAAGTCCGCCGGGTTCTGGCAGCCCCCGACTTCTATTCGGAGGTCTTCTCGGTCTAACAATATGGCTTCATATTTCAGAATCCTCGAGTCAGTCAGCCACCTCCCGGCCTTCTGATTCAGGATAGTTCGAACCTGGTGGGGAGTAGTGACTGTCAAGGGGGCCCCGAAAGTCAACTTCCTGCTTTCCTCTACCAGCTTTGCCGTGGCTGCCACCGCTTGGACACACTCCAGCCACCCTCGGGAGACTGGATCCAGAATTTTTGACAGGAAAGCCACGCGCTTCCTTTTCCCCCCCCAATCCTGGGTCAATACTCCAAGAGCGGTTCCCTTTATGGAGTTCACAAAGAGACAAAATGTCTTACTAAAATCCGGCAAGCCTAAAACAGGTGCGGCCATCAATTTTCCTTTTAGGATTTCAATTAACTTTTTCTCCTCCTCCTCCCATATTATTCTGTTGGGTGCCTCCTCAATGAGTTTTAGGTACAAGTCTTTAGTAAGGGGGGCATAGTCGTCTATCCATAACCGACAATAGCCTAAGAGTCCCAAGAACTTCCGCAACTCCCTCTTGGTCGTTGGGAGGCCTAGTTCGATTATTGCCCGCACTCTTTCCGGACTTATTCGTTTCTGTCCCTGGCTTATCGTTGTCCCAGGTACTTAACCTCTTTCTCGACATATTGGAGCTTCTTCTGACTCACTCTTAACCCCTTCTCAGCTAGGTAATTTAACAGGGCATTAGTCCCAAGTAGGACGTCCTCCTCCGCGGGTCCGGATAAAAGGAGATCGTCCACGTATTGTATAAGCTTAAGGGCCGGGAACAAGGTTAGTCCCTCCAATAATTGTTCCAGAATCAGCCCGAACAGAGTCGGGGACTCAGTGAATCCTTGGGGGAGTACGGTCCACCTGTACTGTTGTTTTCTGCCAGTATCAGGATCCTCCCATTCAAAAGCAAAAAGATCCCTACTGTCCTTGTCCAGGGGACACGCCCAGAAGGCATCCTTTATGTCTATAACACTAAACCAGCCGTGGTTCGGGGGTATTCGCCCCAGAATAGTGTATGGGTTCGGTACCACAGGGTGCCGTACTTGGACAATTTTATTTACTTCCCTTAGGTCTTGGACCATTTGGTAGCTCTCATCCGACTTCCGGACCGGCAGGATGGGGGAATTGTATCGTGACATACAGGGCTCTACCAATCCATCTTTTATTAGGTCTTCCATAACTGTCTTCAGGCCCTGCCTCCCTTCCCAAGAGATGGGGTATTGGCGCACTCTGACGTCGGGGCTCTGAGGTCGAATTGCGAGTCCTCCCCGGTTCCCTTTGGCGACCCAAACCCTAGGGTCTATCTCTGTCAATCGGCACTCACTAAGGTATGACATGGTAACGGCTAATTCATCCTCTTCTCCCACTTCTATTCGTAATCCGAAACGGACTATCAAATCCCGTCCCAACAACCCATAGGGAAGATGGGGGAGGTGAAGGAGTTCCACCTGGAGCTCCTCCTCCTCCAGCCGCAAGGGTTGTGGTTCGAATATTTTCGCACTAAAAACCCCACCCTTAACTTCTGAAATGTTTAATGTTTTAGCTTGGAAGCCAACCCCCCCTAGGATGGAGGGGAATTGAGGACCTGCCGGCGCCTCTGTCAACTAAGAAGGTAACATCTTGTCTAAATGGGGCCACCCGTAAATTTACCAGGGGTTCTTGGTAGGCCCGTGTTCCGATCCTCCCCTGACTTCCCTAATCCATTTGTTCACACTTCATTTCATACATCCCTTCTCTTTCCCTTTTAAACTCGGGACAATCCCTTTTGTAGTGTCCCACTTTCCCGCAATGGTAACATCCGGCCTTCTGAGGGCGCTCAATTCCATAAGATCCTCCTGTCTCACTTCTGCCCCGTCTCGCTTCTCTCCCTCTCCAACTTTTCTTCGACATTCCTCTTTCCACCCCATAACCTCCCTCCCCCATTCCGGTGGACTTACAAGCTTCCCGTACGGCTGCCACCATCATTTTTGTCTTATGTTTATCCCTTATTACATCCCTCTGAACGTACTCCTTCTGTGCTTCCCGTAATAATTCTGCAATATCCTTTTCAGCCCAATCCTCCACTTCCTGTAATTTGTTCTGAATGTCAGGCCATGACTTAGTCACAAAGTGCACCTTAAGCATGCCCTTGCCTATTTCCCCATCAGGGTCTGAATCTGAATACTTTCGCATGGACTCCCGCAAACGGTCTAAAAACTCACTCGGGGATTCATCCTTTTTCTGTCCAACTTCGAATGCTTTCGCTAAATTCCGCTGTTTGGCCACGCAGGTTTGGATCCCCCTGATTATAAGGCTTCTGAGGTCTGTCATATTGGCTCGTTCACCCGTGTCGTTATGATCCCACCGGGGGTCCTCTAAGGGGTACTTCTGCTCTCCACACTGAGGGCCGTCCTGATGCTCCCTATCCCAAATGGCCACTGCACTATTCCGGATCATCACAATTTCATCATAATTAAATAGTATTCTCATCATGGCCTGCAGTTCAGCCCATGTGTATATACTGGGCCCCAGAAATTGGGCCAGTTGTATTCCCACACTGACGGGGTCGTCCAGTAGATGGGGTAGTTCATTACGGAGTTGCCGGATATCCCCAGAATTTAAAGGTTGTACTACGAACCCGGTCAGTTCGTTCCCAAACGGCACCTCTCGTAAGGGGTTCAGCTGTTCAATATTGTCACTCCTCCCAGCTCTCAATCCCTCTTCTCGACCTTTCCGCATCTCGAGTCGGACTGATTTCCTAGTGCCTGGGGTGAGTTCTGCGCACCCTCCTGTGCCCCCCCCAGCAGCCCCTTCCTCACTGGTCGTAGCCTGCTGGGACTCGGAATTATCCGTCGCAGGAGTGAGGTCCGCGCTGGACGCCTGGTCGTGCGCGGGTGGTATATACGGGGGCGGGGCAGACGGTGGCAAACCGTCGGTGAGGATGTCCCAAGACCTCTGGGGCTTCCTTGGGTCTGTTTGGGGAATCAGAGGATAGAGACGCGTGGGACTCTCGCCGTCACCCGCCAACCATGCGGCGGCGTATTTGCTCTCCTCTGGGTCAAACGATTGTTTTCTGTTAACATATACATTTAGGATTTGACACACCCAGTCTTCATCAGACCCATACTCGGGCCAAACTACCGAGGGGGCGCGGATAGGTTCTTTGGTCCATATAAAACAACAATATTTTATCATGGTCTCTTTCTTTAAGTCCTTCGTTCTACTACTGTCCGTCCATAGACTTAACTTCTGACCTAATGGACTATCGGGGGGTGTTTCTTTCCCATTTGCAGTCTTCCCTGACTTTTCCTTAGTAATTCTAGAAGTCTGATTTCCCATGGTCTATCTTCGGTCCTGGTCTTAAACGCCCAAAGCGTTTTCCCAGATGACCGTCAAAACGACAATTTCCCGTGGTTTATCTTCGGTCCTGGTCTTAAATGCCTAAAGCGTTTTCACAGATGACCGTCAAAACCACGCGGCCAACAAGGAAGAACAAAAGAATCTCTTACCTTGATCCGTGCACGGAGTTGTCTGGCCTTTTTAAATGTGTGTACCCCCGTGTATAGTCACTAACCGGTCGTCCCAGCACTCATCCGTGTGTTCCTTTTCCAGGATTCAAAATTATTTTTAAATGAGCCGGGTCACATCCTCTCTTGGCCGACGGCCGACGGACCAAGCTGATCAGTGAGAAGTATAAATATATACTAGACGCGTCTTTGTTGTAATCAGGCTTGATCCGTGGGCCGAAGGGACTGCCCCCACCCCCCCCGGCAATAATTATTTCATCCCGGACGAGCCCCCAATTGTGCGAGATAGGTGGCTGTCCAGCCCCATCTACGGCACTTTTTATTTCCCTTCCCAGGAACAAAGACACGGAGGAGTCTGTCCAAAACTTTTTCATTCAACTTTGCAAAGTCGGGTGTTGTTCCCAAAGGTACACACACACAAGCATAGTAATCTCCACGCATTATATACATGTATATGTGGGCTGGGTCTCCTACTGCTGTCTTGACCAACGAGTGCTAGGATTCCCCACTGTTTTCCTTATTTGGATCCTGCGATTATTTTGTTATTCACTTGGCCAATCAGTGTTCGAGCTTCCCGTTCTTTCCTTATATGGATGATGTTTACACTACCCCCTACAGACCGATGACCAGTGGTGTGCAACAGCGATCCGTACTGGGACAACTGTTGTTTGTGATGTATGTCAATGATTTGGAAGAAGGTATTGGTTGCCTGATTGGCAAGTTTGCAGATGACACCAAGATTGTTGGAGTAGCAGATAGTGAAGGGGACTGTCAGAGAATACAGCAGAATATAGATAAATTGGAGAGATAGGCACAGAAATAGAAGACGGAGTTCAATCTGTGCAAATGCGAGGTGATGAATTTTGAAAGATCCAGTTCAAGAGTGAACAACATAGTAAATGGAAAACTCCTGAGGAAAATTGACTTACAGCGAGATCTGGGTGTTTGGGTCCATTGTTGGGCAGCACGGTGTCACAGTAGTTCGCACTGCTGCCTCACAGCGCCAGAGACCCGGGTTCAATTCCTGAGTCAGGCGACTGTGTGGAGTTTGCACATTCTCCCCCTGTCTGCGTGGGTTTCCTCCGGGTGCTCTGGTTTCCTCCCACAGTCCAAGGATGTGCACGTCAGGTGAATTGGCCACGCTAAATTGCCCGTAGTGTTAGGTAAAGGGGTAAATGTACGGGATGGGTGGGTTATGCTTTGGCGGGTCAGTGTGGACTTGTTGGGCCGAAGGGCCTGTTTCCACACGAAGTAATCTAATCTAATCTAATGATCTACGTTTCCTGAAGATGCCACACAGCTCAGCAAAGTGGTCAAGATGGCATATGTTATGTTTTCCTTCATTGGATCAGGTGTTGAGTACAAGCGCTGGCAGGTCATGTTACAGTTGCATCGGAGTTTGGTTTGGCCACATTTGGAATGCCGTATATAGATTTACATTTAAATTACTTACAGTGTGTAAACAGGCACTTCGGCCCAACAAGTCCACACCGACCCGCCGAAGCACATCCCACCCATACCCCTAACCTAAAATTACGGGTAGTTTAGCATGGCCAATTCACCTCACCTGCACATCTGTGGACTGTGGGAGGAAACCGGAGCACCCAGAGGTAACCCATGCAGACAGGGGGAGAATGTGCAAACTCCACACAGTCAGTCACCTAAGGCGGGAATTGAACTCGGGTCTCTCGTGCTATGAGGCAGCAGTGCTAACCACTGTGCCACTGTGTCGCCTACAAAGATAAAGAAAGAAAGATCGAGTAGATTAGGACTATTTTCATTACAAAGTCGAAGGTTGAGGTCTACAAAATCAAGACAGATATATACAGGATGGATCGTAAGAAGCTTTTTCCCCAGATTGTGGAACTCAGTTACTCGGGGTCATGAGTTCAAAGTGAGAGGGGAAAGGTTTAGTGCAGATATATGTGGCAAGATCTTTACGCATAAGGTGGTAGCAGCCTGGAACGTGCGTCCATCTGAGGTAGTAGGGGCAGAAGTGATAGCGTTATCTAAGATGTATTTAGACAGAAACATGAATGGGGAGGGAGCAGAGGAATACAGACTCTTAGAAAATAGGTGCAGGTTTAGAAAATAGGAGGATCCGGATCAGCACAGGCTAGGAGGGCCGAAGTGTCTGTTCCTGTTTTGGAATGTTCTTTGTTCTTTATCAATCATTCTAAAAATAGCAAGTTTTCAACTTATTGTATGCTACAATTTAATAATGTAAACGATTTATTTATTTGGTAGTGCATGTCAAATTATTGCCATTTCTAAATTACAGTCACAGGGTCAAAGAGATGTACAGCATGGAAACATACCCTTCCGTCCAACTTGTCCATGCAACCAAATATCCCAACCCAATCTAGTCCCACCTGCCAGCACTCAGCCCATATCCCTCTAAACACTTTCTACTCATATATCCATTCAGACGCCATCTAAATGTTGCAATTGTACTAACCACCACCACTTCCTCTGGCAGCTCATTCCACACACGAACAACCCTCTGAGTGAAAAAGTTGCCCCTTACATCTCTTTTATATTTTTCCCTTCCCAACCGAAAACTATGCCCTCTAGTTGTGGGCTTCACCACGCCAGGGAAAATACCTTGTCAATTTACCCGATCCATGGTCCCTCATGATTTTATAGACCTCTATCAAGTCACCCCCAGTCTCCAACGTTCCAGGGAAAACAGCTCCAGCTTGTTCAACCTCCAGCTGTCACTCAAACCCTCCAACCTTGGCAACATGCATGTAAATCTTTTCTGAACCCTTTCAAGTTTCACCTAATCTATCAGGTCCTGGGGATTTTTCCACCTTTATGCTTTTCAAGACATCGAGCACTTCTTCCTCTGTAATATGGACATTTTTCAAGACGTCACTATCTATTTCTCCGTATATCTACATCTCCCATGTCCTTCTCCTGAGTAAACACTGATACAAAATACTCGTTTAGTATCTCTCCCATCTCCTGCAGCTCCACACAAAGGCACCTTGCTGATCTTTGAGGACTCTATTCTGTCTCCTTATTTGCCCTTTTGTTCTCAATGTATTTGTAAAATCCTTTTGGATTCTCCTTAACTCTATTTGTCAAAGCTAACTCATGTCCCCTTTTTGCCTTCCTGATTTCCCTCTTTGGTGTACTCCTCCTGCCTTTCTACTCTTCTAAGGATTCACTCGATCTATCCTGCCTGTACCTGTCATATCATTCCTTCTTTTTCTGAACCAGACCCTCAATTTCTTTAGTCATTCAGCACTCTCTATACCTACCATCCTTTACTTTTCCTCTAACAAGAATATACTGTCTCTGGACTCCGGCTATCTAATTTCTGAAGGCTTCCCATTTACTAGCCGTCTGCTTACCTGCGATCATTTGCCACCATCAGCTTTTGAAAGATATTGCCTAATACCGTCAAAATTGGCCTTTCTTCAATTTAGAACTTCAACTTTTAGATCTAGTCTATCCTTTTCCATCATTATTTTAAAACTAATCGAATTGTTGGCAAATAACTGAAGCTCACACATTTCAGGTGAGAAATTAAATCGATTGATTGTATCTAAATGTGTAAGAGTTATAATTCTATTTGATTGTTCAATCACTTGCTCACTCTGAATATGCAATCAGTCAGTGGTCAATCTTTTTGCAAATGATAGAGCGACAATATGTGCATTTGAATACTGCGATTCCATGTGTAGTTGTGATCACCAAAATAGTCAGACAACATATTCTTCTTCAGTACAAAACAAAATCTAGTTCTTTACTTTTGTATCATAAAACATTGTTCAGTGTTTATATTTTAGTTCCATCAAATAAAATTAATTTTATTGTTTTCAGAGATGATGTCGTTATTGTTCAGTTAAATAATTATAGCTCATACCTTATTATTGCCCAATTCACAAACATGGTAAACCCCTGATCATTGTTCAGGTCAGTAAACCCATCACTTTGCATCATGATCGACATTAAAAGTGGATTTCAAAAGGGTGAATTCGGGTACAGTGCTACTGGACCTCACAGCTGCCTGTGGCACTGAGTGAGACACTGGCCTGCTCCTGAATCTACCCAGAAAGTTTCCATCCTGGGTCAGGGCAGTCATTCAAACATTCTCTCACAGAGAAACATTTAGGATCCGCCTTGAGCAGGAGTAAAGAAACCAACAGGCTATTACTGCTCTCGGTGCAGGTATCAATGCTGTCTAAATTAGATACAAATGACTGACCAGGAATCAGGTCTAACAAATTGATCTTCAGTCAGAGCCTGGCCCATGGAGTACCTGTATGGACATGGAGTGTCAGAATCACATCGCACAAGTTACTTATGGTGATGACATCTGGCATGTCCCCCAGAGTCCATACATCTGCATCCTGGACCAGACACTGGGTGTAAACGTTCACAATTGACAGTCTATTGCAGCATTTTGTGTCTCACAGTGAACTCTCTGAAACTATATTCAATAAATGTACCTTCATATTAATTAGTTTTAAAAAAAAATTGTACTTGTTTGTGGATGGTCAGATAATAATTGATAGGACACCCAACAGAATGCTTCTGAAGAAACCGGGAGCAAACGGCAAGCCATGAATAATTTTAATAACGGAACTTGATGGATTTTGTCTGGTCTAGGTAACCACGCATATTGTGCTGGCACTTAGGTGAATGTAACAATGCACATCAAAACTGGAAGTCTTGGTCTAACGCCCTGCCCCAGCTTCCTGACCTCACACAGCTCACTCCCTCGCACGCCTGACTCGCTCAATCAAAAATTAATGAGAATCCACAAACTGAGTGAAACTTGGAACACAGAACAGTACAGCACAGTAAGAGCCATTCATCCCTCAATGTTTTGCTGGGCTTTTATCCTACTCTTAGATCAGACGAACCTACATACCCTTCAATGTACAAACTTCCATGTTCCTATCCAAGAGTATTCTTAACTATCCCTAATGTATCTGACTCTACTACCACAGCTGGCGGTGCATTCTGCCCACCGACCACTCTCTGAATAAAGAACCTACCTCTGGCATCTCCTCTAAACCTTCCTCCAATCACTTTAAAGTTATGCCCCTTGTTGATAGACAATTCTGCCCTGGGAAAAGGCTCTGGCTATCCACTCTATGTCTCTCAACATCTTGTACCTCTCTGTCAAGTCACCTCTTATCCTTCTTCACTCCAGTGAGAAAAGCCCTAGCTCTCTCAACCTTTCTTCCTAAGACATGGCCTTCAGTCCTGGCAGCATCCTGGTAGATCTGGTCTGTACACTCTCTGAGACTTCCACATGTGAGTGCGAGCAGCAGCGGAGGAAAGACGAACCCGAAAGACTGCAGCTAAGGTAAGGCAGTTTTTCTAAAATTACTTACCAGTAGCGGGCAGCGTTGTTTTCTCTTTCACAGAAGGAGCTGGAGCAGTGGAGGAAGTAACGAGGACCAGAGGGGCAGCCGGGAAGGAAAGCAGTGAGTACATATATCAGCAAAGCATTTAAAAAGAATAGGGAGGGGGGAAAAGAAGATAGGGTGTACCACTACTATTTGGAGAGCGTATCACTGCTACAGAAGTTACCATTGTCGAGGAAGATCTGCCTACCCAAGTCAATATGGGTGGAAATTAGGAACAGCAAGGGAGCAGTCACCTCGTGAGGGGTTTACTACAGGCTCCCCAATAGCAGCAGGGAGATTGAAGAAAGCATAGGTCGGCAGATTTTGGAAAAGTGTGGATGTAGTAGGGTTGTTGTGATGGGTGACTTTAACTTTGCCAATATTGATTGGAACCTCCTTTGAGCATAAGATTTGATTGGAGCTGTTTTTGTAAGGTGTGTTCAGGAGGGCTTCCTAACTCAGTACGTTGACAGGCCGACGAGGAGAGAGGCCATTCTAGACTTGGTGCTCGGAAACGAGCTGGGGCAGTATCAGATCTTGTGGTAGGAGAGCACTTTCATGACAGTGACCACAACTGCCTCACATTCTGCATAGCTATGGAGAAGGAGAAGATTAGGCAAAATGGGAAGATATTTAATTGGGGAAGAGGAAAGAATGATGCAATTAGACATGAGTTAGGAAGCATGGACTGGGAGCAATTGTTCCATGGTTAAGGCACTATAGACATGTGGAGACTGTTTAAGCAACAGTTGTTGCAATGATGAATAAATATGTTCCTCTGAGACAGGCAAGAAGGGGTAATATAAAGAAACCTTGGATGATGAGAGCGGTGAAGCTTCTCGTCAAAAGGAAGAAGGTAGTTTACATAAGGTGGAAGAAGCTAGGGACAACCTCAGCTCTAAAGAATTACAGGCAGGCGAGGAAGGAGCTCAAAAATGGTCTGAGGAGAGCCAGGAGGGGGCACGAGAAAGGCTTAGCAGAACTGATTAGGGAGAACACAAAGGCATTTTATACTTATGTGAGGAATAAGAGAATGGTCAACGAAAGAGTAGGGCCGATCAGGGTTAGCATAGGGAACATGTGTGTGGAGTCTGAGGAGGTAGGGGAAGCCCTAAATGAGTTTTTTGCTTCTGTCTTTATGAAAGTAACAAACTTTTTAATGAACGAAACATTTGAAGAGCAGGTGTGCATGCTGTAATGGATAGAGATAGAGGAAGCTGATGTGCTGAAAATTTTGTCAAACATTAAGATTGACAAGTCGCCAGGCCCGGACCAGATTTGCCCTCGGCTGCTTTGGGAAGCGAGAAATGTGATTGTTTCACCACTTGCGAAGATCTTTGCATCCTCGCTCTCCACTGGGGTGTTACCTGAGGACTGGAGAGAGGCAAATGTAATTCCTCTCTTCACGAAAGGAAATAGGGAAATTCCTGGCAATTACAGACCAGTCAGTCTCACGTCTGTCGTCTGCAAGGTGTTGGAAAGGATTCTGAGGGATAGGATTTAAGACCACCAGGAAGAACATGGCTTTATTAAATGCAGTCAACACGGCTTTGTGAGGGGCAGGTCATGCCTCACAAACCTTATCGAGTTCTTTGAGGATGTGACTAGAAACGTTGATGAGGGTCAAGCTGTGGATGTGGTCTATATGGACTTCAGCGAGGCATTTGATAAGGTTCCCCATGGTAGGATCATTCAGAAGTTCAGGAGGAATGGGATACAGAGGAACTTAGCTGTCTGGATTCAGAATTGGCTGGCCAACAGAAGACAGCAAGTGGTAGCAGAAGGAAAATATTCGGCCTGGAAATCTGTGGTGAGTGGTATTCCACAGGGTTCTTCATTTGCCCTCTGCTGTTTGTAATTTTTATAATGATTTGGATGAGAGGACTGAAGGATCGGTCAGCAAGTTTGTAGACGATACAAAGATTGGAGGTGTCGTTTACCGTATAGAGGGCTGTTGTAGGCTGCAGCTGGACATTAAAAGGATGCAGAGATGGGCTGCGAAGTGGCAGATGGAGTTCAACCTGGATAAATGCGAGGTGATGCATTTTGGAAGGTCGAATATGAAAGCTGATTACAGGATTAAGGATAGGATTCTTGGCAGTGTGGAGGAACAGAGGGATCTTGGTGTGCAGGTACATAGATCCCTTAAAATGGCCACCCAAGTGGATAGGGTTGTTAAGAAAGCATATGGTGTTTTGGCTTTCATTGACAGGGGGATTGAGATGAAGAGCCGTGAGATCTTGTTGCAGCTTTATAAATCTTAGGTTAGACTGCACTTGGTACACTGCATCTAGTTCTGGTCGCCCTATTATAGGAAAGATGTGGATGCTTTGGAGAGGGTTCAAAGGAGATTTACCAGGATGCTGCCTGGCGTGGAGGACTTATCTTATGAAGAGAGGTGGACTGAGCGCGGACTTTTTCATTGGAGAAAAGGTGGAGGAGAGGAGACCTAATTGAGGTATACAAGATAATGAGAGGCATTGATAGAGTCGATAGCCAGAGACTATTTCCCAGGGCAGAAATGGCTAATACGAGGTGTCATAATTTTAAGCTGGTTGGAGGAAAGTATAGAGGGGATGTCAGAGGCGTGTTCTTTACACAGAGTTGTGAGAGCATGGAATGCGTTGCCAGCAGCAGTTGTGGAAGCGAGGTCATTAGGGACATTTAAGAGACTGCTGGACATGCATATGGTCACAGAAATTTAAGGGTGCATGCATGAGGATCAATGGTCAGCACAACATCGTGGGCTGAAGGGCCTGTTCTGTGCTGTGCTGTTCTATGTTCTATGTAGCAACCAGAACTTCATACAATATTCTAAGTGTGGTTGGACCACAGCTTTATAGAGTTATGCATTAACCTCACTGCTCATCAACTCAATACCCCTGTTAATGAAAGCCAACACACTATATGCCTTCTTAGCAACCCTGCAAACTTGGGTGGCAACTTTGTGGGATCTCTGGACTTGGAGCAAAATATCCCTCTGTCACTCTACACTGCCAGGAATTCGGCCTTTAACCCTGTATGGTGTGTGCAAATACAACCTTCCAAAATAAATCGCTTCCTTTTTTTAAAGGTCGAACTCTATCTGCCACTTATCAGCACAGCTCTGCATCCTGTCAATGTCCTCTTGTAACCTATACCAACCTTCCATACTATCCACAACTCCACTAACCTTCATGTCATCGGCAAACGTATTAACCCACCATTCTACTTACTCATCAAACTCATCTATAAAAATCACAAATACCACAGGTCACAGAGCCAATCCCTATGGAACACCACTGGTCACTGAGCTCCAGGCTGAATACTTTCCATCTGCTACCACTCTCTGTCTTCTATGGGCCTGCAAATCCATATCCAGACAGTCAAACTTTCCTGTGTCCCTTGCCTCCTTACCTTCTGAATGCGCCTACAATGGGGAACCTTATCAAATGCCTTGCTAACATTCTTGTTCACCACATCTACTGGTCGACCATCATCAACATGTTTTTTCACATCTTCAAAGAACTCAATAAGTTTCTGAGGAATGACCTGCTGCTGACCAAGCCATGCTGACTACCTCTAATCAAACTATTGTCTTCTAGGTAATTGTAAATCCTGCCTCTCAGAATCGTCTCTAATACTTTGCCCACCACCGATATAAGGCTGACTGTTCTGTTATTCCCATGGTTATCCCTATTCCCTTTCCTGAACAAGGGAATAACATTTGCCATTCTTCAATCATCTGGCAATTCTCCAGTGGACAATGAGGACTCAAAGGTTATCGCCAAAGACACACAAATCTCTCCCATCACTTCCTGGAATAACTTTGGGTATACCCCCCATCTGACCCAGTTCATTTATCAGTCCTTACGTTTGTACTTCAATCAGTCTGTACTTCCCTTCAACTTTTCTATTCCATGTCCAACCAACTGATTCACTGCTTTCCATTTCAACGCAAAATACCGTGCCGCCTGCCTGAGTAAGTACGGTTCCCAAAGTCCTGTGAATCACAGAATGAAAAAAGAAGGAATGCACCAACGCCTTCCTGATGAATGGCTTATGCCTAAAACATCAACACGCTTGCTCCTCGGATGCCGCCTGATCTGCTGTGCTTTTCCAGCTCCACACTTTTCGACTCTGATCTCTATCAACTGCAGTCCTCACCTTCTACATTACTGCAGCTGTCCCCTCTGTACACTGAGTGGGGAAGTAACCATCAAAAAGTCATTGTATGTGGAGCTGACTGCTCAGTTCTGGAGAGTTGCACTTGATGAATACGTTTTTTTAAAAAAAGAAATGACAGTTCAACATTCAGTGCCAGAGTTATAATTTTGGTTCATGGTTTGAGCAGCCTTATAAGAAATAGTGAATGACTGAAGAACTCCAAGGTACAAGTATTCCAAGTGATATGTTCCACCTTATGTTAAGGCTGGGAGTATTACCAGACAGACTGATGTGGTAAAGGAATGAGTTGACATTTGGAGGTGTGACATTTTTGCCATCACAGAGACGTGTTTGAGGGAGGTCAGGGTCAACAACTCAATATTCTGTTATACTGGAAAATATGGGCAGGAGAGGAGAGGGTGTTGAAGAGGAGATGGTGTTGTATTATTAATTAAGGAGTCAGTTACAGCAGCAAGGAAGGACAATATCTTGGAAGAGTCTTCAAATGAGGGTTTATCAGCCAAGGTTAGGATCAAAATGTTGACAGAACACACTGCTGGGAATATTTTATATAGCCCCAGAAAGATGAAAATACAGGAGCAGATGTATAACCAATTCACTGAAGTGTCTAGGAATGCAAGGCTGAAGATGTTAGAGATAGGGAAGCAATGCTGGAGATGTTACCGAGATAGGAAAACAAGGCTGGAGATGTTATGGCGATAGGAAAGCAAGGCTGGAGATGTTACAGGAAAAGAAAAGCGAGGCTGGAGATGGCCGAGAATAGCGTGGTCTGTGCATTTTCGAACATGTTAGTGAAATATTTTTAAATTCAATCACAGGACATAGGGAGAAGTGTAGCAGCTGGAAGGTATAGATATAGGGAGACATGTAAGGGCTGGCAGAAGTTGCAGTCATAGATGGGTCTGGAGTATGAGATGAAAATTGTGGAGATATGGAGGGTTGTGGAGATACTGAGACACAGATGGATGTAGCGGCTGGAGAAGATGACAAAGAAAGATACAGATATCCAAGTAGATAGTTTAAAAATGCAATTGAGCAATGTCTTAATAGAGAAAATATCAAAGAAATCTTTGGAATAGAGAAGGCACTGGGAGTAACTGAAGGAGTGAGACCTTGGATTGTCCAATCACGACAGAAATAGAGTCAGTGTCATACAGCACAGGACAGGCCCTTCGGTTGACAGTGACACAAATAAAAAGCCCTGCACACCCTGGAAACTCCTCCTTCCTAACGTCTGGGGGTAAGTGCTAGATTTGGGAGAGGTGTCCTATAGACTGCTCAAACAACAATGTGACATAACAAAACCAGACGGTGTCAGATCAAACAATGACATGGAAACCTCCTGCTGACTCCCCTACATCAGCCTCACGGGGTCAGATCAAACACTGACACGGAAACCTCCTGTGACTCCCCTCCCTCAGCCTCACGGTGTCAGATCAAACACTGACACGGAAACCTCATGCTGACACCCCTCCTCAGCTGGTGGATCAGTGTCCCTCTACATTGAAAAACACTTGGTGGAAGCACTGAGAGAGTGACAGTGCTGGAGAATGTATACTGGGTGGGCCATTTCAAACCCAACACCAAGAGGGGCTCAACAGCAGCATTGCAGATCGAGGTGGTCGTGTCCAAAACGACATAACTGCTTCACTGCGTCTGGACTGAGTCGGGGGGAATGACTGACAGGTAGAAACATCCTTGATCTCATCCTCACCAACCTACCGGCTGCAGACACATTGATCGATAACCGTATTGGGAACGGCGAGTACTGCATACAGTATTTCTGGAGACAAAGTTCCACTTTTACATCGTGAAGACCCCCTGTGCATTTGTGATACCATCACTGTGCTTAACAGGGCAGATTTCCAATAGATTTTGGAACTTTGCACTGGCCTGTGTGAGGCGGTACGGGTCATTATCAACAGCAGCAGAATTGTACTCCAGCATAAGTTTCACTATCACTGCCTGGTGTATGCTCCACTTTATCCTGACCATCAAGCCAGTGATACAGCCTTGTTAAATGGAGAATATAGGAGGGCCTGACTATAGTAGCACCAAATACACCTCAGAATGAGATGAAGTTACTAAATTGAGCCACTTACTCACCACACGGTATAAATAGAAATTGATACACAGATCCATCCAATGAATCAGGACTCATCTCTGCAATCCTCTCATATACAGTCTGGGTGAGTGGTGGTGGACAATCACACACCTCACCGGGGGAGAAGGATCCACAAATACCACCTTCCTCAAAGATTGAAGAGCCCAGCACAATAATAGGAAAACTAAGGCTGAAACTTTCACAACAATGTTCAAACAGAAATATCGATGGGAGGATCAACTTTAGTCTCCTCCAGATGGCAGTCTTCAGCTAAACGATTTACAACAAGAAAACATACAACTGAATTCGAGAGGTGAGGTGACAGTGACTTCACTTTCAACATGATCATAACTGCATTTGACCAAATGTCGTATCCAGGATTAACGGCAAACCTGGAGCAAATAGGAATCGTCTGCATTGGCAGAAGTTACACCTGGTACAAAGGAAGGTGGCTGGGGTTGTTGGAGACCAACCATCTCAGCTCTGCCGCAGTTCCCCAAGGGAGGGGTTTCTGGGTAAGCCTGTAGATCAGAAATGGAAAGGTAGGGCACCATACCCCGACAGGATGATTGGGCTGCTCTCTCGTTAGACAGAGACAACTGGCGGTAGATTAACTGGACAGTCATCATGCCTCAAGTGAGGGAGAGCTTGAGTAGGACAGCCCTTATCATACACCTCAGTCAGTGCAGGAATTGAACCCACACTGTTAGTATTAATCTGCATTACAAACCAGCTGTCCAACTAACCAAGTCATCACTCAGCTCCATGTGGTAGGTATTGTCATATTATTCCATTCAGATATGTTGCTAAACACCTTTGGAGCAAGTGGAACTCGAAGCCAGTTTCATAGCTCAGAGAGAGGGAGAGCATCAGTGAGCTGTAAAAGTGCTCTCTGCACTAGGCCCAATAATTATCAGCTGCTTCATAAATGACCATCCCTACTCAAGTGAAGTCACAACTGGGATTGTTTACCAATGACTGGACAATATTCACCACTATTAGTGATTTACTCTGATACTGAAGCAATCCTTATCCAAATGCAACAATGACCTGGAAATATGAAGGTGTGTGCTTAACTGTGAAAAGTACAATTCCCATTGCACACATGCCAAACAACAAATACCTCTAATAATTGAAAATGGAATCATATCCTCTAATGTTCAATGTCACCACCATCACTGAACTCCCAACGACCAATATCCCGCGGATTACCATTAACCAGAACTGGACTGACCATATACTTTCGTACTCAGATGCTGCCTGACCTGTTGTGCTTTTTCAGCGTCACACTTGGACACATATAAATTAATTGGCTACAAGAATATCTCAAGGGCTAGGAATCCTGCAGAAATAACATACCTCATGATTTCCAAAAGCCTGTACACCATCTATAAAACCATCTCTATATTGAATGTATGTGCCATGAAATACCTGCCCCCTCCCCATTTTCCCTGTGAATGCAGCTTCACCCCTCAACCACTGACACTCCGAAGCATCAATACCTGCCATCTACACGGTGCTCTGCAGAAATATAACATGGCTTCTTACAACGTACCTCTGAAACCATGACCATCAAGAAGGACAAGGGAAACAGACACATGGGATTATCATCATGTTCGCTTTCCGTTCCAAGCCATCCACCATCCTGATTGGGAAGTATTTTGCCATTCCTTCAATTTCACTATTTCAAGGTCACCCCCCTAATGGTATTAGAACATAGAACATAGAACAGGACAGCACAGAACAGGCCCTTCAGCCGACGATGTTGTGCCGACCATTGATCCTCATGTATGCACCCTCAAATCTCTGTGACCAGCTGCATGTCCAGCAGACTCTTAAATGTCCCCAATGACCTTGCTTCCACAACTGCTGCTGGCAACGCATTCCATGCTCTCACAACTTTCTGTGTAAAGAACCCGCCTCTGACATCCCCTTTATATTTTCTTCCAGCCAGCTTAAAGCTATGACCCCTCGTATTATCCATTTCTGCCCTTTGAAATAGTCTCTGGCTATCGACTCTATCTATGCCTCTCATTACCTTGCATACTTCAATTAGGTCCCCTCTCCTCCTGCTTTTCTCCAATGAAAGGAGTCCGAGCTCAGTCAACCTCTCTTCATAAGATAAGTCTTCCAGTCCAGGCAGCATCCTGGTAAACCTCCTCTGAACCCTCACCAAAGCATCCACATCATTCCTATAATAGGGCGACCAGAACTGGACGCAATATTCCAAGTGCAGTCTAACCAAAGTTTAATAGAGCTGCAAAAAGATCTCACGACTCTTAAACTTAGTCCCCCGTTAATGAATGCCAAAACACCATTTGCTTTCTTAACAACCTGTCCACTTGGGTGGCCACTTTAAGGGATCTATGTACCTGCACAGAAAGATCCCTCTGTTCGTCCACACTGCCAAGAATCCTATCCTTAATCCTGTACTCAGCTTTCAAATTCGAACTTCCAAAATCCATCACCTTGCATTTATCCAGGTTGAAGTCCATCTGCCACCTCTCAGCCCATCTCTGCATCCTGTCAATGTCCCGCAGCAGCCTACAACAGCCCTCTATACTGTCAACGACACCCCAACCTTTGTGTCATCTGCAATCTTGCTGCCCCATTCTTCAATCCCCTCACCCAAGTCTTTAATAAAAATTACAAACAGTAGAGGCCCAAGGACAGAGCCCTGTGGAACACCCACTCACTTCCAGGCAGAATATTTTCCTTCTACTACCACTCGCTGTCTTCTGTTGGCCAGCTAATTCTGTATCCAGACAGCTAAGGTCTCCATATCCCATTCCTCCTGACCTTCTGAATGAGCCTACCATGGGGAACCTTATCAAATGCCTTGCTGACGTCCATATACAGCACATCCACAGCTCGACCCTCATCAATGTTTCTAGTCAGGTCCTCAAAGTATTGTAAGTCTAATTACAGCACATCGATTGCAGTGGTTCAATGTGGCAACTCACCCTCACCTTCTTAAGGGCAACAAGGGATGGACAATAAATACTGGCCAAATCATATTCCATGAATAAATGAAATGAAAATATTGTCCAGACCTGTCCAATGTTGGACACTGTACTTTGGGTTTTGTGAGCTCAGGCTACGAGTGTCTAGGCAGTAACATGTTACTTGTAAATAGCTGAAGGGATGTGCTGTTTTAAACAATCTGTCAGTCTCTCAGTGGCATGGCCTACAGACCGAGCATCACACAGACACTGCCATTCACATCCCACATTACTGAGCTCTGAGATAGACAGAAGCAATTCAAAATGTACCCAGATCTGATTGTAATATGTTTAAATATGCAGTGATATTGTTGCCATGAAAATAATTATGGGTGAATATTAGTAGGGAGAAGAGGAAGGACTGCGGATGCTGGAGATTAGAGTCAAAAAGTGTGGTTCTGAAAAAAAACACAGTCATTCATGTTGCCGCTGAGGAGTAGGAGAGTCGACTATAAGTTCACAACAGTAATTAAAGGAAGAATAAATGTATATTTTCAAATTCCTTGTATTTATTCATAATTTGGTCTTGGCTTCTGTAATGAGACTCAATTTTTCAATGCTCCTTACTGTGAGTTGGCACTGTTTTCATCATATTGTTGTTATAAAAGTGAACTGAATACATGGGTGGATTTTGTGCTTATTGGACAATCTAAAAGTTGGTATTATGAAAGGATGTCAGACCTTCAGTAAAGAGAACAATGCTGCAAACATTTACACGGAGATTTCCAGCTCAAGTCACACACAAGAACGTTGGTCTGGGATGATGCCTGCCATCAATGGAGCTGCACAATTCTGTTTGGATACTGACATTGTGGGGCTAACATACACTGGATATGGTTTAAGAGGGATTCAATGTAAGATGCCATGTGCTGCAGGAGCCCATCACCTTTATAACACCTCCACTCAGAATCAGGTCCAAGGTGCAGAATTACAGAGTTTAGATGCCATACCAGAAGCGATATACTTGCAAGACATGCTTGTTTATAGATCATTGTTACAAATGTTGAACTGCGCCATGTGCTAGTCCATTGACCAGTCTGCCCACACACCACTCCCCGCTGTTCAGGTATGTCTCTAACCAGTCTATTGCGTGAGTAACTGCCCAGCTCCAGTTTGCAAGCACTCTGGACAGATTTTGGAGATGGTCAGTATTTTGGAGGTCATGGTGAGGCCCAGTAACACTGTGTCTGAATTCAGGCTTTACCTCAAAGTCATTTCCAACAGCTTTGCTGCCTGGAAGATGGTGTGTTCACTGATCTGACCATGAATCGGCTGTTTACGACAGTCACTAAATTGAGTAATAGTCAAGTTTGTGCTCTGATATTTCAGTTATTCTTCACTTCAATTGTTTTCAATTAAAAAAAAATGATGTTTGGGTTATTTTAAAATATGTAAGAAACAAAGTGATATTAACACTTCATTATACAAAATGTAAAAGTGACCTGTTGTATATTTCCCACGAGCTAATCAAAAAACAGTCAGATATTGCCTGTAAAGCAGGATTCTGTGAACAGGACTATGTCACTGGCAACTTCACCATCCTCTCGGGTAGGTTCTGACCCACTGACAGGACATAGCCAGGCTGAGGGGGCAGTTCTTGGCATATAGTCAATACAGTGCTCAGCATTGATGCTGGATCCTGTAGCTGCTAGACTGCTCTGCGACAGGTTATGGGGGAATCAGTAAAAGGGAAACATATCATTGACCACATCATCACCGATCTGCCTGCTGCAGATACACTTCTACATTTCATATACCAGTAAGAATGGTCACTGCACAGTCCTTATGGGGAGCAAGGGCTACCTTTACATTTTGCAGACCCACCTCACCATGATATGGATTTCTATTGGGACAGGCGTTCAACAGATTGAGCAACAAATTATGATGATGCATCTATGAGGTGCAATGGGCCATCAGCAGCAGCAGAACCATACTCTGTACAACTCAGTCTGAAACCTCACACCCGACATACCTCCCACTGTACAGTAACCATCATGGCCCGGCATACCTCCCACTGTACAGTAACAGTCACAGCCTGGCATACCTCCCACTGTACAGTAACCTTCACGGCCCAACATACCTCCCACTGTATAGTGACTACCATGGGCCGACATACCTCCCACTGTACAGTAACCTTCACGGCCCAACATACCTCCCACTGTATAGTAACCTTCACGGCCCAACATACCTCGCACTGTATAGTGACTACCATGGGCCGACATACCTCCCACTGTACAGTAACCATCAAGGCCTGACATACCTCCCACTGTACAGTAACCTTCACGGCCCAACATACCTCCCACTGTATAGTGACCACCATGGGCCGACATACCTCCCACTGTACAGTAACCATCACAACCCGACATACCTCCCACTGTACAGTAACTATTAAGAGCTCAGTGCTTGGCACTGCTGCCTCACAGCAGCAATGTCCTAGGTTCAATTCCGGTCTCGGTGACTGTCTGTGTGGAGTAGCACATTCCCTCCCCCCCCTCCCCCCCACATGTCTGCATTGTTTTCCTCCGGGTGCTCTGGTTTCCTCTCACAGTCCAAAGATGTGCAGTTCAGGTGAATTGGCCATGTTAAATTGCCCATAGTGTTAGGTGCATTAGTCAGGGTAAATATAGGGCAGGGGAATGTGTTTGGGTGGGTTACTCTTCGGAGGGTTGGTGTGGACTGGTTGGGCTGAAGGACCTGTATCCACACTGTAGGGAATCTAATCTAACCTCCAAGGTTCAAGTCAGGAATATGATGGAATAATCACTTGTCTGAATGAGTGCAGCTCCAAAAATACTCTAATATTGACTTACTAGCAACAGGCAACGCAGTTGTGTGGGGAATATCCTGTCTCACAAACTTGATTGATTATTTTGAGGAAGTGACAAAATTGATTGATGAGGGCGTGGGACTGGATGTTGGCCGATTGGACCTTAGCAAGGCCTTAGATATGGTTGCTTATGGCAGGCTCATGCAGAAGGTTAAGTGAAATGGGATCAGCGTTCAGTTAGTAAGATGGAGAGTAAGATAGATAACTGCTTGGTCATAGAAGACAGAGTAGTGGTGGAACAGTGTTTTTGTGACTGGAGATCTGTAAATAGATTGGCTGAGTTGCAGATTATGAGGATGATTGCTAGAGAATACAGCAGGATATAGGTCAGCTGCAGATTTGGACAGAGAAAACACAGACGTAACTTTATTTGGACAATTGTGATGTGATGCATTTTGGAAGTTCTAATGCAGGAGATAAGTATAATGTGGATGGAAAAACTACTGGCCGCATCAACATCCGAAGGATCTTGGTGTACAGCTCCACAGTTCCCTGAAAGTGGTAACACGGGTGGATAGGGTGATCAAGACGACTGACGGCAAACTTGCAGACAGGCATCGGAGCATGCAGTATGAAAATTAACAGGTCATATTGCAGCTGTAGAGAAACTTAGTTCGGGAACATTTCGAACATTGTGTGCAGTGCTGATTGCCACACCAGCAGAACAATGTGAAAGTGTTGGAGAGGGTATGGAAAAGTTTTACCAGGATGTTGTCTGTTTTGGAGGGTATTAGCCAGAAGGAGAAATTGAACACACATGGTTTGTGTGCATCAGGGCATCGTTGGCTATGGGGGCTACCTGATAGATATTTACAAAATTATCAGAGTCATAGATAGAAGGACAGTTAGAGGCTTTTTTTCCCCCAGAGTAGAAATAACAATTACTCAAGACCGTAGGTTTTTGGTAAAAGGGAGAAAGTTCGGGAGATATGATCGGCAAGGTTTGTTTTTGCTGTTCCAGACAGAATGTGCAAGTGCCTGGAATGCACTGATAGAGGAGAAGGAGCTAATAGAGCAAGGTTGAAGAGGGATCTTGGCACAAATATGAGTAAGTAGGGAATAGAAGGACAGAGAGGGTGTCGGAGCAAAACTTTCTTTTTAACTTTAGAACGGAATCATGTGTCAGTTCGGGCTTGCTGGGCTGAAGGGCCTGTTCCTGTACTGGACTGATCTCTAAAACAAGATTTGAGCCCGGGAGTGGCAAAATGTTGACTGAATGATTACTGATGATCAACAGCCACATTCAGTGGATCTCTCCTCAACAAGTTACAGCTTCATAACCTCCCTCCCACAGTAGGGAAACTCAATATGGAAAATTGGACGTGAAAGTCAGAGTTGGTAACTGGTGACTCCGTCTTGCCCCTCGCTCCTGCAGCCTTCTATCTTGGACACCAACGTCTCGGGGGACACTACAAAGACAGAAGCTGCATGTAATCCACACCCACCAATGCTGGCACATGTCACATGCCAGCCTCACCATGCCATCCCAGCACATCTCCGACCCACTGACAGTATACATTTGTAGTTCAATACTGCAGCTCAGGGTGCACTCACAACTCTCATTGCAATTGTGCTGCAAGGACACTGTGCTCAGAGGCACACACCCAGCTCATGGACTGCCCCTCTGGGATGCTCACTCCGTGTTTGTACACACTCAATGCTGCTGCAAGGACACTGTGCTCAGGGACACACACAACTCATGGCCTCTCTCTCTGGGGTGCTCATTCAGTGTTTGTACACACGCACTTTGAACTGACTTGAATGCTCACAGAACGATTGCCTTGCCTTACAATGCCCTCAGCAGTGTTTCCCCTCAGCCAGAGCTACGAGGCTCACCCGCCTGCTGTATTGTCTTGGTGTTTAGCACAGACACAAAATGAGGAAGCCTGACATAATTGTCCACAGTCAGTCACGGTGCCCAGCACAGTGAGTCAGGGGTGTCTCAGATCCCAGTCTGGGAGCTTGGACATGGTCAGTCATGGTGCCCAGCACAGTGAGTCTGGGGGAGTCACAGATCCCAGTCCGGGAGCTTGGACACGGTCAGTCACGGTGCCCAGCACAGTGAATCAGGGGGAGTCTCAGATCCCAGTCCGGGAGCTTGGACATGGTCAGTCACGGTGCCCAGCACAGTGAGTCAGGGGGAGTCTCAGATCCCAGTCCGGGAGCTTGGACACGGTCAGTCACGGTGCCCAGCACAGTGAGTCAGGGTGAGTCTCAGATCCCAGTCCGGGAGCTTGGACACGGTCAGTCATGGTTCCAAGCACAGTGAGTCAGGGGGAGTGTCAGATCCCAGCCCGGAAGCTTGGACACGGTCAGTCACGGTGCCCAGCACAGTGAGTCAGGGGGAGTCTCAGATCCCAGCCCGGGAGCTTGGACACGGTCAGTCAGCCTCTCATGGTTGTTTGGGTCAGGATCATTCCCTGTGAGAGAGTGAGGAGCTGAATGTTGGGGAGCCCCCTATCCCTTTTGGCTCTTTCTGCTCTTGTGTGGGTTGGTTCCTTCATAAATGTGAGAATTACCAAACAGTACTAAGGGAGGTGGAATTATTTGTAACAGCAGAGGGAAAGGTAGCGAGGTGTCCCGAGTGAGTGAGTAGGCTCTTTCTCTTGGGTGCCTTAACTAATGCTAATCAAAACCAATACTTCCACCTTCATCATTTCCCTTCCCTTCTATAATTTCAGAATCCCTGATACTCAGCAATATTTAACACACAGTCCTGCTATTCCTTGAGCCAGCTTTTGGTGAACAGTCGATCAGATTTCCACACACCAATCTGCATCTCGAACTCTCCAAACTTGGAGTATTCATGTCCATGCAGAGTACTTCAGATTAAGGCTTTCTTTCTTATTCCATCTTCCACTGATAAACTTGTTGTTGTAAATTAGTACCAACTGTATCTCCCATTATTATGAGAATTAAGGTAGTCTCCTCTACTATTCCTTTTTGGATCCAATGCACCCGCCAAGTTATTTTCCATCCCTCCCAAACACCGCACAAGGAACTCTGTCCCAGCTCTGTCACGTTAGCCCACCAGCTTGTACAGTTGCTGCCTTCCCCAGAACCAGTCCGAATATCCCTGGAAACCCAAGCCCTTCCTGCTGCACCATCATTCCAGTCACACTCTCATCTACCTAAAACTCCTAGCACTGTTCTCACTTGGACACGGCACTGGCAGTAACCAAGAGATTGCTACATTTGATGTCCCGCTTGCTAACCATCCACCTAGCTCCCTAAATTCTGATTCCCAGACCGCTTCACCCTTCCTACCAAGGTCATTCCTAGTAACATAGACATGACCTTTGACTGCTCACTGTCCCCGAGACGAATGTCCTGCAGACACCATTATATTCTTACCCCGACAATCCTGGAATTACAGAAATACTGACACCTTCTTTAATTTCCTGACTCCCCTGTGACTATTGCTCCTCCTTCCTTTTCCCTCCCCTCCTGCACAGTCAGGCTGCTTGTGGTGCCGCAGACATGGCTCCGACAGCCCTCCCCTGAACAGCCCGCACCTTCATCAGCTTCCAAACCAGGAAACTGAATTGGGAGGGAGATATCAGGATATTCTTCCATTCCCTGAATGTTTCTCTTCGATTGTCTCGTCCCCTATTCCCTTTCTTCTTCTTGGCTGTCATGTCTGCAGGGTGATCTGCTCTCTGTGTGAGCTATTCACCTAGCTCCCAGCATCACAGATGTCTCACAGTGTCTCTCGTCACTATCTGAGCTCCAAGACCCAGTGTTCATCTAGGACACGAGCAGGGGCTATGACTTCCCAACGTAACAGAACATATTTTCCACTTAACAAACATGTCTTGTTTGCATTTTAAGATGCAACATGTCTAGAGTAACTTAATTACTTAGAATTAAATTAATATCAGGGAAAAAAAACAATATGGTTAACTCCCTTGTACAACTGTGGCTTACTGAGGGTAATATATATATATTGGCTCAGAATTTCACTTCTCCCTCTTATTTCTGAGTTCAACCCTTATTTCAGAAGTTGAAAAAATAAATTTGCTAACTTCTATCAATTTACTGACAGTCGCTAATAACGGTGTATTATCTGCCAATGAATTTACAGCCTTTTCTGTGAAGGCTCTTGTACTTCTTCCAAACTCAGTGCAGGCCCGTCCCAGCAGCAGAAAGTTATCTGTGTGACTCCCAGGTACGTGTAATCCTACAGCTCCCACTCCACTCTGCTCCCTCACACGGTCACCATCTCTGTGACTCCCAGGTACGTGCAATTCTCCAGCTCCCACTCCATTCTGCTCCCTCACAGGGTCACCATCTCTGTGACTCCCAGGCACAATTAGGCCATGAACCTCAGTACTGATTTATATACTCAAACTTTGCTGCCTCTGTAAATCTCAGGTATGAGTGAGCCTCACGCATTTGCTCCAATTTGCTCCGTCACATGGTCACTCCCTCTGTGACTCGGTGCTGATTTCGAGCCTCCTGCTCTGCTGCTTCTCCAACTCCGATTCCTAGTTGACCTCGATCCTCGCTACTGATTAAAGTTCTCCCGCTCTGTGTTGCTGTCTCTCAGGTTCTCTCCCTTTGTGATTCCCAGGTAATGGTAGTCCTCGAGCCTCAGCTAAGATTTATAACATCCCAGTCTGTACTGCTCTCTTATAGGATCGCTGTTGTGCCTGGAAGACAGTGTGAAAGAGGAGGATTAGACAGAGCAGAGGGTGTTACAGTGATTGAGCGAGGTATGTGGGATGAAACAAGTTATCTGGGGAGCTAGGCAGATCTGCAGTGTCGAAAGCAGGTCATTGGAAGATACAGTGAGAGTTGCAGACACTGAAGAAGGTGAAGGAAGTAAAGATAGTAGCTTGTTCATGACAGAGCTATGTAGAGTCAAAAGTGTTTTTTCTGTGCTGCTTACAGATTTGTGTAGACTTCAACAAATACAAATTGAGAGCCAGCAAGTGTTGTATGGTACTGGAGACTGTTGGATGTTACAGAGCGAGAAGACTTGCAGTAACTGGGGGGAGTATAAACTTTTGGAGCACTGGTGGTGTTCAAGGACCCTCAGGACATAAGGAGGTGCAGAGAATGTGAGCATTCCAAATAGTGGGATTGTGGGGCCTGGAAGTCCCGAGATGGATAAGGAGGATGAAAAGTTCCAATTTACCACACGCAACCATTGTAATTATAGAGATTTAAGGAAGGGAGCTTGTGCTGTCATTGATTACAGTTATATGGAGAGTTACAGAAATTGAAGGGGTTACAAATTTAAAAAGGGACAGATTTTAGGTGATCAGAAATTTAAACAAGAATAAAGAAATTTTAGAGATCTCTAACACAGATGGGAATGGAAGAGGTGAGATAGTGTGAAGAACTATAAGAGTTATAAGTCGGGGAGGATGTCAGATATAAAAGGGAGTGCTGCATTGTCTGTGTGCAGTTGGAGACATGAGGAGTGTTGTAGCGCCTGCTGGAGGCTACATGGATAACAACAGTTCCAACGGCTGGTGCAGTGTCTCAGGAAGGCAGCTCACCACCACCTTCTCAGGGACCACTCAAAATCAATAATAAATGCTGGTCCAGCCAACAAAGCTCATGTTCACCAATGAATGAAGGAATAAAAGATCTACAAGTAGCACTGAGGTCACTCGAGCAGGCCCTTTCAACAGCACTTCATAAACCCGGAACCACTATACCCTGGAAGGACAGGAGCTCCAGGTGCATGGAAACACCTGCATTTCCAAGGGGCACTCCAAGGCACGCTCCATCCTCCCAGCACTGTGTCTGCCCCTACACCCAAAGGACTGCAGTGGTTTAGGAAGGCAGCTCCCCACCACCTTCTCCAGGGAATTACAGATGGGAAGGTAATGGTGAAACTCTGCTGTTTACAGCCAGACAGAAAAATAAATCCAGCAGTGGGTGTGAAATGAAATTTCCGTTTCAGTACAACTTGCTGAGCATGGATAGAGGATTTGTCTGATTGGCACAAGGCAGAGAGTGTGAAGAAAGGGATCTTTTTCACGACGGGAACTGGTGATGGGGGAGCTCCGCAGGGGTCAGTGTTGGGACGACACTCAACATGTTATTCATTCAGAGTCTGGACAAAGGATGTGAAGGGGTAAGAGAAATGGGTTTCCAATAAAGATTTCAGGGATGAAATTCGTGTGATATGAGGAGCAGGTGAAGTCTCTGGGTCTGCACTTGATGAAGTTTCAGAGGCGGCGGCAGAATCTCATTCAAACTTACAGAAAACTGAGGGGCCTGGATGGAGTGGACGTGGGCAAGATGTTTCCACGAGCAGGAGAGACTAAGGGCCAAGGGCACAGCTTCAGAGTGAAGGGACGACCCTTTAGAATAGAGATGTGGAGGAATTTATTCAGCCAGAGGGTGATGGATCTGTGGAACTCACTGCCTCATGGGGCTATGGATGCGAATTGATTCAGTGTATCTTACTCAGAGATAAGCAGGTTCTGGATGAATAAGGAGATCAAGGGTTACAGGGAGTGAGAGAATGGAGTTGAGAAACAATTCATACACAATCGAATAGTGGAATAGACCTGATGGATTGAATGGTCTAATTCTATCCCTATACATGATGGTCTTATGGACTGCGCTTATTCCATAAGTTTCTAAGTGTGCAGTTAGTATTTCTGGCATATCGTTTAACATACATTCCAGCACTTTCGTGATTATTGCTGTCAGCTCTTGGTTTCAGATCAACTGCAGAACGCTACGCTATGGCGTAACTTGGGAATCCTGGTGTATAAATCTCAGAAAGGTAGCATACAGGGACAGCAGGTCATGGAGAATGTAAATGGAATGCTGGCATTGATTTCAAAGGGAATGGAGAATAAAAATAGGGAAGGCTTGTAATAAATATAGAGGACTCCTGTCAGCCCACAGTGAGAATACTGTGAACAGGTTTGGTCCCATATCTGGAGGGAAAATGCCCTTGCATTGGAGGCAGCCCAGAGAAGTTTCACCAGACTGATCTTCAAAATGGAGGGATATTGATAAGAAGACGTGGAGAGGTTGAACTTGCAGTCGTTAAAATTTAGAAAATGTGGTAAATTTATTGATACACCAAAGATTCTTGTGTTCTTACAGATTCGGTCCTGAGACATTGTTTCACTGAGCAAGGATCTGTAACTGGAGATGAAGAGGAATACAGATACCAGAGAAGCTAACAGAGAAAAGCTGGGCTGTAGAGACTGGAGGATGTTACAGAGTTCGATGATTTGAGATCACTGTTACTGGTTTGAGATCAGGTGGTTGTCGGACTGAAAGATGTCAAGTAGAGTTACAGGATTATCAGTTCTGAAGGATTTACAAACGGGAGGAATATAGGGACTAGAGATTACACAGTAGTAGTTGGAGCTACAGAACTTTTAGAGAAAGGGAGTGTTATAGGCACTGGAGAGTAGACAGATGGGGTGGTATTTGGAGCTACAGGAGTTTATAGAGGAAGGGAGGATTGGAGAGACTGGAAAGTACACAGGTAGGGGTGGTAGTTGGAGCTGCAGGAGTTTATAGAGACCGGGAGGATTGTTGGTGCTGGTAATTACATTGACATGGATAATAGTTGGAGCTGCAGGAGTGAGTGAGATACGGAGGTTTGAAGGGGCTGGATCAGTTCGCACAGCCAGGGAGAAATGTAGGGATTGGAGGAGCCAGAGATACTGAGTGTTGTCGGGCTGCAGAAATTCAGAGAGTTACTGAGGACTGTGAAGGCAGGTTTACAGCATTCCCATCAGTTACACAGAGATGTGGAGTGCTGTTCTGGAGGGGGTTACAAAAATCAAGAGGGTTGCAGATACTGAATATTACAAAGACAGTGAGCTGTAGTATTTGAGGAGGTTACTGCGACAGGATGCGTTGAGGAGTTGGAGGCTGCTACAGGTGTTAAACATGTTGCAAGGGATCAAAACCTTACATCGAGCGGGGGATTGGAAGCTCTGGAGAAAAAAATGAGAATTGCAGTAACTGAAGAATATCAGAGATGGGGAGTAACATATGAGTTAGAGGAGTGATAACATGAGATGGGCTGTATTCAATGGAGTCAAGGAAGATGCAGGGAGATCTGAAGAGACTACAGGTGATCAAAAGGACAGTGAGGCTTCTCTGTGCAGGATTGGGGCAGTTTACGCAGACAGGGAGTATTTTATGGAATTGAGCTACTTCCAGAGATTGAGAGAGTTGTATAGAATTGAGGAAAGAACAGAGATATGGAAGGCTGTAGTTAATGAAGACTTTTGTTGATGTCAGATGCTGAGGTTCTGGAAAGAATATGGACCGGAAAGCTGTACAATCTGTCAGAGTTTACAGCGACAGGAACAGCAATAGATCCTGAAGACACAAATACAGATAGGGAGTATTGCAGACACTGGAGGAGGTTTCTGCTTTAGGGATGGTTGTCGGGGAGTGTAACGTTTACACAGATAGGTGTGTAAGAGTTGGAGAAGGTTATCGATATGATTAGATTGGTGGGGAGACCGGAGGATCTTACATTGACAGGGCGGGTGATAGCGACAGGACGATGTTACAGAGATAGTAAGTCTTGTAGAAACTGATCGGGAGAGTCACAAGCATTGGAGCTGGTTCCACAGCTCGGGGGTTTTACCGGGAACTGAGAGGATTACTCAGATAGGGAGGTGTGTAGGATGTCCACATTTTCAGAGTGTTTCAGGAATGGAAAAGGTTACACAGTTAACGAGGGATGTTGGAGCTGTGGGAGTTCACAGAGACTCGGAGGTTTGAAGGGGTTGGGGCTGATTATGGATAGAGGGATATATTTAGGGGCAGTAATATGGAACGCAGAGGGAGAGTTTAGATTAGATTCCCTACAGCATGAGAACAGGTACTTCGGCCCAACAAGTCCACACCAACTCTCCAAAGAGTAATCCACCCAGACCCACTTCTCTCCGACAATGCACCTAACACTATGGACAATTTAGCATGGCCGATTCACCTCACCTGCACATCTTTGGACTGTGGGAGGAAACTGGAACACCTGGAGGAAACCCTCGCAAACACAGGGAGAAGGTGCAAACTCCACACAGGCAGACAGTCACCTAACGCTAGAATCGAACCTGGGTCCCTGGCACCATCGCTCACCACTGAGCCACCGTGCTGCCTAAATTGCAGAATTACACAAAGAGAGAGTGTTTGAGGTGCTGGGAGGACTGTAGGGAGTGGACGAGCAAACAGAGATGTGGAGTGCTGCTGTGGCTTGAAAAGGGTCTGGAGGTGTTCATATCGGTAAGGAGGTTGGGAGAAGGTTACTGTGGTCGTGTGGTGCGATAGGCCAGGAGGCAGGAGTGTTATAGGGCCTGCAGAAGGTTACAGTGATATCATGTTTTCTTGGGGCTTGAGGAAAGTACAGGTGGGTATTTTGCTCCAGGCTGGAGGATTTTACAGAGACGACGTTACTGTAAGTATTGTGCAAAGCTACAGAAATGGGAATTATTGTACTGAGTGCAGGATGAGATTACTGAGATTGGGCATGTTATCGACATTGGAGCAATTTACATACAGGGAGAGTCGTCAGCATCGGAGTAGGGTTCAAAGAAACAGCGGGAATTTGGGAGGGGTGGAGTTTACAGAAATAGGAAAATTTCTGGGAATTACAAGCATTCAAGACATTGGCTCAAACAAGTTAGACCGAAAGGCATGTTTCCTTGCTGTATGACTCTATCACATAACAATAGATATCGTGAGAAGGGAATATAGAACAGAAAGATCCTGTTTCAATACTATCTCCTTGAGGGAGGCCTGCTTTCCCCTCTGTTGTACTGATCCTCACTACGACAGCTCAGGCCTGGATTGATAACTGTCAACTTACTATATTGACATAGGAACATTCAGTACAGCAGAGATGAAAATTAACAAGAGGTGGGGATTGAGACTGGGACCATCATGCTCTGTGTTCATGCTTCAACACTGTATCGATGTCATGTCTTCTGGACCAAAGTTCGATCCCTTAAATATACTCTGCTCTGTTCACTGTGAGTGATCTTAACTCGCTGCAGGATTTACTGAAGGCTCCAGATCTCACTCTCCATCTCTCTGGCTGACCAACTGTCTTCAGTGTGGTGATGGATGAGACAGGAATTGGGAATTCTGTTGAGTCAAGAGCATCCTGAGTATCTACAGGAGATAGAGAAACAGGCAGAATGGGAAATTAGACTGATGCAGTGAGGGTTACACAGGGAGAATGGCACTAAGTCCCACAGAGATCTGGAAAATCCCAGTCTCCATCCCTGGTCTGTGTTGCCTCATCTCCCTGGAGTGGAGAATTCTGTTGGCTCAGGATCTGGAGTAGCTGCAAAAGGTGCAGTCACCGGCATCAATTAGACCCTCACAGTGACAGATACCACATGGAGGGAGACTGAGTGATATCACCAGAGTGCAGGAAGGTATCAGGATCAAATCACAGTCAGGAAGAAGGTGCACTGAGAGCAGTACTCAGGGATGAGGGAGCTCTCAGTAGACCAGGGAATGACCTCGTGTTACTCTCACTAGACTGTTAATCCAGAATTTAATGCCAGAGTCAGGGATACACATCTAACCGCTTAATAATACCCTTTCAGTAAACAAATCTGTTATACGCTGCCAGTCTGGCCTACATATGAATCCAGAACTAGGGCAATGGGATTGACGCTCAAATGCCCACTGTAATGATCTGACAAGCCACTCAGCTCTAAGGCTGGTCAGGGTTGGCATGCGATTAAGGGCCAGCCAGAGACAGCAACATCCCATGAGTGATTTAAAATCAACTCTGCTGGGAGCAGTGTCCTTGCCAAACATGTCGGTAGGTTTATAGGCAGGGCTTTAAACTGACAGAGAGGATGCAGGGACAGGCTTCAGGTCAATGGAGATTTCCAAATCCAAAGAGAAAATGTGAAGCCTCAGAACAGCATGGGAATGTGGCTGAAGACAAGCAGAAAGGAACAGGAAAGGACAGAATTTAACTAAAACTGTACATCAATGAATTGGTTTGTGACAGGACATTGTGGGGAAGAGGAAATTATAATGTTGTTTTCATTTGGAATGGACAAAGTACCTGCAATATGGCAATAGCCTTGTGACACAGAGATAAATGAGACTTAGTCACCAGACAGACGTGATTACAGGGTGAACAAAAGGTGGAACATAAATATTCAACAGTAATCAACCTTACAGGATCACAGGCAGAATGGAAAAGCAAGATGGGAACCCTGACACTAATGGATAACAAAGGCATTACAGAGAAAGCATTTGGCCTCAGATTATGCAGCTGAATCAGCCTGAATGCGAATTCTGGGCGCTATGTGTCAAAAACACAAGCAGGAGAACAGTTTATATGCTGATAAAAACAATGACTGCAGATGCTGGAAACCAGATTCTGGATTAGTGGTGCTGGAAGAGCACCGCAATTCAGGCAGCATCCAACGAGCAGCGAAATCGACGTTTCGGGCAAAAGCCCTTCATCAGGATTAAAGGCAGTTAGCCTGAAGAGTGGAGAGATTAGCTAGAGGAGGGTGGGGGTGGGAAGAGAGTAGCATAGAGTACAATGGGTGAGTGGGGGAGGAGATGAAGGTGATAGGTCAAGGAGGAGAGGGTGGAGTGGATAGGTGGAAAAGAAGATAGGCAGGTCGGACAAGTACGAACAAGCCAAGGGGACAGTGCTAAGCTGGAAGTTTGAAACGAGGATGAGGTGGGGGAAGGGGAAATGAGGAAGCTGTTGAAGTCCACACTGATGCCCATAGGTTGAAGTGTTCCGAGGCGGAAGATGAGGCGTTCTTCCTCCAGGCGTCTGGTGGTGAGGGATCGGCGGTGAAGGAGGCCCAGGAACTACATGTCCTCGGCAGAGTGGGTGGGGGAGTTGAAATGTTGGGCCACGGGGCTTTTTGGTTGATTGGTGCGGGTGTTTCGGAGATGCTGCCTTGCAGTATTTCATTGCTCATCCCTGCATTAAACAGGAATTCATTAGAAATTGTAGCAAAGCTGGTGTGATATTTTTTGAAGACGTCAATCTTTGTATAATCTGGGACAGACACATTGGCAACAGTGATATTATCCGAGATCCTCCTTGAATGTTTTGTCTGTGTTTCTTTGAATAACGCATTGTGCAAATAGCTACGGATGTAACAATCTCAGATCGACCGTTGGGTGATGAAGCTGAATGAATGAGTAACAAGACACCGAGATCCTCAAAGAAATTATACCGGAATTCAAAGAGATTATGACATTTTAAAGTGACCATAAAGCACACCCCAGCATCAGTACCAAAGACCATTATATGATTTTGAGAGAGAACTGACCAAGGTAAACAGGGGAAACAGACTGAAATGTCAGTCTGTAAAGGAACAGTGGAAAACATTTAGAGCCAGACAATCCTAGAGACGTACAGCACATAAACGGACCCTTCAGTCCAACTCGTCCACGCCGACGAGATATCCTTTCCTAATCTCGTCCCATCTGCCAGCACTTGGCCCATTTCCCACTAAACCCTTTTTATTCATATACCAATCCAGATGCTTTTTTAATGCTGCAATTCTACCAGCCTCCACCACTTCCTCTCGCAGTACATCCCATACATAACCACACTCTGCGTGAAAAGGTTGCCCCTTAGGTCCCTTTTAAATCTTTCATCTCTCACCTTAAACCTACGCCCTCCATTTCTGGTCTCCACCACCCCAGGGAAAAGACCTTGTCCGTTTGTCCTATCCATGCCCCTCATGATTTTATAAACCTCAAGAATGTCACCCCTTAGCCTCTGACGCTCCAGGGAAAAGTCGAAGTCGTTTCAGCCTCTCCCTGTAGCTCAAATCCTCCAATCATGGCAACATCCTTGTAAAGCTTTTGTGAACACTTTCAAGTTTCACAACATCCTTCCAATAGGAAAAAAACCAGAACTTCATGCAATATCCCAAAAGTGGCCTAACCAGTGAGCTGTACAGCTGCAACATGACCCCCAAACTCCTAGAATCAATGCTCTGACCAATAAAGGAAAGCATTCCAAAGACCTTCTTCACTATCCGCTTACCTAGGTAACACTTATGGGGGCATGGGTGTGGACATGGATTGGACGGTGGGTGTGGTGGGCGGGGGGCGGTGTTGAACGGGTTTGAGGACGGGCTGAGGGTGATGTAGGATGTGTCTGGGAGTTGGGGGCAGGCGGCGAGTGGAGGGTGGTGTCAGACGGTTTTGGGGGCAGGATTCGCTGTTGGGTCGGTTTGGGGGGGCGACGTTGAGAGTCGGGTGGGGGCGGTGTTGGATGGGTTTGGAGGCGAGCGGGGTGTGTTTTTGGGGTCTGACAGGGTGTGGGGTCTCGCTCATGGCTTGCTGCTACCTAGTCACCTGAACAGGGAGCAGACTGGACTGAAAACTCCGAGCCCCAGAGGAAAGGTATTGAATTGATTAACCGAATAATCAATTATCTGAACGAAATAGTGCCCGCCCATCTAGTTCAGATAATCGAGGTTCCTCTGTAAACCATCTGGACTATACCCTAGTGTCGTGTGAGTTTTACCTTCACCCAATCAACCCCTGCTCGATCCTGCTGAATGGCCCCAATATTGGCCCAGTCCCAGTTTAAGACCTAAACCTGTCAACCTGCCTAATCTTTTTCCACAACTATGTTAAAACAAAGACAGATGTTGTGACTGGACGCAATGTGCTCTCCGACTGATACTTCAGTCACTTGCCCGACCTTGTTTTCTGAGGAGAGGTCCAGTGTTGCACCTGCCTGAGTAGCGTAGAGCCCTCTACGTCTTGACTGAGGAAACTTTCTTGGACACATTTTACAAATTCCACCCAGTAACGGCCTTTTACACTCTGGGTGACCCAGCCAATCCAGGGGAAGTTAAAATCTCCATCCAATACTACTCTATTATTTTTATAGGTACCTGCAAACTCACTACACATTTGCTCCTCTCGTACCCGCTGGCTATTTGAGGGTCTAGAACATGATCCCAGCAGACTGACCATCCCCTCTTTGTTTCTAACTTTTAAAGTTATGGCCTCATTTGATGACTGCTTAACAGAATTGTCTCGATGCACAGGTGTCATGTCGCTCCGAATCAAAAGGACAACTCCCCCCCACTCACTTACATGTCCTTCTGTCACTCCTGTAGTTTCTTTATCCTGGAACACTGAGCTGCCAGTCCTGCCCTTCTCTCAGCCATGTTTCTGTTATGGCTATAATATCCCAGTCCCCAGAGCTAGTCAGGCCTCGTGTGTTGAAATAAATGCACGTTAAATCAGTAGTCTTTTCCCTCCCTCGACTGTGCCCCTGGATATCCTGAATAGGTAACTTGCTCTTGATGGCTGCTGTATTTCCCCTGACACTTTGATGGTCCCTCTCTCACTCACAGTCTCAACTCCCTGCCTAACTAGTTTAAATCCTCCTGGGTAACAGGACCCCATCCCTTTGTCTACCTCTGTCATGTGGACCGATGTGCACAATGACCTCTGGATGTTCACCCTCCCCCTTCATAATGTTCAATAACGACATCCTTGACCCTGGTACCTGGGAGGCAGCACATCATCCCGGGGTCTCTTCTGGAGCCACACAGTCTCCTGTCTGTCCCCCTCACAACTGTGCCTCCTATCAGTATCACGATCATTACAGAGGATCCGGCAAACAGAGACTGGGAGTAACTCCCTGTAGTTGGGTCCATATTAGGAAAGTGGAGTATTTTAAAGTGATGCAGTGAGAACAAAGGGCCAGTGTGCTCCTTGAAGAGTGAATAGTAAAGGCAGCAAGTCCAGGGAATACTGATCAAGTGATATCGTGAGTCTGATAAAGAAAATACAGTGCAATAAAATCAGGTGAAGCCCTTCACATGTGTAGAGAGTGCAAGGGGATTGTGGAAAATGAGGGACAAACAATGGTCATGAAATATATTTGGCAGATACAATTGCGGAAAAGCCACAGGTATTTTATCAGCATCGTGAGAGTAAGAGGATTCCCAGCGAAAGAGGAAGGCCTGTGAGAAAACAAAGGAACAATATGCATGGAGTCAGAGAAAGCAGGTGAGGTCTTCAATGAATACTTCTCATCTGAATTCACACAGGAGAAAGGAATTGTAGCCGGGGATTTCAGTTGGGATAGTGAGGTTCCAGAACATGTTAAGATAAAAAAAGAGGAGGTATTAAATTTTTTCACAGGCATAAAGGTGGAGAAATCTCAAGTGCCCAATGAAATGTATAGAACATAGATACAACATAGAACAATACAGCACAGAACAGACCCTTCGGCCCACGATGTTGTGCCGAACATTTGTCCTAGCTTAAGCACCTATCCATGTACCCATCCAATTCACGCTTCAAGGTCATCAATGATTCTGACTTTGCCACTCCCACAGGCAGCATATTCCATGCCCCCACCACTCTCTGGGTAAAGAACCTACCGCTGACATCCTCCCTATACCTTCCACCATTCAACTTAAATTTATGTCCACTTGTAACACTCTGTTGTACCCGGGGAAAAAGTTTCTGACTGTCTACTCTATCTATTCCTCTGATCATCTTATAAACCTCTATGAGATCACCCCTCATCCTTCACCGTTCCAATGAGAAAAGGCCGAGCACTCTCAACCTATCCTCGTACGACCTATTCTCCATTCCAGGCAACATCCTGGTAAATCTTCTCTTCACCCTCTCCATCGCTTCCACATCTTTTCTAAAGTGAGGCGACCAGAACTGCACACAGTACTCCAAATGTGGCCATACCAAGAGCCTGTACAGCTGCAACATCACTTCACAACTCTTGAATTCAATCCCTCTGCTAATGAACACTAACACACCATAGGCCTTCTTATAAGCTCTATCCACCTGATTGGCAACTTTCAAAGATCTATGAACATAGACCCCAATATCCCTCTGCTCCTCCACCTTACTAAGAATCCTACCGTTAACCCTGTATTCCGCATTCTTATTTGTCCTTCCAAAATGGACAACCTCACACTTGACAGGGTTGAAATCCATCTGCCCCTCCTCAGCCCAGCTCTGCATCATATCTAAGTCCATTTGCAGCCGACAACAGCCCTCCTCACTGTCCACAACTCCACCAATCTTCGTATCATCTGCAGATTTACTGACCCACCCGTGGACTCCCTCTTCCAAGTCATTAATAAAAATTACAAACAGCAGAGGACCCAGAACTGATCCCTGCGGAACTCCACTTGTAACTGGGCTCTCGGCTGAATATTTATCATCTACCACCACTCTCTGACTTCGACCAGTTAGCCAGTTTTCTATCCAATTGGCCAAGTTTCCCTGTATCTCATGCCTCCTGACTTTCCGCATGAGCCTACCATGGGGAACCTTATCAAATGCCTTACTAAAATCTATGTACACTACATCCACTGCTCTACCCTCATCCACATGCTTGGTCACCTCCTAAAAGAATTCAATACGACTTCTAAGGCAAGACCTACCTCTCACAAATGCGTGCTGGCTGTCCCTAATCAAGCAATGTCTTTCCAGATACTAATAAATCCTATCCCTCAGTACCCTTTCCATTACTTTGCCTACCACCGAAGTAAGACTAACTGGCCTGTAATTCCCGGGGTTATCCCTATTCCCTGTATTGAACAGGTGCACAACATTCGCCACTCTCCAGTCCCCTGGTACCACCCCCGTTGACAGTGAAGACGAAAAGATCATTGCCAACGGCTCTGCAATTTCGTCTCTTGCTTCCCACATAATCCTAGGATATATCCCCTCAGGCCTGGGGGTTTTGTCTATCCTCAGGTTTTTCAAAATGCCCAACACATCTTCCTCCCTAACAAGTATCTCTTCTAGCTTACCAGGCCTTTTCACACTCTCCTCTTCAAAAATATGGTCCCTCTCGTTTGTAAATGCTGAAGAAAAGTAATCATTCAAGACCTCTCCTATCTCTTCCGACTCAATGCACAGTCTTCCACTATTGTCCTTGATCGGTCCTACCCTCGTTCTCGTCATTCTCATGTTTCTCACATACGCATAAAATGCCTTGGAGTTATTCTTGATCCTACCCGCAAAAGATTTTTCATGCCCTCTCTTAGCTCTCCTAATCCCTTTCTTCAGCTCCCTTCTGGCTATCCTGTATCCCTCCAACGCTCTGTCTGAACCTTGTTTCCTCAACCTTATGTAAGCCTCCTTCTTCCTCTTTACAAGACATTCAAACTCCCTCGTCAACCAAGGTTCCCTCACACGGCCATCTCTTCCCTACCTGACGGGTACATACATATCAAGGACACGTTGTATCTGTTCCTTGAAAAAGTTCCACATTTCCACGACATCCTTCCCTGACAGCCTATGCTCCCAACTTATGCTCCTCAGATTCTGTCTTACAGCACCGTATTAACACTTCCCCCAATTGTAAAACCTACCTTGTTGCAGTCAGCTATCTCTGTCCATAACCAAGTTGAAAGTCACAGAATTGCGGTCACGATCACCAAAATGTTCATCCATTAACAAGCCCATCACTTGTCCTGGTTCGTTACCAAGTACCAAATCCAATATGGCCTCCCCTCTGGTCGGACAATCTACATACTGTTAGAAAAGCTTCCTGGACACACTGCACAAACACCGCTGCCGGTATACCAGGCTGCTATGACATTCAGAGGAGGACATCTGCCCATCCTCACGTGGTCTCCACGACATAGTCACAGCAAAGTATTTGCATCCCAATTACTCTCTTCAAAGGCCAAGCAAGTTACTCAGTTCAAGGGCAGATATGACTGGGCCAGAAAGGCTGGTCAGCCAGAGACACCCACATCCCATGCCTCATTTAATAAATAATCCATTCGGATGGTCCCACTGGAACTTTGCTGGGACCAGTGTCCTGGCCGATCATGTCAGTAGGTTTATGGACAGGGCTTTAAACTGACAGAGAGAATGTTGGGACAGGGCTCAGGTGAAAGGAACTTTCCAAATCCAAAGAGAAAAGGTGAACAATTGAACAGCATGGGATGTGTCTGAAGACAAGCAGAAAGGAACAGGATGGGACAGAGTTTAACTAAAATTGTACATCAGCGAAAAGATTTGTGACAGAAAATTGTGGAAAAGAGTAAGTTATGTTTTTTCAATGGACAACGTCACTGTAATAAGGTAGATGGATTTCTGACACAGAGATAAAAGAGATTTAGACACCAATGAGACAAGGATACAGGGTAAACAAAAATATTCAATGGTTCACAATCTTGTGGAAGCTCAGGAAAAATGGGAAACACTAAAAATAATGGATAACAAAGGCATTACAGGGAAAGCATTTGGCTGCAGATTATGAAGTAGAGTCAGTCTGAATGTAAATTACTACTTGCCAAGGACGCAAGCAGCAGAACAGTTTTAGCCACTGAACAGTATTCCATTGCTCATCATTGCATTACACAGGGACTCGTTGGAATTTTTAAACAAAGGCATTGTGATAATTTTGGAAAACTTCAATATTTGTATAATCTGGGACAATCACACGGTCAACATTGATATTGGAAGAGGAGTTCGGTTAATGTTTTTTTCAGTGTTTCTTTGAAACACACGTTGTTCAACTGGCTAGAGACATAACTATTGCAGAGCGACCGTGTAATGAAACTTAGTGAATGAGTCATGCCACCGTGAGAGATCCTCAGGACAAAAGGGATCACACTAGATTATGAGGCTGAGAAGATCCCCAAAAAAGTACTTAAAATCCTGAAGTGAGAGAGTATTTTACGAGTAAATGTTAAATAGATTGCAAAGGGTATGCTAGCAGGAGGAGGGCAGTGGGAAGGGGAACCATTGTCAGGGTTTATTGACACAATAGGAACAGGGAGAGGTGAAGGTGCTGTCGGTGGTGAGAGTGTTAGAGAGAGGGGTCAGGGTCTGAACGGTGTTACAAAGCCAGTACGGATTGCTGCAGCTGGAGGTGTTTGCAGAGGTTGGGAGGGACATATGTATTTTTATTTATTCATTCATGGGATGTGGGTGTCACTGATTGGACTAACATTCTTTGACCCAACTGCTAATTACCCAGAGGGTAGCTCAGAGTCAGCCATATTGCTGTGGGTCTGGAGTCAAATGCTGGTCAGACAAGGTTAGAATATTTAATGCCCTTCCTTAAAGGAAGTAAGTGACAAGAGGAGTTCTTCCTACTGATCAACAATATTTTTATGGTGGCCCCACCAAGGTCTTTTAAAGATACAACATGACATCCCAACTCTTACTCTTAATGCTCTCCCCAATGAAGGTAATCACACAAACGCCGGCTTCACCAATCTTTCTACCTGTGACATCACATTCAAAGAACTGTGTACCTGCATGGCTGGGTCTCTGACTGATAACACCACCCAGGGCCCGAACATTAACTGTACAAGTCCCAACCTGGTTTGTTTCACCAAAATGGAACACTTCACATTTATCTAATTAAACTCCATCTGCTATTCTTCATCCCACTATCCCAGCAGTACTGTCCATCCTGTTGTATCATAGATAACCTTCTTCACTGTCCACTTTACTACCAATTTCAGTGACACCCAAAATCCTTACCTACCAGGAAACCAATATTCCTATCCAAACCATTTATTCAAATGACAAATAACAGTGGACCCACTCCACGGCTCGTCACATGCCTCCAGTCAGAAAAACAACATGTCTCCCACCACCCTCTGTCTCTTACCATCAAGCAAATTTTGTATCCAGTTCACTAGCTCCTCCTGAATGCCATATCCTTTTTACACTGATCTGAGCTTATTACCCAATTTACCACACAGAACGTAGAACACAGAACAGTTCAGCCCAAGACCCTTCAGCCATGATGCTATGCCAACCTTTTATCCAACTGTAAGATCAAACTAACCTACATACCCTTCATTTTACTATTATCCATGAGTCTGTCCAAGAGTCTATTAAATGTCCCAGATGTGTCTAATTTTACTACCACCATTGGCAGTCCGTCCAACCACCTACCATTCTCTATCCTCTTATCCATCTTCCAATCACCTTAAAATTACACCCCCTTGTAATAGCCAATTATGGCATAGGAGGAAAAGTCTCTCACAATTCACACACTCTGTTTCTCTCATCACCGTGTTCACCTCTACCAAGTCACTCCTCACCTTTCTTCACTCGAATGAGAAAAGCCTTAGCTCCCTCAAACTTTCTCCATAACAAATGCCCTCCATTCCAGGCAGCATCCGGGTAAATCTCCTGTGTACGCTCTCTAAAGGTCGCACATCGTTCCTGTAAAGATGGGACGAGAACTGAACACAATATTCCAAGTGTGGCCTCACCAGGTCGCTATAAAGATGAAGTAAAACCTCGCGGCTCTTAAAATCGATCCCCTTGCTAAGGAAAGCCAACACAACATATGACGTTTTAACAGCCCTACCAACCTGCGTGGCAACTTTGAGGGATCTATGGACATGGACCCCATGATCTCTCTGTTCTTCCACAATGCCAAGTATTTTGCCTTTTAACGCTGTATTCAATATTCAGGTTCGACCTTCCAGAATGAATCACTTCACACCTTTCCAGATTGAACTCCATTTGCCACTTACAGCTCAGCTCTGCATCCTGTCAATGTCCCATTGCAACCTACAACAGCCCTCCACATTCCCCACCACTCCACCAACCTTCATGTTATTGGCAAACTTACTAACCCACTCTCCAACATCCACATCCAAGTCATTTACAAAAATCACAAAAACCAGAGTCCCAGTGCTGATTGTTACAGAACAACACTGGCCACTGATCTCCAAGCTCAATTCTGTCCATCTGCCGCCATACTCCGTCTTCTCTGGGCCATCCGATCGTGCATTCAGACAGACAGATTTCCCTGTATCCCAATCATCCTTCTTTTCTGAATGAGCCATCAACGTCTTCTAACATATACTCAAAGAATTCAATAAGGTTTGTGAGGCATGACCTGACCCCTCACAAACCCATACTGACTGTCTCTAATTTAACTATGGTTTTCCAAGTAGTCATAAATCCTTTCTTCACGGTCCTCGCCAATAGTCTGCACACCACAGACATGAGACCAAATCTGTATTTTCCAGAATTCTACCTCCGTAACATGGTCCAGACGCTACAAATCTTCTCTCCTCTGCCATGTTCCCCAGAAGGGCACTGGAGGGTGGTGGGGATTACAGTGTCAGGGAGGGATATCAGGACAGGAGGATTTTGCAGACATTAGGAGGGTTGCAATGCCAAAAGGAGACTTCAGTAATTGTGAGGTTTCATGGTGATGAAGGCATTTGAGGAGGGAGGGAGGGAGGGAGGACAGTAGGGAAATGAGAGGTTTCACAGTTTAGGTGTTTTGTTAGGACTGCGAGAGGTTACTGAGTTGGGGAGGGTGTAAGCACTGGTGGATATTACATAAACATGTGGTTTTGGTTGCAATGCAGGAAGAGGATTCAGGAAGCCGGAGAGTATGTGGTCTGAACGAGGTTACACAAATGGGAAGAGTTGTCAGGAGTGCAGGTGTTTACAGAGATAGCAATGGTCTGATCTGGAGCAGAGGACCCAGACTGGGAGGGATGTGGGGACTGGAGGTGGTTTCACGGGGAGGGAGGACCATAGAGCCACAGGAGGTTACAGAAATGTGGAGAGCTGTAGGGCTGACAGGGGTTCATGGAGTTGGAAATGTTGGGAGGGATAGAGAAGTTTACAGGGATAAGGACTTGTGTAGGACAGGGCTGGATTACACAGACAGGGACTGTTTTAGGGAGCTGAGCAGATTACAGAGATAAAGATGTTTGTATCATCTGGTGGAACAAACAGATATGGAGGGTAGTCGTGACAGAAGATGTTTATAGATATAGGAAGGCTTAGGTTCTGGGGGTTATTTAGACATGGAGGCTGTGGAATCAAGATTGCTTTTTGAGAGAATGGGTTGCAAGTTTGGTTGGAGACAGTTTCACAGATAAGGGAGCATAGCACAAACAGGAGGAAGTTCCTGAGGTAGGGAGGGTTCGAGTGTAGAGTGATGTTTACACAGATGGGGGTAAGAGCTGGAGAAGGTTATGGAGATGAGTAAATGTTTGGAGATACAGAAGGAACTTATATTGACAGGGTGGGTGATAGTGACGGGAGGATGTTACATTGTTAATGAGTCTTGTAGGAACAGGATCGGGAGACGCACAGGCATTGGAGTGGGATGTTCAGATCGGGAGTGTTGCAGGGACCGGAGAGGATAACACAGATCGGAATGGTGGTAGGGTCTCCACAGACTGATGGCGTTTTAGGGACTGGAAGAGGTTTGGTAGATAGGGAGGGCTGTAAGAGCTGCAGGAGCTTATGGAGAGTTGAAGAGTTGGAGCAGTTCACAGAGGGAGGGTTCTCCGACAGGAGTAGGTCACAGATAGTGAGGGTTGTGTGGCCGGAGAAAGTTAAAGAGAGGGGAGTTTTCGGGACTGGAAGAGGTTACACTGACAGGGTCAGATGAAGAGACTGTAGAAAAAATGCATGGAGAAGGTTACACAGATAGGGAGGGATGTAGGCACTGAAGCTGAATACACAGACATGGAGGGTTGTATTGTTAGACGGAGCTGAGTGGGATAGGGACTGGTGTAGGGATGCAGACAGATAGGGAAGGTTGTGTTTTTGGTGAAGGTTACACTGATACAGACAGTGTTAAAGAGTATTTAATGGACTACAGAGGAGCTCAGACAGAATGTATTATGGGGAGTGGAGGAGATTACAGACACAGAGATGGCTGTCGGTTTGAAAAGAGCTTCCACAGATCCTCAGTGTTGTAAGGCTGGAGGGAGGTTACAATAACAAGGGTTACCTACACTTCAGGACTTTTTTGACATAGAGAAAGTCTCAGAACGGGATTGTCAAAAGGATGTACAGACAGTCCAGATGGGTTTACAGAGATATAAATATGTTTGGGGTTTCAGGATGGGGCAGTGATTGGGAGTGATGTAACGAATGGCAATAGTTATAGAGAGGGTTCTAAAAGCAGGAAGAGGCAACAGTCATATCGATCGTGGTAAGGACTGGAGAAGCTTACTTCAGCAAGGAATGTTTTAGAAACTGTTGTAGATTACACATATAAGGAGAGTATTGGGGATGAGGCAAGGTTCAAGAGACAGGGATGGTTGACAGTACTGGACAATAACCTGAATAGAATCTCCACAGCCCAATAAGTCCACACCAACCCTCTAAAGAGCATCCTAACCAGACCCATCCCTCTCCCTGTCCAATAAACCTTGCATTCCTCATGGTGAACTCACCTAAACCACACTTGCCTGAAGACTACAGTCAATTTATGATGGCCAATCCACGCATCGTGCAAATGTTGGACGATGGCAGGAAACCAGAGCACCCGGAAGAAACCCACACAGTCGGGGGGAGAACATGCAAAGTCCATACAGACAGTCGGCCAAGGCTGGAATTGAAGCCAGGTTCCAGGCACAGTGAGGCTGATTATACAGAGCACTGCAGAGATTGGCTAGGTCACAAAGTTCACAAGGGTTTATTGGAACCGTATGAAAATATAGTCAGGAACTGGAGAAGCTTACATAGATGGTGTCCATGAGAGGGACTGGAGGAGGTTAACGCAATAGGGAGGGTTGTGCATTCTCTCGACAATTAGAGGTCGGGGCAGTTGGGGAGACTGGATGAAGTTAGTCATACTCAGAGTTGTACACACTCTGAGTAATGGCAGATGGAGTTTACTTCTGATCACTGTGAGGTAATGAACTGTGGGAAGTCTCATAAGTGAAGGATATACATCATGAAGGGTAGGTCCTCCTAGAGAACTGAGTAACACTGGGACCTTGGTGGGCAAGTCCCTGGATGTCTGACGGTGTCAGCACAGGTTGACAGGGTGGGGAAGGCACCTGAACTGGGGGCAGGAGGGGGACCCACATCTTGATGGGGCGAATTGTTAGAGCTGCTTGAGAGGATATAATCTAATCTGGCAGGGTGTTGCACCTTAAACAGTCATAAGGCCAGAAAGAAGATTGATGTTGGTGCACAAGTTGAAGACAGCAATTTCAGCAGACAAGGCAGGCAAGAACATGGCAGGAAATGGGGGAGGGGGAACTGATGATTAAACTGCATTTATTTCAATGCAAGGGACCTGACAGCTAAGGAAGATGAACTCAGGGCATGGATTGGAACATGGGACTGGGATATTATAGTTATTACAGAAACACAGCTGAGGGAGGGGCAGGGCTGGCAGTTCATTGTTTCAAGGTGGAGGTGCTACAGGAAGCATCGAAGGGGAGGCAAGAGAGGACGCGTGGTGGTGGGTTTTCATTGCATGAATCATTCCTAGAGAGGATATTCCTGTGGGATCACCCAGTGACGCTATGTTAGTGGAACTGAGAAAAAAGAATGGGTCATCATTCTGACACGATTGTCCTACTGAACCCGAATAATCCGTGGCAGACTGAGGAACAAACATATCAGGAGATCTCAAATATCAATCATAATAATAGGGCTGTTATGGTTGGGGTTTTTAAACTTTCCAAACCTAGACTGGGACTCCCAGTGTTCAGTGTTTGCAAGGGAGAATTTGGTAATTGAGTTCCAGAAAATTCCCAATCAATATGTAAATGGCCTGAAAACAGAAATGGGCAAAACCTGACTTCCCTTTGGGAGACAAGGTAGGAAAAGGGACTGAGATGTGAGTGGGAAAGAATTTTGCCAAAGTGACTCAAGTCTATTAGTTTGAAAATAGCGATGGAAAAGCACAGGGCTGGTCCACAGGTTCAAGTTATAAAATGGGGCCAGACTAATCTTGATAATATTAGCCAGGAACTCTCAAAAGGTGATTGGGGAGTCTATTTGCAGGGAAAGGGAAGTCTGGCAAGTGAGAATATTTTAAAAGTGAGATAAATTGAGCGATCAGCGCCAGCATGTTCCTGTTTGTGTGCAGCTCAATGCTGACAGCATTCGGAAACATTGGCTGTCCATTGAGGGTCTGGTCAAGGAAAAGGGGGCACATGTCAGGGATAGCCAGCTGGATCAAGGGAATCCCTGAGGATCACAGGGACTTTAGGAATACACTTTGGGTAGAAATCAGGATTGCAGAAAGTGTACATGCATTAGCCTTGGCAGAGAATGATAAGGAGAATCCAAAAGTGATTGTATAAATATATTGAGTAAAAGAGTAACTCGAGACAAAATGCTGTCCCTTAAAGATCAATGAGACCATTGATGTGTGGAACCGCAGGATACGGCTAAGACCTTAAACATATTTTTTACTCCAGAACTTACTGTGGACAAAGACTGGGGAACTCAAGGAACAAGAGTAATACGTTAGACCACATTTGGCGTTTTCTGCAATTCCAGTATCCCCGCTATAGGAATGATGCTGTGAAATTTGGAAGTGTTCAGAAAAGATTGACAAGATGTTGCCAGGTTTGTTGCTGAATAAGCTGGGGTTATTTTCCCTGGAGCATCAGAGACTGAGGGGCGACCTGACAGAGGTTTATATAAACATGAGGGGCATGGATTGGGCAAACATTCAAGGTCTTTTTCCAGGGGTTGGAGAGTCCAAAACTAGAGGGCATAGGTTTAAGATTAAAGGGTAAAGGTTTAAAAGGCACTGAAGGGACAGCTTTTTTATGCACACGGAGCTGAGACAGAAAGTAGCAGATAATGATACTATGACAACATTTAAGAGATATTTGGATGTGTATATGAACAATAAGGTTTTAGAAGTACATGGGCCAAATGCTGGTAAATGGGATGGATTTATTTACATCTTCTGGACAGCATTGACGAGTTGGACCGAAGGGTCTGTTTCCATGCTGTACATCTCTATGACTTGAAAAGAGTGCATGTTATAGAAGGTTTTAAAACACAAAGCTATGGAAAGCCTCAGGAATTGATTAAGTGTATCACAGAACATTGTGGAGCCCCGAGCAAAGATATTTGTGTCATTGATAGCCATGTGCGATGTGCTGGAAAGGCTGGAGGGTGGCATAGTGGACAGTGAAGACGTTGTAATCGAGGATAAAGCAGATGGCCCTCAGGACAACTCCATACAACCCTGTTACGGTGGACGTTGCAAGACGTATCAGATTGTGGACATAGATACCATATTACGCGTGGGAAAACCTCCCACCTTGTACATGGCAGGTACTCATGTAACTCAGCTAACGTAGTCTATTTTATACATTGCAGGCAAGAATGCCCGGAGGCATGGTACATTGGGGAAACCAAGCAAAGGCTACGACAATTGATGAATGGGCACCGCACAACAATCAACAGACAGGAGGGTTCCCTCCCAATTGGGGAACACTTCAGTAGTCCAGGACATTCAGTCTTGGACTTTCGGGTGACCATCCTCCAAGGTGGACTTCGGGACAGGCAGCAGAGAAAAAAGTGGCTGAGCAGAGGCTGATAGCTAAGTCCGGTACCCATAGGGAGGGCCTCAACCGGGACCGTGGGTTCATGTCACATTACAGGTGATCACCATTGCACGACACACACACACACACACACACACACACACACACACACACACATACACACACACACACATTCCTACAGACACGCTCTCACATACACATGGACACAGGTACACACAGACGCGTACACAGACACCCACACACACCCTTATAGACATACACACTCCCACCCTCACATATGCACACCCTCACAGACTGAACACACTCTGCACCCACTACTCACACACTTTCGCACACTCACAACCCCCACCCCAGACAGACACACACAGACAAAGACCCACATGCACACATATATTATGTGGTGTGAAATTGTACTTTCAGAGTTACATTGTACTTTGCTTAAAAACTGCATACATTCATGTAGAACTCTGAGCTCAAAAACTGCATGAATTTATGTAAACTTCTTATCTCACTTTTCAGATTAGAATCAATCGAAACATCAGGCCATAGACAGAGAACACAGGGGGCCAACACCTTCAACATATTGTTTAGCTATCACCATTATTAACAGCTAACCCGAGAATGCAACTTTAAAAAAAAGTTTTGTGATTTCCACATGAAAGAAGTGAAACTATCACTGTATTCTAACCGATGAAAGGCTTAACAATCAATTTTTCAACGTATAATGTCAGTTACATCACACTGTAAATTTTTGCTATAAATTTTGTGTTACGATCGAGCTCTCCACTATAACCTGATGAAGGAGCGTCGCTCCGAAAGCTAGTGTGCTTCCAATTAAACCTGTTGGACTATAACCTGGTGTTGTGTAATTTTAAACTCTCTTCAATAAGGTAGATTGATTTGTGACACAGAGATAAAAGAAATTTAGACACCAGAGAGACATGGTTACAGGGCGAACAAAAGGTGGAATAAATATTCAATGGATCACAACCTTGTGGAAACTCAGGCAAAATGGGTAACACTAACAATAATGGATAACAAAGGCAGTACAGAGAAATCATTTGATCTCAGATCATGAAGTAGAGTCAGTCTGAATGTAAATACTGGCTACTACTTGCTAAGGACACAAGGAGCATAATAGTTTTAGCCACCGAACAGCATTCCATTGCTCATCACTGCAGTACACAGGAACTCATTGGATTTTTTTTAACGAACACTTTGTGATAATTTTGGGAAACTTCAATATTCCCATAATCTGGGACAGCCACACTGGCAACAGTGATATTAGAAGAGTAGTTCAGAGAATTTTTTGTTCAGTGTTTCTTTGAATAACAAATTATGCAACTGGCTAGGGACATAACTATCTGAGAGCGATCGTTGTGTGATCAAACTTAGTGAATGAGTAATGTCACCTGGAGAGATCCTCAGGGAAATTGTGATAAAGTTCAGTTTAAAGAAATATAAAGTTGAAAAGTGAATCACAGAAAGGACAAGCTACAACTAGAAACAAAAACAGCCAATAACATGGGTTTGAGATGAGAACTGACCAAGGTAAAGAGGCGAAACAAATTAAAATATGTGCCTGGAAATGAACAGTGGAAAACATTTGAAAGAACAGTGTAAATCACTCAACAAAAGAACATTCCACTGAAACAGACAAAACCTCGGCAAGAAATTTCCACTGGCCCCTCACTGAGGACAAAATGTGTCATACTAGATTATGAGGTTTAGAAGATCACCAAAAAGTCCTGAAGAGAGAGATTGTTTTAGGAGTAAGTGTTAAAGGGATTGCAAAGGGTCTGCTAGCAGGAGTTGGGCAGTGGGAAGGGGAAACAGTGTCAGGGTTTATTTTCACAAAAGGAACAACGAGAGGTAAAGTTGCCGGAGGTGGTAAGAGTGTTACAGAGAGTGGTCAGGACCTGAATGATGTTACAAAACCAGTATGAATTGCTGCAGCTGGAGGGGTTTGCAGAGGTAGGGAGGGACATATGTATTTTTATTTATTCATTCATGGGATGTGGGTGTCACTGCTAATTACACAGAGGACAGCTCAGAGTTAGCCACATTGCTGTAGTCTGGAGTCACATGTTAGCCAGACCAGGTTAGAATGTCAGTGAAAAGGACACTCAAAAGGAGGTCAGTGAACCAGATGCGTTCTTCCTACTGATCAACAATGCTTTTATGGTGACCTGACCAATGTCTTGTACAGATACAACATGACATCCCAAATCCTACTCTCAATGCTCTGCCCAATTAAGGAAACCATCCCAAACACCTGCTTCACCAGCCTGTCTCCCTGTGACACCACTTTCAAAGAACTGTGTACCTGCATCCCTGGGTCACAGACTTACAACATTCCCAGGGACCGAACATTAACTGTACAGGTCCCACCCTGGTTTGTTTCACCAAAATGGAACACTTCAGATTTATCTAATTTAACTCCATCTGCTATTCTTCAGCCCACTCTCCCAGCAGTCCCGTTCATCCTGTTGTATCACAGATAACCTTCATCACTGTCCAGTTTACCACCAATTTCAGTGTCACTCAAAAAACTTACTTAACTTACTTAACAATATTCCCATCCAAACCATTTGTCCAAATGACAAACAACAGGGGACCCACTTCACCGCTGGTCACGTGTCTCCAGTCAGAAAAACAATATGTCCCCCATCACCCTCAGTCTCCAACCATCAAACCCAATTTTCTGTCCAGTTGACTCGCTCCTCCTGAACACCATAACCTTTTACACTGATCTGAGCTTACTACCCAGTTTACCATACGACGTGTGGAACACAGAACAGTATGGAACAAGACCCTTCAGCCATGATGATATGCCAATCTTTTATCCAACCGTAAGATCAAAAAAAAGTGGCAGATAGAGTTTAATTCATAAATGCGAGGCGCTGCATTTTGGGAAAGCAAATCTTAGCAGGGCTTATACACTTAATGGTAAGGTCCTAGGGAGTGTTGTTGAACCAAGAGACCTTGGGGTTCAGGTTCATAGCTCCTTGAAAGTGGAATCGCAGGTAGACAGGATAGTGAAAAAGGTGTTTGGTATGCTTTCCTTTATTGGTCAGAGTATTGAGTACAGGAGTTGGGAGGTCATGATGCAACAGTACAACGCATTGGTTAGGCCACTGTTGCAATATTGCGTGCAATTCTGGTTTCCTTACTATCAGAAAGATGTTGGGAAACTTGAAAGGGTTCAGGAAAGATTTACAAGTATGTTGCCAGGGCTGGAGGATTTGAGCTATAGGGAGAGGCTGAACAGGCTGGGGCTGTTTTCCTTGGAGCATCGGAGGCTGAGGGGTGACCTTATAGAGGTTTACAAAATTATGAGGGGTATGGATAGGGTAAATAGAAAAAGTCTTTTCCCTGGGTTTAGGGTGTCCAGAACTAGAGGGCATAGGTTATGGATGAAAGGGGAAAGATATAAAAGAGACCTAAGGGGCAACTTTTTCATGCAGAGGGTGGTATGTGTATAGAATGAGCTGCCAGAGGAAGTGGTGGAGACTGGTACAATTGCAACATTTAAGAGGTATTTGGATGGGTATATGTATAGTAGGGGTTTGGAGGGATATGGACCGGGTGCTGGCAGGTGAGACTAGATTGGGTTGGGATATCTGCTCAGCATGGACAGGTTGGACTGAAGTGTCTGTTTCCATGTTGACTCTCTATGACTCTAACTTCCATACCCTTCATTTTATTATCATCCATGTGCCTATCCAGATGTATATTAAATGTCCCTAATGCATCTAATTTTACTGCCACCGCTGGCAGTGCATTCATTCAGCCACCACTCTGTATGTAACGAACCTACCTCTGAAATCTCCCCTTAACCATCAACTAATCATCCGAAAATTAAAACCCCTTTTAATAACTATTTATCTGAGGGTTAAAAAAATATATCTCTCTATTGACTCTATCTATATCTCTCATCACCTTGTTCACCTCTGCCAAGTCACTCCTCACCCTTCTTCACTCCAATGAGAAAAGCCTTAACTCCCTCCAACTTTCGTCATAAGACATGTTCTCCAGTCCAGGCAGCATCCTGGTAAATCTCCTCTTTACCCTCTCTAAACCTTCCACATCCTTCCTGCAATGAAGGGACCAAAACTGAACACAACATTCCAAGTGGGGTCGAACTAGGGCTCTATAGAGCTGCAGCATAACCTCACAGCTTTAAAACTCAATCCCGAAACTAATGAAATCCCACACAATATATTGCTTCTTAACAAGCCTATCAGCTTAGGTGGCTACTTTGAAGGATTTATGGACTTGGAACCCAAGATCCCTCTGTTCCTCCACACTTCCAAAGATCCTGCCTTTAACTCTGTATTCTGCATTCAAATTCAATCTTCAAAATGAATGACTTCACACTTTTCCAAGATTGAACTCCATCTGCCCATTCTCAGCCCAACTCTGCATCCTGTCAATGTTCTGTTGCAACCTACAACAGCCCTCCACACTATCAACCACCCAACCAACCTTCGTGTCATTGGGAACTTACTAACGCCTCTTTCAATCACATATCCAAGTCATTCATAAACTTACAAAGACCAGAGGTCCTGTAAACTCTCCCTGCAGCAAACCACTGGTCACTGAGCACCAGGATGAATGCTTTCCATCTGTCATCGCCCTCTGCCTTCTGTGGGCCAGTAATTCTGTATCCAGACAGACAGGTTTCCCTGTACCCCATGCCTCCGTACTTTCTGAATGAGCCATAAAGATGTTTTGTCACATTCTCAAAAGATTCAATAAGACTTGTAAGGCATGTCCTGCCCCTTACAAAACCATGCTGACTATCTCTAATCAATTTATGGTTTTCCAAGGAATAATAAATCCTGTCTCCCAGAGTCCTCTCCAATAATCTTCACACCACAGACATAAGACTGACAGGTGTGCAATTCCCAGGATTATCCCTATTCCCCTTCCTGAACAAGGGAATAATATTTTCCTGCCTCCAATCATCTGGTCCGACTCCAGTGGACAGTGAGGCTGCAAAGGTCATCACCAGGTGCTCGGTAATCCACTCCCTTGGTTCCTGTACTAACTTTGGTTGCATCCAGTCTGGTTCAGCGACTTTTCTATCCTTATCTTTTACAAAATTCTCAGCACATCCTCCTTCTTAACATCCACCTGTTCACGTACATCAGCCTGTTTCACGCTGTCCTCACAAACGACAAGACCCTTCTCAGCAGTGAATACTGAGGCATAGTATTCATTAAGGACCTCCCCTACCTCCTGTGACTCCAGGCACAAGTTCCTTCCACTATCCCAGATTGGCCTTATCCTCACTCTGACCATCCTCTTGTTCCTCGCATAAATGGAGAATGCCTCACGGTTTTCCTTAATCCTTCCCAACAATGCTTTTTCATGTCCCCTTCTAGTTGCCCTAAGTCCATCTCTTGGTTCCTTCCTGGTACCTTCAGAGAATCCCTACAGTGTGGAAATGGGTCATTTGGCCCAACAACTCCATATCAACCCTCCAAACAGTATCCAACCCAGCCCCATTCCCCCACCCTATTACTCTCCATTTGCCCTGACTAATGCACCAAACCTACCCATCCTTGAACACTATGGATGATTTAGCAGGGCTAAGCCACCAAACTGGCACATCTTTGGGCTGTGGGGGGGGGGGGGGGGGTGGGAGGGGGGGCGAACCGGAGCACCCGGAGGAAACACACAGGGAGAATACGCAAACACCCCACAGACAGTCGCCTGAGGCTGTAATCGAAATGGAGTCCGTGGTGCTATGAGGCAGCAGTGCTAACCACCGAGACACCGTGCCATCCAATGTAACTTTCTGGAGCCCTGTGTGATCCTTGCTTCCTCAACCTTAAGTAAGCTTTCTTCTTCCTCTTGATTAGATGCTAAAGTCCATGTGGACAATGCTCACTGCTCTTCCTTCGTCTTTCTTTGGCCACCTCCTTGAAGAGTCCATCCGGTTTGTGAAACGTGGTTTTCCATTCACAAAGCCATGCTAACTATCTCGAATCAGCCCTTGTCTTTGTAAATGTAAGGAGCTCCTTTCTCTCAGAATCTCCTCCAACAACTTCCCCATCACTGGGCTCACGGGGCTGTAATTTCCCGGCTTTTCCCTGCAGTCCTTCAGTGATGGAACAGCGTTAGCCAACCTCCAGTCTTCCAACATCTCACTGTGTCTGTTGATAATATACATATCTCTGTAAGGGATACTGCAATCTCTTCCCTAGCTTCCCACAATATTCTAGGATTGACCTAATGAGCTACTGAGGATTGATCTAGCTTTATTTGTTTTAAGATTCCAGCACTTTCTCTTCTCTGTTGAGGATTCTTTCCAACACATCACTCTTTATTTTCCCACATCCCCGAGCTTCCATGTCTTTCTCCATAGTAAATACTGACAAGACTATTTTGTCTAATATCTCACCCATCTCCTCTGGTTCCACACATACGCGACCTTATTGATCTTTAAGGGACCTATTCTCTCCCAAGTTACTCTTTAGCCCTTATTGAAACTTACATAAAGGCTTCTGATAATTCAAATAAACCATATCTCCTATACGAGTACACCCCTTCTACACCCTTACAATTCTGCCATTTATATTCACACCAACAAATTAAATCCAACACGCTCGTTGCTGTATCAGTCGGCATGGAGACCACTGTCACACACAGTTACTGTACTGCCCTTGCCATAAGTACATTCAGTGTCCTAACTGTAACCATATTGACATTCCCATCACTGCTTGGTGCCTACAAAAGAATTCCTGCTAACGGTTGCTGCTGCTTGCTTATTCTCAGCTCAACTTTTCATATTCAGATCCACATGACTGTCTCATTAATGCATTAACCTAATGCTTCCTTCATAACTTGTTGGCTTTTTGCCTAGTCTGCATATTGGGACTAGATTGGGTTGGGATATCTGCACAGCGTGGATGGGTTGAAACGAAGGGTCGGTTTCCATGCTGTACATCTCTCTGACTCTATGACTCTATGCAAACAACCCTTCAGTATTCACTTCCCAGCGATGGTCATTCTGCAGCTACATCTCCGGATTGACAGTTCCATCATACCTGTTCACGGTCATTCCATCTTCCTTATGGTGAATACAGGGAGTCATTCCTCAGTAGTGGGGGGTTGAACAGATGGGTAGAGGTTACAGAGATAGGGAGGCTTATAGGGACTCAAGGATATTAGAGTTAAACAGAGTTACATCTGGTCAAGATGTCAGTGGGACAAAGGGGTTTTGGGATTGGAGGAATTTGCAGAGATAGAGAGAGCTGGATTAGATTCTGGAGATAGGGATAGGGATGGAGATAGGAAGAGGCAGGTAGAGGCACAGACAGGAGCTGTTTCATCTAGGAGATTATTGTGTATACTAACAGAGATATGGAAGGTTGTCGTGACTGAAGACATTTACAGATATAAGAAGGCTTCTCGGCTCTGGAGAGGGATAAGTGTGTACTACAGGGCAAGAGTTATAGCTGGGGGCAGGGAAAGTATGATGCGTTGAGGCATGACTTAGGATGTGTGGATTGGAAAAGTAGATTCCAAGGCAAGAGCATAATTGATATTGTTCAAGGAACTTGTTCAAGGAGCAACTATTGAGTGTCCTTGATAAGTACGTACCTATCAGACAGGGAGGAAAGGGTCGTGTGAGGGAGCCGTGGTTTAATAAGGAATTGGAATCCCTTGATAAATGGAAGAGGGCGGCCTTTGTAAAGATGAGGCGTGAAGGTTCAATAGGGGCGATTGAGAGTTATAAGGTAGCCCGGAAGGACCTGAAGAGAGAGCTAAGAGCAGCAAGGAGGGGACATGAGAGGTCCTTAGTTGGTAGGATTAGGGAAAACCCTAAGGCTTTCTATAGGTATGTTAGGAATAAAAGAATGACTAGGGTAGGAATAGGTCCAATCAAGAATAGTAATGGGAAGCTGCGTGTGGAGGCTGAAGAGATTGGGGAGGCACTGAATGAATACTTTTCGTCAGTATTCACTCAGGAACAGGACATTGTTGTCGATATGAATACCGAGGCACGAATAAGTAGAATGGATGGCTTTGAGCTATGTAGAGAAGAGGTGTTGGAAATTCTGGCAAGGGTGAAAATAGATAAGTCCCCTGGGCCTGATGGCATTTATCCTAGGATTCTCTGGGAAGCAAGGGAGGAGATTGCAGAGCCATTGGCCTTGATTTTTGTGTCCTCTTTGTCTACAGGAGTAGTGCCAGAGGACTGGAGGCTAGCAAACGTGGTTCCCTTGTTCAAGAAGGGGAGTAGGGATAATCCTAGTAACTATAGGCCAGTGAGTCTCACTTCTGTTGTGGGCAAAGTCTTAGAGAGAATTGTAAGGGATAGGATTTATGCACATCTGGATAAGAATAATGTGATCAAGGATAGTCAGCATGGTTTTGCGAAGGGCAGGTCGTGCCTCACAAATCTTATTGAATTCTTTGAGAAGGTGACTAAGGAGGTAGATGAGGGGAAAGCGGTAGATGTGGTATATATGGATTTTAGTAAGGCATTTGATAAGGTCCCCCATGGTAGGCTACTGCAGAAAATACAGAGATATGGCATTGAGGGTGAGTTGGAGGTTTGGATTAGGAATTGGCTGGCTGGAAGAAGACAGAGGGTAGTAGTTGATGGCAAAGGTTCATCTTGGAGTGCCGTCACTAGCGGTGTTCCGCAAGGATCTGTTTTGGGACCATTGCTGTTTGTCATTTTTATAAATGACCTGGAGGAAGGGTTAGAAGGTTGGGTGAGCAAGTTTGCAGATGATACGAAAGTCGGAGGAGTTGTAGACAGTGAGGAAGGATGTGGCAGGTTACAGCGGGATATAGAGAAGCTGCAGAGCTGGGCAGAAAGGTGGCAAATGGAGTTCAATGTAGCTAAGTGTGAGGTGATTCACTTTGGTAAGAGTAATAAAAAGATGGGGTACTGGGCTATGGTCGGATACTTGGTAGTGTGGAAGAGCAGAGGGATCTTGGTGTCCATGTACACAGATCTCTGAAAGTTGCCACCCAGGTAAATAGTGCAGTGAAGAAGGCATATGGCGTACTGGCTTTTATTGGTAGAGGAATTGAGTTCCGGAGTCCTGAGGTCATGCTGCAGTTGTATAAGACTCTGGTGCGGCCGCATCTGGAATATAGTGTGCAGTTTTGGTCGCCATACTATAGGAAGGATGTGGAGGCACTGGAACGGGTGCAGAGGAAGTTTACCAGGATGTTGCCTGGTATGGTAGGAAGATCCTATGAGGAAAGGCTGAGGCACTTGGGGTTGTTTTCATTGGAGAAAAGAAGGTTTAGGGGTGACTTGATAGAGGTGTACAAGATGATTAGGGGGTTAGATAGGGTTGACAGTGAGAACCTTTTTTCACGTATGGAGTCAGCTATTACAAGGGGGCATAGCAAGGGGGGGTAGATACAGGACAGATGTTAGGGGTAGGTTCTTCACTCAGCGAGTCGTAAATTCATGGAATGCCCTGCCAGTAGCAGTGGTGGACTCTCCCTCTTTATGGGTATTTAAGCGGGCATTGGATAGGTATATGCAGGATAGTGGCTTAGTGTAGGTTAGGGGTGCTTTGATCGGCGCAACACCGAGGGCCGAAGGGCCTGTACTGCGCTGTAATGTTCTATGTTCTATGTTCTATGTTCTATGATACATAGATAGGAAGGCAATGGAGAATGTCAGGTTACTGGGTTGGAGACAGTTACAGAAATGGGGAGGCTTGCACAAACTGAAAGAGGTTCCTATGGTCGGGAGGGGTATGGTGGTATGAATGAGGGTGAAATTTAACAAGATTATCAAAGAATTGGAGAAGGATAAGGAGATTACAAATTTTTCACAGCTAAGGAAGGGTTGTAGGAGCTGGAGAAGATTACATAGGTAGGGACTGATGTAGAGCCTAGACTGTTGCTGTTCCTTACCCAGCTCTGTATCTATGTCCTGTCTTCCAGGTCTGAATTTCGAAGTCTACTACCTCCACCCTGTGCTGTTCACTGTGAGCGATCTTACCGGCTGCAGGAATTACTGAATGCTCCAGATCTCCCTCTCCATCTCTCATCTGGCTGACCAACCAGTTTCAATGAGGTGATGGATGAGACAGGAGTTAGGAACATCCTGATTACCTGCATGAGACAGAAATAGACAGAATGGGAAATTAGACTGATGCAATGAGTATAACACATGCAGAGTGGCACTGAGTCCAGCAGAGATCTCGATAATCCCAGTCTCCATCCCTTGCCTGTGCTGCTGCATCTCTCTGGAAAGGACAATTCTGTTGACTCAGGATCTCAGACCATCTGTAAGAGGGAGAAATGCTGACAGAGGCAGTAAATAGACTGACACAGCGAGGGGTACCACATGGAGAGATACTGAGTGATAGCACATTATTAGACACTGTATTAACAGGGAATTGTTTGAATTTGTAACAAAGGCACTGGGATAATTGTGAGGGGATTCAACCTTCCTATCTCATCATCTCTTTGGCGGTGGATCACAGATGAGGCTGACTCTCTCCCACTCTCAGTGGGGGTGGGGGAGTCTGGAGTTGGCTGTACAGACTGATGTGGCAGTTACACTTGAGGCAGAAGGTGGACATGGAAAGGGGGTGGGTGGGCGTTGATATGACAGCGCGCTCCTTGTGCTGTTTTCTCCTGGATTCCCGTTCTCCCCACAGAAAGTCTCAAGGTGCTCGACACCTTCCCAACGCTCCTTCCCCACTTCAGACGGTCTTGACCGATTTGTTTAAGAGATGAAAAAGAACCGTTCAATTCTGAAGTAACCAACATTTAGAAATGTGGAGGAGTGCAGTCGGAAGAGGAAATATTATCAGTGTTTAACCAGAGTAGCGGAACAGGGAGAATTGAAGTTGCTGGAGGTGGTGAGAGTGTTACAGAGAGGGGCAAAAGCCTGAACAACATTACAAAGCCAGTACGAATTGCTGCAGCTAGAGCTGTTTGCAAAGGTAGGGATAGACATCTGTATTTTTCATTGATTCATTCATGGCCTGAGGATGTCACCGGTTGGACCAGCATACATTACCTCACTGCTAATTGCCCAGAGGCAGCTCAGAATCAGCCATATTGCTGTGGGACTGGAGTCACATGTGAGCCCGACCATGTAAGAATGTCAGCTATCCCTCCCTAAAGGACATACGTGAACAAGTTGATTTTTTCCAGATAATCAACAATGCTTATACAGAGGCCTCACTAATGTCCTGTACAGATACACTATGACATCCCAACTCCTACTCTCAATGCTCTGCCCAATGAGGGGTAACCATCCCAAACGCCTGCTTCACCAGCCTGTCTACCCGTGACGCTACTTTCAAAAAACTGTGTACCTGCGTCCCTGGGTCACTGAAATGATTGACAACACTACCCAGGGCCCGAACATTAATTGTACAAGTCCAGCCTGGTCTGCTTTACCACAATACAACATCTTGCATTTCTCCACCTGTTATTCCTAACCTCACTGGTCCAGGAGTAGTGTTGATCCCATTGTACTCTTCGATAACCCTCTTCACTGTCCACTTTATCACCAATTTCAGTCTCACTCACAAACTTGCTAACCATGGCGACTGTATTATCATCCAAACTGTTTATATAAATGATGCACAACAGTGACCCAGCACCGAACCCCATGGCACACCGTTGGTCACAGGCCTGCAGTTTGAGCAGTAACCCTCTATGAACATGCTCTGTCTCCTACCGTCAATCTGTTTTGTATCTAGTTAGTGAGCGCTCCCTGGTTATGTCTGATCTAAACTTACTAACCAGTCTACCATGCAAAACCTTGTCAAAGGCCTTGATAAAGTTCATGTGGACATCGTGTACTGCTCTGCTTTGAACTCTCACTTGTCTCCCTCCACACTCAGATTTGAGACATGATTCCCCGTGCACAAAGCCATGCTGATGATCATTAATCTGTCCTTACCTTTCCAAATGCACGATGATCGTTTCTCTCAGAATCTCCTCCAACAACTTACCACCCTGCCATCAGTCTCACTGGTCCGTAGCAGCTGTCGATGATACAAATATCTCTGGGAGGGGCCCTGTAATTTCCTCCCTCACTCCTCACAAGGCGCTGGGATTCATCTGACCATGTCCCAAGGTTTTATCTAACTTATTGCATTTTCAGACATCCAGCACCTTCTGTTCTCCAATGTGAACTCTTTTCAAGACATCACTATGTATTTTTCCAAGTTCCCGAGCTTCCATGTCTTTCTCCACAGTAAATCTTAACGCAAAATATGTGTTCAGTATCTCACCCATCAGCATTGATTCCACACAGACCGCCTCATTGATCTTTCAGGGGCCCTATTCTCTCATGAGCTCAGTTTTAGCCCTTGTTGAAACTTGTCGAAATGCTTCTGAAATTTCAAATATCCCTCTACCGCAACTAGCCTCCCCCACCCTTATCTATTCTGCATTTATGGTCACACCAAAATATAGAATCCTACAGATTTAAAAATATTCCCCTTTTATAAAATCATACATCTCCCATTGTTTCTAAACATCCAGTTATCATTTATTGTCATATTCTTTATAGCACATTCCGGCACGTTCCCGACTTACTGTCAGGCTAACACCGTTTGGTTCAGACTGACAGCACAAAGGGTTTGGGGAATCCTTGTGTATCAATCTGAAACAGGTAGTTTACAGGATCAGCAGGTCATAGAGAAGGCAAAGGGAATGGAGTCTAAAAATAGGGAGGGTTTGCTAAAATGATGCAAGGTACAAGTCAGACCACACCTAGATTATATTGAACAGTATGCGTGCCCTAAGGAAAGACATTCTTGTGTTGGAGGCAGGCCAGGGAAGGTTCACTCGGCTGATTCTGGAGATGGCGGGATTTTCCAATGAGAAGAGGTGGAGTAGATTGACCTTGAACCTAATGGTGTTTTGAAGAATGGGAGAGAAATTGAATGAAACATCCAGGATTGTGAGGGGTTTGACAGGGTGTATGCCGTGAAGTTAGAAACTAGAACAGTACAGCACAGAAAAAAGTCCCTTCGGCCCACCATGGCTGTGCTGACCATGATGCTACGCTAAACTAATCCCATCTGCCTACACATGGGTGATATCCCTCTATTCTCTCCCTATTGATGTTTCTGTCTAAATGCCACTTCAAAACTGAGTGAGAGTCTGCAGAGAACAACAGAATCCACGAATCCCCATTGCATGTGTCAGGGTCAATGACAAAAGTTTCATTCTTTTAAAAATGACAACTCCTCAATTCCTGCATCTCATAAAACTGCCATTTAAAAATATTAAAATAAAGAACATTCTAAATGAAGGTTTTGATGACGTTACCTCTGGTCAGTCCTGTAGATCTGTTTGTTACAAGCTGCACGGAGAGTGCTTTTTACCCGAGCAACACCAGGTCAGTGTCAGGCACACAGAGAGAACGGGCAAATAGATTCACACCTGAATTCACATCTCCCAGCCTGGCAATCTTAAGTTGTGCGCACCATTCCGGTAAAGAAATCTAGAAACAGGACTTCAGAGCCAGAAGACTGGAGGTTGGCTATCGTGTTGCTACTATTTAACAAAGGCAGTAAGGAAAAGCCATGGAACTATAGACTGGTGAGCCTGACATCGGTGTGTACGTTGTTGGAGGGAATCCTGAGGGACAGGATGTACATGTATTTGGAAAGGCAAGGACTGATTAGGGATAGTCAATATTTCTTTTTGAGTGGGAAATCATGTCTCACAAACTTGATTGAGTTTTTTGAAGAAGTAACAGAGAAGATTGATGAGGGCAGAGCAGTGGATGTGATCTATATGGAATTCAGTACGGCGTACAACAAGGTTCCCCATTGGAGACTGGTTAGCAAGGTTAGATCTCACGGAATACAGGGAGAACTAGCCAATTGGTAAAGAACTGGATCACAGGTAGAAGACAAAGAGTGGTGGTGGAGGGTTGGTTTGCAAACTGGAGGTCTGTGTCCAGTGGAGTGCCACAAGGATCGGTGCTGGGTCCAATATTTTGCATTGTTTCCATAAATGATCTGGCTGTGAGCATAAGAGGTATAGTTAGTAAGTTTGCAGATGACAACAAAATTGGAGGTGTAGTGGCCAGCAAAAGAGGTTACTTCCAATTACAATGGAATCTTGATCAGATGGGCCAATGCGCTGAGAAGCGGCAGATGGATATTAATTCAGATAAATGCGAGGTGCTGTATTTTGCGAAAGCAAATCTTTGCTGGACTTATACACTTAATGGTAAGTTTTGACGGAGTGTTGCTGAACATAGAGATATTGGAGTGCAGGTTCATAGCTCTTGAAAGCGGAATTGCAGGTAGGTAGGATAGTGAAGAAGGCATTTGGTATGGTTCTTTTATTGGTTAGAGTATTGAGTACAGGAGTTGTGAGATCATGTTGTGGCTGTACAGGACATTGGTTAGGTCGCTTTTGGAATACTGTGTGCAATTCTGGTCACCTTCCTATCAGAAGGATGTTGTGAAACTTGAAATGGTTCAGAAAAGATTTACAAGGATGTTGCCAGGATTGGAGGGTTCGTGCTATAGAGAGGTTGAATAGGCTGGGGCTGTTTTCCCTGGAGCATCGAAGGCTGAGGGGTGATCATTTAGAGGTTTATAAAATCTTTGGGGCGACCATATAGAGTTTTATAAAACCATATAGAGCTTTATAAAAGAGAGGCATGGAGAGGCTAAAGAGACAAAGTCTTCACCCTCGGGAATGGGAGTCCAGAACTGGAGGACACAGGTTTACGGTTAGAGGAGAGAGATATAAAAGAGACTTAAGGGGCTTTTTTTGCACGCAGAGGATAGTACGTGTATGGAATTAGCTGCCAGAGTAAGTGGTGGAGGCTGATACAAAGATATCTGGATGGGCATATGAATAGGAAGGGTTTGTAAGAATATGGGCCAGATGCTGGTAGGTGGGACTGGATTGGGTTGGGAAAAATGTTCGGCATAGACAGGTTAGACCGAAAGGTCTGCTTCCATGCTGTACATCTCTTTGACTCTAAGATCGGCTGAATAGTCCAATCAAAGATGATCTGTGGTTCAAATCTTAACATCCTTCAGGGTCCACAACCCATTCTTGGTCCCATCCTGCAGGCTCTATGAATCCCACACTGTCTAACCTCCTGCAGGATCCACGTTCCTTCCTACATTAGTACCATCCTCCAGGTTCTGCAGCCCTTCCTACCTCCGTAACATGGTCCGGATTCTACAAATCTTCCTTCCTCTGCAATAGAACATAGAACAATACAGCACAGAACAGGCCCTTCGGCCCACGATGTTGTGCCGAACTTCTATCCTAGATTAAGCACCCATCCATGTACCTATCCAAATGCCGCTTAAAGGTCGCCAATGAATCTGACTCTACCACTCCCACGGGCAGCGCATTCCATGCCCCCACCACTCTCTGGGTGAAGAACCCACCCCTGACATCTCCCCTATACCTTCCACCCTTCACCTTAAATTTATGTCCCCTTGTAACACTCTGTTGTACCCGGGGAAAAAGTTTCTGACTGTCTACTCTATCTATTCCTCTGATCATCTTATAAACCTCTATCAAGTCACCCCTCATCCTTCGCCGTTCCAACGAGAAAAGGCCGAGAACTCTCAACCTATCCTCGTATGACCTACTCTCCATTCCAGGCAACATCCTGGTAAATCTTCTCTGCACCCTCTCCAAAGCTTCCACATCTTTCCTAAAGTGAGGCGACCAGAACTGCACACAGTACTCCAAATGTGGCCTAACCAAAGTCCTGTACAGCTGCAACATCACCTCACGACTCTTGAATTCAATCCCTCTGCTAATGAACGATAATACTCCATAGGCCTTCTTACAAACTCTATCCACCTGAGTGGCAACCTTCAAAGATCTATGTACATAGACCCCAAGATCCCTCTGTTCCTCCACCTGACCAAGAACCCTACCATTAACCCTGTATTCCGCATTCTTATTTGTTCTTCCAAAATGGACAACTTCACACTTGGCAGGGTTGAACTCCATCTGCCACTCCTCAGCCCAGCTCTGCATCATATCTAAGTCCCTCTGCAGCCGACAACAGCCCTCCTCACTGTCCACAACTCCACCTATCTTTGTATCATCTGCAAATTTACTGACCCACCCTTCGACTCCCTCATCTAAGTCATTAATAAAAATTACAAACAGCAGAGGGCCCAGAACTGATCCCTGCGGAACTCCACTTGTAACTGGACTCCATGCTGAATATTTACCATCTACCACCACTCTCTGACTTCGACCGGTTAGCCAGTTTTCTATCCAATTGGCCAAATTTCCCTCTATCCCATGCCTCCTGACTTTCCGCATAAGCCTACCATGGGGAACCTTATCAAATGCCTTACTAAAATCCATGTACACTACATCCACTGCTCTACCCTCATCCACATGCTTGGTCACCTCCTCGAAGAATTCAATAAGACTTGTAAGGCAAGACCTACCCTTCACAAATCCGTGCTGGCTGTCCCTAATCAAGCAGTGCCGTTCCAGATACTCGTAAATCCTATCCCTCAGTACCCTTTCCATTACTTTGCCTACCACAGAAGTAAGACTAACTGGCCTGTAATTCCCGGGGTTATCCCTATTCCCTTTTTTGAACAGGGGCACAACATTCGCTACTCTCCAGTCCCCTGGTACCACCCCCGTTGCCAGTGAAGACGAGAAGATCATTGCCAACGGTACTGCAATTTCCTCTCTTGCTTCCCACATAATCCTAGGATATATCCCGTCAGGCCCGGGGGACTTGTCTATCCTCAAGTTGTTCAAAATGTCCAACACATCTTCCTTCCTAACAGATATCTCTTCTAGCTTATCAGTCCGTTTCACACTCTCCTCTTCAACAATACAGTCCCTCTCGTTCGTAAATACTGAAGAGAAGTACTTGTTCAAGACCTCTCCTATCTCTTCCGACTCAATACACAGTCTCCCACCACTGTCCTTGATCGGACCTACCCTCGTTCTCGTCATTCTCAGGTTTCTCACATACGCATAGAATGCCTTGGGGTTATCCTTGATCCTATCCGCCAGGGATTTTTCATGCCCTCTCTTAGCTCTCCTAATCCCTTTCTTCAGGTCCCTTCTGGCTATCCTGTATCCCTCCACTGCTCTGTCTGAACCTTGTTTCCTCAACCTTATGTAAGCCTCCTTCTTCCTCTTTACTAGACATTCAACCTCCCTCGTCAACCAAGGCTCCCTCACACGACCATTTCTTTCCTGCCTGATCGGTACATACATATCAAGGACACGTCGTATCTGCTCCTTGAAAAAGTCCCACATTTCCACCACATCCTTCCCTGACAGCCTATGCTCCCAACGTATGCTCCTCAAATCCTGTCTTACAGCATCGTAATTTCCCTTCCCCCAATTGTAAAAACTTCCTTGTTGTGTGCACCTATCCCTCTCCATAACCAAGGTGAAAGTGACAGAATTGTGGTCGCCATCACCAAAATGTTCACCCACTAACAAGCCCACCACTTGTCCCGGTTCGTTACCGAGTACCAAATCCAATATGGCCTCCCCTCTGGTTGGACAATCTACATACTGCGTTAGAAAAGCTTCCTGGACACACTGCACAAACACCGCCCCATCCAATCTACTTGATCTAAAGAGCTTCCAATCAATATTTGGGAAGTTGAAGTCGCCCATGACTACGACCCTGTGGCTTCTGCACCTTTCCAAAATCTGTTTCCCAATCTGTTTCTCCACATCTTTGCTGCTATTGGGGGGCCTATAATAAACACCCAACAAGGTGACTGCACCTTTCCTATTTCTGACTTCAGCCCATACTACCTCCAGAGGCAGATCTCCCTCAAACTTCCTTTCTGCAGCCGTTATACCATTTCTAATTAGCAATGCCACCCCCCCTCCTTTTTTACCACCCTCCCTAATCTTACTGAAACATCTGTAACCAGGAACCTCCAACAGCCATTCCTGTCCCTCATCTATCCATGTTTCCGTGATGGCTACAACATCGTAGTCCCAGGTACCGATCCACGCCTTAAGTTCACCCACCTTATTTCTGATACTCCTTGCATTGAAGTATACGCACTTGAGCCCATCTCTGTGTCCGTAAGTAGTCCCTGTCAGTGCTACCTTCTCCACAGCCTCCCTACAGTCTTGGACATCCTGACACACAGCTAGCTTACTTGCTGGACTACAAGTCCGGATCCCATCCCCCTGCCAAATTAGTTTAAACCCCCCCGAAGAGTGCTAGCAAACCTACCCCCCAGGATATTGGTGCCCTTCTGGTTCAGGTGCAACCCGTCCTGTTTATACAGGTCCCACCTTCCCCAGAATGCAGTCCAATTGTCCAAATATCTGAAGCCCTCCCTCCTACACCATCCTTGCAGCCACGTGTTCAACTGCACTCTCTCCCTATTCTTTGCCTCTCTGTCACGTGGCACCGGCAACAACCCAGAGATGACGACTCTGTCTGTCCTAGCTTTTAGCTTCCAGCCTAACTCCTTGAGCTCTTGAATGACCTCCCCGCCCCTCTTCCTACCTATGTCGTTGGTGCCAATGTGTACCACGACTTCTGGCTGCACACCCTCCCCCTTAAGGATTCTGAAGACACGGTCCGAGACGTCTCGGACCCTAGCACCCGGGAGGCAACAAACCATCCGAGAGTCTCGCCCATGTCCACAGAACCGCCTGTCCGTCCCTCTAACTAGAGAGTCCCCTATAACTAGCGCTCTCTTCTTCTCCCCCTTTCCCTTCTGAATCTCAGAGCCACAGACCCCTTCACTGCAGCTTACACCTGCAAGGCTGTCCCCCCCAACAGTTTCCAAAGCTGCATACTTATTTTTTAGGGGAACGACTACAGGGGAACCCTGCACTGCCTGTTTCTTCCCCTTCCCACCTCTAACTGTTACCCAGCTACCTCTGTTCTCTGGCGTAACTATGTCCCTGTAGCTTCTATCGATCACCCTCTCAGCCTCTCTAATAATCCTCAGCTCATCCAGTTCCAGTTCCAGTTCCCTAACTCGTTCGGTGAGGATCAGGATCTGACTGCATTTCCTGCACACGAAGTCGGCAGGAGTATCGGTGGTCACCCCTACCTCAAACATCCTGCAGGAGGAACATTCCACCGCCTGTGCTGCCATGACTGTACACTGTCTCCAAATGGCACTGGAGGATGGTGGCATTTACAGAGTTAGGGAGGGATATCGGGATTGGAGGATTTTGCAGGCATTAGGAATATAGGGACTTGAGGAGGTTTCACAGTTTATGAGTGTTATATAGACTCTAGGAAGTTACAAAGATAGGGATGGTTTCAGATTAGAAGAATCTGCAGAAAAAGTTTACATGATTAAAGGCAGGAACCTTAGCAGTGTGCACGAACAGAGTGATCCTGTGTCCCTGAAGTTACCACCCAAGTTGAGAGGGTGTTAAGAATGCATATGGTGTATTGGCTTTCATTAGCAGGTATGGCTAAGACCCTAAACATTTGTTTTCCCTCCAGAACTTACTGTGGACAAAGACTGGGGAACGCAGAGAACAAGAGTAATACGTTAGACCACAATTGGAGTTCTCTGCAATTCCAACCTCCCTGCTACAGGAAGGATGTTGTGAAACTTGAAAGTGTTCAGAAAAGATTAACAAGATGTTGCAAGGATTGTTGCTGAATAAGCTGGGGTTATTTTCCCTGGAGCATCAGAGACTGAGGGGTGACCTGACAGAGGTTTATATAAACATGAGGGGCATGGATTGGATAAACAGTCAAGGTCTTTTCCCGGGGTTCGAGAGTCCAAACCTAGAGAGCATAGGTTTAAGGTTGAAGGGGAAAGGTTTAAAAAAGGGACTGAAGGGACAACGTTTTCACGCACATGGTGCTGTGTGAATGGAATAAGCTAAGAGAGAATGTAATGGAGACGGATACAATTACAACATTTAAAAGGTATCTGGATGGATATATGGATAGTCAGAGTTTAGCAGTACATGGGCCAAATGCTGGTAAATGGGATGAATTTATTTACATCTTCTAGTCAGCATGGATGAGTTGGACTGAAGGCTCTGTTTCCATGCTGTACACCTCTATGATTTGAAAAGAGTGCACGTTATAGAAGAGGTGGTGCTGGAGGTTTTAAAACACAAAGGAATGGAAAGCCCCAGGCCCTGATTAAGTGTATCACAGGACATTGTGGGATGCTAGGGAAGAAATTGTGGAGCTACTAGCAAGGGTATTTGTACCATTGACAGCCATGTGTAATCAGCTGGAAGGCTGGAGGGTGGCATAGTGGATTTCTAAGATTCCAAAGGGATCTTGATGAAATGGGTGAATGGGCTGAAAAACCGCAGATGGAATTCAATCTGAATAAATGCGAGGTAATGCATTTGGTAAAACAAACAAGGGTAGAGCTTATACAATTAATGTTCAGGCCTTGGTTAGTGTTTTAGAGCAGAGGGCCCTCCGGGTTCAGGTACATAATCCTTGAAGCTTGCATCACAGGATGGGTAAGAGAGTGCTTTGCATGCCTGACTATTGCTCAGTCCATTGAATATAGGATTTTGGACGTCATCTTGAGATTGTGCAGACATTTGTGAGGCCTGTTTTGCAATACCCCATCCAGTTCTGGTCGCCCAGTTATAGGGAGGATATTATTAACCTGAAGGGTGTTCAGAAGAGATTTACCAAGACGTTGCTGGGTATGAAAGGCTTGAGTTCTGAAAAATGGCTGGATATGCAGAGTTTTTTTTTGACTGGAGCCGGGAGGTTGAGAGGTGACCTTATAGAAGTTTAAGAAAAAAGGTTGGGATATAGATAGAGTCAGTGGTAGCTGCCTTTTCCTTTGGGTGACGGAGTCTCAAGTGGAGGGGCCACATTTTTCAGGTTAGAGGAGAGATATGTTCAAAAAAAAGGATATAAGGGGCAAATAGTGGTTTGGGTGTGGAATGAACTTCCTGAGGTGGATGTCGGTAGAATTACAACTTTTAGTTAAGGACATGAATACGAAAGGGTTGGAGGGATATAGGCCAGCAACAGGCAGCTGGGACGAGTTTAGTTTGAGATTATGGTTGGTATCAACTGTAGGGTCAGTTTCCATGCTGTACAGCTCTGACAACACTATGGTTTTGATCCATTATTTAAGAAAGGCTGCAAGAGAAAGCCATGGAACTGAAAACCAATTAGCCCAACGTCAGTGGTGGGTTAGTTCTTCCAAACTGGAGTTACATTCGTTTGTAAAGGCAAGGATTGATGAAAGATAGTCAGCATACAAAGTCAAGTCTCACTAACTTGATGGCTTGTGTTGAATTGGTGACCAGACATTGTCTACACCAACGTCAGCAGGGCCTTTGACGGGATTTAGCATGATTTAGGGTGTAGGTTTGCTCGCTGAGCTGTAGGTTTGATATCCAGATGTTTCGTTACCTGGCGAGGGAACATCATCAGTGGCGACTTCCAAGTCAAGCGAAGCTGTTGTCTCCTGCTTGCTATTTATATCTTTCTCCTGGATGGGGTTCCTGGGGTTTGTGATGAAACCCCCGGGAACCCCATCCAGGAGAAAGAAATAAATAGAAAGCAGGAGACAACAGCTTCGCTTCATTTGGAAGTCGCCACTGATGATGTTACCGTGCCCAGGCAACGCAACATCTGGATATCAAACCTACAGCTCAGAGAGCAAACCTAAATCCTAAACCTCAATCTGAGCAACAAATCTTCATAAACCTTGCATTTAGCATGATATACTGGTTCGTAAGATTAGATCACATGTGATCAGGAAGAGCTAGTCAACTGGACACAAAATTGGCTTGACAGTAGGAGACAGGGGTTGGTGGGAGAGGGTTGTTGTTCAGACTGGAGGCCTGTGACCAGCGGTGTGCTACAAGGATCAGGGATGGGACCACTGATGTGCATCATCTACATAAACAATTTGGTTGAGGATATTGGAGTCATTGTTAGTAATTTTGTGGATGATAAAATGAATGGTGTAGTGGGCAGTCAATACGGTTATCAAAGGGGATCTAGACCAACTGGGCCAGTGGACCAAGGAATGAAAGATGGATTTTAATTCAGGTATTGAGTTTTGGATTAACACAGGTAATGGTACAGCCCCGGGTAGTGTTGTCGAACAGAGAGAGACCAAGAGGTGCAGTTACATTGTTCTTTGGAAGTAGCAAAACAGGTGGACAGGATGGGGAAAGTGGTACTTGGCACACTTGCTGTCATTGGCCAGCACTTTGATACATGAGTTGGAGATATTTGTAACATTGTCTTCAATATTTCCCTTGGAAAGAGGAGGCTTATAAGGGGTGGCCTTATAAAGGTTTATAAAACCATACGGAGAGTAAGAATGGTGAATAGCCACGGGTAAGTGAGTCCAAAACTAAAGGGTATAAACGAGAGGTGAGAGAACAAAGATTTAAAGAGGGAGCTGAGGGGCAACATCCACAGAGGATGGTGCATAGATGGAATGAACTGCCAGGGGCACATGGGAGAAACAAGAACAATTACAACTTGGAAAAGAAATTTAGGCAGGCACATGGAGAAGGGAAGGTTTGAAGGGATATGGGCCAAACAAAGGCAAATGCGACTCGTTCAGGTTTGGGGAAAATAGTCAGCATTGATGACTTGGACTGAAGGTTCTGTTTTCATGCAGCATGACCCTGTACCCAGTTAAAGAGGAGGAGAATACGGAGATAAGGCATGTTGTAGACACTGAAGCAAGGTATAGTGATGGGAATGGTAGTCTGCAATGCAGTACATTTCAAATATGCAGAGGGTCCATATGTAAAGAAGGAGGTTACAGAGATAGGAACTGTTATAGGAGTTAAAAATTATTGAAGACACTGATCCACAAGACATACCATAGGTACAGTGTTGGAGAAGGTACACAGAACAGAAAGATCTCAGGCAGCATTCCCACCCTCTCGTGGGAGGCATGCTTTCCTCTTTGTTGTACTGATGCTCACTAAGATTGCACAGGCCTGTATTGATAACTGTGAACTCTCTACGTTGTCTCAGTACAACGTAAGTTAAAGTAGACGTGGTGATTGAGCCAGAGTTGTGTCTGTACTGTGCTCCCCCTCCAGCACTGTATCTATGTGATGTCATGTTAGCTGATGTTTGGAACCCTCACAATGCTGTCTGCTCTGTGCATTGTGAGTGATCTTACCTCACTGCAGGATTTATTGAAGGCTCTAGATCTCCCTGCACTTTGTCTATCTGGCTGACCAACCATCTTCAATGGGGTGATGGATGGAACACCCAGCAGCTGGGAAGTCTATTGAATCTCCCTGAGTATCTACCGGAGACAGACAAATAGACAGAATGGAAAATTACACTGATGTAGTGAAGGTTACACATGTAGAATCGCACTGAGTCCCACAGAGTCCCTGTGCTGTTGCATCTCTCTGGAGTGGAGAATTCTGTTAGCTCAGGATCTGGAGTAGCTGCAAGAGTGAGAGACACTGACAGAGGCAGCAATTAGACCCACACAGTAAGGGATACCACATGGAGAGATACTGAGTGATATCACCAGAGTTCAGGAAGGTGTCAGGATCAAACTATTGTGACAGAAGAAGATGTTTAGCTTCATGATGCACTGGTATCAGTGCTCAGGCATGAGCAACGTGCGAGCAGGTGAAGTGATGGCCTCGTGTTATTATTGCTCGAGCATGTATCCAAAACCTCAGCTAATGTTCAGGGGAGACAGGTTTGAAACCCACCATCTGAAGTGGTGGAATTTGAAATCAATAAATTCAAATATTATAATTAACCATCCATAAATATGTATGAAACCATTGCTGATGTACAAAAAACCCAAACAATTGTCCTTTCGAGAATGACATCTGCCCATCCTCACATAGTCTGCATGACATACCCACAGCAAAGTGTTTTCCAAATCCAAACAGAAAAAGGTGATGTATCGGAACAGCATGGGGATGTGGCTGAAGACAAGCAGAAAGGAACAGGAAGGGACAGAGTTTAACTAAAACTCTAAATTAACGAATTGGATTGTGATAGGAAATTGTGGAAAAGAGTACAGAAACGTTCTTTCCGCATAGACAAAGTATCTTCAATAAGTTAGCTGGATTTGTGACACAGCTGAAAGAGATTTAGATACCAGAGAGATGTGGTTACAGGGTAAACAAAATGTGGAACATCTATTTTCAATGGTTTACAACCTTGTGGAAACTCAGGCAAAATGAACAACACTAACAATAATGGGTAACAAAGGTGTTAGATAGAAAGCGCGGAGGGTGGTGGTGGGGGTTCCTTAAAAATAAACGGGCAAACAATGGTCACAAAATATCCTTAGCAGATAATGTTAAGGATAAGCCACGAGATATTTAATAAGTACAGTTAGAGGAAGAGGATACCCAACTAAGCAGTGGGGCCTGTTAGAATCTACAGGGACAATCTGTGCATGGAGCCGGAGGAAGCAGGTGAGGTCTTCAATGAATAATTCCCATCTGTATTCACACAGGAGAAAGGCATTGTCGGGATTTCAGTTGGGATGGTGAGGCTCTGGAACATCTTATGATCAATGAGAAGGAGGCGTTAAATGTATTCACAGGCAAAAAGGTGGAGAAATTCCCAGTAACAATAAAATATATCCCAAGCTGCTATAGGAGGTAAGGGATGAGATTGCTGGGGCCCTGGTGGATATATTTAATACTTTGCTGGCCACAGGTGAAGTGCTGAATGACTGGAGGATCGCTAATGTGGTTCCTTTGTTCAAGAGCAGCAGTGATAGGCCAGGTAATTACAGAGAAGATAGTCTGACAGCAGGGGGAGGGAAAATATTGGAAACAATTGTGAGGGACACGATGAATCAACATTCGAAAGGACAGGAATACATTAGGGATTGTCTGTATGGATTTGGTAGAGGACTGTCTTCTGATATTGATGAGGCCAGTGCAGATGATATGGTAACATGATGTTTATTAATGTCTTTGACAAGGTCTCACATGGAAGGCTGGTCCAAAAGGAAAGAGCCCATGGAATCCAAGGCAAGTTGGAAAATTGGATCCATAATTGGTGGAGCAGGTTTTTCACGACTGGAAAACTTTGCCCAGCGGGTGCACCACAGGGTTCTGTACAGGAACCATTGCGGGTTATTACGTACATTAATATCTCGGATGTGAAAGCAGAAGGTATCATTGGTAGGTTTGCAGATGACATGAAAGGTGACGGTGTTGTCCACAGTGTGCAGCATGGTCTCAGGCTGCAGTCTGATATTGATCAGATGATAAACTGAGCAGAGTAATGGAAGATGGATTTCACTTCTGATCGCTGTGAGGTAATGCACTTTGGGAAGTCTAATCAGCAAATGATATCCATCATGAATGGTAGGTCCTCCTGGAGTACTGAGGAATACAGGGACCTTGGTGGGCAAGTCATTGGATGTCTGAAGGTGTCAGCACAGGTAGACATAGTGGGGACGACATCTGAACTGGGAACAGGAGGGGGACACATATCCTGGTGGGGAGAGTTGATGGAGCTGCTCGAGAGGATTTAAAATCGTCTGGCAGGAATGTGGGACCGCAAACAGTCGTACAGCCAGAAATAAGTTTGAGGCTGGTATGGATGTTCAATGGAGCAATTTACATAGACAAGGCAGGCACGAACATAGCAGACAATGAGGGAAAATTGATTAATTAAACTGCATTTATTTCAATGCAAGGGGCCGCACAGATAAGGCAGATGAACATGGAAGGGAACATAGATATTACAGAAACACAGATAAGGGAGGGACAGGACTGGCAGCTCAATGTTCCACGGGACAGAGGCTAGATGAAGGATAAAACAGGAGGCAAAACAGGAGGAGAGCTGGTGGTTTTGACTGGGGGAAAACATCACAGCAGTACCTAGAGAGAATATTCATTCAGGATCGCCCAGTTAAATGATATTAGTAGAACCGAGAAATAAAAATTGGTTATCAGTTTGCTACGATTGTACTACAGCGATCGGCAATGGGAGATGAAGGAGCAAATATGTCAGGAGATCTCAGATATCTGTTAGTATGATAGCGTCGTAATGGTAGGGGATTTTAACCTTTCCAAACCTCGACTGGGATTGCTACTGTGTTAAGCAGTTGGATGGAAGGAATTTGATAAGTGTTCCAGAAACTCCCAGTCATTATGTAAATGACCCAACTGCAAAATGGGGCTAAACCTGACCTCCACTTGGGAAACAAGCTTGGGAACGGGACTGAGGTGTTAGCGGGGACGCACTTTGGAAAGTCTCCAGAATTGTATTAGTTTGAAAATAGCGATGGAAAAGGACAGGCCTGGTCCACAAGTTCAAGTTATACAATGGAGCAAGATAGTCATGAATTTTTAAAGTAGATCTGGGGAGGCTATTTGCAGGTAAAGGGAAGTCTGGCAAGTAGGAATTTTTAAAAACCGAGATAAAAGGAGCGTTCAGTAACAGTGTGTTCGTGTTAGTGTGCAGCTCAATGCTGACTGAATTAGGAAACACTGGCTGAGTTTCGAGGCTGTGGTCAAGAAAAAAGGGGACATATGTCAGATATAACTGGCTGACTGAAGGGAATCCCTTCAGGAGTATCAGGGCTGTAGAAATACATTTAGGATGGAAATTAGGAATGTAAAAAGGGGACATGAGATACCTTTGGCAGAGAAAGTTAAGGAGAATCCAAAGAGACTCTACAAGTGTATTAAGAGCAAAAGAAGAGCTAGGGACAAACCCGGTCTCCTTAATGATCAACGAAGGCAACGATGTGTGAAACTACAAGATCCAAAACAAATATTTCACTTTGGAACTTACTGTGGATAAAGACTGGGGCGCTCAGGGAACTAAACAGTGTTTGGCCTGACTACTATTGGAATGCTGTGTTCAGTTCTGGTCTCAATGCTGTGGATGTTGTGGAACATGAAAGGGTTCAGATGACCAAGGATTTGCCAGGGTTGTAGGGTTTGCGCTGCAGGAAAAAGCTGAATAAGCGGGGGCTGAATTCACTTGAACATGGGAGGCTGAGGAGTTACCTGATAAAGGTGTTTAAAATCATGATGGTCATCGATAGTGTGAATAGACAAGGTCTTTTCCCCAGGTTGGGGGGATTGCAAACCGATAGGCCATAGCTTTAAAGTGCAAGGGGAAATTTTCAAAGGGACCTAAAGGACAATTGGTTCCTGCAGAGTGTATGGAATAAGCTGCCAGAGGAAATAGTGGAGGCTGATAGAAATACATTTAAAAGGCATGTGGATGGGTATATGAATAGGAAGGGTTTAGAGTGATATTGGCAAAATTCTTGCAAATGTGACTAGATACATCATGCAGGAGTTGGTCTGAAGGATCTGCTTCCGTGCTGTACATCTCTGTGACTCAATGTCCTGAAATGAGTCCACATTATAGGAAAGGAGGTGCTGGAGGTTTTAATACACAAAGGTAGATAAATCCCCAGGACCTGATCAAATGTATATTAGGACATTGTGGGAAGCTGGTGAAAAAATTGTAGGGGCCCTAGCAGAGATGTTTGTACCATAGAGAGCTATGTGTGATAGGCAGGTCGACTGGAGGGTGGCATTGTGGACAGTGAAGAAGGTTTTCTAAGATTACAAAGGGATCCTGATGAAATGTGCGAATGGCTGAAAAATAGTAGATGGAGTTCAATCTGAATCAATGTGAGGTAAGGCATTTGCTGCAACAAACACGGGCAGGATTTATACAATTAATGATAGGACCTTCGGTAGTGTGTTGTAGAACTCGGGGTTCAGGTACATAATTCTGTGAAGCTTGCAACATGGAGAGACAGGATGGTCAAAAAAAGGTGCTTGCCTCACTTGCTTTCATTGCTCAGTCCTTTGGATATAGGAGTTGGGAAGTCACATTGAGATTATACAGGCCATTGCTGCGACCTCTTCTGGAATACTGTGTTCAGTTTTGGTCGCTCAGGATATTGGAAGAATATTATTAAGCTGGAGAGGGTTCAGAGGAGATTTACTGGGACGTGGATGGGTATAGAAGGTTTCAGTTATAAAGAAAGGCTGGAGAGATTGGTATTTTTTTCATTGAGGAGAACGTGAGGACTGCATGTGCTGGAGATCAGTGCTGAAAATGTGTTGCTGGAAAAGCGCAGCAGGTCAGGCAGCATCCAAGGAACAGGAGAATCGACGTTTCGGGCATCAGCCTGAAGAAGGGCTGATGCCCGAAATGTTGATTCTCCTGTTCCTTGGATGCTGCTTGACCTGCTGTGCTTTTCCAGCAACACATTTTTTCACTGAAACCTGAATGTTGACAGATGACCTCATAGAAGTTTATAAAATCATGAGGGGGGTAGATAGAGTTAATGGGAGTTGTCTTTTCCCATGGACAGGGGAGTTTCAAGACAAGGCACTACATTTTTAAGTTTAAAGGAGAGACATATAAAAAAAAGACATGAGAGGTACATTGTTACACAGAGGGTGGGTTGTGTGTGGAATAAACTTCCCAAGGAAGGGGTGAACATAGGGACAATTACAATGTTTAAAAGATATTTGGATTACTCCAGAAATAGGAAAGGTTTGAAGGGATATGATCCAGGAACAGGCAGGTGGGACGAGATCAGTTTTAGAGTATGGTTAGTGCTAACCAACAGTGCAGTATGACTGTCTGACTGTGATTATAATATTGCGCCATTAATTAAGGAAAGATGCAAGCGAAAGCCAGGGGTGTACAGACTGGTGAGCCAGACATCAGGGTGGGTCAGTTGTTGAAGGTCATTCTGAGAGATATGACTTACTTGCAGTGGGAAAGATAAGGACTGATTACAGCCAGCCAGCATGGCTTTGCGCGTGGGAAAACATGGTAAAAACAATGACTGCAGATGCTGAAAACCAAATACTGGATTAGTGCTGCTGGAATAGCACAGCAGTTCAGGCAGCAGATTTCGCTGCGCGTGGGAAAGCATGTCTCAGAAACCTGAATGGAGTTTGTTCAAGATGTGACCAAGAAGATAGACGAAGGCAGAGCAACAGACGTCAAGGTGTAGCATGATACATTGGTAAGTAAGGGTAGATCACAAGGGATCAGGGAGAGCTCGCCAACTGGATACACATTGGGATGACAGTGGGAGACAGAGGGAGATGGGAGAGGGTTGTTGTTCAGACTGGAGGCCTCTGACCAGCAGTCTGCTTTCAGGATTGGTGCACCATTTACATAAATAATCTGAGTGAAAATATAGCAGTCTCTGTTAGTATGTTTATGGATACCAAGATTAGTGGAAGAGTGGGCAGGGAATATAGTTATCAAAGGGGATGGTAATCAACTGGGCTAGTGGGCCAAGGAATGAAAGATGGAATTTAATTCATGTGCTGGATTTAATTAAGTCAAACCAGGGAGGACTAATACAGTTAATGGTCGGGCCCTGGACTGTGTTGTCAAACAGGGAGAGACCAGGGGGTGCAGTAACATGGTCAGTTGGAAGTGCCATCACAGGTGGACAGAGTGGTGGGGAAAGCAGCATTTGGCACACTTGCCTTCATTGGTCAGAGCAATGCGTACATGAGTTGGAGATATTTGTAACATTGTCGTCAATATTTCTCCTGGGCAGAGGAGGCCACGGGGTGACCTTATAAAGGTTTATGAAAACATGTAGGGCCTAAGTAAGGTGAATAGCCAAGGGTAGGTGAGTCCAAAGCTAGAGGCATAAACGTGAGGTGACAGAGCAAGTATTTAAAGAGGGAGCTGAGGGGCAACATTTTCCACAGAGGATGGTGCATAGACGGAATGGACTGCCAGAGGAAATGGTAAAAACAAGTACAATTACAACATGGAAAAGACACTTGGGCAGGTACATGGAGAGGAGAAGGTTTGAAGGGCTATGAGCCAAACACACGCAAACGCGACTCATTCCATTTAGGAAACCTCGGCCGAAGAGTCATGCAGCACAGAAACAGACCCTGTGTCTCCAGTTGTTGGAGAAGGAGACTATCGAGACAAGGCATGTTGGAGAGACTGAAGCAAGTTACAGCGATACGGATGGTCATCTGGACTAGAGGTTTGAAATATGTGAAATAATTGGTGAGAGGGGAGGAGAAGACAGATATAGGAACTGTTATTGGAGTTACAATGATTGAAGACACTGTTCCACAAGACAAGCCATAGAAACAGTGTTGGAGAGGGAATAGAGAACAGGAAGATAGCAGGAAGCATTACCACCATCTCGTGGGAGGCCTGCTTTCCCCTCAGTTGTCCTGATGCTCACCAAGACAGCACATACCTCTATTGAAAACTGGCAACTCTTGATGCTGTCTCAGTACAAAACCAAACTTAAAGTAAAGGTGGTGACTGAGCCTGGTGTGGGTCTGGACTGTATTCACCCTCCAGTACTATATTTATGTCATGTCTTGTTAGCTAATGTTTGGAGCCCTCTAATTGCTCTCTGCTCTGTGCACTGGAATGATCTTACCTGGCGGCAGGATTTATTGAAGACTCCCGACCTCCCTGAACTTTCTCTCTCTGGCTAACCAACCATCGTCCCAACCAGCAGTTGGCAAGTCTATTGAGTCATGAACTCCCTGAGTACCTGTAGAAGACACAGACATAGGCAGAATGGGAAATTTGACTGATGCTGTGAGGGTTACACATGTAGAATGGCATTGAGCACCACAGAGATCTGGAAAATCCCAGTCTCCAATCCTGGCCTGTGCTGCCTCATCTCTCTGGAGTGGAGAATTCTGTTGGCTCAGGATCTGGAGTAGCCTCAAGAGTGAGAGGCGCTGACAGAAGCAGCAATTTGCCCCACACAGTGAGGGATACCACATGGAGAGATACTGAGTCATATCACCAGAGTGCAGGAAGAAAGGGTTTTGATTCATGTTGCAGTGGAATGCTCAACCTGTGAGCAGGCGAAGTGATGGCCGAATGGCATTATTGTGAGATAATTAATCCAGAAACTCAGCAAATGTTCTCTGGACACAGGTTCAAATCCCACCATTGCAAATGTTTGGATGTGAATTAAATTTTTCAAAAAAGATTAGATTAAAAACCCATAAGTGAGTATTAAATAACTGCTGATGTTAAGAAATATCCATAGAGTGCATTCAAGTCTTAAGTGAAGTAATCTAAGATGGGTCTGGGATATCACAGGTATTACAGAACAACAGCTGAGGGAGGGACAGGACAGGCAGCTCAATGTTCCAGGGAACAGATGCTGAAGGAAGGACAGAAGGGGAACTGAGAGGGGAGGAGAGCTGCTGGTTCTGATTGGGTGAAACATCACAGCAGGACTGAGAGAGGATATTCCTGTAGGATCGCCCAGTGAAGCTGTGTTCGTGGAATTAATTGTTCGAAAAGCGCAGCAGGTCAGGAATCCTGAAGAAGGGCTTACGCCCGAAACGTCGATTCTCCTGCTCCTTGGATGCTGCCTGACCTGCTGCGCTTTTCCAGAAACACATTTTCAGCTCTGATCTCCAGCATCTGCAGTCCTTACATTCTCTTCGTGGAATTAATCAATAACAATGGGTCTTCCCTTTCCTCTGATTGTTCCACAGACCCCAAAGCCCCGCTCTCCTGCAACTTCACCTTCTCAAGATGGCGGCCCTCAGGCCCGTGCTCCCTCTTCCCTCAAACAAATGGCGGCCGTGATCCTGGGCCGTTTCCCTGATCAGAGACCTCCACATCCTGACCCGGGCCTGAAGGGTCTTTTTCGGGGTTTTTAACCTTTACTTGGGACTTGTGAATTCTCTCCGCTCCTTTCTCCCGGCGAGGCTCCCACACACCGGCTCTGAGCGCCACTCTTTGAAGCGGATCGCAGCCGCTGCCGGAGAAAGTAGCGCCATGTCTCTCTGTCCTGGTCAATGTGACACTGCGCATGCTCCACATAGAAATCAAACTACGCGTGCGTCTGAGGTTATCAATGAGTTTACAGGGAATATTCATACTTGCACAGAATCATGGGCGAAATATTTGTCATTAACAATTGCTCTGTCGAGTTGTAGTCATGGCGCTATCTAGCATGTAAATAGACTGGTCGCTTCAATTTAGCCATACCGGCCAGGTATGTAAATTACCAATTGTTCTGGGAGTTTGGAAACAGATTTCTTACTCGAGTTGTGGAAATCGTTTGGAAATATGTACGTTATCAGATTTGCATCTCAACTGTTTGTTAAAATTTCACATAGATGTTTGAGAGAGGTTTAATGATCCACTATGTTAATGAGAATTATCAATCCTGCAAAACAGTTTGCTTTCTGACCAATCTTGAAGCGTTTACTCCCCGAGAATGCTTTGGCCACGATCCTCACTCACTTCTGGTTGGAGGACCGGCCGCTGTTCGGTCATCAGTTCTGCCCCTTCCTCCCAACTGCAGAGTTGATTCAGACGTGACTCAGCAGGCTCAGCACAAGATACATTAAGGGAGAAGGGAAGTTAGAGTCAATGTCTTGTGATGTAGTGAAAATATCCCGAATCTTGGATCGAGAGGCTTGAGTTCAATTCACAGCTAGTGCAAGTGTGTGTAATAACTACTTTGAACGGGTTCATTAGGAAAAACAAGGGAAGTTAGGAACAGAGGAAAAAATATAGAAAATACATACAATGTGGTGGGGCTCTCAATGCTCAGAAGATTTCAGTCTTTACCAAGTGTTTCAGGGCCCCATTGGTCCCAATGCAGACTGTTGCACTCCTCCTTGTGCACAGCCAGATACCACGATTGTGGGGCAAAGTGTTGTGGTGGGATATGGAGGTGCTTTTGTAGAATTTCCTCAGTTTTAGAGGTGAAAATAGATGAGAAGGTGTAGGGTTTTGTATGGAGTTACCTATTCCCCTCCTGTTGCAGCATCATATTATTGCCCTGACTCTACCTCGTACATTGTTGGCAGAGATCGCTGACATTTTGAAAGCCCACAATACAAGATCCATCACTCTGTTTAAGACAGCAGAAATCTCTTGTAGCACTATAGTCATAGAACAATACAGTGCAGAACAGGCCCTTCGGTCCTTGATGTTGCGCCGACCTGTGAATTATTCTCAGCTCGTCCCCCTACACTATCCCAAAATCACCCATGTGCTGAAGTAAAGGATTGTTTAAATTTCCCTAATGTGGCTGAGTTAACTACATTAGCAGGTAGTGCATTCCATACCCTAACCACTCCCTGAGTAAAGACCCTGCCTCTGACATCTGTTTAAATCTATCACCCCTCAATTTGTAGTTGTACCCCCCATACATGCTAGCGTCATCATCCTCGGAAAAAGACTTTCACTGTCTACCCTGTCTAATCCTCTGATCATCTTGTATGTCTCTATCAAATCCCCCCTTAGTCGCTTCTTGCAAATGAGAACAGGTTCAAGTCTCTCAACTTTTCCTCATAAGACCTTCCATCCAGACCAGGCAACATCCTGATAAATCTCCTCTGCACTTTTTCAAATGCTTCCACATCCTTCCCGTATTATGGGCACCAGAACTGCATACAATATTCCAAGTATGGCCGCACCAGCATTTTGTTCAGTTGCAGCATGATATTGCAGCTCCGGAACTCAATCCCTCTATGAATGAAACCTAACACACTGTATACTGCCTCAACAGTACTATCCACCTGGGTGGCAACTTTCAGGCATCTATGTACATGGACTCCACCATCCCTCTGCACACCCACACTACCAAGAATCTTTCCATTAACCCAGTACTCTGCCTTCCTGTTATTCTTCTCAACGGCATCACCTCACATTTAGCTACATTTAACTCCATTTGCCACCTCTCAGCATAATTCTGCAGTTTATCCAAGTCCACCTGCAGTCTGTAACATTCTTCCACACTGTCCACTCCACGGACTTTAGTGTCGTTTACAAGTTTACTGATCCAGCCACCAATGCCTGCATCTACGTCATTTATAAAAATGACAAACAGCAGTGGTCCCAAAACAGATCCTTGTGGCACACCACTACTAACCTGAGTCCAGGATGAATATTTTCCATCAGCCACCACTCGCTGCCTTCTTTCAGAAAGCCAGTTTCGAATCCAAACTCCTATATCACTCTCCGTTTCATGTCTTTGCATTTTCTCCAACAGCCTACCATGTGGAACCTTATAAAATGCTTTACTGAAGTCCATGTATATCATGTCAACTGCCCCACCCTCATCTACATGCTTGGTCACCTTCTCAAAAAACTCAGAGGTTTGTGAGACATGACCTGCCCTTGACGAAACCATGTTGACTACCTGAAATCAAATTGTTGTTTGCTCGTTGATTATAAATCTTATCTCTTATAATCCTTTCCAAAACCTTTCCAACAACAGAAGTAAGGCTCACTGCTCTATAATTACCTGGGTCATCTCCATTGCCCTTCTTGATCTCTCCATTGCCCTTCTTAATCAAGGGCACAACATTTGCAATCCTTCCGTCCTCTAGTACCAAACCTGTAGAGAATGACGACTCAAATATCAAAGCCAAAGTCTCTGTTATCTCCTCCCTAGCTTCCCAGAGAATCCTCAGATAAATCCCATCCATCCCAGGGGACTTGTCTACTTTCTGGAATTGATAACACCTGATCGTAACTAACCTCGATCCTTTCTCGTCTAATATGTTGTACCTCATTCTTCTCCTCTACAATATTCTCCTTTTCCTGAGTGAAAACTGATGAGAAATGTTCATTTAGCACCTCACCGATCTCCACAGGGTCCACACTGAACTTCCCACTTCTGTCTTTGACTGGCCATATTCCTACCCTATGCTTTTGTTTCTCACATACCTATAGAAAGCTTCAGAGTTCTCCAATATTCTATTCACTAAAGACTGCTCGTGTCCTCTCTTTGCTCTTAACTCTCTCTTTAAATCCTTCCTATCTGATATGTAACTCTCCATTGCTTCATCTGTACCATCTTGCCTCATCAACACATAAGCCTCCTTCTTCTTCTGAACAAGAGATGCAATTTCCGCAGTAAGCCATGGTTCCCTTACCTTATCACTTCCTTCCTGCCTGACAGGGACATACCTGTCAAGGACATGTAATATCTGTTCATTAAACTAGCTCTCTCCCCACCCCTGAGGGACAGTGGCATCACTGTGTGAAAGATCACGTCAGTATTGTCCTCCCAGACCATAGGACTGCTCTCTCATTAGAGAGAGATATCGGTGGTGGTTAACCTGAAGGTTACCACAGCGCAGGCAAGGGGCTAGGTTGAAAAGGAGGGTCCATTAAATGTGGATGGTTATTAAAGATGTGTATTAGCAACACACATTGTCACATGAGTTATTAATGTTAAAAAAGCCAGACAAATTCTGCAACTAAAATCCCTCATTCCTTGAACCATCCTAGTAAATCTCCTGTGCCTCCCCTCAGGGACCCTGCCATCCTTCCCAATGTGTGGCCGATCTCTGGTACGCACAGACCCAGCTGCTCTGTGTTCCTGTGGGTGATATCATAGAGCAACAGTTGCACTAAACCTCACTGTCTGGAAGTGAGTGAGAGACAGAAAGCCCGATGGCATTTCAGATATATTTAGGAACACACTTGCAATGCCAAGGCTGACAGGTCTATGGGCTCAGTGCTGGAAAATGGGATTAAAATAGTTAGCTGGGAGATTTCTTTACAGCATAAACCCGATGGACTACAACACCTTTTTCTGTCATGTAGACCACAGATGCATAATATAGGAATATGACAAGCCACAATAGAAACCAGGTCAGAGAAGGTGATATTAGAATACGTGATTGATTAATATTTTTTTGGAGGAAAATGTGACAGAGATTAAGCGGGACATTATGGAGCTCAGGGTTCAGGAATCTGAAATAAAAATGGGTTATCCTGAAGGTTGGAATTAAAGAAAGGCACATCACAGAGATTTGTGAGGGTGGACAAGATTAAAGATAGAAAGTGTGTTGAGACTGGAGGAGATTAGAGATTGGAGGATGTTGCAGAGATTGAGATGTTTTTGATACCAGAGATAGTGGAAGTTCTGAGGCTAGAGAGGAATTATAGAGATAAGGATAGGTTGTTAGTTTTCCCAACACTACCTCTTTACTGATAATGATTGTTTCTCTGTCCTCATCTGCCATTGCCTCCATAGGCTTGTGACAATGAGAGTACACAGATAGGATGTTCCCGTTAAGGCCAAGGCTGGGAGGCGTCGAGAATTCTGCTTGACCTGAGAAATTGAAGCTCTGGTCAAGAAAATGAAGAAAGGATATGGCAGGTACAGAGCACTGGGTTTGAGTGAGTCCCTAGGGGACTATAAGGGCAGTAGGAGTATACTCGCGGAAAACCCGGAGGCAAAACGTGGGACATGAGATAGCTTTGGGAAATAGGTTTAAGGAGAATCCAAAGAGATTCTACAAATACACTAAAGACAAAAGAATAACTAGGCAGAGAATAGCGACCCTCAAAGATCAACAAGACTGTCTATGGAACAGCAGGAGGTGGGAGAGATTCTGTAATGCTTTCATATCCCCTTTCAGTAAAATCGGACATGAAAGTTAGAGAAGTTGGAGAAATAAATAGTGATAACTTGGCAAGTGTACATATTACAGAGGAGGAGGTACTGGATGACTGAAAATGCATAAAGGTGGATAAATCCCTGGAATCTGATCAGGTGTATCCCAGAACTTTGTGGGTAATTAGAGAAGCTTTTGCTGGGCCCCTCGCTGCGATATTTGTATCATCAAACACCACAAGTGAGGTGCTGGAAGACTGGCGCCATTATTTGAGAAAGGTGGTAAGGAAAAGTCAGGGAACTATAAACAGGTGAGCCTGAAGTCAGTGGAAGAGAAGTTGTTGGAAGGGATTCTCAGGGACAGGATTTACATGTCATTGGAAAAGCAAGAAATGATTAGGGAGAGTCAGCATGGCTTTGTGCATTGAAATCAGTGACTTGGACTTGGGAAAGACACAAGGTTTCACATAACACACTGGTTAGCAGATTCAATACCATAGAATTCTGCCGGAACTAGCTGTTTGGATAAGGAATTGGCTGGAAGGTCAAAGAGTCATAGATGGACAGCACAGAAACAGAGACCCGTCGGTCCAACCAGTACATGCTGATCAGATATCCCAATGCAATCTAGTCCCACCTGTCCGCACCCGGCCCATATCCTTCCTATTCATATACACATGAAGATGCCTTTTAAATGTTGCAATCGTAATGGCCTCCACTACTTCCTCTGGCAGCTCATTCCATACACGTACCACCCTCTGTGTGAAAACGTTGCCTCTCAAGTCTCTTTAAAGTCTTTCCCCTCATACCATGAACCTATATCCTCTCGTGCTGGGATCCCCAATGCCAGGGAAAATACTTTGTCTATTTATCCTATCCATGCACCTCATGTTTTTATATACATAGATAAGATCACCTCTCAGCCTCCGACGCAGCAGGGAATACAGCCCCAGTCTATTCAACCTCTATTCAACCCCCAGCCTAGATCAAATCCTCCAACCCTGGCATCGTTCTTGTAAATCTTTTCTGAACCCTTTCAAGTTTCACAACATCCTTCCAATAGGAAGGAGACCGGATTTTTACATAACGTTCCAAAAGTGGCCTAACCAATGTCCTGTACAGCTGAAACATGACCTCATAACTCCTGTACTCAATACTTTCTCCGATAAAGGCAAGCATACCAAATGCCGCCTTCACTATCCTATCTACCTGCACACCAAGGTCTCTTTGTTCAGTAACACTCCTCAGGACCTTACCATTAAGTGTATAAGTCCTGCTAAGATTTGCTTTCCCAAAATGCCGCTCCTCAGCCCATTCACCCATCTGATCAAGATCCCATTGTACTCTGAGGTAATCTTTTTCACTGCCAATTACACCTCCAGTTTTGGTGTCATCTCACTAATTATAGCCCCTATGTTCACATCCAAGTCCCTTGATTGATATAACTGACGAAAGGTAGTGGATCCAGCAGTGATACTTGTAACACTCCACTAGTCACAGGCCTCCAGTCTGAAAAGCAACCCTCCATCACCACCCTCTGTCTTCTGCCCTTGAGCCAATTCTGTATCCAAATGGTTAGTTCTCCCTGTATGCCATGAGCTCTAACCTTGCTGAGCAGTCAGTGTCATAGTGGAGGGTGCTTTTTGGACTGGAAGCTTGTAATGAGCAATATGCTGTCAGGCTGGGTACTGGGTCCACTGCTTTTTGCTATTTATATAAATGATTTCTATGTGAATATAGGAGCTATGATTAGTAGGTTTACAATAGACACCAAAATTGGAGGTGCAGTAGACAGCAAAGTTACCTGAAAGTACAATGAGACTCCGATCAAATGGGCTGAGGAGTGGCAGATGAAGTTTAATTCAGATATATGTGAGGTTCTGCATTTTGAAAAAGCAAATCAGGGCAGGACTTATACACTTCATGAGAAGGTCCTGGGGAGTGTTGCTGAACAAAGAGATCTTGGAGTGCAGGTTCATAATTCCTTGAAAGTGGAATCATAGATAGGCAGGGTAGTGAAGAAAGTGTTTGGTGTACTTGCCTTTATTGGTCAGTGCATTGAGTACAGGAGTTGTGACGTCAGTTTGCGGCTGTACAGGACATTCATTCAGCCACTTCCGGAATTCTGCTTTCAGTCCTGGTCTCCCCGCTATCGGAATGATATTGTGAAACTTGAAAGGATTCCGAAAAGATGCAAAGATGTTGCCAGGGTTGAGGGATTGAGCTATAGGGAGTGCCCGAATAGACTGAGGCTGTTTTCACTGGAGAATCGGATGCTGAGAGGTGAACATAGAGATTGATAAAATCGTTAGGGGCATGGATAGGGTAAACAGCCAGGGTCTTATTTCCTGTTTAGGTGAGTCCAAAACTAGAAAGCACAGGCGTGAGGGAAAAGATTGAAAAGGGATATTAGTGGCAAAGTTTCAAGCTGAACTTAGTATGTGTATGGAATGAGCTGCCAGAGAAAGTGTGAAACCTGGTACAGTTACAACATTTAAAAGGCATCTCATTGGATATGTGATTGGGAAAGGTTTAGAAGGCTATGGGCCAAGTGCTGGCATATGGGACAAGATTAATTTAGGATATCTGGTCAGCATGGACAAGTTGGACTGAAGGGTCTGTTTCTGTGCTGTGCATCTCTATGGCACTAATAAATTAAAATTAAGATAGTCTTCTCATTTATGGAGAGTTAGCAGAAGGTCAGATAATTCTCCTTGGAGCTGAGGAGGTTAAGCAGTGATTTCGACCAGGAGTTGATTTGTTTCCAGGGTATTTCATTTACAGAGAGACAGAGGGACAAATTTTTAACGTCACAATTTTTAGTAACTATTTTCAGGTAACTGGCAAATAATGCAAAGAAAAATGTGAAGATTATTTTACTCACTAGGTTCTGAGCATCTGGAAGAGTTTGAAAGACAGCTGGATGCAGGTTCAGTAGTTATTGTCAAAACAAATTTGAAATTTAACATTTTTAAGGAAGGATTTGGAGGGTTATGTCCAAATGGGAGGTGAGTTGGGACTGACTGGCACCATCTCCTGAGGGAGAGAGTACAGCCCCAATGGGCTGAATAGCCCCCAGCCCCTGTGCTCTGTGATACTGACCCATTCACTGTGAATGATGAAGCTCATCACAGGGCAGAGCCGTCGAGATATACAGCATGAAAATAAACCCTTTGGTTAAACTGGTCCATGCTGACCAGATATCCCAACCTAATCTAGACCCATTTGCCAACACTTGGCACATATCACTCTGCACCCTTCCTATTCATATACCCATCCAGATTCCAAATGGTATAATTGTATCAACATCCTTCACTTCCTGACAGAAGATTCTATACACGCACCAACCTCAGTGGGGAAAAAAATTGCCCCTCAAATCCATTTTAAATTCTTCCCCTCTCACCTTAAACCTATGCCCTCTCATTCTGGACTCCCCCACCACAGGGAAACAACCTTGTCTATTTATCCTACCCATGCCCCTCATGATTTTATAAACCTCTATGAGGTCACCCCTCAGCCTCTGATGCACCTGGGAGGATCCCACCACTCAGGTCACAATGGGGCCTGGCTGATTGACACAGCTTCAGACCAATAGGAGAGTTGGCATGATCCTCCAGAAAATGGGAGTGAATGAGGGGTGGGTCCAGCAGGCCAACACATGACCATCAGCTTTGCAGGCGCAGTGTCACTGTGAGGGGGGACTGAATGTGAAGGAGTGGGAGAGACAGCAGATACTGGGAGAGAGATAGAGTTAGTGTGGACTGGGAAGGTTGATAAACACTGTTGCAGTCTTCTGGACCTGAACTAGATACTCCAAGTAAATTAGAACAAAAGAACTGCGGATGCTGTAAATCACACACAACAACCAGAAGGTACTGGAAAAGCTCAGCAGATCTGGCAGTATCTGTGAAAAGAAATCAGTTCGCATTTTTGATCCAGTGACGCTTCTTCAGGAACTGACGTTACTGAGAAAAAAATGTCTGTTTTTATGTAGAAGGTAGGGCTTAAGGAGTAAATGATAGATGGGGATAGAGTCCAAAGAGAGAGATAAGAGCAGTTGGACAAAGGAGTGGATAATGATCTGAGGGGGAGGTTGAATAGTTGTTTATGGGGACTGTTAGTGACTAACCATAGGTAATGTGTAATGGCAGGCTACGTAATAACAAGGCCTGGTATGTGGGGTAGGGGGCAAAGACACTAGGACGTGGGAGAGTTCAGGACCTAAAATTATTGAATTTGATGTTGAAGCCAGAGGGTTGCAGGGTCCCCAAGTGGGAGATGAGGTGTTGATCTTCCAGCTTATGTTAAAGTGTGGCGCTGGAAAAGCACAGCAGGTCAGGCAGCATCCAAGGAGCAGGAGAATTGACGTATTGGGCATGTCAGCACTTCATCAGAAATGTGGGTGGTGGAATACGGCTGAGAGATAAATAGGGAGGGGTGTTTGGGGTTGGGGAAAGGGAGCTAGGGAGGCAATAGGTGGTTGTAGATGGAGGGTAGTGATGAGAGGGTGGAATGGATAATTGGAAAGGAAGGTGGACAGGTGGGACTATTCAAGAGGGTTGTGCCGAGCTGGAGGGTTGAATCTGAGATAAGGTGGGGGAGGGGAGATGAGGAAACCTTGATGCCGTGTGGTTGAAAGTTCCCAAGGTCTTCTTCCTCCAGGTGTCGGGTGGCTTGGATTTTGTGGTGGAGGAATTGCATGTCCTTGGCAGCGTGGCGGCGAGATGTGGCGGGGGGGTGTGTGGCAGGTAGCTGAAGTGGTCAGCCACAGGGCGATGGGGTTGGTTGGTGCATGTGTCCCAGAAATGTTCCCTGAAGTATTCCATAATTTGGTGTCCTGAGAGCAAAGGACACAATAGGTGAGGTGTTTGGGTGGGCAGGGAAATCTATGCTGGATGTGGGAGGATCCTGTGGTGCCTTGGATGGAGGTGAGGGGAAGGTGTGGGCACAGGTATTCCACCTCTTGCCGTGGCAAGCGAAGTGGAACGGTGGGTTGGTGGAGAGTGTGGATCTAACGTGGAAGTCACAGAAGGTATGATCTCTGTGGAATGCTGAAAGGGGTGGGGAGGGAAATATATCTCAGGTGATGGGATCTGATGGTGGAAATAGCAGAGGATGATGCGTTGTATCTGGGTGGAAGGTGAGGATGGTGGGATTCCATCTTTGTTGCATTTGGAGGAGTGGGGTTCCAAGGCAGTGGTGTGGGAAGTGGGGGTGATATACTGGAGGGCATTGTTGACCACATGTGAGGGGAAATTGCAGTCTTTGAAATCGGAAGCCATTCTGAAGTATTCTTTCAGCTTGCATCAAGCTTCACTGGAACACAGCAGTAAGCATGAGACAGAGATGTTGGACAGGGAACAGTCTTGTGTGTTAAAAAGCAGGCAACTGGAAGCTCAGGGTCTTTTTTGCAGGCACAATGTAGATCATCAGCCGCCATTTCCACCACCGCCACTGAGATGCTAGAAGGTTCCTGTCTCCTCCATTAAACAGCTTTCCACCTTCTCACTCCTTTATCTTTCCAAATGTTCCTGTGTCTCTTTGGGCTCTGTCCCCACCTATTATTTACTCTTTAACCCCTATCTCCTGTAGTCCAAAGATCTGTAGGTTAGGTGATTTGGCCCATCTATGTTTCCTGTAGTGTTCAGGGATGTGCATTAGTCCGGGGAAATAGAGAGTAATAGAATAGGAGAATGGGTCTGGGTGGGATAAACTTCGGAGGGTGGGTGTGGAATTGTTGGGCCAAAGGGCCTGTTTCCTGAAGGGATTCTAATTTTCCCAGCTGTCATCGGTTCTGAGGAGCAGCAGAAACCAGATGAAATGTATCAGTGTAGACTGGGAGAGTTTAGTTACACTCTGTGCAGGTAGTTAGTCTGAATTAGAAACTCTTGGTCCCACATTTACAGCAACGGGGAAGATGGCTTGGGCCTCAGGCAGTGAGAGGCCCTGGGTTACAGCTACCATCTTTATTTGGGGCAAGGTACAGCAAGGAGCATGCATGTGTCCTCTTCCTGGGTGGGGACGGGGTGATGTGAAGAGGAGCATTTACACATCAAACACATACCAAGAGAAGTGTTTACCTTCACTATTCATCTTGCACTGACTGTGAGCTTTGTTTTGTGAATTCATTTTATAGGATATTAATTGAGAATAATTGATACTGGGATCTCAATAAACAAGTTTCTACAGTCAGCGGAGTCATCAGGATCTGAATATCATTGGCATTTAACTGTGGAAGGAGAAAGGTTTGTCTGTTCTGTCTGTGGGAAAATATCTTCAATATTTTTGTCAAGCCAAAAGCAGACAGATGTTCAAGTTCATGGTTGGATCACCCTTGGGGTATGTGTTCAATTCTTGGCCCTCTAGATGTGGAAGGAGGTATTGGCCTGAGAGAGGGCACAGATTTATCCAAATTACACCTCGTCTTCTTGCAGGAACTGTCAGATTTAGTCTCAATCATCCACTTTATAATGTTAATCTGTAAACTCCCTACTTCCAATTCTCTGCAAATTTCTCGTGGACTCAAATTCCAGCACCATTTCAGGTGGAACGTTCCAGATTCTGACAACTGTCTGTCCATTCAGAAACTGCTGAAGTCCATTTTGACTCTGGGGTTACAAAGGGCTGAATTGAAAGATGCAATGCTGGTCCTGAGCTCCCATTGAGGTGCAATGGAACAGTACAGTGTAGGTGTGAGCAGACAATGAAAATGACAGGGCTGCACTGTTAGTGCTGCTTGGCTCAATGAGAGTGTTTTGGAGTTGGGTGTAAATAGCGAGGTGAGACAGGGAGAAGGTGAAGCTGAAACTCCGTTTTAGTTCAGGCCTTTCACAAATTCACAGTCCCAATGGGAATAGCCAATTAGTCAGTGATACCTGTGGAATATTTAAGTTTTTAATGTATGATATATCAGCTTAAGTAAAGATTTTTTTTTGTTATTATAATGGACATGTTTGAAGTGAAGGAAGGTTGCTCGCTCATTTAAATTCTCTTAATGGGAGTAACTAGATGAATGTAGAGAGACGTTGTGACAGGAGCCCTCAGACCCGTGGTGTGCTCCTCTTGCACAATGTGGGAAATAAGGGCCGCTTCCAGTGTCCCTAACGGCTATGTGTGTAGGAAGGGTTCCCATCTGCAGCTACTGGGAAACTGTTTTTCAGAGCTGGAGCTGAGAGTGGACTCACTGTGGAGCATCTGCAATACTGAGAATGTTATGGACAGCACGTTTAGTGAGCTAGTCACACTGCAGGTGAGGGTTACACAGGCAGAAAGGGAATGGGTGAACATCAGATCTAGTAAAAGGCTCAGGAAGTGAATACAGGAGTCCCCCGTTGTTATCCCCTTCTCATACAGATACTGTATACCGCTTGGGATTCTGAAAGGGCGGGAATGGGTGGGGTAGCTTCTCGGGAAATCAGCATCAGCCAGGTTCATGACACCACAGAGAGCTCTGCTGATCAGAACAAGAGGAATGAGAGTGGCAGGGCTATAGTGACAGGGGATTCAATAATCAGGGGTACAGCCTGGCACTTCTGTGCCCACAGACATGAATCCAGGATGGTATGTAATCTCCCTGGTGCCAAGATCCATGATATCATGGAGTGGCTGCAGGACATTCTGGAGCTGGAGGGTAAACAGCCCGTGGTCGTGCAACACACAGATACCAACGACATCGCTAAACAGAGGGATGAGGGCCTGAAAGCTGGACATAGGGAGAGCAGAGATGCATTAAAATGTAGCTCCTGAAATGTAATAATGTCAAACTTACTCCCAGTGCCATGTGCTAATGAGAGCAGGAATGAGAAAGTAGATAAGCTGGATGTGTGTCTGGGGAAATGGTATACCAGAGAAGGGTTATGATTCATCAGGCACTGGGACTGTTTCTGGATGGGACCTATACCAGCCTGACCGGTTACCCCTGGGCAGAGCTGAGACAAATCTGTTGGGGGCTTTTGCCAGTTCTCTTGGTGAGTTTGTAACTAGTCTGGCAGGGGGGTGGGAACGAAAGTGTAGGCTGAGATGGGTCAGACTCAGGACAGGGAATGGGAGGTAGAATATTACTGATGTAGTTAGCGGCTCAGAAAGCCAAAGGAAAGGAGGGTTAAATGAAGATTGAGTCCCTCTTCAGCCATCAGTCGTGACATCCCAGGAAGGTGAGTCAACAAAATCTGGAGCTGTATACATGTCTATGACTCTGTGCTTCAGCAAAATGGTGGAAACCTGCAATAAAAACAAAAAGCGCTGGAGATCCTCAGCAAGTCTGTCAGCATCTGAAATGGTGACAGATGCAGGAAACATTGCAGCCTTGAAGAAGTGTTTAGATGATCACACCAAGCACTACAATATCGGTTACACGATGAGTGCCAGAACGTGGGACTGGAATAAATAGGTGCTTGATGACCAGTATGAATACGATGGGGCTGGAAAGTTGACGTTTCGGGTCAGGGCTATTTATCAAGACTGACAAAAGGTCCCGACCCAAAACATCAACCTTCCTGCTCCTCTGATGCTGCCTGACATGCTGCACCTCCCCAGGTCCACATTGTATGGACTCTGACTTCCAGCATCTGCAGTCCTTAACTATCTTCACATCCCAGGACTCATCTGGTGATCCTCCTTTACACTGTCTCAATAACCAGGAGAGCCTTCCTTGGAAAAGGGGAACAAAGGTGTATACAGTACTCCAGGTGTGGTCTCACCAAGGCCCTTCCAGAAAGGGATCCTTGTTCCCATCTTCTCCATATTGGTCATCAAGCACACATGCCTGGTGTGATCATCTAAACACTTCTTCAAGGCTGCAATGTTTCCTGCATCTGTCACCATTTCAGATGTTGCCAGATCTGCTGAGGACCTCCAGCACTTTCTGTTTTCTCTGTTATAGAGTATTGAAAGGGGGGATTTGCAGTTGAGAAATTCAAATTGAACTTCATGTTACTTGATCCGTGCCTATCTGAATATCATTGGCCTTTTCATCTGGATGGAAAGGTTTGCATTCTGTCCGTGGATGAATATTTCAAATGTCAGTGTGATTGGGAAAAAGTACTGAGACAGTGAAGTCCATATTAGCGTGGGGACTGTGGAGAGAGATTTCATTGGTTTTTGAAAGTCTAAAAAATCATGGCACATTTCTCTGGAACAGGTAAGCCAAAGATTGGTTTTGGATGAGGACAATTAACCATGAAACCAGAAAGGCAAAAGGATTCCTGCATCATGGAAACAGCTATGAAAATGGGATTGTTGTAATGGAGTGAATTATCGATCATTGATTGTAATCCATTGGCGTTGTCACATCGGTTCCAGTGCCGTGGGGAAACACAGGAAATGTGATGAGTGCAGTGTAGGTTTCAGTTATTCAACTGGAAAGGTGAAGAAGACCTTTACAAAGATGATGCCAGGTCTCAGGGGTCTGCGGTACAAGGAGAGGTTGGACAAGTGAGGACTTTTTTGTGTAGAGCAGAGGAAACCGAGGGGGAACATTTTACAGAAGTGTATAAGATCATGAGAGGCATGGGTAAGGTGAATGCACTCGGTCTTTTTCGCAGGGACTCAAGGATTGGAGGGCATCAGGTTAAAGTTAGAGGAGAAAGAATACATGGGAAACTGAGGGGCAAGTGTTCTACAGAAAGGTGGTATGTATATGGAATGAGCTGCCAGTGGAAGTGGTTGAGGTGGGTATATTAACAACAAGTAAAAGACATTTGGACAAATACATGGATAGGAAAGTTTCAGAAGCAGATGGGCCAAGTGCAGGGAAATGGGGTTAGTGTGGATGGACATTCTGATTGGCATGGGCCAGTATGGGCCAAAGGGCCTGTCTCTGCTGCAGGACGTTATAACTCTAAGTGCATGTGCTATTTCTCCCCCTAACTCTGTTGGTATCCTGGGATGTATTCCATCAAGGCAAGGAGACTTGTTTACCTTTAGCTCCATTACCTTGCCCAGCTCTAACTCTTTCGTGATAATGGTTGTTTCTTGGTCTTCACCTTCCTCAGTCTCCTTATCAATTACTGGCATGTTCTTCGTGTCCTCCACTGTGAAGACTGACTGCTGTGTGCTCATGTTCCTGAACTCTGCTGGATAGGAATAACTGGGCACAGAACTCTGAGAGGTCTTCTTTGAGTCTTTATTGATGAGACACGACAGCTCCCTGGATAGTATACATGCAAAACGCCTTCAGGCAGCATCAGGTAACTCCCCGCCTGTCCGATGTATGGCTTCCCTTCATATACATTTTGTGGTTTGTGACTTTGAATACAGACTGTCTCTCAATATTATCTCCATGGCAATGGCAGTTCAAAAGTCTAGTTCCATTCAGCACTTTGTGGTTTAACCACACATCCCTCCCCACCCCCCATCCCCACATCCCCGTGGCTCCCTCAAGTACCTGACAGGCCCTTCAGTTTCAGTGGGGTATCTCTCAGGATTCTGATGTGGAGGAGCCGGTGGTGGAGTGGGGTAGACAATGTTAAAAACCACACATCACCAGGTTATAGTCCAACAGGTTTATTTGGAAGTACAAGCTTTTGGGGTGTGCTGTGATTTTTAACTTGATCAGGATTATCTCTATGGTAACAGTTACGTGCTTCAATAATTACAGAGGCCATATGTTCCCCAAACAATAGGTTTCCCTCTAGCAGGGTAAACTGCTATTCTGTCCCTGGGGATAGCTACACATCACTTTTCATCCCCAATTCCATCATGCTTTCTATGAGCTTGGAAGTTTTTCCAATCTCCGAATTTATCCTTGGTCTTTGCCAATTTGTATGCCTTCTACTTCAATTTCATAGACTCCCTTATTGCCTTAGACACCCATGGCAGATTACTCCTTTTCCTACAGTCCTTCCTTTTCGCAGCAGAGAGCGGCGGGAGCTGGGCGGAAGTTCAGACGGAGCGCAAAGCTGGTCGGGTAGGTAAGTGATTGTTATATAAAGAACTTACCTCGACGCCAACGGTCTTTTCGCAGCAGAGAGCGGCGGGAGCTGGGCGGAAGTTCAGACGGAGCGCAAAGCTGGTCGGGTAGGTAAGTGATTGTTATTAGAGTGGGTGTGTTCTAAACCCCAGATCCTACAAAGTAGGGTCTCCCTCCCTCCCTCCCTCCTCCTCTAACCTTAATTAAGAGTCCACAGAGTTGCCATAGGAAGACGGTCTAAGGAAGTTTAGATCGAAGAGTGAGGCTTCAGCTCAGGAATCTTGATAAAGAGGTTGAGTAAAGAGATTACACCACAGTTGAAGAGGGTGAAGACATGACTGCTCAGCTGGTTCAGTGCGCTACGTGTTTGATGTGGCAAGTCAATGACTCTGGTGTGTCTGGCTCGTATATGTGTGGAAAGTGTGCGCACATTCAGCAATTGACCGAGCATATTGCAGCACTGACGAAAGAACTCGAAGACCTTAGGCTCATCCGAGAGAACGAGATCTTTCTGGACAAGACCTTCAGTGATGTTATTACACCAATCATGCCAGAAGAGAGCAGAAGAGTGCAGACGATGAGGAAGGCAGAGAGGAGACAGGTGCAAGAGACGCCGGGAGAAGTACCTGTCAGGAACAAGTTGAAGCTTTTGGAAACAGTAGAGTCTGATGACACTACCAGTTCGCAAGGCGGCCATGTTTGTCAATCAAAAGTTGCCGCAGAAGCAGAGCGGAAGAGTCGGACATCACATAGAGCCGTGGTAATAGGGGACTCCATCGTGAGAGGAACTGACCGGGGTTTTTGTGGCAGCAGACGGGATTTAAGGATGGTGTGTTGCTTTCCTGGTGCTAGAGTGAAAGACATCGCGGACAGAGTGCAGGACATCCTCAAGGACGAGGGTGAAGAGCCCGAGGTGGTGGTACACGTCGGCACAAATGATGTCGGGAAGAAGAGGAGGAACATACTACAGCGAGACTTCGCAGAACTAGGAAGAAGGCTAAAAAGCAGGACGTCCAAGGTGGTTATCTCCAGTTTGCTTCCAGTTCCTCGGGCTAGTGTGGCCAGAAACCGGGAGATAATGGACTTGAACGTGTGGTTGGGGAACTGGTGCAGGAAGCAAGGTTTCAAGTTCTTGGATCACTGGGGTATATTTTATGGTAACCATAAATTCTACAAGAGAGATGGCTTGCACCTTAATAGAACAGGGATCGGCATTCTGGCAGGCAGGTTTTCTGCTGCAACACCGCTACATTTAAACTAAGTAGCAGGGGGGAGGGGACAAGCTGGATGTTTAAAAAGGAAATTGAAGGGGTAGTTAGAACAAGAGAAGTCAAGAAAGACAACTGTATCAAGGAGGCAGAAAACTGGAAAAGGCATCATGCTGTAAAGTTGAGTGAAATAAGGGTTGAGGGGAAGGGTGAGAGCAGTAACAAATTAAAAATTCTATATATGAATGCACGAAGCATTAGACACAAGGTGGATGAGCTTGAGGCTCTTTTGGAAATTGGCAGATACGATATTGTGGGGATAACTGAGACGTGGCTTCATGGGGACAGGGCCTGGGAAATGAATATTCAAGGCTACATGTGTTATCATAAGGATAGACTGACGGGCAGAGGGGGTGGGGTGGCCTTGTTGGTAAGGGAGGATATTCAGTCCCTTGCGCGGGCGGACCTAGAGTCAGGGGATGTAGAGTCAGTGTGGATAGAGCTTCGAAACACTAAGGGTAAAAAGACCCTCATGGGAGTCATCTACAGGCCCCCAAACAGTAGTCTGGATGTTGGAGGTAAGTTGAATCAGGAGCTGAAATTGGCTTGTCGCAAAGATGTTACTACAGTTGTTATGGGGGATTTTAACATGCAGGTAGACTGGGAGAATTAGGATGGTATCGGGCCTCAAGAAAGAGACTTTGTGGAGTGCCTCAGAGATGGATTTTTAGTGCAGCTGGTGCTGGAGCCGACCAGGGATAAGGCGATTCTGGATCTGGTATTGTGTAACGAACCAGAATTGGTCAGTGACCTCGAAGTGAAGGAGCCATTGGGAAGTAGTGACCATAATACAATAAGCTTCAATCTGCAATTTGAGAGGGAGTGGGTACAATCTGAAGTGACAATATTTCAGTTGAATAAAGGGAAATATGGAGCTATGAGGGAGCAACTGGCCAAAGTTCAATGGTTTAATACCTTAACAGGGAAGACCGTGGAGGAACAATGGCAGATATTTCTGTGTATAATGCAGAAGATGCAGGATCAGTTCATTCCTAAAAGGAAGAAAGATCCCAGGAGGAGACATGGGCGGCCGTGGCTGACAAGGGAAGTAAAGAAACATATAAGGTTAAAAGAGAAAAAGTATAACTTAGCGAAGATAAGCGGGAAAACGGAGGACTGGGAAGCTTTTAAAGAACAACAGAGGATTAGTAAGAAGGAAATACGCAGAGAAAAAATGAGGTACGAAGGTAAACTGGCCAAGAATATAAAGGAGGATAGTAAAAGCTTTTTTAGGTATGTCCAAGGCAAAAAAATAGTTAGGACAAACATTGGGCCCTTGAAGACAGAAGCAGGGGAATATATTACTGGGAACGAAGAAATGGCAGAGGAATTAAATGGGTACTTCAGATCTGTGTTCACTGGGGAAGACACAAGCAATCTCCCTGAGGTAACAGTGGCTGAAGGACCTGAACTTAAGGGAATTTCTATTTGCCAGGATTTGGTGTTGGAGAGACTGTTAGGTCTGAAGGTTGATAAGTCTCCGGGACCTGATGGCCTGCATCCCAGGGTACTGAAGGAGGTGGCTCGGGAAATCGTGGATGCGCTGGTGATTATTTTCCAGAGTTCAATAGAATCGGGGTTGGTTCCTGAGGATTGGAGGGCGGCTAATGTTGTGCCACTTTTTAAGAAGGGTGGGCGGGAGAAAGCAGGAAATTATAGACCAGTTAGTCTGACCTCAGTGGTGGGAAAGATGCTGGAGTCTATTATAAAGGATGAAATTACGGCACATCTGGATAATAGTAACAGGATAGGACAGAGTCAGCATGGATTTATGAAGGGGAAATCATGCTTGACTAATCTTCTTGAATTTTTTGAGGATGTAACTCGGAAGATGGACGAGGGAGATCCAGTGGATGTAGTGTACCTGGACTTTCAGAAAGCTTTTGATAAAGTCCCACACAAGAGGTTAGTGAGTAAAATTAGGGCGCACGGGATTGGGGGCAAAGTACTAGATTGGATAGAGAATTGGTTGGCTAATAGGAAACAAAGGGTAGTGATTAACGGCTCCATTTCGAAATGGCAGGCAGTGACCAGTGGGGTACCGCAGGGATCCGTGCTGGGACCGCAGCTTTTTACAATATATGTAAATGATATAGAAGATGGTATCAGCAATAACATTAGCAAATTTGCTGATGACACAAAGCTAGGTGGTAGGGTGAAATGTGATGAGGATGTTAGGGGATTACAGGGTGACCTGGACAAGTTAGGTGAGTGGGCAGATGCATGGCAGATGCAGTTTAATGTGGATAAATGTCTGGTTATCCACTTTGGTGGCAAGAACAGGAAGGCAGATTACTACCTCAATGGTATCAAATTAGGTAAAGGGGCTGTTCAGAGAGATCTGGGTGTTCTTGTCCACCAGTCAATGAAGGCAAGCATGCAGGTACAGCAGGTCGTGAAGAAGGCTAATAGCATGCTGGCCTTCATAACAAGAGGGATTGAGTATAGAAGCAAAGAGGTGCTTCTGCAGCTGTACAGGGCCCTGGTGAGACCACACCTGGAGTACTGTGTACAGTTCTGGTCTCCAAATTTGAGGAAAGACATTCTGGCTATTGAGGGAGTGCAGCGTAGGTTCACGAGGTCAATTCCTGGAATGGCAGGATTGCCTTACACGGAAAGACTGAAGCGACTGGGCTTGTATACCCTTGAGTTTAGAAGACTGAGAGGGGATCTGATTGAAACGTATAGGCTTATGAAAGGACTGGACACTCTGGCAGGAGGGAACATATTTCCGTTGATGGGGGAGTGCCGAACCAGAGGACACGACTTAAAAATACGGGGTAGACCATTTAGGACAGAGATGAGGAGAAACTACTTCACACAGAGAGTGGTGGCTGTGTGGAATGCTCTGCCCCAGAGGGCAGTGGAGGCCCAGTCTCTGGATTCTTTTAAGAAAGAATTGGATAGAGCTCTTAAAGATAGTGGAGTCAAGGGGTATGGAGATAAGGCTGGAACAGGATACTAATTAGGAATGATCAGCCATGATCATATTGAATGGCGGTGCAGGCTCGAAGGGCAGAATGGCCTACTCCTGCATCTATTGTCTATTTTCACTGATATATACTTTTGCTGAGAAATTTGAAAAATTACTTTGATATTCCTCCACTGTCTGAGAACTGTCCCACAGTAAAGTCTTTGCTTCCAGTCTGCATTAGCCAACTCCTGCCTCCTCCTATTGTCGTCTCCTTTGTTTAAGCACAGGATCTTGGGGTTGGATTTAATCTTCCCGCTTTCCATCTGTGTTCTAAATTCAACCAGGTTAATGACAAGTATTTTTATCAGATTACGAGGGGAGGCGATGTTTCCTGGGTGTTTTGGTTTCATCGTCAGTGACCTTGGCTTTGTAATAAAGTACAGGATAGATATTCACAACAGAGCATTCTGGACAGTGTGAATGTACTACACAGTCTAAAACCATAAATCACTGTCTCCCCTCAGTTTAAAATTGCAAAATCATTATCTCCTACACACTTCCTCACTACCTAAGTTTGGAACGCTAACCACCTGACAATCCTGCTCTTTCTGAAAATCTCCTTTGGTGAAGATGGTGAGTTTTTGATTCATCTTTCTGGTTATTACTGTAAGAAGATAAGCACTGGGCACAGAAGAGGCAATGCAGCCCTTCGAACCAGCTCCACCATTTAATACGGTGATGATTGAGCTCACCTCGGTCTCAGCTGGATTTTTCTGCCTACTCTCTCTCACGCTTCAACTCATTGCAAATTAAAAATCTGAATCTCTTCATTAAATTTGCTCATGTCTTGGCATCCACCATATTTTGAATAGGAAATTCCACAGATTCACAACACATTGAGATAGAGAAGAGAATAGAGAAGAGAATAGAGTCCCTATAGTGCAGAAACGGGGTATTCATCCATCGATTCCACACCAACCCTATGATGAGCATCCCATTCAGACCCACCCATTTCCCATGGCTAATTGCCTAACCAGCACATGTATGGACCCTGTGAGCAATTTGGCATGACCAATCCACCTAACCTGCACATCTTTAGACTGTGGGAGGAACGTGGAGCACCAAACATAACCATGCAGACATGGGGAGAATGTGTAAACTCCACACAGTTGCCTAACGCTGGAATCAAACCCGGGTCCCTGACGCTATGAGGCAGCAGTGCTAGCCACTGAGCCACCTCTGCTTAAACTCTGCAGCCCACTATTAACCTCCCCACCCCGCAATTGGCTGAATGTATATTCCTTACGTCAGAAATCGAGGTGTCTAAGCGGATGTCTTAGTAAATCCCCGTGACAGCCCACATGTCCTGTGTGTCTGAATAGATATCCTATACACAATACCCTCCAGCCCAGACTTGCTCTCACTTTCCAGGGACAGGTCTCCAGAGACTTCATGGGGACTACAACTCCCACAGTCCGTGAGGCAGGGACCACATGTGTGTGGAGAAACCCACCACTGAACATGTACAGAATGTGGGCGGGTTTTGGAGCATGTTCTTTGGAGTAACTAGCGGAAAGCATTTCACACTGTGGTTGGCAGGAAAAGGGACGCATCTGCCTATAATATTGATCAGTTCTGTCCAGGATCTGCCATCTCCCTTTCTGTTTCCTTTTGTTTCATTCTGCTGTTACATTACTGACTTGCAGCAACTGAAGGGAAAGGAAGTGAACCAAGAAAGGGTGCAGAGTCTAACCAGGGACGGGAAGTGTGGCATGGATCTGTTTATCAGCAACTCCATGAGAATGTAGAGGGTGTACATTAGGGGTAGTTGAGTCAGAATGGTGAGAGAGAGTAAGTGAGCTGGAGGGTTACAGCTTTGGGGGAAGAAAGGGGAAAAGGGTATTCCAGAGAAACTAGAATTGTCTGTTCTGAATTTCTAATGTGTACATATTCCTTTATACAGGGTTCAAGATGGTGAAGATTTGCAGACTGAAATCTCAAAATCACGTGCAGATCATGATTAAGTTAAACAGCATTTGAAGAACTAAAGATGGAGAATCACTCAGCCAAAATCCTGCGACACCCTCTCTCCCAGCATTGTCGGTCTCTCTGCGCCAAATGGACTGTGAATGGTACAAGACAGCAGCTCACTATCATCTTCTCAAGGGTAACTAGAGATGGGGAATAAACGCTGGATGAGCCAGTGATGCCCATATCCTGGAAATGGTTTCTCTCTCGAGTTGCAGAAACCCAGTTGATGTTACTGCAGGATGAAGAGGGACGCTGAGTGCATCCTCCAGGAGGCAGCACCATCACATTACCCCTGCCTACACCCACACAGTAACACCGCAACGCCACTGGAACAAAAGGCAGTGAAGCCAAAGGAGGACTTAGACTAGTTCTTCAAGGTAAAGTCATGAAAGGGGATTGGAACACAGCAGGAACAGGAGACTGAGCTGGATGGTCAGCTGTTTCCCATTGAATGGTGGAGCAGGATTGAAAGGCTGAATGGTCTCCTCCTGCTGCTATGTTCCAGGTATGTATATAGTCATGGAGCCCAGGTAGGAAGAAGTAGGCAGGGATTCTCCAGGAAATTGCACTTCCACAACAGTTTTCAGTGAGGGATGGTTTGTTGGATTTTATTTAACATTTATCTTTAACACAAGGTTTGTAAATTTTGGTTTTAAAATGTTGTAAGAGCTTTTTGCACCGCAAGTAAAATACATTGAACTGTTTGAATATAACAGTTTTAAAGCTTTCAACCTCTGTAAAACAAAATCCTGTCTATTCCCAGACACCATCACTTTCCAGCTACTCAAACTACAAGGAAATATTTCCTCACTGTCTGAACCTTTGGTTTGATTTAACAGCTTTTCAGTTCTCGTTCTGTTAGCTGTGAAGCGTTCTTTTTCCCCATTTCTCTGACCCAGAAATGTTATCACAGCAACCTGCCCACTATCAAAATCATCATTACGCCATTTTGCATTTGGTTAACATATAATCACCAGCAGTGCAAAAGTGAGGACTGCAGATGCTGGAAAACAGAGCCTAGGTTAGAGTGGTGCTGGAAAAGGCCTTTTGCCAAAACGTTGATTTTCCAGCTCCTCGGATCTGCCTGACCTGCTATGCTTTTCCAGCACCACTCTAATCTAGACATATAATCACCAGCAGTAAACCATTTGTGTAACCAATTGAATATTTCCAAACAAAGCCCATTACAGGCCAAGCAAACAATTACAAGTGACAGAGTGAGAAGGGACTAAATCAAAGTAGAGTTGTGGGGAGGGGGCAGCGGTGGTGATAAAGCACTATATCCCCTGCGGTGCCCATCTCTATCTAAAGGCATCAAGAGCATTGATCCACACCACATGCTCCTTCTCCAAGGACACCCTGCTGTGTAGCCTTAGAATAAAATCATAGAATAAAATCCCTACAGTGTGGAAGGAGAGCATTGGCTCATCAGACCCCACCGACCATCCGAAGAACATCACGCCCAGAGCACTCAATCACTGTAACACTGCATTTCCCATGGCTGATCCACCTAGTCTGCACAATCCTGGATACTGTGGACAATTTAGCACGACTCATCCACCTGACCTGCACATCCTGGGCTGTGGGAGGAAACCAGAGCACCTGGAGGGTACCCACGCTATCATGGGGAGAATGTGGGAACTCTACACAGGCCGTTGACCAAGGCTGGACTCCAACCTTGTACCTGATGCTGTGAAGCAGACGTGCTCCAGTCACAATTTAAATCAAAACAGATGATCCCTGCTCATTGTCACATTGCTGTTTGTGGAGACTTACTGCCCAGTGAGGTTGAGAAAGTGGCAATGTAAGTTCAGTCACCTCCAGCCCAGTTAATGTGGTTAACAACAACATCAATACTCCAGCAGTGTCATTGTGTACAAGGTCCACTCCTGACTCTGATGGACAGTAACATCAGAATCAGAGTCCTGCAGTCCACACGGAGCAGGGGGTTGACCACTTCCCTGTGAGCACTCACTGGTCACTCAATCGTGTTGAAGACGCAGCAAATACCTTGTCACACAGAGGGTTGAACAGCTCCTACCCAGAGTGAACTCACTGGAGTCTCAGAGGCGGGATGAATCACTGAGTCACTTCTCCCACACTGACCATCTGAATGGCGTCTCCCCTGTGTAGGCTCACAGGGGTGTCAGGGGGCAGGATGAATCATTGAATCCCTTCTCCCACACTGAGCATTTGCATGGCCTCTCCTCCTGTGTGGGCTCACTGGGGACTCCATTGGTGCTGCATTTGAGTGAATCTGCGCCCACACTGGGGACAAGTGAATGACCTTTCCCCAGAGTGAGCTCGCTGGTGTTTAAGCAGGTCAGAGGACTGAGTGAATGCTTTCCCACACACTGAGCTGATGAATGGCCTCTCCCCAGTGCGAATGCACTAATGTCTCCGCTGGTGAGAGATTTGAATGAATCCTTTCTCACACATGGATAAGGTGAAAGGTCTATTTCCACTGTGCCATCTCTGGTGCCTCAGCAGATTGTAAGATCGAGTAAATCCCTTCCCATACTTGGGGCTGGTGAACGGCCTCTCCGCAGTGTGACTGTGTCGGTGAGTGTCTCACTGGGAGGGGTGAGTGAATTCCTTATTCTGATTGAGTACATCCTCCTGTTTTCTCAGTTGTTATTGACAATCGCATTCCCCTCGCACCAGAGCCTGTTCCAGTGTTACAGAAACAGCAGAATGGTCAGCTGCAGCTGGTCACCTGACTGATCACTGGACATGAACGGTTCACTCTCCACAGATGCTGCCAGACCTACTGAATTTCTCCAGCAATTTCTGATTTTGTTTCTGATGTCCCAGCATTTGCAGATGTTTAGTTTTCCAATACTCATCTTGTCTGTTGCAGAGGAGTTTATTGATGCTTTTAGAGGGGTTAGAAAGTTGTACGTTAGGTCACACATCAGCTATGATCATCATGAATGGCAGAGCAGAGTTGAGGGGCTGAATGGCCTCCTCCTGTTCCAATGAAAGTTATCCATCGGCAGCTTGTGGTAATATTTCCCCTCATTGCTCACTTAACCTCCACGTCGAACACACTGTTACCGACTGAACAAACCTCCTGTGTTTGAACTAAACCTGCTCTTGTTCAGTGGCTCCCTCTCCTGCCACCCACGTTTAACTCTCATCAAGGAATGCTGTCTCGTGTTACTGAGGGAATGCCTACAAGGACTAATCCTGGAGTCTTTATCTCCGGGATCCACAATCGCTGTTTATTTCCTTCTTCCTCTTTCATTCTGGTTATTGAACTCACGGTTTCAATCCTTTCTCCTGTCATGCTCTTCAACATACCCATGTGGGTGAACGAGAGACAGCTGGGATTTAATGAAGGGAAGTGTGGATTAGGCAGAAGCATGAGGAGAGGGGACAGCAAAGACAGTTCTCATTGTAACGGCAGAGTTTCTCCGTGACACAGTGAGTGGTGAGGCACCTGAGATTGTGGGGGGAGGCAGATTCAATCAGGGATTTGGTAAGACACTCAGACAATGACCTGTCCATCTGATTGTTAACTCAGATAGATAGAAAGAAAGATGCACATTTAGATAGCACCTTTGATGATCTAGTGCAATGAAACATGCTTCCAACCCAATGATTTCAACCAAAAATCTCTGAAAACACAGATACAAAGCTTTCTACTTGTACCAGGCCGTCTCTGAGCCTCCTCTTTTCTTGAGAAAAGCATTTTGAGCTATTCAGCCTTTCCTGGTGATTATAACCGCTTTGTTCCTGTAAGATCGGTGACTGAACCGTTACTTTCTTGTTCCTTGTGAGTGATGAAAGGAGCAGAAACAGTTCCTGACCTGTGAGGGGTTTCGGTTGTAGTATTTATATTTACAAATCCATTCCCACCCTCACATACAGTGTGAAATTGATGTAAAACTGAAGGGAAGGAGTGAGTGAGCACCCACAGAATCATATGTGTCAGTTGAATGAACCTGGCATGAGGAAAATGGGACAACACTCGCAACTAGTTAGAATCACAGAATCTAGTGGGTGCAGAAAGAGTCTATTCTGCCCACCGTGTCTGCAATGACCTGATCACCCACCCTACCCCCATAACCCCACATTAAGCATGGCTAGCCCAACCCACATAAATTGCACACTGCAGCCATGTTAGCATGGCCAATCCAGTAACGTTACACATCTGTGGGAGGGTCACAAATTACATCCAAATGCTCGGAATTGTGGATGAAGGTTCACAAATACTTGACTCTGACACAAATGCTCTGCTTTTCAAAATAAAATCAGGGGGATACTGCAACTGGAACGATTTCCGATTATCTCAGGAGGAAGAGAATTCAAAACTCGTGCCATTGACCCGGGGGCGCAGTGATAGTTACAGAGGTCTGGGAACCATCAGAAATGTAACAGATTGTGAGCAAGGTGGGGGTGAGACAAGGACATAAAGACATTCTGTCACACGGCCGAAGGCAGGAGAGATTAAACAGCAGAAATGGTCGACCCCCACCCCCTCCAAGGTGACGGGGGATAGAATTAAGACTGGGAAAGAAACAAGGAAACAAGGTGTGCAGCTGTCAAAGAAATATGTTAAAAACAGATTATAAAAGCATAGAGGGCAGAGTACAGTCTGAAATTGTTGCTCTCAATGGTGAGTACAAAAAGCTGTAAAGCCTGGGGAGTTTACAGCCTACACATACTCAGGATTGGGCAAGTGGGCTCGAACTGTGCTGTAACTTTCTGATCATTTTTTTCCTGACATTTGTACTTAACGTCTGATGACGCTAGTAACTTTTCAAATTGGACTGGAGTTTAATATTCTGGAGGAGTGTCAAATAAATCACATTGATCACATTCTGCAGATCTTAGTCCATTACCCTGCATGCTCCAGCATTTCAGTTACATCCATGACCCCTGACGGAGGGACAGGACGTACAGGGATGGAGACGATGGTGTCAAGGTCATTGTAAGCTATGATTCTGTGCGTATGATTGTGTCAGCTTGTTGCTTGACTAGTCTGCGTTCCAGCTCACCCAATAAGATGTTAGCAGGGTGAGACACTACAGTTGGAGCTCCTCTTCTCGCCAGTTCCTTTCATTTCTCCTTTTTAAAAATTCCTTTCTCTCTTACTCTCCACTTTGCAGACTCTGACACAAGTGTCTCAACATTGAATCATGACATTTTTTTTAAAAGAACATGTCTCTACAAGAAAACCAATGGAGGAAAATATATTATTTTTGCATCAACTGCATTTGTAAACAAAAACAATCCTTTTCAATAAACGCTGTCTCATTTTTTCCTTCAATTCTATCAAGCGAGCTATTATGTTTGATCCCTCAGTTTGCCGAACTTAACAAATATCCAATCAATTTCAGAGCAACATGCTTACAAAGTATTGAACCAATTTATCTGTTTAGGTTTTAGCATTAGTTATTATGTCATTACCATTACAATAATTGCATAATAATTGGTCTGGGTAATAAGTATACTGAGGTTCACAATTTAATTTATTGACTGTTTGTAAAATGGTACAGTATATCCTTTTTCAGGATTCTAACAGTAATTATTAAAGAATTTGCATGACGATAATTATTATATGGTTTAGTTTATCTTGCTAACAACTACAGTGAAGTTTATATTTGAATTTAATCCAATCTTCCCTAGTACCTATACAGTAATATAAAAATCCATTTTATTTCCAATCAACACACCTACAAAAGAATCCATTATTTCTGATGCAACACGCACTGTTAAAAATATGACTTTTGCTCATTTGAATGATCTGTGTAATCCCAGCCTTATAAATTTAGAAAAACCTAATTACTTTTCCCTGCAACAATTCCTGTTTATTTTTGCATATAGCACAGTCAAATAGCAAGATGAAATTTATCATTATTTTTAAGTATGCTAATACAATTTTGAAAATCTATATGTTGCTAATATATAAATGTTCATTTCCGTCCATAGAATATAGAACAGTACAGCACAGTACAGGCCCATTGGCCACGATGTTTTTCCGACCTTTTATCCTCCTCTAAGGTCAAACTAACCAACATACCTTTCATTTACTATCATTCATGTGCCTATCCAAAAATTGCTTAGATGTCCCTGATGGATCTGAATCTACTACCACCACTGCCAGTGCATTCCACGCACCCACCACGATCTATAAAGAAACTATCTCTGACATCTCCCCACAACTTCCCCCATTCACCTTAAAATTATGCCATTTTGTGGGGAAAAGTCTTTCATTATCCATTCTGTCTATGCCTCTCATCATCTTACACAAAGCTACCAAGTAAACTCTCATCCTCTTTCACTGCAATGACCAAAGCCTCAGCTCCCTCAACCTTTCTTCATAAAACATGCCTTCCAGTCCAGGCAACATCTTGATAAATCTCATTTACACCTTCTCTAAAGCATCCGCATCCAATGTGTAATGAGGTGATCAGAACCGAACACAATATTCCAAGTGTAGTCTCAACAGGGATCCATAGAGGTGCAGCATAATCTCGTGGCTCTTAAACTCAATCTCCCTGCTAATGAAAGCCAACACACCATGCCCCGTCTTAATAACTCTATCACCTTGGATGTCAGGTATGAGGGATCTATGGACGTGGACCCCACGATCCCACTGTTCCTCCACATTGTCAAGAATCCTGCATTTAATCTGAAAATATGCATTCAAATTTGAAATTCCAAAATGAATCACTTCACATTTTCCCCAGTTGAACTCCATCTGCCACTTCTCAGCCCAGCTCTGCATCCTGTCAGTGTCCTCTAGCAACCTACAAATGCCCTCCACACTATCCACAACTCCACCAATCCTCGTGTCATTGGCAAACCTCCTAACTCACCCTTCCACTTCATCATCCAAGTCATTTGTAAAAATCACAAAGAGCAGAGGTCCCAGAACTAATCCCTTCAGAACACCATTGGTCACCGTGCTCCAAGCTGAAAACTATCTATGTAATCTCACCCTGTCTTCTATGGGCCAGCAAATTTATTATCTAACCAGGCAGGTTTCCCTGTATCCCATGCCTCATTACTTTCTAAATGAGCCTACCATGAGGAACCTTATCAAACACCTTGCTAAAATCCATATACACCACATCCACTACTCTGTCCTCACCAATATGCTTGTCACAACCTCAAATAATTCAATGAGGCTTGTGAGGCATAACCTGCCACTCACAAAGCCATGCTGACCATCTCTAATCAATCTATACTTTTCCAAATAATCATAAATCCTGTCTCTCAGAATCCTCTCCAATAATTGCCCACAACTGATGTAAGACTGACTCATTGATGATTCCCAGGATTATCTCAATTGCCTTTCTTGAATAAGCGAATAACGTTTGCCACCATCCAATCATCTGGTATGACTCCAGTGGACAGTGAGGATGCAAAGATCATTGCCAAAACAGAGTAATCTCTTGCCTCCCTTCTCATAACAACCTAAGTTATATCCATTCTGGCCCCGGGGACTTATCTATCCCCATGACTTTTCAATATTTCCAGCACATTCTCAGACTTAACATCGACCTGTTCGACCATATCAGCCTGTTACATGCTGTCCTCACAAAGAACAACGTCCCACTTACTCGTGAATACTGAAGCAAAGTACTCATTAAGGACCTCCCCGAACCTCTCAGACTCCTGGCACAAGCTTGCTTCACTATAAGGGGTATAAATGTGGGATTATGCCTCTGCAATGAATTAATGTAAAGATATTGCAGTGTAAAATCACTCCATTACATTGAATATTGAACTGTATTTTAACTGAGAAAACACAGTTGAATTGATTTGATTATATTTCACTTCATGCGAATGTTTATTGTATTTCGAACCACAATAAGAGTTTCATTTTTACATATATAAAACTTAAAATTCATCACACGTTTATGTACAGAAAATAGAATTACCATCTGCTTTTTCCTTCCTTTTGCAATGACTGTTCATTTTGAATTTGTGGAAGTTGTACGTTGTTGAAAGGAAGGGAAATTGTCTTCAGCTGAATATTCGCATTGAATGACTGATGCATTTTTAAATCAAAGTACAATGATCACGCAGTTTTGTCAATTTGTATTTCAAAGAATTGTCATGAGATTCCTGTTTATTTAAGAGTATCATTCATTTATTCTATTGTTATTGTAAAATATTGTTTAATTTCCAGTCCATTACACACAGAAACTACCTAATTAATTCCCATTCAAATTACAACAATAAACGGCTGATTAGTTTTCATCTGAGAAACTACATGAAACACAATATTGCAGTCCTGCCGTCCTGAGTGGGAACATTATGAAAGAAGCTTATGGAGCTGTGGTAGTGTCTCTATTACTAGACCCGAGGGAAGGTTTCAACTCACACCTCCAACAGAAATATATCAAGAGCTATCTGAATGTTGATGAGAGAGTACCTAAGCACAGACTGAATTGCTATTCAATCCAACATTAGATCTGCTTTTATCTATTATATCAATAATCACAAAATCTGATACTTATCAGATTACCAGGTTACCAAGAAATATGTGTTGGAAAATTCGCTTTAGCCACTTTGCTTTTACAAAAGACTTTCATCTGTCCCTGTTTTCTCTAACTGAAAGAAATATGAAGAGGATTTTCACTTTTACGAAAAAAGGGGACATGTTTCCCATATAAATTAATGCTTCTTCGACGAACGCCTTTTCAGATTATGTAAGGTTTCATAATAACGCTTTACTTTCGGATAGTGGGGATACCTGTATCTAATTCTGTCGCTTATAAGTTCCTGGAGAGCATTTGAAAATGTTGCAGAATTCAAGATTACGATGTCTAAGTAATGAGGTTGATCTTTTTTTTTGTTGCAAAGGGGCAAGTCCAAACAATAGAAACACATTAAACATTGTTCTCTCGTGCTATAAATTTGAAATAAAGTTGATACCTTCTTCAGTAAACTAACAAATTCTACCACCTATTACTTGTCAGTCAGCCGATTGCCTACTTTGTAACTAAATGTTGAGATTCATCTAAATATGACTCTGTCCTTTGATCAAAATGAATTTGTAATTGTTGTTCAGTTTATGAATTGTCAGATACTTGTTTTTATTTTTCCATTCGCCTGTTCATTTTGACTGTAAGATTGAAATGCTTTGAAAATATTGGAGTTCATTCATTTAAAAATAAGGTTTGCACATCTCTCACATATCTCATTTCTTGTATTATGATTCAAGAAAGTTTTCTGGTGGAATTCAAGTAAATTCCAAACATTTGTTCACTTCAAATAAGATCTTTAACACCCAGTTATCAATCTGTTAATGTTTCAGCTGGTTACATTGACATTGATTAGGTACTCATTCAGAGAAATCAACTGACAATTATAATCTATTTGCAGGATTATTGAATTGAAAGAAAGATACAGACGTGCAAACATTTTTTGGAAGGAATTGCTTTTTCATTCAAATGTGTAGGCTTTTCAAGAATTCTATGTCGCCTTCCACTGGTTTTCTTGTCGAGAAATAAAATTTATAATTCATGTGAATTCTAATGTGTTCGTATTTTGAAATTTTCATCAGATTTAAGAAGAAAAAGTGGAAGAATTAACATGAAAACATCAGTGAATAGAAAGCACAGTAAATTAAATTGACAGAGGCAACTTTTAGTATTATCTCTGAATATTCAGTCAAATATTTCGAATGTCAAAAGAGAGTGGTGCCGGAAAAGCAAAGCAGGTCAGGCAGCATTCGAGGAGAAGCAGAATCAACGTTTTGGGCATGAGCCCTTCATCAGGAATCTTTTCTGATGATGGCCTAATGCCCGACAGGTTGATACACCTGCTGTTTGGATGTGCCTGCCCTTTTCCAATGCTACAGCTTTCCTCAGTTTCTCCAAATATGTTTAATGAACACGAATTGAAAATGTTCACATCAGTGGTTGAGCAAGACCAAATTAACACATTTTTTGCAATATTTATAGTGAAAACCTGTTTGAGAACATGCAACAAATCAGATCAAACAACATTTCTTGCCGTTAGAACCCTTGGCCATTCATAATAAAAAATAACCATGCTTTGAACAACCAGTATGGTGTATAACTACTGAACTGAAATACCAGAGGACAACGATTGCATTTATTGGAGGGAATGATAACCAGATCCTTACTGTGATAATGGTGATTCATCTCAGAAACAATAAAATTTTACTGTGATTATTCCACTGAACAGTAATTAAATGGTCATGAAGATCTTTGTGCGGCTTTATGTGCAGTGTTTTGTGTGAACATTGATTTCAGTAACATTGAGATATTTTACAAGATTGACAATTGACAGTTAAAGATAAGTTTTAAATGCAACATTTACAAGAATTGTCAGTTTTGTTTAGCAAAACACAATTCTAAGTTTATGGAATCCCTACTGTGTGGAAACAGGCCATTTGGCCCAACAAGTCGACACTGACGTTCCAAAGAATAATCCACTCAGCACCATTCTGCTCTCAGATGACTGGACATTTAGCCCTGACTAATGCATATAACCTACACATCCCTGAACAGAACGTGCAGCTTAGCATGGTCAATGTACCTAACCTGCATATCTTTGGATTGTGGGAGAAAACCAGAACATACAAACTCCACGCAAACATGTGGCCGAGGATGGAATCAAACCCAAGCGCATAACACTGTAAGACACGAGTGCTAACCACTGATCCTCTGTTCTCAATGCCCAACCCCATGCAAGAAGTGATATAAGTGAGAGACGTGCAAAGTCAAATTTCAAATGAACACTCTCTGATGTTGCCAAAGTGTATCAATCTTACATTCAATATGAATAGGTGAATCGAAAACAAAAAATAGAAATCCCTGACAAATCATGAGTGAACAATAATTAGAAAATTAATATGATCAAAGGGCACAACAATATTCAGGTGAATTGCATTGTTTAATTACAAATTTGGGAATGAGCTAACGAATGAATAACGGGAAGTGACATTTGTTTACTGCACTGATGAAGAAATTAACTTGCTTTTCATCTTTGTAACACTGCAGATTAGCAATTTATGTGCCTGAAATGTTTGAATTAAGCTCTTCCCAATAAAAAAAATCAGTAAAATCACATTGACTTCTTCGTCTTTAAGACTGCAATAATATCAAATACTTTCCAGGAATTTAGAACCAGCAGAATTAGTTAATTTGGTTGCTTGGGAACTCGAAGAGAATAAATAGCAGATTCTGTGAATTAGTCATTCAATGTAATTATTCAGCTGAAGACAACACCCTTCTTTGCAAAAATGCTCAACTTCGAAAAATTCAAAATGCATTGTCATTGTTTAATGAAACAATACAGAAATGTTAATTCTTTTTCATTGGACTTAACAAAATGCAGGAATTTTACATGATTTTGTGTCATGAAAAATACTTAAAGCCTATGATGATTAGAAATACAGTAAATGTTCGCATTAAAGTGAAATATATTTAAATGAATTCAGTTATGTTTCTGCGGGTAAAATAAGAATTAATATGAACAATGATTGAGAGACTGCACACTATATTCGTTATTCATGTAAAGAGCCATAATTCCACATTCACAGCACGTACTGGATTGAATAATTATTAGGTATGAGCAACAACTGAATTATAAAATTCGATCAATGAATTTAGAAATAATGAGAAATCTCGTTTTTCTATGTGACTGAGGCATATGTGCAAACAAACAGGAATTATTGCAGTGAAAAGTAATTGCAGGTCTGTGAATTTAAAGTCTGTGATTACGGAGATCATTCAAATAAGCAAACATCAGACATTCACAATTAATGTTGGATGGGAAGTCTTTGGATCCATTGTGGGAAACCTGACCTGAAAATAAAGTTTCATAAAATAAGTGTTGGTACTCAGAAACAGTTGGTTAAATTAAAATGTGAATCTCACTTTACTTGGTCAAAAGTCGTTCTTAAATAATTGCACAATTATTATCATGACAATGACTTGATAATGTTGCTATATGAGCAATTAAAATGATTCAATATTTCAAAAATATTTTGCTGTTCTGTTGATTGGATATTTATTAAAATTAGTAAATTGTGGAATAAAATATAGTAACTAGCTTTATGAATTGAAGAAAAAATTAGCCATTCAGTGATTATAGAAAATCTTTTTCTTCCTTTACTATAAAATGAAGGTAACACAAGAAATATGAATTTCTATCAAATGGTTTCATCATAGAGACATGTTATTTTAATTTAGATGATTAATATTATGGTCAGAGTGCAGACATTTGTGTCAGAATTTGGAAGAAAGTTAATAGATAATGAAAGTGAGCATGAAAGTGAACAAATGATACAGTCAATGACATTTGGTACATAAAGGAATTATAATAATTGTTCATTATTGTACAGTGATGAATAATGTTGGAATAGGAAATACAAAAAGAATTAACATGTTCAAAACAGTTCTTTTCTTACAATTAAATGAAACCAATAATCATTTTGCAAAGCACGTGATTTGGAAAAAAAACCCAGTCATTTACTGTGTTATATAAACTGAAAACTACTTCCATTTTGCAAAAATGGAGACTTTCCCAAATTCAAAACTTAGGTTTGCTGAATTATACAACAAAAACGGTTGTAATTTGAAATATCTCTTGCACACAAATTTAAAATAAGTAATCTTAAAGATTTTTAGAATCACAAAACGTTTGTTGTTTGCATGATTGCATTACAGTGAATATCCATGATAAAGTAGAAGTATTGTTTTAAACAACATAAATCATCTTTAACTACTGAACTGAAATAGAAGATATCAGTTCCACTTGTTGCATGGAATAGTAAACAAATGCTTACTGTTGTCATTGGTTTCAGGAGCAATAATTTACTTACTCAGGTTATTCTACTGAACAATAATCAGATGGTGATGGAAGTCTTTGTGTTGCTTTACGTGTATTGTTTAGTGTGAACACTGGGTTCGATAAAATTGAGGTATTTGCATGAATTAGGAACAGAGTGATAATTGGGTGCGAATGATCTGATTTAAAATCAGACAGTTTTTGTTATTTACGAGGATTGCTGAACGAAACGTTCTTAAACCATCATGCAATCAATGGGATAAGTGAGAGATATGCAAATTGAACTTTCAAATGAACACACCCTGATATTTTCACACCATTTCACAGTCACATTCAATATAAATAGATGACTGGAAAGCTAAAAACAAATCTCACACAATTCATAAACTGACCAGTAATTAAAAATTGATAAATAATAGAAAGTGACATTTGTTTATTTTACTGAAGAAGTAATTGATCTTTTCTCATATTTATAGCACTGGAGCATAAAATTCTGTGTTGTTTTAACTAAGATCTACAGAACAAGAGAAAATTAATGACTATCATGACTTTGCATATTTCAGCTTTATGACTGCAACATTCTCAAATATTTTCTGAGGAATATTGATTGAGTGGAATTAGATACATTTTGCTATGAGTAACTAGAAGAAAGTATATAGCAGATACTGTGATTATTGGAATGGACGATGATACCTCCAAATAATCTACTGATATTGTGATTGGATATCCAGTAAGTGTCAGAATCAAAGTAAATTATAATCAAATCAATTCAAAAATGTTTCCAAGTTTAAAGTAAATACAATATTCACAATGATTGAGAGATTGTACATTGCAATGTCCTTGCATTATTTATTGTACAGAAGCATAATTCCACATTTGTAGCCCTTACTAGATTGCACAATTATTAGATATAAGATATATTAGCAACAAACGGATGTTAAAAATATATATTCGTGATTTTGAGAATAATGAGATATCTCATCTTGATATTAGACTGAGTAATATGTAGAAATGAAGAGTAATATCGCAGGGAAAAGTAATTGGAGTTCTCTGAATTTCAAAGGCTGAGATAATTGTTATATTTCACCTGAGCAAAAATCAGACATTTACAAAGAATTTTGCAAGGGATATTATTGGTCGTTTGGTATGTGCATGGGCCTGAACAAATAGGTATTAATATAGTAGCATTGACAATAAGAAATAATGAATGACATTTTCAAAAAAACACTGCATTTTTACAAAGTCTATGTTAAATTGCTGCGCAATTATTGTAATTGATAATTGCTTATAGAATCCTGACAGATAAATTGACTTAATATTTTGAAAACACTTTGCTCTGATGTTGATTGGATATTCATTAAGATTAAGAAACTGAAAATTAAAGAATAAAACTTAGCTGTATGATGTGAAAAAATCATTCAGTATCAATTGAAAAAAATGATTTTGTTTAAAAATGCAGGCAATGCAAGATTTATATGCTTCCAATAGTTTTCTTGAAGAGTCATGTCAATTTTGTTGATATAATTTTGACCACAATAAATGTTCTGATATTTATTTCAGAATTAGGAGGAAAAGAATTAGGCCATGAAAGTGACTATTATTGTGAACAAAACACAGGGTCACTGACATTTGATACGGAAAGGAATTCTCATAATTGTGTGAATATTGTTCACTAACATTTAATATTGGAGGAAAAGGAGAATTGTCAACATTTCCAAGCAATTTTTTTCTTATAATGAAATGAAAATAAAAATCATTTTGTAGGGCAATTTGTTTGAAAAAAGGAAACAGTCATTTCGTATGACATTTGAGCTGAAGACTCGTTCCCGTTTCCACCATTGTAGTCTTTACAATAATTTAAAACTTAGTGTTGGTTGAATAAAAGAACAAATGGATATAATCGCAATGTTTTCTTGTACACCAAAAAAAGTAAATGTAAAGCAATTTTATCATGAAAATTATATCGCTCTGAATGTAATCATTTCACACACAATAAATGTATGTGTTGAATTGAAATCTCATCATAGCTGTAGAATTGTTTTCACTGGCAGGGAATGAGGACTCAGGAAGCAATCTGAGCTCAGGCATGTGGAAGATGTGTACTCATGCAGCAATCAGTTAATGAAGGGATCATCCCCCGAGGCCAATATCGGAAGCAATATCCATAACACACTGTAACATATACAGTAAAAAGCAGCATTTTAATGGACTTTCTGCATCACAATGGCCACATGCAATGTGATTACAGCCCTTCCCTCCTCATCCAGCCACCCAATTGAAACACATAATCGCAGATGGGTATTCTAATGGACATCCCCAGATTCCTATTGGGATCTTTCCATGCATCTTATTGACTTAGATTCCAAAGTTATTCTTGAATTCCCTCAGGCCTCTCAGGATACCTTATCAGCTGGGACATTTTGAGTTCTGCTATTCATTATATTTTATTTTATCAAAGTCAATTACTCCTCATATCGTTCACTGTCTCAATTATATATGTACAAAGAAATAGAAAAGACAGTTAATTTTAGCTTCCTTGCTATAAGATTAGTAATATAACTTGTGTTATAAAGTTTGCTATATTGTGTAAAATTATACAGCTACTCTTTCTGTCAGGACTTTATAATTAATGAGCAGTCAACATCATACCGTGAAGTTAATTCCTAAAACTAGCTAACTTCAAATCTCTGTCTAAATGCTTTTCTATAATGTTTTTAGGAGGCATTGGTCACATATATTAAAATTATGTTGCAAATTTCCCCTATTACGCGAAAGAATCTGTAATTAGAACCTTTGTTTAATATTCTGAGTAACTGTAAAATAAAAACTATTTCTGACAAATGAACTCTTCTGTTGTCATGATAGCTGCTTAGTGAGTTAACTCGGCTGCACCCTGAAGCTGCTGTTTATTCATTTACTGGGACAATTATCCTTTCATTTATGAAGATCAGAATTGGTCATTTGTCTGTATGTCGGCATGCTCTTATCAAGAAATGTCTGGAATACTGTAGTCCTGGCGTTGGAGTAGATCCATTGGTAGTGTGCTTTCTTTTCATTTAAGGCTGGAACAGAATGTTAGTCTAGTTTATCACCCCCTGACAACTTGTATTTTAGTTCTAAGGTAGGCTGCCTGTTTTTGATTGTCAGGCATTTTGTATGAGCCAATATGGACCATTCTATTCCAGGTGGGGGCAGGCCATGCCCAGAACAGCAAATCAACTAAGATTCAACTATTGAAATAAAAATCACCATTCGCTACCATTGGTTTCTGTACAATGCAATACGTTTACGTTACTGAGCCTTAATTTCACACTTTAAGCTAGATATACTGGATTTGATCAATTCTTAAATATTAGATATAAGCAACAATTAATCTTAAAAACATTTCATAGCAAACTTGAAAATGATTAGAAATCTCATATAGCTGCCCATCATGTGTAAAAATGAACAGCATTTATTGGAGTGTAAAATAATCAGACATCTCTTAATATGTAAGGACGAATATTAATCCAATGATTTCTGCGAACGTTCAAATGAGAAGGGAACAGATATTATCAGTGAGTGTTGGATAGGGAATTATTAATTAGTTTGTGTTTGTGTTATCCTGGAATAAGTTAACTATTATTCTTCTTTTAATATTGACACTAAGAAATAATGGATTAAATTAAAATGTGAATTTGACGATTTTTGTTACAAAACCTAAACTGAATTACTGTGTGATTTTTGGAATGACAATGAATTGATAATTAATTTTAGAACTTTGACAAAGTAAATGATTCAATATTTCCAAATGGATTTGTTCTGATGTTGACTAGATATTTCTTAATCTGTCAGCTGAGAATGCAAATTCTGGCATGATGACATGGAAAGACATTAGATATTCAGTGAACGTTGATCAGAAATGGTTTGTCATTCAAAATTCTCAGATCTTCAAGATTTCTATACTTGGTTTCTCTACTTTTATTCTGGAGAAATATAATATATAACAAGAACAAATTCTGCATTGTATTTAATTCATGCAATTTTTCATATCATCAATATTTAGACATTTGAGTCAGAATTATAATGAAAATAAGTCAATAAGGAAGATTTATTTTCACAGAAGCATACAGTCAACAGCATTTATCAACGTATTTGTTTCAATATTGTTTTTGAATAAACGGATAAATACGTTTAATGGGGATCTGTTGACAACGTAATGAACCACAATATCATTATTATCATAATTTTTGGATTGGAAATCTATCAGAAAAAAAATCCTGTATTCAGGACTTGCTTCATCTCGATACATATTACACGTAGTATCCTCAGTCATAACGTGTCATCATGGGTCTGGGAAAGATATAGTGTGTAAATTATAATAAGGCGTCTCCTCCATATGTTTGGATCTGGTGAGACTGTGATGTTTGCTATGATTATTCATCCTGAGCACAATAAGGTACGTACAAAGTGTTTTTCACCGAACAGTAATTAGGTGGTCTTGAAAACCATTACAAGTACTTTGATTTCAATCATGTTGAGCTGATTTCCATGATCTGGGAAATGTTTCACAACATTTTACCAAAATTCTGGATTCTAAGCATTCAGTGGGTTTCGTGCAAACACCCTTCACTTGTCGTCATTCTCAAGTGAGGTGTCTGATGCTCAGGCACTGGCTGGAAGTCAAGGTGCCAGGAAGTCTGCTTCAACCTCTCCAAAACACAGCTCTTGGGCTGGTTGTAACAGGATCTCCCGAACCTTTGTGAGCTCTTTGACCGGGCCTTCCACTGTTTTCTGGAGCTGGTTACTTTGTCTACAGTTTGACATTTTTAGCTCTGCTTTCCCCAGCTGTAGGAATATTTAGAATGTTCAATTATGGGCCACAGGTCACTTGACCTTAGCGGACAGATAAAATATGGTTCACTTATTGTTGTAATAATGAATTGAGAATGAATCTTCGCATTTTAACAAATAAAATGTTTCAATTTTATCAGTGGTTTACAATGACATTGATTAGATAGTCATTAAGAGAGATCAACTGACAATTATAAGCTAATTGCAGGATTATTGAATTGAAAAAGGATACAGACGTACAGAGATTTTTTTTGGAAGGCATTGCTTTTTCATTCTAATAGCTTTGTTGTTCAAGAAGTCTATGTAGCTGTTCATTGGTTCTCTTGTCCAGATAATAATTTTATAATTCATATTGCTTTTATTGCACCCGGAGTTTTGAGATTTGTATCAGATTAAGAAGAAAACGAGGAGCTATTAAAACGAGAACTTGAGTGAATAGAAAGCACAGTAAATTTAAATTACAGAGGAAACAGAGAGTATTTGCTCCAAATAAGCAAATATTTTTTATGTCGAAAGTGTGGTGGTGTAAAAGCACAGCAGACCAGGCAGCATCCATGGAGCCAGAGATTCCCGATGAAGGCTTATTCCTGAAAAATGGTTTCTCCTGCTCCTCAGATGCTGCCTGACATTCTGTGCTATTCCAGCACCACATTCTTGACTCTGATCTTCAGCATCTGCTTTCCTCACTTTCTCCAAATATTTGTAATGGACATGAACTGAAAATGTTAGCCTCGGCAGTTGAACAAAACCAAATTTACACTTTTTTGTGCAAATTTGGACTGAAAATTGTTTGTGATCATGCAACACATTAGGACATATGAACACCTCTTCTGTTAGAATCCTTTGCCATTCATAATAAAGAATAACCACTGCTTTGAACAACCAGAATCGTGTGTAATTACTGAACTGAAATACCAGAGGACAACGTTTGCATTTACTGGAGGGAATGATAACCAGATCCTTACTGTGGCAGTGGGGATTGATCTCAGGAACAATCAGATAGTTACTCTGATTATTCCACTGAACAGTAATTAGATGGTCATGAAGACCTTTGTGTGACCTCATGTTTCGTGTTTTGTGTGAGCAATGATTTAAAAAATATTGAGATATTTTACAAGATTTAGGAACACTGATAATCAAGTGTTAAAGGTATTAACTAAAGTCAATTTAAAAAAGTTAGATTTGCTTAGAGAAACGCAATTAAACTGTTGTAGAATCCCTGTTAGCACAGTGTGGTAACAGGTCATTTCGTTGAAAAAAATGACCCTCCAAAGAGTAACCCATCCAAACATTTTCCCAACCATATTCCTCGACATTTACTGCTGACTAACGTACACATCCCTGAGCACAATGTACAATTTAGCATGGCCAGCTCACCTAACCAGCACGTCTTTGGATTGTGGGAGGAAAACACAGCAAAGTTGCATAGACTTGGGGAGAATGGGCAAAGTACACAAAGACAGTTACCCGGGGATGGGATCAAACTGAGATCCCTGGCACTGTGAGGCAGCAGTGTTAATGACTGAGCCACTGTGCAACTATATGCAATAAGTAAAATCAGTGAGAGGTATGCAAAGACAAATTTCAAATAAACACCCTCCGCTATTGTCAAAGCATGTAAAATTTACATTCAATACGAATAGATGAATGGAAAACAAAAAAAAACTCCAACAATTTATGAATGAAAAATAATTAGAAATTTAATTTGATCAAAGGTCATTCAATATTTAGATGAATTGCAATTTTAAATAACAAATGTAGGTAATTAGTTGACTAATGAATAATTGGAAGTGGCATATGTTTACTTTACAGACGAAGAAAGTGACTTGTTTTCCCCCCTTGTAACACAGCAGAATAACAATGTGAATGTCCGAAATTTTTGAATCAAGCTCTTTTGAACAAAAAACTGATCACTTACGATCACAGCTTTTCACCTTTAAGACCGCAACATTCTCAAATATTTTTTCAGGAATTTAGAACCAGCAGAACTAGTTAATTTCTTTTCATGGGAACCCAAAGAAGAGAATAAACAGCAGATACTGTGAAAAAGTCATTCAATGCGAATATTCAACTGAAGACAACATTCCTTCTTTCAAAAAATGTTCAACTTCTAAAAATTCAAAATTTATTGTCATTGTTGAATGAAACAATAAAGAGATGCTGATGCTTTTTCATTGGATTTTGTTGCTTAAGTCTTAAGTGTTAGCATTGAAGTGAAATATATTTACATTAATACAACTATGTTTCAACAGGTAAAATAAAAATTAGTTGTTACAATGAATGAGAGATTGTACACTGCAATACATATGAAGAATTAACATGATTCAATACTTCAAAAGCACTTTGCTGTGATGGCGATTGTATATTTACTAAGATCAGTAAACTAAGGAATAAAACATAGTATCTAGCTTTACGTATTAAAGAAAAAATGAGACATTCAGTGATTATTGAACAAAATTCTTTTCTGAACTCAAAAATATATGCAATATACAAATTGTGAATTTCTTTCCACTGGATTCCTTGAAGAGATGGTACGTTGATTAATATTATAATCAAAGTGTCAGAATTAGGAAGAGAATTAATAAATCATGAAAATGAGCATGAAACTAAACAAACAATGAAGTCACTGCTGGGTGGTATATAAAGCGATTGTAATAATTGTGTCGTTATTGTACAATGATGAATAATGTTGGAATTGAAACAACAAAAAAATTCAACACTTCTTTTATTACAATGCAATGAAAGCAATAATCATTTTGTAGCACACATGATTGGAAAAAGCAGTCTTTTAATGTGACATACTGTGAAGACTAACCTTTTTGCAAAAATGTAAGAAGTTCATAAATTCAAAATGTAGCGTTTGTTGAATTTGTAACAAAAACGGTTTTAATTTGAATTGTCTCTTGCACACTCACAACAGAAGAGGAGCTTAAAGATTGTTAGAATAGTTAAAAAATGTTTCCAGTGTTATTGTATTACAGTCAATATCCATGATAAATTAGAATTATTGGTTTAAACAACATAAACCGTCATTAACGACTGAACTGAAATATAAGATATCAAATGCACTTACTGCATGGACAGTAAACAAATGCTTACTGTTGTCATTAGTCTCAGGAACAATAAGATACTCAGGTTATTCCACTGAACAGTAATTAGCTGATGATGAATATCTTTGTGTCGCTTTATGTGCACTGTTTTGTGTGAACATTGACTTCAAGAAAATTGATATATTTTCATGAATTAGGAATAGATTGATAATTGGGTGTTAAGGATTTTATTTAAGATTAGACTTTTTAAATAGTTAATATGATTGCTGAACAAAACACACTTCAGACATCATGCAATAAATGAGATCAGTGATTGTGAGAAAAGAAGTTCAGTCACTTCATTAACTTCAGTCTGGAACAAGACCTGAATCAGTAGTATTGTTTGTTACGCTGTTGCAAGAAGGGTGTGGTGTTCGTTGTCCACAAGGCGCACACACACACTGAATTTAATGAGTACACAATATTTATGTAATTCGTTTCTCTTCCCTCCTCTCATTGCTCCTCCCCTGTTCATATCTGTTTCTAATTTAAACCTGGCTGTTTATCTCTGAACTCATCCAGCCTCATCCCTGTCAAAATGTTTATCTCTCGCCTCACAAGGCCGTTTGACCACCTCCCTCTGTGGTCTTATTGTTATTTATCCTTCTTCACTGCCATCTATTTCCGTGCTAACCAAAGCATAATTTCTTTTTATTCTTTATTTACACCGAGCCTTATGACCTTTTGATGGTGTATTTTTTGTTCCTTTTGACGCGGGAAACAGATGCTCGTAACTGTTTGTACAGGCATATCCAGCTTAACCTACACCCACTCCCCTCACAGCACCTTAACTATTTGTCTATAACATCTACCGTTATTTGCAGACACATTTCATTCTTGTATGCACATTTTAGCTAATACAAAAGCAATAATATATTTGCTTCACATAGTTTTCATTCTTGTTAACTCAGCTTTTGGCTGAAACAATTATACACTGGTGCGAGTTCATTTACCTTGAAGAAACAATTATGATTGCAGAAGTAACACTGCTTTACATATATTCCACAGTGATAAATACGCAAAATCTAATTTCAAATGAATGCACTTGTATATTTTCACAGCAGTTCAATCTCACATTCAATATAAATAGGTGAGTGGAAAACGAAAAACAAATTTCACACAATTCATAAACAGATCAATAATTAAAAATTGATAAATAAAACGATTTGGCATTTGTTTATTTGACTGAACAAGAAATGTATTTTTTCTCCTCATTTTTATAGCACTGGAGCATCAATTTCTATGTACTGTTTGAACTCAGCTCTTCAGAACAAAAGAAAATAAATTAATATTATTACTTTGTATATTTCATCTGTATGACTGCAACATTCTCAAATATTTTCCAACGAATATTGATTGAGTGGAATTAGATACATTCTGTTATTAGTGACCTGAAAAAAATAAATAGCAAATACTGTGATTATTAGAATGAACAACAGATGGAAGCATATCTAATATTAAATTGAAAGGCAATTCAATTGATTCTTAGATATTTTCTAATCAACATTCAGAGCTGCTCTGACACAACTCTGTGCAAGGTGGGAATTGAAACTGTACCTCCCGGTCTGGTAACAGAGACACTATCAGAGCTGCACAACATTCCTTCATAATGTTCCCAACCAGGCTGGGCAGGTCGACAATCACATGCTCACTGTGGTTACTCAAGTGAAAATTAATCAGATGTTTATTGTTATAATTGGATTGGAATTAAATGGATGGATCCTGTGTGTAATGTATTTAAAATTAAATAGTAATTTACAATAATGATGGGAGTTAACAGATGCCTTAATTAAATATGATTTTTATGATTATTTGTGGAATGACAACTTGACAGATATGTGTGATTACTGTAAATTGATAAATAAAAATGACTACAATCATTCTACAGGTTCATAATAGTTTCTCATTTTATAAAATGCAACGTAAAGTTTGTTTGTTCTACACGTAAATTGGAACAAAATGATGAATTGGTCAGTCAATGTTACTATTCAGCTGAAGACAACTTTCATTGTTTTTGAAAATGTATGATTTCTAAGAAGTCACCATTTCCCGTGAGTGTTTAATGAAACAAGAAAGATGTCAATCCTTTTTTTGTGTACTTCAAAAAAATTCATCGGAATTTAAATAATTGTGCACAAGAAAAATATTCAACTATTATTGTGATTAGAAGCACAATAAATGTTAACATTGAAGTGAATTACAATCAAATCATTTCAGAAGTGTTTCCAAGTTTAAAATGAAAAGCAATATTCACAATAATTGAGAGATTCTACATTGCTAAGTCCTTGCAATAGTTATTACATGGAACCATAATTCCATACTTACATCCTTTGCCAAATTGAACAATTATTTGATATTAGCAACAAATTGATTTTAAAACTACTATTAATGAATTTAAGAATAATGAGGGATCTCATCTTACTATTCCACTGAGTAATGTGCAGAAATGAAGAGAAATATTGCAGTGTGAAGTAACTGGTTTTCTCTGAATATCAATGACTGTGATGACTGTGATCTTTCAAATGAGCAAAAGTCAGATATTTACAAAGGATATTTATTGGTCTTTTCTGGGTGTATTGGCCCGACCAAACAGGTTTTTATATTGTAGCATTCACAATAAGAAATATGGAAAATATTAATAACACATTAACTTAGACTTCGCAACAAGCACAAAGTGCTGTGTAATTATTGCAACTGTTGATTGTGTCTAGAATATTGATAGATAAATTAACTTAATATTTTGAAAGCACTTTGCTCTAACATCGATTGCGTCATAAATAAGATTGATAAACAGAAAATTAATATATAAAAAGTCACTTTAATAATTATAAAAAATACTCAGCAACAATTGACACAGTTCAACATTGAGTTTTTTTGTTGAGTCATTTTTTAAATTTTTATCATTATAAATGTTTAGACAGCTATGTCAGAATAAGAAAGAAAATAATTAGACCGGGAAAGTGAGTACTATTGTGAACAAAAGGTCAAATAAATGACATTTGGTACAGAAAATTATTTTGCACAAAATGACTGATAATTACGTGATTATTGTTCATTCACAACTAATGCTGGAAGTAAAAGAAACAGATGCTAACATTTCCAAAGCAGGTTTTTTTTCTTATAATGAAATTAAAATACAAATCATTTTGTATTAATTTGAAAAAGTGTCATTTAATGTGATATTTGAGATGAAGAATCGTTCTTTATTCCCCAGTGTAGTTTTTTCAATAATTTAAAATTTAGTGTTATTTGAGCTAAACAACAAATGGGTGTACCTACATTGTTTTCTTGCACACAAAAGAAGTAAAGTCAACAACATTTTTAAGTTTCGTAGAGTTAATTAGCAAAATGCATTGAAGCTATCATGCATGAAGTGAGATAAGTGAGAGAGAGAGAGACAAATTAAATGTTCAAATGAACACGTCGATATTTTGAAAGCATATCAATCTTATGAATTATGAATTGGTGGATGGAAAATAAAAACAAATTCCGGACAATTCAGGAATGATTGGTAAAAAGAAATTTAATTTGTTCAAAGCACATAACAATATTTAGATGAATTGCAATATTTAGTTACAATTGGAGGTAATCAACTGACCAATGAATAACATGAAGTTGCATTTGGTTATTTTGCTGAAGAGGAATATTGACTGTTTAGTTTTTCATCTTTATAATACTGGAGAATAAGGATTTATGTGCTTGAAATGTCTGAACTAGGTTCTTTACAGAGAAAAAAAATCAGTGAGTATCATTTCTTAGACTCTTCCAACTTTAAGATTGCAACATTCTCAATTACTTTTTCAAGGAATGTTGAACTAGCAGATATGATAAATTTTATTAGTGACCTGAAGAAAATAAGTAATAGATATGGTGATGATTGAAATGCACAGCAGATTGAAGTATATTTCATGTTGTTTTGAAAAGCAGTTCAATCTATGCCAGGTATTTTCTCATGAATATTTGGAGCTGCTCTGACACATCTCTGCTGAAGGTGGGCATTGAAATCATTCCTCTTGATCTTGTCATGGAGACACTGTCAGAGCTCCACACTGACCCTTCATAATGTCCGGGTAGGACCATAGTCACATGCTTACTGTGGAACACAAATGAAAACGAATCAGATGTTTATTGTAATAATTTGTATGGGAATTAATTACATATTTCCTGTGTGTAATGAACTGACAAAATGAATTAGTAATTTACAGTAAAGGTGTAACAAAGCAATAATGACTTTAATTAAATATGAATCTCATGAAGATCCATGATAGGAAAAAAAGCCTAATCATTTGATCATTGTAAACTGATGAACAAAAATCAATAAAATAGTTCCATATGTTCAAAGCAAGTTTTCACAGAATAAAAAGAAAATTAAAATGCTTTTGCAACAAAAATGAATAGGAAAATAAATGAAATAGTCACACAATACGACTATTCATCTGAAGACAACTTCCCTTCTTTCCCAAAATGTTCAAATTTCCAAAGTTCAAAATGTACTGTGACTATTTCATGAAACAATAGAGATGTTAGTTCCTTTTGTTGTACTTCAAAATATCACAAGAATTTGAAATGCTTTTGTTCTATGAAAAATGATTAACTTCTATCGTGTTTATAAATACAGTAAATGTTAACATGTAAGCGAAACATAATTAAATTAATGCAACTTTTGCTAGGGTTAAAATAAAAATTTATATTTACATTATTTCATGCATGAGCCATAATTCCACAGATATACCCTGAACTATATTGAACAATGATTAGATAATAGCAGCAATTGGATTGTCAAAATTCTATCAGTTAATTTAAGAATACTGAGAAATCTTAGTTGAATATTTCACTGAACAATGTGGAGAAACGACCAGGAATTATTCTAATGAAAAGTAATTACAGTTTTCTGAACGCTTCAGGCTGAGATTACCGTGATCATTCAAATGAGCAATCATCAAATATTTACAATGAGGCATTGAATGGGAAGTCATTGGTTCCAATATGGGATCGTTCAGCTGAACAGTAAATTGATTCTTATATTGTAGGGTTAGTACTCAGAAGCAATTGATGCAATTAAAATGCGATTCTCACTATATTTGTGAGAAAGATTAACTCCAATAATTGTGCAATTATCGTAATGGCAGTGACTGGAAAACATTATAATCTGAAAAAATAAATAGATTTAATATTCTAAAAGCACTTTGATGTGATGATTATTGGATATTCATTAAGATCGGTAAACTGAGGAATACAATATAATGGCTAGCTTTATGGATTCACAAAAATGATCCATTCAGTTATTATTCAGCAGAATTCTTTTTGGGTCAAACATGCAGGATTACAAGAATGACATAATACCATCCATTGGTTTGCTTCTTGAGACGTACTTTTAATTTATATACTTTTGATCATGACCAATGTTTCGACATTCCTGTCAGATGTAGGAAGTTAATAAGTAGATAGTGAAAGTGCGTATGACAGTGAACGTAAGATACAGGGAACTTCCATAATTTTGTGATGAAATTGTACATTGATAAATAACTTTGGAGTAAAAAAAGTAACTCAGCGTGTTCAAAGTAGTTTTTTTGCTCATAACAAATTGAAAATTAAATTTTAAAAAAACCCTTCTGCAGTGCACATGATTTGAAAACGGATCAGTCACAAAAAACATCGGCTCGAGACAATAAGACCCTTATGAAGGGGATTCTACTCAACAGGAATTCGAGGACCTTGAACATCTTCATGTCGTTCTTGCAAAGTTTTATTTCGACATTTGTATCAGAACTAGGAAGAAAATGAGAAGCGATTCACAAGAGTATTTTCATGAGTGAAAGTCAAAATAAATTTACAGTGCCATCTTTCATTATTTTCTCTGAATAAGCAGATAAAGATTTTTAAGGTGCAAGCTCAAAGTGTTTTCACCAACAGGTTGTACTCAGCCAAAATACATCATTTTATTTTGCGATACTTCAACTGGATTGGAAATCTGCTATGTATGCTGACGTTAGCGTCCTCGCTCATTTGTAATAAAGCATTGTTATTCGTTTTTGTGAAATATTTCGTGTGCAATTACTGAAGTGAAATGTAAGAAATCAAGTGCTTTAATGGATGGAACTACTCACCAAATGTTTATTGTAGTTCTTGTTCTCAGAAACAATAAGATACTTACTCAGGTTTTTCTCTGGAGCAGTAATTAGATGACCAGGAAGACATTTGTGTGGCTGTGTGTGCCGTGTTCAGTGAGCATTTCTTTTCAATTACAATTAAAATTTAAGAATATAGGAAGGGATTAATAATCGTGTGTTAAAGATCTTAATTAAAGTCATATTTTCTTTTAAAAATTACGAGAATTCCTTTATGCAACAATAATTTGGAGTTCTCGGCATTGGACTAGGGTGGACAAAGTTAAAAATCACATGACATCAGTGATCTGGTCTCTTAGGAGAGACACGACTAGAGATACACAACTGCCTTTCATTGTCATCCCAACAAGGAAGGGTGGGATTATAATCAATTGGGATTACTCAAATGAAAACTAACCAGTGTTCATTCCGATAATTGGGCTGGGAATTAATTAGACTGTTTCTGTGTAATGGACTGAGAATGAAATAGTAATTCACTATAATAATGGTACTAAGCACATATGCTCTTACTTACAAATTAATATCAGAATAATTGGAAGAAAGATAAATCGACATATCATGATCTTATTGTAAATCTATAAAAAAATACAACTGCTGAATATGTTTAAAGCAGTTTTTCTTATAAAGATAAAGATAATGAGAATGTTTAGCAGTCGGACGGAATCGGAAGAAAAGGTCATTCACTGTGACTATTCAGCTGCAGACATCTTCTCTTCCTTCCACAAATGTATAACTTGCAACAATTCCAAATGTATTCTGATTGATAAAGGAAAGAGCAAACACCTGTAAATTCTATTTTTTTGTTTACAAAAAAGTCACAAATTTAAATAATCTTACTGTGATCAGAATTACAATAAATCTTTGTGTTGAAGAAAAATATAATCAAATCAAATCAAATCAAAATATACATCGATATTCACAATACTTGGCAGAGTGAACACTGCAATATCTTTCCATCAGTTGATGTACTGAGCCATATTTCCACTTTTCTATCCCTGACTGGATTGATCAATGGTTAGATATTAGCAATAACTAAATTATTAATATGCTGTCAGTGAACTGAATATTAATGAGAAACTTCACATTGCCGTTTGAACGAGCAATGTGTCAAAATAAACAGTAATTATTGGTGAAATGTCATTAGATATCTCTTAATCGATGAGGCTGTGATTACTTTGATTGTTGAAATGAGTAGTATTCCAATATTTCCAATGAGTATTGGATGGAAAATTGATGCTTTTTGGTGGAGAGCTGAAATTTTTTTTATTGTAGTCTTGGCAGTAATAATCAATGGATTAGATTATGATGCGCATCACACCTTACTGAATATTTTCAAGTTTTCTAACAGGTTTCTAGTCCAATCTTCAGTTCTACTTATTTTCTTCCTATTTCTGACACCAGTGGCTAAATATTGATTAGATTAAATGTCATATGAGTGAGGTATTAGTTTTCTCTGAAAGATCTGTGCAGCACAGGAATGGGTCCTTTGGCCCGTAACGTTGTGTTGAATATAATGCAAAATAAACTCATCCCTTCTGCCTATCCTTTGACCATATCCGTCCAAATTATCTAAATGAACATTAAATAGCCTTAATGTATCTGCCTCCACCACCAACTCTTGAGGTTCATTCCAGACACCTGCCACTCCCTGTGTAAAAAAGTAAATGCCACTCACATGCCCCTTGAACTTCCCCCCACAACCATAAATGCATGCCTCATATTTTTGACGTTTCAACTCTGGGAAAAAAATTCCTGACTGATAACCCTACCTATATATCTCATGATTGCATAGACTTCAATCAATTCTTCCCCTCAGCCACCGCCACTCCACAAAAAAACAGCCTCTCCAAATCCAGGCAGCATCCTGGTAAACGCCCTCTGTGCCATCTCCAAAGCCTCCATACCCTTCCTGAAATGTGGCGAACAGAAGTGAATATAATACTTTTAGTATACCTTAACCAAAGTCTTACAAAGTTGCAAAATGATATCTTGATTCTTGTAACCAGTTCCCTGACCAATAAAGGCAAGCATGCCATTTGCCTTCCTTACCACCCTATATACTTGCATGGACACTTTCAGGGAGCCATGGTCTTGAACGCCAACATCCCTTTGAACAACAAAGCTGTTCAGGGTCCTGCCATTAACTATATACTTTTCCTTAACATTTGAGCTCCCAAAGTGTGACACCTCACACTTGCATGGATTAAGCTTTACCTTTAATTTCTCTGCCCATAGCTGCAGTTTATCTTTTTCCTGTTGCATTCTTTGAGAACCTTCTACATTATTCACAACTGCACTGAACTTTGTATCATCTGCAAGCTTATTAACTCACCCAATTAGGTTTTAATTCATGTAACTTCTATATATTTGTATCATAACCAGAAGGGTTCCAGTACAGATCCCTGTGGAAAAAAGACAGAAAATGAGGTAAATTTCTTGAATAAATGTGTTTTTTCAATGACAAAACAATTCTGATGAATAATCTCTGAAGTTGTGATTTTTGTTTTCAATTAACCCAATATTTTAATTCTCAGTTTACTGATCTTAATGAATATCCAGTACAAACTGTTTTGAATATGTTGAATCATTTTAAGTGTTGAGTTGTAACATTAATTATTATTTGATTTTCATTTCAATTCTCACACCATCATGAGATTCACATTTTAGTTGAATCCATTATTTCTTAGTGCCAGTATCACAATGAAATATTAACATTCTTTTCAGGTCAACACACCTGCAATCAACCAGAGTTTTCTCACCCAACACTCATAGTAACTATCTCATTCTCTTTCATTTGAATTCTCGTATTAATGGAAGGATTATTAATCAGCCTTATCAATTAAGAGATGGCTAATTATTATTCACTTCAATATTTCAGTTTTTTCAGATATACTGCACAATTACATTGCAATAAGGATTTTCTTATCAACCTTAAATTTGGTTTCAGCCATTTCAAAAGTAATTATTGCTAATGTCTAACTGGTAATCATTGTTTAAATGCAACATATCCAGCTGTCGATGTGGAACAATGGCTCAATACATCAACTGACAAACAATATTCCACTCTACAATCTCTTAATCTTAGCAAAATAATTTTCAGTATGGAAGCTTAGTTGGATTGAATTGGCTGTGAGCAAAAATACATTCTGAGGAAGGGTCACTGGACCCAAAGTATTAACACTGAGTGCTTCCCACAGATGTTGCCAGACCTGCTGTGTTGTTTTCCAGCAATTACTGATTTTGTTTCTGAGTTCCAGCATCCACAGTTTTTTGCGTTCTTGTACTGATTGTATTTCACTTCAACGCTAACATTTCTATTTTTCTGATTATTACAGAAGAGCAAACTATTTTTCACATTAAACATTATTTAAATTTCATGTGTTTCTTGTGTACACAAACCTGAATTAACAAATGTTTGATCTATTCTTTTACAATAAATCTTGAATTCTTAGAAATCACAATTTTGTGAAACTGAGGAAAGTTGTCTTTCGCTGAGTAGAAAGTGAGTTTCTGTGTGTGGAGGGAGAGTGTCGTTGTCTTCGTGGGTGGGAAGTGTGGCTGTCGGTGTGTTTGTGTGTGTGTCGTTACGTGTGTCTGTCTGTGTCTGAGTCTGTCTGTGTATTTGTTTCTGTGTCTGTGTGTGTGTCTGTCTTGAACGAGTGTGGTGCTGAAGAAGCGCAACTGTTCAAGCAGCATCCAAGGAGCAGGAGAGTGGAAATATCTTGCATAACCCCTTCATTAAGAATAAGGCTTGTGGGCCAAGGGGTCCGAAGGATAAATGGAAGGCGGTGGTGCTGGGGGGAAAGTAGCTGGGAAGGCGATTGTTAAATGAAGGTGGGTTGAAGGTGGCAGTTTAGAGTGGAAGGTAGAATGGATAGGTGGAAAGGAAGACGAACAGGTTGTACAGTTCAAGAAGGAGGGACCGAGTTGTAGGGTTGGATCTGGAATAAGATGGGGGGAGAGGAAATGACGAAACTGGTGACATCTGTGGCTGTGTGTGTTTTGTGTATGTGTGCCTGCATGTGTGTGTTGGTCGACGTGTGTACATCTCTGTGTGTCTGGTTGTGCACCTCCATGTCTCTCTGCATCTGGGCATGTGTGTGTATCTGGGTGTGGGGTGGCTGTGCGTATGTGTGTGTGTATGTGTGTCTGTGTTGAAAGAGTGTAATGCTGAAAAAGAACAACCGTTCAGGCAGCATCCAAGGGACACTGACGGGGTGAATGGATTTTCACATATCAGCAAGTTGAGGGAAGCAAGGGGTTAGCAGGAAAGTGGTGTTAAGCGCTTGATTGATCAGCAATGCCCTCATTGAAAGACAGTGCAGGCTTGAGGGGCCAAATATCCAACTCCTGGTCCCATTTCTTATGTTGTCATGTTATTCTTTTGGAAAGTAACTGGTTATTTTCCTGGAAGTTGTGTTGTACAACGTACAAGGAGAGCAGAAGATTTTTTGAGTTAACCCCGGGTGGGGTATGGGAACTGCATTCGCAGCGTACCTGGGTCTGACCCACACCTCAAGCAGACGTTGGAGAGATGGAAAACATGGAAAGATGGATTGGGGGTTCACTTCCTGACCCAGCCTGGAATTTCCAAGTACATTTCCGAAACTACACCTAACCATTGGAGTGGCCTCGATCTGCCCTTGTGTAGCAGGTCCGAAGGGCTGAATGGAACATCAGAATGTAGGGCTGAGGGACACGAGTGTGCGCGTGTATGTCAGTCTGCGTATGTACGTCTCTGTGTATCTGTTTGTGCGTGTGTGTCACTCTGCATCCGGGTCTGTGTGTGTGGGGGGGGTGTCTCTGAGTATGTGTGTGTGTCTGTGTGCAGCTGTATGTGTGCCTGCATGTGTGTTTGTTTCGGTGAGTGTGTGTCCATCAATGCATGTATCTGTTTTTGACTGCATCTGTGTGTGTGTGTGTGTTGTGTGTGTTGTGTGTGTGTCTGTTTGTGCCTGTTTCTGTGAGTGTGTGTGTGTGCCTGTGTTTGTGTGTATGTGTGCGTTTGTGTATGCGTCTGTTTGTGTGCGTGTGTGTATGTCTATGTGTCGGTGTGTGTCTGTGTATCTGTGTATGTGTTTTTGTGTGTGTGTGTCTGTCTGTGTTTGGATGGTGCTTTGAGCTGCAACTCTCCCTCTGTTCCTCCCAAACTGAATACCTGATAATTATCACCCTCCACTCCCACATGTACAGTTGTATGGCAAAACCAGCAGAGACTGACAGCAACAGAAAGCTCAGCCGGTGTGACAGCATCTGTGGACAAAAGTGAATGGACACTTCATCGGATCTCGTATCTGGCGGATACGACATCATTGTAAGCACCATAGAGACTGCAGACTCACCTCACACTGATGCATACACACTAATGCCGAGTCATAGAGACACTCACTAATACACAGAAACACACAGAGACATGGAGTGCCTGCCAGTAGTTCTCTTGCTCCATGGTAGCCTTGTCAATATTTCAATTATTCTGTCTGGTGTTTGCCAGTATTTAGGTCTGTCCTCAGGGACTGTGTTAGTATTGCACTTGTTCACAATAGTAAGTGAGTCTGTATTTCTGTGTGGAGTGTGCCTGTAGGACAATTTCAATGTTTGCAGATACCAAACCTGGATGAATTATAAAGTTCGTGGAGATCAACGTGGAAATCCAGCAGGAGTGTGACACATTGCTGTAGGGTTCACGTTTGTGGGAGATCAGAATCAATGTGAGGTGCAGTGTGAGGTGATGCACCTTGGTAGGAATAACTCTGAAATCAATATAATACATTCTGTACAAGTATAAAGGGGTGTTGGAGCAGAGGACACTGCGTGTATATGAGCACAAATTATTGAAGATGTCAGGACAAGTGGGGAGAGCAGAAAATATCACAGATTAGTTTCAGTATCTGAACTGTTTACAGGAGGAGGTGGAGGAGGGAGCCTCCATGCTCCCTTCCTGGGAGGTGGTGGTGACGATGTGTTGTGAGCCCACCCTTCTGCCCACCGAGACCTTTGGAATTCATTTGTACCAGCTCAACCTAAAAGGGAGATGGCATCAGGGCCACGGATTTTATGTTGTGTCGGGGTGAACAGAACTGCCAGTGGGTTTAAAGTGAGAATTGCTCTTCACTGAGCATTGCTCCTTACTCGGTTGGTGGGACGTGGATGTTTTGGAATCTCCACACGAAGCGTCCTGGTTCTCTCTGGCTCGTATCAGAGTCCTCCCCACATGTTGGTGGGGGTGACGGAATGTATCTCAGGCACTACACATAAGCCACTCTCGACTTGGCCCTTTCTGTCCTATTTCAGGCTGTTTCTCCCCTGGGAGAAAGGGAGGGAGAGGGGTGGGAGTGGGTGGCCTTGCTGTTAGTGCTGGTGTAGGGGAGGGACATGGTGAGGTGTCCCGAGGCAGTCAGTCCACACTGTTTTATCTATGCATTGTTATTGGTGTGGGGCGGAAAGTGGAGGGAGAGAGAGAGAAAGGGAGACTGCTGGTAGCAGTGAGAGTGGTGAAGCATGAGCCTTGTTCAGGGCTCGGTGCTATAACAGATCTGCAGTGAGTATGAGGAAGCAGAGAGAATACGGTGACCCTTGTCCTGACAGAACGGGGAAGGTTATTGGTGCTTGTCCTGTATTGCTGGACATTTCTTCAGACCGCAGAAACTCTACTGAATTGGGTGGTGAGTTCAGACCAAGCTCGATGGGTCTGGTAGTGTGGCCCACTCTAGGAAGAGAATGGTCCTCCTCTGTACTAGCTCATCCACCAGGATTTCCGTGACTCTGTTGACAAACCGTTGTGCAATTTTCCATTATCTGCCATGCTCATGGTAAACTGTGCAGGACAGCTCCAACCGAAGAAAGCTGAACCGTGTGCCCTTTGGCCTTTTGAAGATGGCATCAGTGCCAGGGATCACGGTATATCTCGAGTCATGCGGACGTTCGTGAGTACTTCCAACCATGAAGGAAAATCGAGCTGGCATTGAATGAGAGGGATGCCATGGGGTGGGATAGGTAGTTAATGAGGTGAGTTCGTTGAGATATCACCAGGAAACTAGCTCAGTCTCATACAGACAATCCTTCTGTCATACTCAGTGAAAATGTCACTGTGATAAATTATTGTTAGATGCAGCCCAATGTTTCGAAGATTCTGCTGACCCTACTCACAGTTACAAAGCTGCCAAACAAATGCTCATCCTCAATACTCTCCATCATCTGAACTCACACCAGTATCTGATTCCCCCATCATTCCTGGAAACACTGGCTCATGTTGCAGGATACCGTTGAAATGTCTTCATTTCAGAATTCTGGATCCTGGGAACACATCCTTCCATGACATTGTCTCTTAATCTCGGTCTCTCTGTCTATTACCCAAACCCCTCCCATTTGTTGACTCTTAAACTGATTCCCCGCCATTTCTCTCTGGCTGTGATGTTCACACCCACAGCACCCCTGTGTCAAGATACAATGGAGATATGGGGCTGTAAATGGATTGGAGCTGTACATCCTGTTACTTCCAGCATGGGCTGCAAGTTTCCCCACACTGGGCAGTGATCTAACACAGTGTTGCTGAGCAATGCACTGAGATGATGGACACAGTTCTACACTCTGGTCGCATATCTCATCTTGGTTTATAAATCAATGCACTGCTGTGGTCTGCATACTCTGGGTAAATTGCGGTTGCATTGCACAGTACACCAATCCGGTCTGCACAGTGCTTCCTGCTGAACACATATCTCATCTGGGTTTATAGATCAATATACTGCTATAGTGTGCCCAGTGTTCCGCTCTGGACTGATTGCAGGGTAGTGTTCAGCAGTGCACTAGCCTGGACTGCGCAGTGTTCCATGCTGAACAGATATCTCCTCTGGGTGTATGGTGTCCGGTCTGGTTCTGATTGAGAATGTGATATCACTAATCCTTTCAGTTGATATGGCAATGCCTTTATTTTTATTCTCATTCATGTGATTGGACCATCCAAATTCTGACTCCTCCGGCCAGTCCCATTCTTCAGTCTACCTCTATCGTTCGGCAACATGTTGTTGATGAATAATTGTCCAGCTTTAATGTGAATAATTGTGCTGACTATTTCCCTCGCCTTTGGCATAGCTCACCCTGGAACATCAGGATTAACCACGATAAACCTCAGTAAGGTCACTCCTCAGAAACAACGCTCCAGGGATATATAGACCCAGCCCATTTTCTCATTTACTACTCCCGTGTAGCTCAATATCACTCGCCACCACCGCCCCACCCAACACTGTCAATATATTTGTAAATCTTTTTGGCATACTTTCTAGTTTAACAACATATTTCCTACAGCAGTGAGAACAAAATTAAAGGTGGTACTACAGAAGTGGCTGAACATAGCATGTAGGGAAAAGTGAATATTGCAGATACAGGAGATTACAGTCAGAGTGCGGTGCTTGTAAAGCACATCAAGTCAGGCAGCGTCCGAGGAGTAAAAGAATCAATGTTTCGGGCAAGAGCGCTATTCCTGATTAAGGACTTTTGCCCAAAACGTCGAATTTTCCTGCTCCTCGGATGCTGCCTGACACGTTCTGTTTTTCCAGGACCACACTCTTAACCCAGTGTAAATCCCAGATGGCCTCCTTCTTCAAAGACAGTAATTTCCCTTCCCACATGGTCGATGGTGCCATCCATTGCATCTTAACCACTTCCCATACCTCTGCCTTCAACAATCATCCCTCCAAACTCAACAGGTCAAGAACATCATGGGCCTCACCTTCCATCCCGCCAAATTTCCAGATACAATGCATTATCCTCCCCCATTTGCGCCACCTACAAACAGGCCCCCACCACCAGGGATATATTTCCCTCCCCACCCCGATCTGCATTCCATAAAGAACATTCCCGGCGTGACTCCTTTGTCAGGTCCACGCCACCCAACAACCTACCCGCCACTCTTGGCACCTTCCCCTGCCACCACAAAATTTAGAAAAGCTGCACCCTCACCTCCCCCTCACCTCCGTCCGATACCCGAGTGGGACATATGCAGCCCCGCAGTTCTCTGGCAATACTCCCACGTACAAGGGAAAAAAATATCTATAGTCCATCCGTCAGTAACCCTCACCCATTCCATCGAGAATGAGTAAATATTCTCTTTTATGATGATATGAAATGTTATGTAAGGAAGGGGTTAACTGAGCCTGTTTGTTCCGTGACTGTGATTAATGTTAGTCTCCATAGACTCTAATTATCCCAGTGGAGAGTTTCCATCATTTAATGATAAATGGGAATCGTTCATTGTGTTATCCCACAGTATGAACGGGAGCATCATCGACAGCACTATAAGGAGCTCCAGATGGAGAAGGGGAGGAGCGATCATATACTGAGAATATTAGTCTGGAATGTTCCAACAATGAACAGGGATTTATCCGATGATATTTCATACCTTTCGCTATATTATGATTGGCTGTCATTATCATGGCGGATCTATTTTGCACTTCACATTATTCAATATTTTTATTATCCTTTCCTGTCTATCGTTGGTGTCCCTGGTAAGTCTCACCGTCCAGCTAAGTTTTTTTTTCTAGAAACCAGCTATGACTGCGTTACTGTTCTTTCATATAGTCTTCACTTCTTGTGACTATTATTGTTCATGTTCAGACTCTGAATCCAGATACTGACTCCACAGACCACTACTAACTGCATCAGTGAACTTGTTCAATTACTGTCTCGCTCCTTGCTTTTGGCAGTGTTACTCATGGGTCTCTGTGTTGACCTACTCTGTTTCAGATGTTAACCATTGTCTCACTGTCGTTGTTACTTAAATATTGGGAGTGTGGAGGTCATTGCCCACTATTATGTTTACAAACTCCATTTCCCTCCAGGGACTCCATCCCATACCTGGACAATATCTTTTTTTAATTCAATTCTGGACTTCGAAATCCCTGGCTGGCCAACATTGACAGCCCATTCCTATTTGCCCTTGAGCAGGTGGTGGTGAGCTGCCTTCTTGAATTGCTGCAATCCACTTGCTGTGGGTTGACCCATAATGCCGTTAGGGAGGGAATTCCAGGATTCTGACCCAACGACTGTGAAGGAACACCGGTATATTTCCAAGTAAGGGTGGTGAGTGGCTTGGAGGGGAACCTGCAGGTGGTGTTTGACACAGACGAATCAAAACTTTGGTGATTTCTTTGGTCATGAGTTGATTCCTGACACCATGCCCTGACCATTATTAATTTTAACTACTCACTGTTGCATAATGTACCTCACTGACTTAACCCGTCTGTTGTTTGAACCTTGAGCCGTGAAATACAGACTTCATGATGACAACAATCTGCTGCTGAATCTTTCGTGTTGAAAAATGCAGAAACAAATCTGATTCGGACTCAGACAAAAATCCCATCCAACTGACGTTCCTGAACACGCTGATCCATATCGCTATAGTGTCTGGAAATATCTTTCTTTTAATATTCTCAAACACTTAAACTCATTTGTCCATGAAACATGCCTCAGTTTCTTTCTGCCGATTATCCAAATCCCTAACAGTTGTTTATATTTAACCTGGTTTCCTTTCAGTGTATTTTCTCTCATGCAATGATTTTCACAGTCAATCACCCCAAATGCAGCCCCCCACCACCACACGCATACACACGCGCACACTCACATCTTATACTGGTCTAATCGAGATAGAAATCTTTCCCAGCTCTGTGAATTTGATATGTGTATCATTCTCATGTGATAGTAAAAGTTTCCAATACTCCCCACGCAGGGCACATAATCCAGTTTACTCAGCACTAGCATGGTCTGCACAGCTCTCCGTGTCAGTCGGTCATCTTCTCCCATTTTATGTTGCTTGAAGTGTTCTGTGAAGCCATTTTGGAATTTGATTAAACAAACCATTTCAGCTGATCTGAAAATACCTTTTTTCAATATTCTCATTCTTGTAATTTTGCTCTCTAAGAGTCAATCCTCCAGTTAGTTACATTACCCAGTCTTTTTTCCCCTTATTTCCACAACATGCTTTCAGTTAATTAACTGTCTGTTTCTGTCTTTAATGTGGATCATTCTGTCCCACTGTATCTTTCCCTGGCCTTGGTTTTTGGCTCCCTTGTGTATAGAGTGCTGACGTTGTGAAGTTCCAAACAGTGAAATCGTGTGTCGTGTGCTTTTGTTCACTTCTCGGTGTGTCCCATGTGGTGTACCATATACAAGTCTGGCTGTTTTTCACTTCCCGATGTGTTCTATGTGATGCTCCATGGACAGGGGTTTGAGCGTCGTGTTGTTTTTCACTTCCGGGTGTGTCCCATGTGGTGTTCCATGGACAGAGGATGTGTGTCGGGCTGTTGCTCATTTCCCGGTGTGTCCCATGTGGTGCTCCATGGACAGGGATGTGAGTGGGGCTGTTGTTCACTTCCCGATATGTCCCATGTGGTGTTGCATGTTCAGGAGTCGGGGTGTCTGTCGGGCTGTTGATCACTTCCCGATGTGTTCCATGTCGGAGATGGGTGTGCGTGTCTGGCTGCTGTTCTCTTCTCGGTGTGTCCCATATGGTATTCCATGTTCCGGGGCTGGTGTGTGTATCGGGATGTTGTTCAATTCCCAGTGTGTACCATGTGGTGCTTCATGTTGGATAGGTTTCAGCTGCATTGACTCACGTCTTCGAAAGGTGGCCTGTGCCTGTCCACTGAACATCTGACGTCTGTGTTTGTCCCTCTGAGTTGATCGTGTGGCTAGAAACATGAAGAATCCCCTTGAGCATTATTGTAAAGGGTCAGGTATCGAACATCTCTGACAATGCTGTCACTTTTTTAAAAAGGTTATTGTCTCATTTTCTTTGAAGAGCGATCTTAAATGCCATACTGTCTACCTAAAAAGCTGAAGTTATTAACTTAGGAGGCTTGTAGGGTTTCTTTACATTAATAATGATAACAAAGGCCAGCTCTCACAGACCAGGCTTTCCAGTTTTTCTGAGCTATAACAGTCACCAGGTGCTTGCAGTCGGTGATAGGTTGGATGCTTCAGTGAATGATCCCTCACTGCTATTCTCTCTAAAACCTGTCTATGCTGTGTGTCCTCCTGAATTGTAGAACTGCGTGCAAGACTGATTGACCTTGCTTGTGCCTTTTTGCCAAGGGATGATTTTAAGGGATGTTAGTACATTGGAACAGTTCATTAGTGGATGGTACGGTATCTATTATTCTGTTAAGATTCCCAGTAAAGTTATTATAAACTCCTCTAATTTGTGTATGTATTTTTAATGGAGAGTTTAAATAAATTGTGTTTTGCTTAAAGTTACGTAGTTTGACCAGCCGTATCACATCTGGAATACCCATTTGACAACTGCATTTACTGTAAGCTTGTGGGACGGCACAGTGTCTCAGTGGTTAGCACTGCGGACTCACAGCACCAGGGACGCGGATTCAATTCTCACATATGACTGTGTGGAATTTGCACATTCTAGCTGTGTCTGCATGGGTTTCCTCTGGGTGCTCTGGCTTTCTCCCACAATCCAAAGATGTGCAGGTCAGGTGACTTGGCTATGAGAAATTGCCCAATGTGTTAGATGCATTAGTCAGGGGCAAATATGGTGTCGGGGAGTGGGGTTGGGTGGTTTGGTCTTCCGTGGGACAGTGTCGACTTGTTAGGCCATACGGCCTGTTTCCATACTGTTTTGAATCTAACCTTCGACAAGGTGGGCGTCCAGGTTACCATCTTAAAGTATTTTAGCTCAGTCTTCTCTGTTCCACAGCAAACTGGGGACATTTGTCCTGTTCGAAATCGATCATCCCAAATTGGCTTCAGGATTAGAATCCCTACAGTGTGGAACCAGTCATTTGGCCCATCAACTCAACACCAACCCTCCAAAACGTAAATTACCCAGATGCATTTCCCTTCCCATTACTCTATATTTATTAGTGCAACGAACCTACACATCGTTGAACAGTACAGGCAATTTAACATGGCCATTTCACTTAACCTGCATTTCTTTAGGCTGTGGGAAGAAAATGGTACACCTGGAGAAAACTAATGCGGGGACGGGGAGAATGTGCACAGGGAGATTTTTGGGCTCAAACGCAGCGTCTTTTGTTTGTTTTGTGTCTTTTGGTCTGGGTGTTGAATTCGGTTGGTTTGTACAGTGCTTTGTGTAGCAATGGCTATTTCTGTCTCTAAGACTTATCTGGGTGTGGAAGAAGTGAAGTTGGAGATTTTACCAAAGGTGAGCAAGGCAAAGCATTTAGAATTAGCAGACAAACTGGAGTGGGGGGTGTGTTTGTCTGTGAGAAAAGGAGAGATAATTACAGCTGTAGCTTTGCATTTAAATTTTGTTGGAAACGCCATCAGAATCTTGGGAAATGGCTGCAATTCATTTGCATATAACACAACTTGAACACAAAAAGGAATTGAGACAGTTTGAAATATTATTAAATGTAGAATTAAGAGAAAAGGAGAGGAAGATGAAAGACAGAAAAAGGAAAAAGAAAAGCAAAAACCAGAGATTTTCAACTTCAAAAGTTAGCAATTTGAGAGGAAAGTCGACTAAGCAGGGTGGTGATGAAGGGAGATGGTAGGCTGGATGAGGATGATAGTGAGCATGAGCAACTCTATGGTAGGCCAAGGCCTGATGGGGATCTGTTTAAGTATGTACAGGCATTGTCTACATTGGAGGAGAAGGATGTAGAAGTCTTTTCAATTTCATTTGAGAAAGTGGCTACACGAATGCGGTGGCCAGTGACCATGTGGATTTTGTTAATTCAAACAAAGCTGATAGGTGTAAGGTGTGAGGTATTTGCATCCCTATTGGAGGAGGTATCTGGCCAGTAAGAGAGTGTGAAGAAAGCCATCAGAAGTGCATGTTAGCTTGTGCCAGAAGCTTACAGATAACGTTTTAGAATCTATAATTTCGTCCCTGGTTAAACGTTTTAGAATCTATAATTTCGTCCCTGTTTAAACGTACATTGAGTTGAAGGAATTAAACAAAGTAATTTCGAAAGGTGAGTCAGGGTATTATTAAACTGTTAGAGAGATTCTTACTTTGAATTTGTTTAAAAACTCTTTTTCTGTAGTCGTGAGAATTCGTGTGGAAGAATAGAGTGTTGAAATGGCATGATTAGAATCTGAAATGGCTAATGATTATCAATTGGTCCATAAATCAAAGTTTGGTTTCTGAGAGAGATTGAGAACAATGTGCTAGATCTTAAAATACATAACTGTGAGAGTAAGGTTTAGTGGCATCGACCAGGAGTAGCAGGTAAAGGGGTTACAGCATTAAGAGGTACAGAAACATGTAAAACATTTAAGCTGAGGCATGAGGAGATATGTCATTCAGAAGGACTATTGGAGAGATGAAAAGTGCTCTATTATGTAATGTGTGGTTGGAGTGTCCGGAATAACCATGAATAGAAATATTTAACACTTGGGAAGGACGCCTTGCGCTTGGTGTTGGCATTACAACATTTCAGCATTTAAATTGCCAATAACGTGTCTTAGACAAATATATAGACTGATCATAACGCCTGAACGTTTTTAGAGAAACGTAGGGTGAAAACCTCCAGTCTGTTCAAATAGAGTTATTATTATTGCCATTCAATTTGGAAGTTATACAAGTGACAGGAGAGAAACCGTACTTGCTGACAAGTTGTCGAGACTTGGATGAAGAAAAACAGAGGGGTTCTATGGCAGGAGAAAACTGATTGAAATAGAATGGAGTTGTGAATGCTTTCAGTGCAATATATATATATTGTGACATACTGAAACAGTAAGAACAGAGGGTTTAAAATGAGGCCATCTTTGTATATTGATTTAGTTTCAAACCGGGAGTTGTGACGACGCTGCCACTTTTAAAAAGTTATTTTCTCTTGTTTTTTTTGTGAAAAGAGGTCTGAAAGGCAGAAATGCCGAACTGCCGCCTGAAAACAGCTTAACTATATAACTGAGGAGGCGTTTAGATTTTATCAAAACTGTGGGAACAATGGAAGGACAGCGGCCAGCTCTCACAGACCAGATATCTCGTTTTGATTTTAGCTGCAGCATTCAGAAGCTGCTCTGGGTCACAGAAAGGTTGGAAGTTTCAATACATGATTCCTAGCTGCTATTCTCTCTGAAAACTCTCTTAAAGTTGCTTCCTCCTGGATTGGAGAACTACATATAAGACCTTGTGTCTGAATTTACCTTTTTGCTAGGGGATGTGTTTATGGGATGTTCCTGTATTCGCTCAGTTAATTAGTAGAAGGCACCGTATCTGTTGTTTGCGTAGGTGTTCCTGTAGAGAAGCTATCACAATCTGTTCTTCTCTTTCATTGTGTTTTAACTACAGCGTTTGAATGGATTGCATTTTGCTTAACGTGGAGTGGGGGTGACCAGTTGCAACACATCTGGAACACACAGTTCACACCTACATTTAAAATAAGGAAAAGTTAAGGTCGAAGCTACCTGCTTAAAATATTTTGACGGGATCTGGTCTGGTCAGGTCCATAACAGTTGTAGCTGAGGGGCTTCTGACTGCCCACTGCTATTGAATGTTAGTGGACGGGTTGGGGATGGTTTGCTGGAGGCTGTTAAGTGAGCTGCCTCAGACATTCAGGGAGACCTGAGGATTTGGTGACCCAACTTTGGAAGGGGATTGTAGTTACAGCATCTGGGTCTGTAGCATGAACAAGAAATGGAGCAGAGGCTGCAGAGAGGGGAAGCTCTGAAACCACAGAGTCAGTGTGAATGGGGAAAGGGATCTGCTGTATCCATCTGCTGTTTTCAAGGAACAGCTTCTCAAGCTACACTTAACCCAGGAGCAGGTTTGTGCGGGGACACTGATTGAACAAGGTGCTAGTCACAGAGCGGTGTCACTTCAACACAACCTACAGCGTCACACCAGGGGAAGGGCGATACTGCCAGTGGCTGTTAGGGTCACTGTTTCATTCAGCTTCTATGATCCGGAACCTCCAGGCAGGACTGGATGACATATCGATCATCTCCCAGTATGTCGACATCAATGCCAACATTCGGAAAAGTACGACATATGTGCTGGATGAGATGCACGTTTTCTCTTTCAGCAGAGAGCTGCCAGGTTTATCCGTGTTTTCTCCGTATAACAGGATTCCCGATCATGTATATGGCTCTGTGGACCCCCCATGTTAATGAGGAGAGCTACAGGAACTGAAGGAACTCTTACTCCAATAATGTTACAATGTGCCCATGGACAGGACATCATGTTGGTAAAGAACCCACTATTCTGGCAGCAGCCACCTCTTCTTCATTTAGAAGCAGCCAGCCATTCTCATCTTCTTTGGGTCTCCATTGGAAAGAAAGGATAGCCTCTTGGCTAAAGGCTGTCCCCTGGATACACGGCTCAAAACACCCACCATTCCCCACTGCCAACCAACCTCATCAAAATATCCCGTGTATACTGAGAGCAATAGGACCACTGGGCTTGTCATGGAGATAGAGCAACACTTCCCATGTCGGAATGGGTCAGAGTGAATCCTCCAGAACACACTATCACCATGTCATGTAATCCCTCTACATTTCAGTAACACGCTGCCTTTCATTCTTCCTGAAAAAGCTGACAGGTTATACATTCCATTACATTCCACTTGGCAAAGTATTAGTCATTTACTTTACCTGTCCATATCTCCACATTTACTCTCCGAATTCTGTTAATAACTTAATGACTTTCTTACCTTAGTGTCATCACCAAACTTAGTAACAGTACATGTGTTATATCTTCCTGATCATTGATATCAATTGTAAACAGTTGCAGACCAAGCACTGGTCACTGTGTGACTCCACTGGTTACGTTCTGTCAAACTGATTAAGACTAATTTATCCGGAGTGCCTGCTCCCTGTTTGGTAACCGTTCCTCCCCCGTTCCTGTGGAGCACAGTCGAAGGGCTGAATAAGAACGAGGAACAATCCAGTCCCTCAAGCCTGTTCGCCATTGTATACAATCATGGCTGATGTCATCGCCGGCTCAGTTCCATTTCCTGGCCTGCTCCCCATATACCTTCATTTACTCAATATCCCAGCGTCCCCTGCACACTGGGGAAGTGAATTATCCAGATTCACAGCCCATTGACAAAAGTAAGTTCTTTTCACCCCAGTTTTCAATCTGCTCTGCCTAATCCTAAATATGATCTCTTGTTCTAGTTTGCCGCACATGAGGAAATATCCACTCCACACCGACATTATCAATCACCTTTAACATCCTCCAGACCTCAATGAGGTCTCCTCCCATTCTTCTCAACCTAGAGTGCATCAGCCTGCACTGCGCAAACTCGCTTCAAAAGACAAATTCGTCTCTTGAATCAATCTAATGTATTTGTTCTGAACTGCCTTTGTTGTAACAATATCAGTACTGCAGTCAGGACCACAAACCTGAACACAGTACGTCAGTTACCGTCTCACTAGTACCTTGCAGAGTTGCAGCAATTCTTCCCTCCATTTATACTCTATTCTTTTACAAGTAAATGCTGAAATTGCACTTGCTTTTCTCATTCCCTGCTGAACCTACATATGAGTTTTCTATGGTTTGCACGTGGACACCCTGATGCCTCTGCACGAAAGCACTCTGAAGTTGCTCTCCATTTCCGAAACATGTTGGATTCCTCTGATCAAAATGGTTAATCCCATATTATCCACGTTAAATTTTAGCTGCCAGATGTTGGCACATTCATCTAAACTTTTCATGTCCATTCGTAATTTTTCAACATCTCCATTACATCAACCTACTTTTCCACTTGTTTTCGTGTCAGCTGAAAACGTAGCTGTAGTGTTTTCCCTCCTCTCATCCAAGTAATAGAATGGATGGTAAATTGTGGGTGACGTGGTCTGAACTCATGGAACCAAAAAGGTTGCTAACGAAACAACTATTCCATCTGTCTGCATGTTGTTGGCTCACCAGCCCTCTATCCAGGCGAATAACCTCCTCCCAAACCCATGTCCACATATTTTACAGCTTAATATTTTGTGCAGCATTTAATCAAGGCATTTTCAAAGACCAGGTGCTTTACATTTCATGGATCCCTATTGCCTATTTTGCTTGTCATATCTTTAAAGAATTCGAGCAAGCAAATTCTTAAAATATCATGCTGATTCTGATGTATTTAGATTTTATCTTTGCAAATCATCTGTTGTTAATTAAATAATAACGGAGTCTCACAATTTCCCTCAATTCCCAACAGTTTGCTCACAACCTTTTAGTGACAAGTGAAGATGATTATCCTAATTCCTAACTTTTTTCAATCTCTACGTTCCCTTTCCTGTGTTCCTGTGTCACAGGCACAAAGCTTTAAAAAATCTGCTCCAATCGCTGTGTAATAGGCATGAGTGTCTGAATGGATTCATTCAGTTTCTGGTTTATATGCGCAATGGGCTGAATGTCCTCATGGTGTTCCTACATTATAGTCTTGGTGGCCGGAATGTCCTGATTTACAGATTCAAAATCTGCTTCTCCTCTTCCTGATAATAAGTCAGAAGCCTGCTGGATTGTGGAATCTTCCTGTTGCTGTACAACATTTTGAGGGGCTGAACGTTCTCTTCATCTTGCTTCACAACAGATTCGAGATACTGAACAATCACCTCCTCCATCCCTGAAATGGGATTGAAAGAGTGATTTGTCTCTTCCTGTTCAGATACAACTGACACATGGGTGAATTGCCGCCACCTTTCCACAACAAGCCTCAAATGATTGTATCTCCTTCTTTAGTTCTCATGCTGAATGGCCTCCTATTATTCTAGTGTACCAATCTGTTCCAGTTCTTGTGTTAGAAACTTGAGGAGTCTGAATGGACTGATCCTGCTGCTGCATAATCGGATACTGGTGCCTCATGTTCTACTCAGCGTGCTGTGTTATAGACTCGAGGGGCTCATTAGCATTCTCCTTTAACTGTATATCAGGCTCCGGGGCTGAATAAACTCGTCCTGTTCTGGTGAAACAGGGTCAAAGGCCTGAATATCCTTCTGCTGTTCCTGTGTAACAAGCTGGAGAAGTGGAGTTAGCTGTATAATTGGCTTCTGTTGTGGACTCTTTCCGGTGTTCTTACCAATCTGCTGTAAGGTTTCCTCCCGGGTTAGAGCAGTCTCAGCTGTCTGGGGTAAGGCATAGCATTGTTGAAAGAACCTTGTCCTTCTCTACTCCACCAGCATAACGGGAGAGTTGGTGAAAAATGTCATAACACTTGAGAAGAATGAATAACGTGACGAGATTATCTCACCGTCCAAATAGGCTTCACCAAATATCTCACCTGAATCTACCATTAATCTCTCCAGACGCCACATCGCTCAGATTCCACAGAATCTAGTAAGGTGAAGCTTAGAAACAGCAAGGAGAAGCAAAGATTGATGGAAGTTATATGTCAAAGTGAAAGTTGCAATACAAATTTTGGGTCTACCATAAAACAGGAAATTAGGTACCCAGGTTTGTGGGTGCTGCAGTAATAATGAACACTTTCAAACTGCACCAAAACTGTTGTAACCCACGTGCTAGGAAAATGGATTTCATGAGCGTATTTGAGATGGTTTCCTTTCACGGTATGTTGAGCACTGAGGTAGAGGTGAAGCTGTTTTGAAATTGGTGTTATGTGATCAGAACAGCTAATTGAAAACCCTGCTGAAAAGGAGGTTTCGGGAATAATAATATTGAATTTTATACGATGTCTGAATACAAACAGTTGTTTTTGAAACTGTGGTTTTAAACCTGAGTCATGCAATTCACGAAAGTATGAGGCTAAAATTAGATTCAGTGAATTGGAGAAGTACATGAAAAGATTTACTGGAAGACAGGCAATTGTTGTTGTTTAAATAAACACCTTAAAATGTACAATATCCACATATCCACCACAGTTTAAACAGCAAAGGGGTAAGGTGACTTTACAATAGTTAACAAAAGAAGTTAAAGATTGTATTAGATGAAAGGAAGCAGCTCAGAAAAATGCCAGATATTGTTGTAAGCCATGGATTCATAGACATTTGAGGACCAATGAACTGATAATGAAATAATAAAAAAATGCAACCTAACAAGAAACATTAGGATAACCAAACGTTTCTCTCGATATTTGATGGGAAAATGAAGGCAAGGAACGTGTGGAATGGGGAATATCCACACACCATAATTTCTTGCAGAGAACTTGGAAATTACAGAGAAACTAAAAAGTTACATTCATGCCAATCTTATTAGAGGCAAGATTAACTGATGGAGAAATTCAGTTTGAGTTCTCCGGTGATTACCAAAATGAAAGGAGATCGCAGTGAAGCTTAGAAAGTTCACACAGAGAGACGGACTGACACAGGGGCATGGATAATTGCTGCCAGGCAAGATTACGGAGAATCGCAAGATGTTGTCCACGTATATCAAACAGAACAAAATAACCAGGATACAACTGGGGCCCATTAGAGACCAAGGGAGCACTCTGTGTGTGAAGCTGGAGAACATTGATCGATTGTTGCATTAGAGCTCCATGTCTGTTTTACTTGGAGAAGGAGGATGCACGGACAGAATTCAAAAAGATGGGTTGGGAAGCTCTTGAACAGACTGATATAAGATGGGAGCCGGGATTGGAGGCTTTGGCTGGTGTAAAATTGGACTGATTGCCATGTCTGGATAAGTTGTATTACAGGCTGCTGTTAGGGACAAAGGAGAAAAGGCGCTGACTCAAATTTTTAAGTTGAATCTGGCTACAGGGAAATTGGAGTTGCCAGATGACTGGAGAACAACGAATATGGTCCCACTTTACAGAAAGTATGGTGGAAATAGCCTGACTGTTAACCAATCAGTATTAGATCCGTGTTAGGGCAAGTACTGGAGAAAATAGGAAAGGGGAAAATTTATCTATATTTGCAGAGGTAAGTTTTGATCGGGGCGGGGGGGGGGGGGGGGGTTGTCAGCATGACATCATAGAACGGAAGTCATACCAAGTGAATGTTATTGTCTGTTTTCGAGCATGTTGTTCTTATCGTTTTTCAGCAAGACCTTTGACAAAGCCCCATATGTGAAACTGATTTCAAAAAGTCATGATATTAAGGGTAACTTAGTGAGTTACATCAAACATTGTATTACTCGCAGGAGACTGAGGGTGGTGGAGGAAGGCTGTTTGTGTGACTGGAAACCAGTGTCCCCTCTGATGTACCACAGAGATCAGTGCAGTGTATCTTATTATTTGTGGTATTCATAAATGATCTAGATATGAATGCGTTAGCGTGGGGGTGGGGTGGTGAGGGAGTGTGCTAATTAAGTTTGTATTTGACGCAAAGTTTGGTCGGCTGGCAGTGAGGTGGAAGGCCTTATGTTACAAGAAGGTATACATGGTATGGTCAGATGGTCAGGTGGAATATAACCCTGATAAACATGTGGTGAATAAATGGGGATATACAATGAATGGCAGCACATTAAGAAGCTGAGAAGTTCCTCCACAGATCCCTGAATGTGACGGCACAGGGTAATAGGTTAGGGAAAAAATGAGGACTGCAGATTTTTGAGATCAGAGTCAAGAAGTGGAGTTCTGGTAAAGCACAGTCGGTCTGGCAGCATGCAAGGAGCAGGAGAGTCGATGTTTCGAGCATAAGCTTTTTATCAGGATTGGTGGCCACATTCCTGATGAAAAGCATATTCTCAAAAAGTCGACTTTCCTGCTTCTCGGAAGCTGGCGGATCTGCTGTGCTTTTCCAGCAATATACTTTTTGACTGAGGTTAATACGTTAGTTAATAAGGCAGAGGGAACCGTAGGCAGAGCCTTCATTCCCCGACGTATCGATTGTCAGAGCTATACAAGTCTAAGGTTAGGCCATTTGGAACACGGTGCGTAGTTCTGGGAGCCATATTGCAGGAAGGAATGTGATGTAGTGGAGGCGTGCAGAGAAGATTCACCGGGATGCTCCCTGGGATGGAGCATGTCAGCTATGGAGAGAGGCTGGATAAGCTCAGCTTGTTTACTCTGGAGCAGAGAAGGCTGAGGGAGAGGTGATTCTCAAGGATAAGATTACGAGGGGGATTTCCAGAAAGATTTTTGCTGAAGTCCCAAACCCAGTGTTCAAAATCAGATCTTATGGGATTGTGGCAAATATTTGGACATGGTTACAGAATGGGACAGCTGACAGGAAAGAGTGAGTAAAAGTTTTTGATTTTGATTTTATGACTAGGTGTATTTTCCAGGATAAATAGAATAAAACACAGTGAAATGCTTTCACTTATTGCCACAAAGTGGTGCCATTTTGGATAATTGAAGACAATCGAATAAACAGAGGATACAGCCTGAAGAGAGTTTATGGGTTGTGAGACAGCTCCTCATCATCGACCACCCCTGCAACCCAACCCCTTCATGACAGCATCATCCTCATCAACATCAGACCCCAGCAACATCGAAGTTGCTGATCCTCAGGCACCATCTTTGCCACTGGGCAGATGCTCCTCCATCAACAGCTCATTTGCCCCCTGTGCCAGGCCATTCCAATGTCAGAGACATGTCTCTTACTGCTGGGCCCACCTCATCGATGTTACTATCGTGTCCTTCTACTATCCGCTTCATACAACCAGTGCAGGACCCAACCAACAACATGTCTCCAATCTTCAGGCATCACCTTTTGCTACTGGGCCCTGTCTCACTCACGTTGATTCTGCTGGTGTTGCAGCTGCCAATTCCAGGTCATGTGCTTGCTCCAGAAAAGTAAGGACTCACTCTCCTCCGCATTGGGCTTAGCTTGAGTTCCAAACCCTGGATCCAGCTTGAGGTCAGTAAATTACAAGAAGAAAGTTGGAAGAGAAAATAAGAAAAAGAAAGCAGGTCAGCAAAGGAGCCCTTGGACCGGAAAAACAGGAATAAAATGATCCTTTTATTGGAGATTGAAGGTTCGTGGAGTATCTCAGGATTATTTCCTTGGGTCTCAGCTATTCGCAAACACCTCAAACATTTGGTTGATGGAATCAATTGCAACAAATCACAGTCTGCTGTAGGAGAAATGTATTGAGGAGATTCTCGGCCATGATAAGAACGTGGAAGGCTGACTGCGTTGAATGACCTCCTCCTTTCCCAATATTTCTATGTAGTCTGTGGATAAACACTATCAATGTTGTCACGAGCTCTCAGATGTTAGGAAGGAAGTCTCTGCAGTGTTGACAGGCGTGTGTTTCCCTTTTCTAATGCAGAAGCTGGTGCCGGGTGTTCTGACCGGTTTTATCCTTTAAGAATTCGTAGCAGTTTGATACAATTGAGTGTCTTGCTTGGCCATTTCAGAGACCATTGAAGAGTACATCCCATGTCTGTGTGTCTGGAGTCACTTTTCGGCCAGACCAGGAAAACATGGGAGATTCACTTCCTGAAAGTACATTGTGGAAGCAAATTGGTGTTTATAATTGGCATTATCTTCAAGGTCATTATTACTGACTCAAGATTTTAGATCTCGATATTTAATTAATTGTTATTAACTTCCACCAGCTGCCAGAGCATTAGCCTGGTTTGGATTAGAAATCCAGTGACATTTCCATCTCCACATAATATCTGTCGCAAACCACACTGAGCAGTTTATTTCTGTGCTGCTTGACAACTCTGTCAAAAAGAACTCCCAACAATTTGACTCTCATTATGGAATTGAGGGGGTGATGATGGTCATACTGTAATTATTCTCCTCTTAAGGGACTTGTCATAGTTGAGTAATTTTCCACATTGCCATATAGACGTCAGAGTTGGAACTGGAATGAAACAGCTTGCCCAGGGACACGGCTTGTTGTACATTGCCTTTGTCATATCTACTGTGTTCAGCTGTTTCTTCATGTTACATAGAGCGAATCAGATTGCTTGAAAACTGCCATCTGTAATTCTGTGGGCATCCTGACGAGGTGAGGTAGATCATTGACTCAATACTTCTGTCTGAATATGTCGCAGATAACTAGATGCTTGTCTTTTGCACTGATGTACAGGGCTGTTCCATTATTAAGGAGGGGGACATGTGTTGGGTCCTCTCCTGCAGTGAGTTGTTTAATCCAATAATGGCTGGATCTGGCAGGACAGTAGAGCTTCGAACTGATCTGTTGGTCTTGCAATCATTCCGCCCTCCCTATCAGATGGCACTTCTCCTGTTTGGAATGCAAACATCAAGTGTGGTAGCTCTATGGTTTGCCATCAGTTTTAGGTGCACATAGTTCTGCCCTGGCATGTTCACCACACTCGTCGCTGAAGCATAGATTCACTTATTGGTAATGGTAGACTGAGGGATAATCCCAGTCAAAAAGTTACAGATTATGGTTGAATATAATTTTGCTCTTGTTGCTGTTGTGGTCTACAGCATCACATGGAACACACAGGTTGAGCTGCAATATCTCCAATACAGTCCTGCTGCCTGTCCCCCAGTTCACACCAAGTCCCACTCACCCATCAGCCATGTACTCAGTGACCTACTCTGGTTTCTGATGTGGCACACTTCCAATGTTATATTCTCATTCTACTGAGGGTCTCTCCATGGTGTCACACTTACAATTTGTCTCATCGCCCAACACCCTTTAACATAATCATCTGAATCCTTTCCGTTCCAGTATGTGCTACCTTCTGTGTTTAGGGTGAATCATGTCCCTCTGTTTCTCTCCCTGACTAACAGTGAGAACTCTGTAGTTTCAGTGATGCCAGCTTTAAGTCATTTCAGAGACACGGAAATTGTGCATCTTGTGTTATCTTTCACTTCCCAGTATATGCGCTCCAGGTTGAACAGGGTGTTTGAGCCAAGTTGACACATGTCTTTGAAACGTGGTGAAAAGCAGAAATTGCTCGAGAAATTAAGCAGGTCTGGCAGCATCCGTGGAGTGAAAGCAGACTTAATCATTTGGGTGCGGTGACCATTATTCAAGGCTCACGGTTTCTTTTTTGTTCTCATTTCAGAGTTAATTGTTGAATTGAAAATGTGGTTTTTTTTCATTTCTGGAGAAACACAGCAGATCTGGCAGCATCTGTTGAGAGATAGAAACACAGTTAGCGTTTCAAGTCCAGTGTGACTCTTCTTCAGAACAGAAAAGTATTGGAAAATGGGCTTTTAAATCCCTTGACCGAGGTAGAGGAGGGGTGACGGGAAACAAGATGGTGTGGAGGAGCAATGGCACTGTCAAGTTGACTTTTATTTCTGGTAAAAGATAATAAAATGTAAAATAAGTATTAATTAGATTGTGAAGAGGGATATGGCTTCCTTAATTAAGTGCAAGACAAACGATTCACAAATAGGGCAAGTTCATTGGGAGACCACGAGAAAGAATGTGTGAAGAATGGAGAACACCCATAATACAGTCAGGCTGTGGAAATACGGAATTGAATAAAAAACTCCTTCAGGATAGAACGTACCAAGGTCTAAAGTGAGGTGTTACTCGAGGTTGAGTTGTGCTTCATTGGAGTATTACAGTAGCTCAGGATTGAAATGTCAGCATGAGAGCAAGGTGCGTTATTAAAATGGGAAGCAATGAGAAGGTCAGGGTTATTCCCACAGACAGAGTGGGAGTGTTCCTCAAAACAGTTTCTGTTTGGTCTCCCCAATGTAAAGGAGACTGCATTGTGAGCAGAAATGACAGGAGACTGGATTGAAAGTGTACAAATGAAATGCTGCTTCATCTGGAATGTGTGTATTGGGTTGTTATGAAATAACGAATGTGTCCGCATTCTTTTCAAATGTCCAAATTTATTTCTTCTTATATATAGACCACCTAGTTCCACAGCTCGGAGAGAGGAAGTACTATAGGTGCGGGACGCGAGAGTTAATACACTTGGAGCTGAATAAACACAGCAGACCAGATAGAATAAAGGAGCAGCAAAGGCAATATTTTGATCTTGGACCTTTCGTCAGGACTGGTGAGTGGGAGGGGAGCCCAGAAATGGAGTGATGGGATATGGAATGGCGGCGGGTATGTATAGTGGTGATAGGTACATGCAGTTATGAGGTTACTGTGATTGGTCAGTGGGAAGGATGGAGCAGATACAGGTGGGTCTGGTCAGGGAAAAGGGACATGGGATAAGGCTGTGGGTGGAGGGATTTTGAAGCGGCTTCTGTCAATATTGAGGCCATTGGGCTAGCTTCAAAGGTAAACTGTCCTCTTCCCTCACCCCAATCCCGATGAAGTCTTTCAGCTTGAAATGTTGGCTTTCCTATTCCTAATATGCTGTCTCACTTGCTTTGCTTTTTCAGCTTCATATGTATTGGCGATATAGTTGCACGTTGAGACCTTATCAGCAACAGATTTTATTGTGCTTGTTATGCATTCCTTTTTGTCTGTTTACTGACAAGCTTATCTCAACATTCTCATTGCAGGATCTAGCAAACATTCTTTGTGTCACTAAAGCTCCTTTCTGCTTCGAACTGATTTCCTTTGTTTTAAACATACTTTCATCTTTGCTGTTCGCAATGGCATTGTAGACGTAACTCTTGTTATGCTGTAGCTTAATCACACGATTTCCAAAGTACTTCACAACTTCCTTGTTCTTTTACTCCACACATCTTTTCATAAACCCATAGATCCAATGAGTCCTTCTATAATTTCCTGTCTTCTGTGTCCCTCTCTCCTTAAACGGGGAGGTTACATTGACCAGTCCTCCCTCACTATAAAGTTTCCTGAAAGATCACCAGCAATGCCTCTACAATTACCTTCGATATCTCTTTAGAACTACGAGCTGTTGTCCAACTGGTCTCGCTGATTGATTCAACTTCACCTTCCCCAGCACGTCCTCTTTACTAAGGTCAGTATACTCAACTCCATACCGTGACTGTCTTGAAGTTCTGACATTTTCCTGGTGTCTTCCACCGTGAAGACTGATGTAAAGTATCTAATCAATTCCTCTGCTATTCCATTGCTTTCCATAACTACTCAAGCCTCATTTTCCAACAATCCTTTGTTTGTTTTTTACTCCCTGTCTTCCTTGTTATATATCTAAAAATCGCTTTCATTATTCTTTTACACGATTAAGAAGCGTAATATCATATTTCACCCTCTCCTCTCATTTGCTGTTATTAGTTATCCGTGATGGAATCTGTAGACTTCGTAATCCTTTGGATTCCCAATAATCTTCACCACATTGTGTGCATTTTCTTTTGTTTTTATGCTTTCCCTGAAATCGTTATAACTCACGGCTGACTTGTCTTCTGCTGAATATTTTTCTTCTTACTTGGGATGAATTTCTGATGTGCTGCTGAATTATCCCCAGAAACTCCTGTCATTGCTGTTTCACCATCTTCCCGTGCTCAGCTTCCCTTCCAACTAACTCTGGCCATCTGCTCCCTCATGTCTTGTAGTTACATTACTCAATTATAAGACATCACATCCAAAAGTGAGCAATAGCTGTAACCAGAAGGAGGGAAGTCTGAGGCATGAGACAGAAAGAACGATTGAACGATGAATCAATTAGATTAAAAGAGAAATCGAGAGAGAGAGAGAGAGATTTCGACATGGAGATATAAAAATAGAGAATTCTACATGACTGATAGATATAGATGTACTTCTGTATTTGGATTGACAATTCCTCTGTGATGTGGTCCTTTGTACAGTGTACGTGCAACAGAATTACATGTTGAAATGTCGGTCTGATGCCAGAACTTTTATCTCCAGCAATATAACAGGCAACAGCTGTTGCCAGAACCCAGCATGCCAATGTATATGTTTCCCGGTAGAAAATTGATTAACTGAAATAAATTGGAACACAAGAAGCAGGAATTTATAACATACATCCTGATAAGAATTAGAGATTAGGTCTGGGAATGCAAGGAAGAGGCAGGAGGCAGAGTGTACGTTGAAAGAAGGGGAACATAACATTTCAGCTGAAGACTAAATAACATGTTAACGTTTTATAAATTTTGTACATCACATGCATTATTTTTGTTAACTATGTCTCTCTTGTTCATTCTGAATATGGTGCACACTTATGAACAGTCTTATGCATCTGCACGCACGCGTGCGCGCACACACACCCACCCACACACAGACACACACACAGAGACACACACACGGACACCCACACACACACAGACACACACAGACACGCACACACAGACGCACACCCACACACAGAGATACACGTACAGACTCACACACAGACACACACTTGCACACAGACAAACATACTCACTCACACACAGACAGACACACACAGACACACACGCACTCACACAGACAGACACACACACAGGCACACACACACATTCACACCCACACACTCACATACACACACAGGCACACACACTCTCTCTCTCTCACACACACACACTGATCAATCGTTGTTCGGCCATTCCATTTCAAATTGTCCTGTTTTATTCTTCTTCCGAATATATCCTGTTTCTTTCTCTACATTTGATTTTATTCTGTCTATCAAGAAGACACTGGGGACTGGGGAGATGTCACTTTACTCCTGGTCAGTCTCCACAGTCACTGTCTTCTATTTATTTCTGTTTCTTAGCCCATTAAAAATACATTAATGTCTAACCCTTGAATCCCGATAAACAGGTCACTTTTTTTTAGATTACCTACAGTATGGAAACAGGCCCTTCGGCCCAACAACTCCACACCGACCCTCCGAAGAGTAACCCACCTAGACCCATTCCCCTACCCTCTATTCATCCCTGACATTATGGGCAGTTAAGAATGGCCAATTCACCTAACCTGCATATCTTTGGACTATGGGAGGAAACCGTAACACCCGGAGGAAACCCATGCAGACACGGGGGGAATGTGCAAACGTCACACAGACAGTTGCCCAAGGTTTTTCAGTAAACGAAACATGTACTTTTGTGCTAAGACTACAACAAATCTATAAAAAGAAAAGGCAAACAAACTGTGCAATAAGATGTTTGCACCTTTGCAAGGAAATTATTGAATTACATTGTGTAAACGATAATTAACTGAAAAAAGATATGAAAGTATAATCCAGAGAAATCCGTAGCACAGCGAGAGAATGACAAGCAATTACACTGAAACTTGAGGATTATAGACGAACATTTATTATGTCCTGAAAAAAGATGGTGATTTTGTGAGAAATTGCATTTTCCCCATGATATGCAATTCCCAGTAGTTCACGTACCAGTGTGGAGACCCCATGTTGGTTGAGAGGGAGCTCCAGGCTCTGAATGAATTCTCACCGTCTCAATGTGCAGTTGGTGTGCGTTTCTGCACTGTTCATAAATCTATCAGCAGCCTTAATGCCTCACTCCTGAAATAGTTCGCCATTCCCACCAGCTTCTGACCTCTATAGGAGTGCAATAATGTCTTCTCGGAGACAGAAGCCAATTCCTTGAGACTTGGCACACACCATTCACTTTTCCCCCTCACGTTCAGCAAACCAAGTTAAAGTGACACATATGTACCACGAGCAAAGGAACCAGGAGGAACAACATAGAGCAGTCTATCTGTGTAGAGTCTGCTTCATCCTTTGTTATGTTGGGTCATCAAAGACATCTTCCTATTTCTGCACACATGGTTCGATAGGCTGAATGGCCACATCCTGGTCATCTGGAAGCTGTTCCAGGACCTGACTTGGCGACTCTGTTCCTGTTTAACATCTCGATGTGCTGACTACACTCCTTTCCTTGTGTAATAGGCAGGAGGGTCTGAGTGGGCTATCCCTATTCTTGTCCAATAGTTTCAATTGATTGAATGGTGTCCTTGTATTCTGTTGAAACCAAGTTTCGGGCAGAACCTTCTGCTCAGAAACGGCGATTTTCCTGCTCCTCGGATGCTGCCTGACCTGCTGTGTTTTACAGCGCTACACTCTCGAGTCTTCAGTCACTGAATGGTCTCCTCTGTTTCTGTGCACCAGGTTAACGGAATAAATGAACTCCAAATGCTCCTGTCTTACAGTTTTGAGGAACTGAATGGAACATAGGGACGTAGGACTGAGGAGTAGGAGTGTGTCATTAGACACTTTAAGACCTCTCAACTGGGCAGTAAGATCGTGGCTTATCTGGAAGTGGTCTCAGCCCTACTGCCATATCTGTAGTTCATTGTCCTTTACTGTCCAATATCTAAATGCTTTGACTAAATGCAAACACACAGGCACCATAAACCTCTGGGGAAGAGCATTCCCACTCAAACAACCCTTTGTGAAATTCTCCTCATCCTTGTTCAGACTGGGGTTGGACGGACCACTGTTTCATTTTCTAGTCCCGTTCCTCCATTGATCATGATAAATTTAAATGTAACCCAGTTGGTGATATGACCAATGATATTGGTCTCAAACTAGATCAGGTTCTTTGCTGGGGACAAGACATCTCGATATCTTACATTTGTAAAAATAATTCACCAAAGCAAAGTTACTCAAAGCTAAGATGGAAAAATAAATGGCAAACAGTTTGGACAAATACGTACATTAATATTTATCTTTGAACGCATACTGAGATGCAGTCTGTGCATACACACAGACACACACACTAAGACATACACAGTGTCTCACACACGCAAGTGCACACAGACACACACATACACATGCCTAAATACAAGCAGGAAAAAAAACCCTGCAAAATATCAGCATGAAAGAGCTTTGTCCAAGCAACAGTTAAACTCAAGACAAAAGTAAAATAATGAAACGTTATTCTGCCTCTGAGGTTGTTCTGCTCACACAAGCAGGATTTATTCCTGGAACAGTCGGATTTGGCTGAATTACCTTTAATTTTAGGCAGTAGGGAGATGCCAATGATTCCTCAACAGTAATCCTACATGAATGATAAAGATGACCGAACGGTTTTCACCTCTCATACATTGCTGCGAGAAGGAACAAGGAAAGAGAGGGAGCAATAAGCAGTGGCTTCTCCAGAATGTTGCATTTTCTCCATCTCGTAGCAGAAATATGCAATAATGTTATCTCAACACCAAACTGGACCACGTGAGGCCTCCTTGAACATTCTCAGAACTGCATGACTATGTCCCTATTCTCTGCTCCATGTAGGAGTTTTAATGAAGATATGTTTGTATGTGTCCTCATATTTTTGTCCAAGAAAATCATGTCTTCATAGTACTTGTTTTCTTATACGATGAAAAGAGTATATAACATACACATGTTGTTTTCTTAAATTTGAATTCTCAGTTCTAGACTCCCATACCGGAGAAAATGTCCATAGGCTATGCACCAGATACACTCTCCTCAATATCTTATATGGTTAAATACGAACGCCTCTCGTTCTCAATCCTGAAGTGCTCTCGCCTTATAGAGGTTTATAACATCATGAGGAGCAAGGAAATGGTGAAGATCCAAGAACATTTTCCTAGCTTCGGGCAATCCAAAATTAGAGCACATAGGTTGAAGGTGAGGGGAGAAAGATTAACAAGGGAAAAAAGTGGTAACTTTTCACAGAGTGTATAGAATGAACTGCCAGAGGAAACGTTGGAGGCTGGGGCAGCTACAGTACTTAAAGACATTTGAATGAAGCCATTTGAGTGAACACGAAGGTTTTATGGGATATGGGGCAAATGCTGGCAAATGGAACGTGATTAATTTAGGACATCTGGTCGGCATGGACATGGTGCAGCGAAGGGTCTGTTTTTGTGCAGTGAAACATTTTCGCAAAGCTTCTAAAGCGATTGAGTATATCTATTTTTCAATTTATGGAATCATCACAGCCCACAATACATCAGATGTTGACTCAGAAATCCCCTGTACAGATGCAGTAAAACATCCTGATAGCCTTTTCATGAAGTAATCATTCCTAATTACTTGCTGTATCTGCATACTAACACCGTGTAATGTATGGACCAGGGTGAACAAATGCCTTTGTACAAATGAGTTTTGTGATCTCTCTTCTTCTAATTAGTTTACTGTTGTTTTACCCTTCTGCCACAGCACAAACCTCGGTAGCCCATGTTATCCTGTTTCTGCTGAAGGTTTACACACTAACCGTCCCTGTCTATATCACATTACAGACTCTCTACCTCCACTTGACATCTTATCGTATCTTCGTGGTTGAGCCAATTGAGTTCCATCCAATCAGTCCCCACACGCAGATCATTTACAGATTCTAAATAGCTTTTGATGTTGCACTGATCTCTGAGGCACTTCACCAAGTTAAAGATTTCCAACCCGAAAATATACATTTCTCACGATTGTCTATATCCTGATAGTTACCCAGGGCTCCCCTTTTCCTGTGTAGCAATCTAGAAAATAGGTGTGACCTCCTCTTGTGGTGGGCAATGTACTGAAATGGCTGAAGAGCTTCATCCTATTCCTTTGTAAATCCTTCGAGGGACAGAAAGGTCTCCTCATGTCTCATTGAATCGATCCAGAATGGCTGAATGCGATTTTCCTCACCTTCTATAACAGCATTGCGAGGTTGAGTGAGTGAACAACATATGAAGCAAGAGCTGCAGGTGGCCATTCAGCCCCTCGAGCTTGCTGCACAATTCAGAATGGACATTGTTGATGTGATTATAACTAAGCATCCATTTCCTGTCTGCTCCCAACAAACATTGATTATCTTGTTCATTAACGATCTATATAACTCCTCCTTGAGTGTTTTCATTAACCCAGTCTTCACTGATCCTTGGGCATGAGCAGACCACAGACCATACAATCCTAAAGAAAAAGGAACATCCCTTTCCCAGTCTTAAATAGGAATGCCCTTATTCTCAAAATGAGTTCTCCTCGAACCAATCATCATTCTTTTGACACAACGGTGATGAACAGATATAGACCATTCCGCACCTCAAACCTCCCCAAATTTCCATTAACCGTCGACAATCAAATACTGACCAGAGTAACCTCCAGTGAAGTTAAAGGAATTCCAGGTACAATATTTTCACAAGAGTTCAAGATATTATAACTGTGAACATTGAACAGTACAGCACAGTAAGAGCCCTTCAGTCCTCAATGGTGTGCCGACCTTTTATCCTCCTCTAAGATTAAGCTAAACTGCAGAGCCTTCATCCTATTATCATCTATGTGCCTATCCAAGAGTTACTTGAATATCCCTAATGTAGCTGATTCTACGACCACTGCTGGCAGTGCATTCTACGCACCTATCACGACCTGTGTAAACAACCTGCCTCTGGCATCTTCCAAAACCTTCCTCCAATCACATTAAAATTATGTTTCCCTCGTGTTAGCCATTTCCACCCTATGAAAAAGACTGTATTTGTGCCTCTCATCATCTTGCACAACTCTGTCAAGTCACTGTTCATTCTTCTTTACTCGAATGAGAAAAGCTAAAGCTCCCTCAAACCTTCTTCATAAGACATGCCGTACAGGCAATGCAACGTGCTGGGAACTCCCGTCTGCACCCTCTCTAAAGCTTCCACATCCTTCCTTTAATGGGGCAAACATAACTCAACACAATATTCCAAGTGTGGTCTAATCAGGCCTCTATGGAGCTGCAGCATAACCTCGCAGCTCTTAACTCAATCCCCCAGCTTATGAAAGCCAACACATCATACACTTTCTTAACAGCCCTATCACCTTGAGGGCTTTGGCAACTTTGAGGAATCTATAGACGTGGACCCCAAGATCCCTTTGTTCCTCCACACTGCCAAGAATCCTACCTTTAACCCTGTAATCTCCATTCAAATTCAACTTTTGAAAGCGACTCTCTCCTGAAAATGGGAAAATGGAACAGAATCAGGCCACTTAGCCCATTGGATCTGCTGTACCATTGGATTACAGCTGAAATGTTTCCCACCTTCATTCTCCTGCCTTCGCCAAATGATCATTGATTCCCGAATTAATGAAAAGCTTATTCAACTTATTTTAAAGAAACTATGTGCAGGAGTGTGCATGTGTTTGATTGTGTGTCCATATCTGTATGTATATGTGTTGTGTGTTTAACGTGTCAGTGTATGTTTGTGTGTATTTCCGTGAGACGAGGTCTTGCCGTCTTTGGGCTAAATCCATTGAAATTGAGATCAACGCCTCACCACCCCCCACACATTTACGTCTGTTCCTGTTAAGTTTATAGTTATACAATGCCACCTTCTGTTCGCCTCCCCATGCCTTTGCACTAGTGTCAGTTTTATTTTGTTTGTTTCAGAGGACAGCAAATACTGTCAATCTCTCACATTGCATGGCTGTTTGGTTTTTCTAATAACATCTTTGAAAGCACAGAGCAGTTTCGTGTGATACCTAGCGATTTTGTTCCTGAGATATTATCACCAAAACTGTGACAGTTTCAGGACTTTTCAATCTTTTCTCATTTATAATTTGTAGGAGTATATTGTGAAACATTTCAAGATAATGAACGTGCAATATATTTATTGCATTGACTTACAAATGGTTCCGTCAACCTTGCTTGCATGCATTTGAGGTGGAAATACTCTTTGATTTGTGCACTCTGTGTCATGAATAATCTTAAAAGACAAATCACTTCCACGTTGCAGAGCGACCATAGACGTAACTTTACATGAACATTCTCCACTCTAAGGGTCTTCAGTACGATTACAAGCCTCCATATTCCAAACTGTGTGTGTGCGTGTGCAGATGGTTCTGTCAGTTTGGATGGCGCTATGAGCTGCCTCCTACCCCCTCCCTCCCAGACTGAATCCCCTGATGGTTGTCACCCTGCGGTGCTGTCAACGCAGAGGACAGGGAAGGCCAGCAGAGGGGGACATTGCATCACTTTAAACACCAGAGAGCCTGACAGATCCTCTGTGCACATGGACACACAGATACACAGAGAGACGAATACAGGCACGCAGACAAAACGCAGATATGAAAACAGACACGCATATACACAAAGACACAAATACAGAGACACATAGATAAATACAGGTGCACAGGAGCACAGAGAGACGAATACAGACGTGCAACGACACACAGAAACAAATACAGGCACACAGAGACAAATACAGACAGGCAGATACACAACAGAGATGAATACAGGCACGCAGATACACATAGAGACGAACACAGACACGCAGATAGGGAGACGAATACAGACACGCAGATACACATAGAGACAAATATAGACACGCAGATACACACAAAGACGAATAAACTCACACAGATGCCCATAGGGATGAATACAGTCACATGGATACACACAGAGATGAACACAGACACACAGATGCACACAGAGACAAACACAGACCCGCAGATACACACAGACACAAATACAGATGCACAGATACTCACACATGAATACAGGCATGCAGATAGACATAGAGACGAATACACACACACAGATACAGACATGAATGTAGGCACACAGACGCACACAGAGACAGATGTAGACACGAAGTTACACACAGAAACACGCCGATAGACTGAGAGATGGATAGAGACACACAGATACACGCAAGATGAATACAGGCACGCAGATACGCACAGAGACAAATACAGACATGAAGATACACATAGTGACAAATACAGACATGCAGATATATACAACGATAAATGCAGAAACGCAGATACACACAGTGACAAAATCAGACATGCAGAGACACACAGAGATGAACATAGATGCACAGGCACACACGGAGACTGATGCAATAACACCTATACTAATATAAAGTTAAAAATCACACAACACCAGGTTATAGTCCAACAGGTTTAATTGGAAGCACACTAGCTTTCGGAGCGACGCTCCTTCATCAGGTGATTGTGTACTATACTAATACAGGCACACATACACAAATACCGATATACAGATGCACACACGCACACACACACACAGATACCCAGTCATCAATACAGACGCACTACACCCACTGCCACTCTGACGTTTATATAGACATCGGGAATCTGCCAGTGTTTATTTTTTCTCGTGGTGAATTTCTCAGTATTTCACTCACGCTGTGTGGCTTGTGTCAATCTTTCTGCTGTTCCATAGGTAATTCTCTGCATCCTCTCTTTATCTTCCACCTCTTTCCTTTAATGAGGTGACTAGAACACGGTATTACAAGTGTGTGTTATGACACGGCGATGAACCCTTCTGCTAATGAAACCAAACACTCAGAAAAGCTCACCTCGTTCATAATCTGTTAAAGTCGAGTGACGGAGAGCTCGCAAATTCCACTACTTAACAGGAAATAATATCAATGTATTCCTTAATTCTAAAAGTGAACATTGAACAACAACAGTTATTCCCAACTCTAAGCTTCCCCTTCTCTGAACTGTTTGTTATCTTTCTCCACCTTTAACAATATAATCTTCCAATTAAAGAAAAACTGTATTACAATTACTTAAAACAGACAGTGGCTTTAGTCTGCAATGCCCTCATTCTTTCCACTGAATATCCCCCTGGGTCATGTTCTGTCTTTTAATGCAAGGGTTTTTCGTCCAAAAAATGAATCTTGCATAGAGAATGTTGTTCATGGCAGACTCTCACGATGGCAGTTTACTCTCTGTCTAACTTCCAAAATGCGTGCCTCTTTATTCCCTCAACATCAGCTCATCTCCTTGGTTTGATGTTGGCAAAACAATAAATTTAAAATCGATTGGGTTTAGTATAGTGGGTCATAATTTCAACTTGATTGTTTAAATTCGAATAGTTGTGAAAAGAGCAACCAAATCTCAATATATCTGTTTCACAGCCAGATGTTACATAGTTTCAGTCCAGTACACTTTGAAACTATTAGCTAGTCATATGACAAGAATTTGCAAGCTCTCAATGCAGAACAGCATTCAACTTCATCACAGTGGGTTAAACAGTGGGATTATAGAGCTGCAGTATAACCTCCCAGCTCTGAAACTGATCTCCCCGGCTGTGAAAGCCAACACATCATACGCCTTCTAAACAACAGCATCCACCTGGATGGCAACTTTGAGGATCTATAGACATGGACCCCAAGATCCCGCTGTTCCAGATTTATCTCAATCTGTCACTCATCAGCTCAGTTATGTCAATGTCCTGTTGCAACCTACTACAGCCCTCCACACTAACCACCAACTCCACCAAAGTTCGTGACATCAGCGAACCTATGAACCTACCCTTCCAATTCGTCATCCAACTCTCTTATATAAAACAATCACAAAGAGCAGAGGTCCCATGACAGATCACCAAGCTCCAGGCTGCATCTGTTCCATCTACCACCACCTTCTGTCGTCTGTGGGCCAGCCAATTCTGCATCCAGACATCCAGACCTCCCTGTAAGCCATGCCTCATTATCTTGTGAATGAGCTTACCGTGGGTTACTTTATCAAATGCCTTGTTAAAATCCATATATACCATATCGACTGCTCTAATTCATCAACGTGTTTTGTCACATCCTTAAGGAATTCAATAAGATCTATTAGGCATGACCTTCTCCTCACAAAGCCATGTTGACTGTCTCTAATCATTTATAATTTTCCAAGTATTCATAAATTCTGTCTCTCAAATCCTCTCCAATACTTTGCCCATCACTGGTGTATGACTGGTTGGCCAATAATTCCCAGGATTATCCCTATTCCCTTTCTTGAACCAGGCATTAACTTTTGCCAGCCCCCTGTCATCTGGCACGACTCGAGTGGACAGTGAGGATGCAAAGATCATCTCAAAATGCGCAGCAATCTCTTCTCGCTTCCTATTGTATCTGAGGGCATATCCTATTTTGCCAAATAAATGTATCTATCCGTGTGTTTCTCAAACATTTCCACACATCCTCCTGTTCTAGCATGTCCGCCTGTTTCATGCTGTCCTCAGAAACGTCAAGGTCCCTCTCATTAGTGAATACTGAAGCAAACATTCATGAAGAACCTCCCCTACCTCCTCCGACTCCTGGCACAAGTTCCCTCCACCATCACTGATCAGCCCTACCCTCACTCTGGCCATCCTCTTGTTCCTGACATATGTGTAGAACGTCTTAGGTTTTACCTTAATTCTACCCGCCAAGCCTTTATCATGCACACTTTTATTTCTCCTGAGTTCATTCTTCAGTTCCACCCTGGTTACCTTGCAACCTTCTAGAGCACTGTCTAACCCTTGCCTCCTCAACCTTATGTATGGTGGATGAGAACAATAGGCCCGCTGGCAACATCAGGCAGCAGACGATCAGGGTGATGGAGAAACACTTGCCATGTCTGAACGGCTCAGAGTGAACCCTCCAGTACACACGGTATCACTAAGTCCTGTAATCCCTCTGTATTTCAGTATCATACTGCCTGCCATTCTTTTTGGAAGAAAATAACAGGGTATATATGACGTTAAATCCCACCTGCCAAACTTTTATCCATTGATTAACTTGTCCATATCCATTTACAGACTCTACAACTTGCACTGATTTTTAATTTTCCTGTTTATCTTAGTTCCATTGGCAAACTTAGTTACAGTACATTTGTTGCTCTCCTCTAGATTATTGATATAGATGGTAAATAGCTGAGGACCCTGCACTGGTCACTGTGTGACCCTGCTGGTTACATTCTTTTCAACTGATTAAATTGATTTATTCGGAGTGCCTGCTTTCTGGCCAATAACCAGTCCTCCCCTATTCCTATGGAACATGTTTGAAGGGCTGAAGAAGGACGAGGAACATCAATCAGCACTCCAGCCACTCCAGCCTGTTCCATTATTGAATACAATCATTTCTGATGTCAGTCTGCTCCACCATTGAATAAAATCATGGCTGATGTCAGCCTGCTCCACCATTGAATAATATCACGGCTGATGCCAGTGCTCTCCACCATTGAATATAATCATGGCTGATGTCATCTCGGTCTCAGACCCAATATCCGGCACACTCTCCATATCCCTTCAGTTACTCAATATCCCAGCATCCACTGCACTCTGGAACAGTGAATTTCAATGATTTACAATCTTTTGATGGAAGTTCTCTCATCACTGTTTTAATTCATCTCCACTTATCCTAAATCTATGATCTCTTGTTGTAGATTCCCCACATGAGGAAATACCCAATGCATGTCGACATTATCAATCACCTTTAGCATTGTCCAGTCCTCAGTGACATCTCCTCCCATTTTTCTAAACTCCAGAGAGTATAGGCCTGAACTGCTCAATCTCTCTTCAGAGGACAAACTCCTTATCACTGGAATCAGTCTAGTAAACCTCTTCTGAACTGCCTCTATGGTAATTACATCCCTCCTGCAGTCAGGACATGAAACCTGTACACAGTATTCAATTGCGATCTCACAAATGCCTGGCATTATTGCAGCAACACGTCCCTAGCTTTATAATCTATTCTTTCAGAAATAAATGCCAAATTTGCAGTTGCCTTTTTCATTATCAACTGCACCTGCATCTGTGTTTTTTGCGATATGGCGGAGGATACCAGATCCCTCTGTACCTAAGCACTCTGTAGTTTCCCGCCGTTTGGATAGTAAGTTGCCTTTCTGTTACACCGACCAAAACGGCCTCATACTTTTCATTGTTTCATTTCATCTGCAACCTATCCTTAAACATTCATTACAATTTCTCACCTGAGTCAGTGTCTTCTGAAAAACTGATTATAGCATTCTATCCCCTCAAATAAATGATTGTATTGAATGCTAATAGTTGGGGCCTGGTGACTGAGCCCTATGGTATTTTTGTAAACAGAAAATGAACCAGTTATTCCACTTCACTGCAATTCTTTGTTTCGCCAAGCCTACATCCAGGCGAATAAATTACTTCGAACCATATGCGATCTTATTCTGCAGATTGATCTTTAGTGCACACCTTATTCAATGTCTTCTGCAAGTCCTGATTTCACATCTCCAGGATCCCCATTATGCAGCTTGCTTTTCACACTCTTAAAGACTCAAATAAATAATGAAAACACGATTCATCCTTTGTAAAATTATGTTGATTCTGATAGATTGTGGCTTGACTCTGCAAATGTCCTTTCATTAATTCCTGAATAATCGATTTTAACAATTTTCATAAATTCCAGCAGTTTTCTCACTACTTTATATTCCACCGTGAAGGTGATAAACTTACATTCTCACCTCTATATATTCTCTTTGTTCCCTCCAATCCTGTATAATTGACACATGGTGTGAAATGACCTACTCTGGTTGCTGTGTAAGAGGCATGAGTGGCTGAATGGACTCTTTATGGTCCCTGTGCACAAAATAAATGGGCTGATATCAAAACAAAATCAAAACAAAACAGAGATTAAACCGAGCTGAACCAAGGCAAATTAAATTAAATTACATGAAGTTACAACACCCAGCACAATTCTACCAAAACTCCCCTTCACCGGTAGCACGTTTTGCCATACCCGTATTTTTTCAGAATTCTTCCTCTCAGAGCCCTCACTGTTACACAAATGTCCTGATCAATATAGCCAATAAAACCATGTATATATGGTTGAAATAGGGCCGCCACGTCCTGAAACAATGTTCATTTTTCTGATGTCCATAGTCGTAAGGAGGTCCGGGGCGGGGAAGGGAGGGGGGGTGGCGGGTGGGGGTAGGCTCCATGACTAATCTACACCACAATCAGAGTCCTGGGAGTTTTCCTGGAACCCAGTTCATCAGAATGTTCTTCCTCGCACAAAATGACAAAATACAAAACAATTTATTCCCATACAAGTCCAAAGACGGAAGGTTCAGCGAACCCAAGAGGATGGGAACCAGATTTGCCTTGATCTTGGTTCCCAAATCCCCTTCCAAAACACTTGCTATAGTGCACCAATACCTACGAACCTTGTGGTATGAGCATAAGCAATAAGTAAGTGTACCAACATCTATTGTACATTTGGGGCATATTGGAGACGCTCCTGTCTTAAATTCAACAAGCTGCTCCAGTGTCAATTAAACCCTGTGGAGTACCTTCATTTGCATAGCCTACATCCTATTGCAAATTGAAATCTTCCTTACGATCTCCCAAATATCTTCCCACTCCTCTGGTGAGATCTCCACCCACAATTCCTGAGCCCAGATTCCATGCTATCGCTCTATTTCATTTGAGACACGACCTCTTAATAAAGGATAGACGATGCTGACCGAGACAACACCTGTGGACCGAAGCACTCTTCCCGCCATTTCCGACCTATGGGGACTAACCATTAATGTAGGCTTTTTTTCTGTCTAAAATTCCTCATCTGAAAGTGGCCCCTCCAAGATAACTCATTTTTCAGGCTCAGCTGCTCGAAAACCATCATGACCGCCACGTCAAATAATTCTCCCAAACAGGAAACTCCTCTGGACTCCCAGAGCCGAAAGCCAGAATCCATCAATCCCAGCTGGGATGCTACCAATCCTATAATGGGAATAAAAGGGGAAGTTTATTTTTGTAAATTGCCCTCACTTTGTCGCATCATTTTCCAGGCTTTAACTATTTTAAGGACAATTGGATTTCTGCAATGCTCCATAACAGCCCTCGTCTGGCCCACGAACAACAGATTAATGAGGGGACATTTTGCATGGATGCCTCAATGGCCAGACAAACTGACCGCAGGTCTTTGGAAGCACAATCAGCCACATCCGATTAAAGTCCAGAACATCACACCCTTCATCTCCCGCAGTGCTGTAATTTGGCGACTTCATAACAAGCCACCTATGGTGCCAGATAAACAAGCTTAACCAACTGTAAAGCCTCCATAGCACAGACCTGGAGAGCATCAAAAGGATAATTCACGTGGGATAGAAGAAACAAGGAAGTACATTCCTATTAACTGGAGGTATTCTACCCAATCAGGATATTGGACTATCTTCCCAGAGCCGAAGGTCCTGTTTTATCTTCTCGAGCATCTGCGCGAAGTTTGCTTTATATAATTGACCGAAGGCTGATGTGACAAAAATGCCTAAATAGAGGAAACCTCCTTGTGACCATCTGAAAGGGAATCGGATTGCACCCCCCCATGATCAGGTACTCGGGGTACTCAGGTACCCCGACAGGCATGGCCTCCGATTTCATAAAATTGATGTTATACCCCAAGAAAGATTCAAATAAATCAATCACTTCTATTAAATGGGGCAAAGATATCATCGAGTTAATTAGAAAGAGAAGAACGTCATCTGTGTAAGGATGATGTTATGCCTTCCTGACTCTACCACCCGTTTAGTTATATTGGGGCCCCTCTGGGTGGCCTCTGCCAACGGCTCAATCACCAATACAAATAATAACGGAAAGGGGCACCCTTGTCGGCTGCCTCTGCCGATGCTAAAATTGTACCATTAGTGAGAACTGCTGCTGCTTTAGCGTCACTATATAATTCTGCCATCCACCATGCAAAGACACCTCCAAGGCCAAACGGTTCCAAGACATAAAAGAGGTATGGATACTACACCCAATCAAATGCTTTCTCTGCATCCAGCGAGACTACCAAGCCTGGAATCGACTCTTGCTGGCACACCTGAACCATATTTAGCACTCTCCTGATATTAATTGGGACCTGCAACTCCTATTAAAACCTGTCTTTTCCTCTTTCACAATGAAGGACAAGATCTTCTCCAGCCTCAAATCTAGTATTTTTATCAAAATTTTAAAGTCCATAGTTTTAATAACAGTCTAGGCATATACGAATAGGCAATCCTCTGGGGTTTTCCCTCTCTTGAGAATAAGGGAAATATTTGCTTTTCTCTGAGAGGTTGTGAGGCTGTCCTGTCTACAAAAATAATTGAATATATCCAACATTGGCCCAGCCATCATGTCTATGAACTCCTTATAAATCTCACTCTGCAAGACATCTGGGCCGGTCGGTTTGCCACTCTAGAGCTGCTTTACCATATCCTGTATCTCTTGGATTGTCAGAGGGGCATTCAAAAGAGACTCCTGCTCTGAAGTTACACCTGGGAGGTCCAGGATCTTAAAAAAGGACTCCGTCTTCACTAATCTGTCTGCACAATCCTCTGATTGGAGCAACGCAGAGTAGAACTTTCTGAATGTTGCATTAACCTTTTTCGGATCGTAGGTAATAGTATCAGCACCCTCTCTAATGGATGTAATAGATTGGGGGCATTCTTCTTTCTGGCCAAGTGCGCCAAATACCTTCTCAGTTTAGCTCCATACTCGAATAACCTCTGTTTCGCAAAGGAAATCTCGCTCTTTGCTGTCTCCGTGAGTGCAGTGTTCAGAGCAGCCGGGAGGGCTGTAATCTGCTGCAACTTAGTTACAGACAGTCTGTCAAAGTATGCTGTCTCAGCTGCCTTCATTAAAGCCTTAAGCATTCGCTACTGTTTTCCCTTCTGCCGCTTCTGAGTCACCGAGTAAGAAATAATCAAACCCCTTGCATAGGCCTTGGCAGTCTTCCAGAACACAGATGGATTACTGGCCGTACCCAAGTTAATGTCCCAATAAAAACTTCAATTCCCGCGAAAAGTACTCAATGAATTTGCTATCTTTCAGGAGGCAAGGATCCATGCGCCAGTGCTGCGAGGCTTTCCAAACACCATCAGCCTTAACATCCACGTACACTGCTGCATGATCAGAATTTTGCAGGGCAGCATCGAATTTCAAAAGGCCAATGGGGCAAAAAATATGTCAATCCTGGTATAGCACTTACGTGGGTTAGAGAAAAAAGTGAAGCCCCTATCTTCATGGTGAAGACATCTCAAACGTCCACCAATGCAGCTCCCTGTTCAGGTCCACCAGCTGCCTTGATGGCGGGAAAATACCCGTGAGACCCCTTGACATCCTATCCACTTCGGGGTCCATAAGTCGGTTAAAGTCTCCCCTTTAATTGTACGATGTTCACCAATGGTCATCAACCTGGAGAGCACATCCATTAGAAATTTGAGGGAGTGTGCTGGGGGCAATATTATACAATGTCCCATATTCCTTAGCATGTATTAAAGCTTTAAGGATCAGAAACTACTCACGTTCGTCCTTAATTTGGTCAAACAACTGAAGCAGAAGGTTTGTATGAATGACTGAAGCTACTCCTCTACTTTTTGAATTAAAGGATGAAATAAACACCGGGCCGAAATTTCCCTGTTGTAACTTTAAATGCTCCTTATCAGTTAGATGTGTTTCTGGTGGCAAGGCTGCATTGACATCTTCCTTTCTGAGGCTTGAAATTATCTTTTTTCTCTTAATCGGTGAGTGACTCTCCTTCACGTTCCAGGTGCACCATTTAAACGAGCGGTTAGCCACAGCCATCTGAAGCAGCCCATAACCCACGAGGAGAAGAACCACATTTATAGCGCGCCAAGTGAAAGCTGTAAACAGTTCATCCCATCTTGAAAATATAACTACAATAACAGCCAAATCAATACTTCTATCAACTATGTCTGAAGTAAACCAGCGTATAACACAAATAAGTGGAGACATTCTCCCTTCCTGCAGAGGGTGTTCATATTACCCTTTAATCCCCCATGGCTCCTCCTAGCTGAAGCCGCTCCCCAAACCCAGGCAAAACAAAGTTTAAAAAACCAGATGCTGGAAACCAGAGTTTAGAGTAGAGTGGTGCAGGAAAAGCACAGCAGTTCTGGCAGTATCCGAGGATCAGTAAAATCAACGCATTGGGCAAAAGCCCTTCAACAGGAATACATCAGAAGATGTTTCTTGTAGGGGGAGACAATGGAGGACTATTGGATGTGATATAGTTAGACATTCAGTTGGATGTTTAAGAGTTCAGCAAGCGAATAGTAAATAAAATTGAACCAACGTGGTTCGGGGCGACGTTTGGAAATGGAAGGTTATAAGTGAAGTTGGCCTTCATTTAACGGAAATTGGAATCTCGAAGTGATGGCGTTCTGCACAGACTGCATGCAGTGTGGATGAGATTATACCTGTGTTCTGCACTGTTCAAAGAATGAGAGGTGATCTCAGGGAAACTTAGAAAATTCATCCACTGCAGACTGACTAACACAGGGGCATGGAGAAGTGCAGCAGGCAAAGTTAGGGGGAACCCAAGATGTTGTACAAAAACATCAAGCGGAACAGAATAACCAGTGAAAAATTAGGACCCATTTTGAAACCAAGGGGGTAATCAGTATGTGAAACTGGGGAACATTGATAGCCTGTGACATGAGAGCTTCACACCTGTTTTAGTTGGGAGAAGGAAGATGCAGGTACAGAATTCAAGAGGATGGACTGGGAAGCTCTCAAACTGATTGATATAAGATGCAAGTTGGGATTGATGGTTTTGGATGATGTAAAGTCCAGATGAGTTCTGTCGCAGGATGCTGTTGGAGACAAGAGAGGAAATATCCAGATCTAAATGGTTAAGTCGAATGTGACTACACAAGGGAGGCGCTAGAGAACTGGAGAACATCTATGTGGTCCCATGTTACTGGAAAGGTGGTAGAGATAGACCAGTGTCTGGTGGTGTACTACAGCGAGCAGTGCAGTGTATCTAATTATTTGTGGTATTCATAAATGATGTAAATGTGAATGTGGAGAGGGCGGTTGTGGGGGCTGGGGTCTGAGTGTAATAAGTAATTTTGTGTTTGAAACAAAAATTGGCCAGGTTGTTGGCAGTGATGAGGAGGTCCTTGCGTTACAGGAAGATACAGGTGGAATGGTCAGATGGTTAGATCAATGGCAGATGGAATGGAACCCTGCTAAATAGGATGTGATGCACTTTGGATGAAGGAACTAGACAGGGGAGAATTCAATGAATAGCAGAACACTAAAGAAGTCAGAGCGTGTTTCTCTACACATCCCTGAATGTGACTGGACAGTGCAATAGCCAGTTAAGAAATCACACGGAACTGTAGGCATAGTGTTCATTCATCGAGGCGACATAATATGAGTTAAACATGCCATTGGTTCGGCCATAGATCGAATACTGTGTGCAGTTCTGGCAGTCACATTACAGGAAGTGTTTTGGTTTGTCAGCAACATCAGAAGCTACTGGGGTCTCCACAGAAGCTTCAATTGAATTCTCCTGGCTGCACCTCTATTTGAATTTTCACTTGATTTGCTTTCCCTCCTCAATTGGAGAACTGCATCTGAGAATCTGTGTCTAATCTTTCCTTTTTTTCCAAGTACATGTTTATGGGATAATACTGTATCAGAACACTTAATTATTAATAGCGTCTCGGACAACGCCTTCAAATATTTTTGAGGAGCTCTGCTGTCGTTCATAACACGTGAATCCTTCTCTTCCTGTTAATTTGGTTGGAGGCACTAAATGGGCTATCTCTACACTTCTCCAATAATTTCATTGAGCTAAATGACTTCCTCATATTCCTGTGAAGCTAGCGTGAGGCGCTGAATATTCTCTTCCTTTTGACTGTGGAATTGTGCACTGTCCAGCAGCACTGTTATATGAATGTTACCGATACTTCCAATAGCACAAGCCTGAATGTTGTCTAGGTCTTGCTGCACATGTACACAGACTAGTTCAAGAGCTGAAGGGGGAATTTTTCCTGAATATTGTGAGATCTTCAGTGAACACCCCCACTTTTAATCTTATGGTGTGGGCAAGATGTTTATGAAACAGCTGAAGATGTTTGTGCTGAGGAAGCTACCTTGAGGATCTTTTGCAGACGTGTCCAGGACTGCATGAATTTTTGTACACAAACCACAATCATTGTGCTTTATGCTTTAAAGCACGCTAATCAGGGAAGATTGCAACTCATTCCCATCAAGTGCAATCTTGCTCAGGCTCCTTGAGACCAACATCAGTTAAATTCTGCCTTGATGTCAGGGCTGGTTAATCTTCCTTGAGCCCTTGTGTTCACGTCTTTTGCTCATATCAATTGTTCACAGTGTGGAGGCAGGGAGTGCTTTTTGACCAGTCAGAGGTGAGGGCTGTGAAGAATTGGACATGAAAGAGGATATTAGACCTTATGATCTTATTGTGGATGAAGACATGCTGGGGGGTGGGGGGTGGGGCGTGTGGATGAATGACATACCCCTGTTTAGTGGCGTCCTTACATTCTGTTATTGTAAAGTAGAGGGTGTTATTTTCCTGGAAGGTCTGTTATTGAATGTTGCCAGATTGTCTTCACGATCTCTGGTTGAGGTATGCGGAATGTATTCACAGTGAAACTGGGTCTGCAACATGACCAACAAATGAAGCATAAGTTGCAGGGAGGGGTGAGCGACTCTTTCCTACCAGCCTGGGTTTTCCAATTACATTTTCTAAAGCAGCCCAAATTGTGTGTGACAGTTTCGAGGGGCTGAATGATCTCCTCTGTTTCTGTGCACCAGCGTATAGCAGTAAGTAGCCTGTAACTGCTCCTGTCTAGCAGGTTTGAGAGACTGAATGGAACACAGAAACACGGGACTGTGGAGTAGGAGTGGGTCATTAGACACTTTGAGCCTTCTCCGCCAGGCACTAAGAATGCGGCTGATCAGGTTGGGAATCAGAACTACTTTCCTGTCTGTATCCCATTATCCACTGACTCAATTCACTGTCAAATATTTAACTAGCTCAGCTTTGAATAAATGTAAACAAAGAGACATCTCAAACTTGTGGGGAAGAGAATTCCCACATGAAATGTCAGTTTAGAATGTCTCCTCACACCACTTATGGAGTCATGTTGCATAACATGTTTTTCCGTACTGATCAGACATCCCAATCTGATCGAGTCTGGTTTGCCAGCATTTGGCTCATATTCCTCTATACCTCCTTATTCAGATACCCATTAAGAGCCAGACCCCACCAATTCCTATGGCAGATAATCCCATATGCACACATCCCTCTGTATGAAATCATTGCCTTGAAAGTCCATCTAAAATATTTCCCCTTGCACCTTAAATCCATACTCTCTATTTTTCGAATCCCCTCTTCTGGGAAATAGAGCTTGTCTATTTACAAAATCAATGTCCCTTATGATTTTATAAACCTCTACAGGGTCAGCCCTAAGTCCATGATTCTACAGGGATAACCGCTTTAGCCTATTCAGCCTCTGCTTATAGCTCAAACTCTCCAAACCTGGCAACATCCTTGTAAATATTTTCTGAACCCTTTCAAGTTTCACAGAAACCTTAGTCCAGCAGGGAGACCAGAACTGCACAGAGTATTCGAAAATGTGGCCTCACTAACATCCTGTACAGCTGTAACATGACATCCCAACTCCGAAACTCAATGCTCTGACCAATGAAGGCAAACATGCAAAACACTATCCTGTTCACTTTGAAGGAGCGTTGCACCTACATCTCTCTCTCTCGTTGCTCACCAACATCCTCCAAGACATTTCCATTAAGTACCCCGATTTGCTTTCCAAAATGCAGCACTTCACATTTATCTGAATTAAACACCATCTGCCACTCGTCAGCCCATTGCCCCATCTGATCGAGGTCTCATTGCACTCTGAGATAATTTTCTTCATTACCCACAACACCAACAATTTTAGTGTAATCTGCAAACTTGTTACCATTGCCACCTATGGTCACATGCACATCATTTATAAAAATGACGAAAAGCAGTGGGCTCAGCACTGATCCTTGTGGCACACTAGTATTCACAGGCCTCCAGACAGAAAAGCAATCCTCTACCAACCACTGTCGCCTCCCTTCAATCTAATTTTGTATTCAATTGGATTGGGTGCACTGTTTCCCATGTGACCTAACCTTACTAACTTGCCTAATATGCAGAATCTTGTCGAAGAATTGCTCCAGTCTATATGGAAAGCATCCGCAATACTGCCTTCACAAATCTATTTTGTCACCTCTTTAACAGACTCAGTCAAATTAGTGTGACACGATTTCTCATGCAAAAAGCTATGGTGACTATTCCAAATCAATCCTTACCTTTGAAATTGCATGCAATTGGCTATCCCTCAGAACCTCCTCCAACAACTCACCGACCACTGATGTCAGGCTCACCGGTCCAGAGTTCCCTGGGTTGTTGAGTAACTGTTTTCTTTTCTACTGCCTCTCCTCCATTGGTCACAGCAAATTATCGGTGCAACCAGTTTGATGATATGGCCTATGATAAAGGTCGCACATTAGGTCAGGGTCGTCCTAGGAAGAAGTCATGTAGACTTCCTTCATCTGTTAAAATAACAAATTCATAATGGAAACAAAGTTCCTCAAGCTATGATGGAAAGATGAATGACAAACAGTATAGAAATTACAAAAACGTACATTGATATTTCCATTTCTAAAAATAATGATGAGCACAAACATATGCAGGCACACACACAGATGCATACACAGACAGGCATATATAGACACACTCAAACACACACACAGACATACACACACAGACAGACTCAAACACGTACACACAGACACACTGAAATACACGAAAGTACAGACACCCAAAAACATAGACACACAGACACACGTGAACATATAAATACAAACACCAACACAGACAAATGCATGTACCATAGAGCGTAAAACATTAGAGCAGAAAAAAGGCCATTTGGCCCATCCAGTCTACTGAACTATTGATCATGGATGACATGTTTTTCAAGCCAGTTCTACTATCCTCTCATAACAATCCTTGAGCCCATCTTTAATCATAACTTATCGTGTTATATCCTAACGACGCTAAGTATTGTGAATGTGTGGCACGCGCATGCATGTGTGTCTCTCTGTGTATGTGTCTGAGTTTGTGTGTGTGCGTCGGTGTTTGTATGTCTCTTTGTGGGTCTATGTGTGTCTGTGTGCATGTGTTGTTTGTGTGTGTGTCTGTGCGTGTGCATGTGTCTGTGTGTCTCTGTGTCCGTGTCTTTGTGTGTGTGAATTTGTGTATGTGCATCTGTGAGCGTGTGTGTGTCTCTGTGTGTGTGTGTGTCTGGGTGTCTGTGTCTGTGTACGTGTCTGTGTATGTGTCTGTGTATGTTTGCCCAATAGTAGGAGACAGCATTATCGAGGCGGGGTGTTTTTCAGACTGGAGGCCTGTCTGGACTAGGACAGACCACTCAAAATTTTCTTAACCAGGCTGTGCAGACCGTACCTTTGTAATTTGTTTCCGTAAGTGCACAGTGAAAATTATCAGGTTTTAAAACAGACAAAACAAATTCACAAAACTACACAATGAAACACAAAGAACAGAATATATAACCCCTACAGAACTCAATCTATTCAAACTCGACTTAATTAGCTGTTCTGGAAGCACGCAACCTTCCCAATAAGCAAACCCCCATTAAGAACAGTGCAAAAGGAACAAATACTTACAGGTTGAAGCTAGAAGGGCAGAAGGAGAGAGAGAGAGAGAGAGAGAGAGAGAGAGAGAGAGAGAGAGAGAGAGAGAGAGCCGAACTGCAAACTGGTTTTGGACTGAACTGTTCACATAGAGACCTGACCACTCCCCTTTCATTATACCTTTAATCACAAAACCGTTTAATCTCTGTACCAAACCAATCACCTTGGAGCCAGGAACTATTTACGACGCCTCTGAAAAAAAATCAAGGACACAGTATCTTTGAGAAAAGGAAGATTTTAGAGAAAAGGGAACAGCTTTGTGACACTGTGCACAGTGGTGTTCCACAGGGACTTGTGCTCAATCCATTTTTGTTTGAAATTTAGACAAATGATTCAGATGAGAATTATAGAAGGCGTGATTAGAAAGATTGTGGATGAAACCAAGTTTGGCTATATAGTGGACAATGAAGATTTCACAGGGACCGAGTTCAAATGGCTTGATGAATCTTAGAGTTGTACAGCACGGAAGCAAATACTTTTGACCAACTCGTTCATGCCAACCTGATTTCGGAAATTAATTTTGCCCTACTTCGGGCGGTGCGGTGGCTCAGTGGTTAGCACTACTGCCTCATAGTACCAGGGACCTGGGTTTGATTGATGGCTCAGGTGACTGACCGTGTGGATTTTGTACATTGTCACTGTGTCTGCGTGGATTTCCTCCTACAGTCCAAAGTTGTGCAGATTCTGTGAATAGGCCATGCAAAGTTGCACATAATGTCAGGTGCATTAGTTAGGGGTAAATGTGGCGAGATGTTCTGGGTGGGTAACTCTTCAGACGGTTGGTGTGGACTTGTGCTACACTGTAGCTAATCTAATCTATTTGCCAGCAATTGGCCCATATCACTCTAAATCCTTCCTATTAATATATCCATCTGGGTGCCTTTTAAATGTTGTAATTATACCTACCTCCATCACTACTTCTGGCAGTTCATTATGTACACACTCCACATTCTGAGTGAAAACGTTGCCTCGAGGTCACTTTAAAATCTTTCCCCTCTCACATTAAATCTGTGCTTACTAATTTTGGACTTCCAAACATGGGGAAAAGATCTTGACTACTCACTCCCTATCCATGAACCTCATGAATTTATAAACCTCTAGAAGGCGCAAACGCGCCTCCCACCCAGGGTCTGTGCTTCCGGGGCTTAAATTCTGAAATTTAATACTGACACCTCTTCCATCTCGATCAAACCACAATTTTAAAATCTTTTTAGTCAACGCGTTCAGCCATATTATAAAACACCTCTAGTAGGATTAGAACCTAGACCTTTGGGGCCAGAGGCAGGGACACTACCACCACCCCACAATAGACCCAAAAGTCACAACATTATTCTCCTGTGTGTTCGTTCATCAGCCTGTTCTGACACACTGCATCAAAATCTAGACCGTCTGGTCTCGAGATAGGGACACTACTAGACAAGTTCACGAATTGGAATAGAATCCAGAGCTCTGCCTCAGAGGCAGGAATATTACAGACTACACAAGATCTGAACCATGCCCAAACTCTTAACGTTACATGCCAGCTTTCAGATCGTTATGTATTCATTGAAATGTGGTTCACGTCACTGAATTACCCAGTTAGAATAATAACGTTGTTAAAAATGCAAGGTACTTGCCTCAACTGTAGGATGTCGAGTATATGTGCTCTGCCTTCGAGATAAACTAAGAACATCTTTAAATATTTGGCTATCATTTCCAGTTTAAATGGCTATTATCTGTAGTCTGCAATATGAGGAATGAAATCCTGTAGACACACTCTGCACTGTGAAGGAACTCAAATAGATCAAGTAGATTGGATGGGGCGGTGTTTGTGCAGTGTGTCCAGGAAGCTTTTCTAACGCAGTGTGTAGATTGTCCAACCAGAGGGGAGGACATATTGGATTTGGTACTCGGTAACGAACCGGGACAAGTGGTGGGCTTGTTAGTGGGCGAACATTTTGGTGATGGTGACCACAATTCTGTGACTTTCACCTTGGTTATGGAGAGAGATAGGTGCGCACAACAAGGTAGATTTTACAATTGGGGGAAGGGAAATTACGATGCTGTAAGACAGGATTTGAGGAGCATACGTTGGGAGCATAGGCTGTCAGGGAAGGATGTGGTGGAAATGTGGAACTTTTTCAAGGAGCAGATACGACGTGTCCATGATATGTATGTACCTATCAGGCAGGAAAGAAATGGTCGTGTGAGGGAGCCTTGGTTGACGAGGGAGGTTGAATGTCTAGAAAAGAGGAAGAAGGAGGCTTACATAAGGTTGAGGAAACAGGGTTCAGACAGAGCCGTGGAGGGATACAGGATAGCCAGAAGGGACCTGAAGAAAGGGATTAGGAGAGCTAAGAGAGGGCATGAAAGATCCTTGGCGGATAGGATCAAGGATAACGGGATATATCCTAGGATTATGTGGGAAGCAAGAGAGGAAATTGCAGTACCGTTGGCAATGATCTTCTCGTCTTCACTGGCAACGGGGGTGGTACCAGGGGACTGGAGAGTAGCGAATGTTGTGCCCCTGTTCAAAAAAGGGAATAGGGATAACCCCGGGAATTACAGGCCAGTTAGTCTTACTTCTGTGGTAGGCAAAGTAATGGAAAGGGTACTGAGGGATAGGATTTATTAGTATCTGGAAAGACACTGCTTGATTAGGGACAGCCAGCACGGATTTGTGAAGGGTAGGTCTTGCCTTACAAGTCTTATTGAATTCTTCGAGGAGGTGACCAAGCATGTGGATGAGGGTAGAGCAGTGGATGTAGTGTACATGGATTTTAGTAAGGCATTTGATAAGGTTCCCCATGGTAGGCTTATGCGGAAAGTCAGGAGGCATGGGATAGAGGGAAATTTGGCCAATTGGATAGAAAACTGGCTAACCGGTCGAAGGCAGAGAGTGGTGGTAGATGGTAAATATTCAGCCTGGAGCCCAGTTAGAAGTGGAGTTCCGCAGGGATCAGTTCTGGGTCCTCTGCTGTTTGTAATTTTTATTAATACATTAGATGAGTGAGTCGAAGGGTGGGTCAGTAAATTTGCAGATGATACGAAGATAGGTGGAGTTGTGGACAGTGAGGAGGGCTGTTGTCGGCTGCAGAGGGACTTAGATATGATGCAGAGCTGGGCTGAGGAGTGGCAGATGGAGTTCAACCCTGCCAAGTGTGAGGTTGTCCATTTTGGAAGAACAAATAAGAATGCGGAATACAGGGTTAATGGTAGGGTTCTTAGTCAGGTGGAGGAACAGAGGGATCTTGGGGTCTATGTACATAGATCTTTGAAGGTTGCCACTCAGGTGGATAGAGTTTCTAAGAAGGCCTATGGAGTATTATCGTTCATTAGCAGAGGGATTGAATTCAAGAGTCGTGAAGTGATGTTGTAGCTGTACAGGACTTTGGTTAGGCCACAGTTGGAGTACTGTGTGCAGTTCTGGTCGCCTCACTTTAGGAAAGATGTGGAAGCTTTGGAGAGGGTGCAGAGAAGATTTACCAGGATGTTGCCTGGAATGGAGAGTAGGTCGTACGAGGATAGGTTGAGAGTTCTCGGCCTTTTCTCGTTGGAACGGCGAAGGATGAGGGGTGACTTGATAGAGGTTTATAAGATGATCAGGGGAATAGATAGAGTAGACAGTCAGAAACTTTTTCCCCGGGTCCAACAGAGTGTTACAAGGGGACATAAATTTAAGGTGAAGGGTGGAAGGTATAGGGGAGATGTCAGGGGTGGGTTCTTTACCCAGAGAGTGGTGGGGGCATGGAATGCGCTGCCCGTGGGAGTGGTAGAGTCAGAATCATTGGCGACCGTTATGCGGCATTTGGATAGGTACATGGATGGGTGCTTAATCTAGGTTAGAAGTTCGGCACAACATCGTGGGCCGAAGGGCCTGTTCTGTGCTGTATTGTTCTATGTTCTATGTTCTATGTTCTAACACTGAACATCAGAGACAAAGACAGAGCATACTTTCTGCCCTGAAACACCGATCACTGGTTCCCAGCTTTAACGTGTGGCTGCCGTCTTCCTGAAACCATTACATAATACAAGGCAACTGATTACATTCCAGCCTTTCTTCCCCAGTATTTTAACTCACTGGGCTAAAGAATTGCAGATGGAGTTTAATGTTGATAAATGCAAGGTATTGTACTTCGGTAAAACAAACTAAGAAAACAATTATACAATTAAATGTTGAGCCATTGGTAGTGTTGTAGAACAGAGCAACCTAGGGTTTCAGACATAATTCTTTGAAGTATGCTTCATATGTATACAGGGGGGGTTATAAAGATGTTTCACGTTTTGTCCTTCATTAAGGTGACATAGATTCATAGAGATGGTTCTGCATGGAAACAGGCCCTCTGGTACAACTTTTCCATGTCGACCAGATACCCTCAGCTAATCTTATAAATTTTGCCAACTCTTGCCCATATCCCTCTGAACCCTTCCTATTAGTATACTCATCCAGATATCTTTTAAATACTTTAATTTGACCAGCTTCTGGCAAAATCATTCCATACACATACAACCCTCTATGCATAAAAATTGTCCCTGAGGTCCCTTTAAAATCTTTCACCTCTCGTTCTAACCTCTAGTTGTGGACTCGCCAACCCCGGGAAAATACATTGTCTATTTACCCCATGCATGCCTCTCATGATTTTATCATCAGCCCCAGCCTATTCAGGCTCTCCCTACAGCTTAAATCCTCCAGCACTGGCAACATCCTCCAGCCCTGGCAACTTCCTTGTACATCTTTTCTGAACCCTTCCAAGTTTCTCAACATCTTTCCGATAGGAATGAGACAAGAATTGTACGCATCATTCCAAAAGTGGCCTAACCAATATCCTGCATAGCCGCAACATGACCTCCCAACTCTTGTACTCAGTGGTTTGAACAATTAGGGAAGCATATTAAACACCTACTTCACTATCCTATCTACCTGCAACTCTACTTTCAAGGAAATATGAACCTGTACTCCAAGGTCTCTGTTCAGCAACACTCTCCAGGACTTTATCATTAAGTGTGTAAGTCCTGCTTTGGTTTGCTTTTCCAAAATGAAGCATCTCGCATTTTTCTAAATATAGCTCCATCTGCCACTCCTCAGTCCATTGGCCAACCTGATCAAGATTCCATTTTACTCAGTGGTAACGTTCCTAACTGTTCACTACACCTCCGATTTTGCTGTCATCTGCAAATTTACTAGCTGTATCTCCTATGTTCTCATCCAAACCATTTATATAAATGACGAATATCAGTGGACAGTCCTTTGAGTACAGGAGTTGGGGTGTTATGTTCTGGTTGCACAGGACTTTCGTAAGGTATGTCCTGGAGGACTGTGTGCAGTTCTGGTCGCCCTGTTATATAGAGAATATTATCAAGTTCGGGAGAGTTCAGAAGAGGTTTATCAGGATGTTGCTGGGAATGCAGTGTTTGAATTATAAGGACAGACTCAACAGACTCAGACATTTTCTACTGGAGCGTAGGAGGCTGAGAGGTAACCTTGTAGAGGTATATAATATTATGAAAGGTATCGATAATGTAGAATGTTACGCCTCTTTTCCCTCGATTGGGGGATTGTTTTAAGATAAGAGGAGGAAGTTTCTTAAAAGACATAGAGTCATCGAGCTGTAAAGTGTGGAAACAGACATTTTGGCCCACCATGTCCATGCTAACCAGACAGCCAAACTTATTCTCATGCCATTTGCCGGCATTTGGTCAACTTCTATCTAAACCCTTCCCATTCATCTGTCCATCCACATGCCTATTAAATGTTGTAATTGTGCCAGCCTCAATACCTTCCTCTGGCAGCTCATTACACACGGACAATCCTCTGCATGAAGATGTTGCCCATTAGAACCCTTTTTTGTCTTTCCCATCCCACATTAAACCTTTGCCATCTAGTTTTTGATACACTACCCTAGGGAAAAGACCTTGACTATTCACTCTATCTGTTGCACCCATGATTTTACTAACCTCTAACATCAACCGTCATCCTCTGATTCACCAGGGAAAACAGGCTCAGCCTATTCAGCCTCTCCCTCTAATTCAAACCCTCCACCCATGGCAAAATCAGTGAAAACCCATCTTGAACCCTTTCAAGTTTCACAACATCCTTCCTACAGAGCAGGGAGATCAGGATTCCAAAAGTGGCGGAACCAATGTCCTGCACAGACGCAATCCAGTCTCCTTACGCATATACACAATGCACCGACCAACAACATATCAAATACTTTCTTCACTGTCCTATCTACCTGCTAATCCACTTTCAAAGAACTATAAACATGTGCTCTGAGGTGACTTTGTTCAGCAACACTCCCCAGGTCTTTACCAGTAAGTGTATAGGTCCTGCCCAGAGATGCCATTCCAAAATGCAGCATCTCAAGTTTATCTAAATTAAACTCTGCCACTCCTCGGTCCATTGGCCCATCTGATTAAGATCCCGTCGTAATCTGTTGTAACCTTCTTTGCTGGCCACGACACCTCCAATTTTGGTGTCATTTGCAAACTTACTAACTGTCCTATGTTCATATCGTAATCATTTATATTAATGACGAAATGTAGCGGACCCAGCGACGATCCGTGTGGTACTCCACTGGTCACAGGCCGCCAGTCTGCAAAACAAACCTCCACCACCACCCTCTGTCCTCTACCTTTGAGCCAGTTCTGTATCCAACCAGCTAATTCTCCCTGTATTCCATGTGATCTAACCTTGCTAACCAACCTACATGGGGAACTAGGTCGAATGCCTAACTGAAGTCCATATAGATCACACCCAGCGTTCTGCCATCACCAATCCTCTCCATTACTTCTCAACAAAAAATAAATCAATTCAGTGAGACATGATTATCCACGCACAACCCCATTTCACTATCCAGATAAAGGGTTTTTGCCCAGAACGTCGATTTCCCTGCTCGTCAGATGCTGCGTGACCCACTGTGCTTTTCCAGTACCACTCTCATCAAGACTATGATCTCCAGCATCAGCAGTCCTCACTTTTGCCTATCCCTAATCAGTCCTTGCCTTTCCAAATGCATGTAAATCCTGTAGCTCATGATTCCCTCCAACACCGTGCCCACCACTGATGTCAGGATCCCCAATCTATTGTTCTTGGCTTTTTCTTTCTATTTTGTTTAATAGCAAAACTTTCGTCAAACTCATGACTTCCAGCATCTCACCTGTCGCTGTTGGTGATGACAACGTCTCAGCAAAGGACTCAGCAATCACTTCCTTAGCTTCCTACAAATTTCTTGGGTCCACCTGATCACGACCTGTGAGGTGATTCTTTTCTTAGATAGCATGTGGTTCGTGTAGGGAATGAGTTTTCTGAGGAGGTGATGGATTTGGGGTCAAGTTATAGTTTTTAAAACGCATTTGGTTAACTACAAGAATAAGAGAACACTTAGATAAATCTGGACTGTATGAGCCGATAGGCCTGTATGCAAATACCCTGTATAACTCGATGAGTCTGTCTGTGTTTGTATGTCTAAGTATGTACCTGCATATTTCTGTTGGTGTTTGTCTATTCCTGTGTGTCTATATATGTCTCTGTTAACCTCTGTGCGCATGTCTATCTCTCTGAGCTTGTTACATGTGGTTCTGCATTAGTATGTGGATCTCTGTCTCTGCATCTCTGTGCAATGGGAACTCTTCTTGTTTTGGTGTGAATCACTGAAACTGGGTCAAAATCACTCTCCGTTCCTCTCCCTTTCCCTCTTTTCTTTAAAGTGATACAAGCCCACACTCTTCTGGTCTGGATTAGGTCTTTCCAATCCTTTCTCAAAGGTAGGATTACTTGTAAGAGTAAAACATTAATAATTCCAAGTTAAAGGTAGTGCATTAAAATTAATCTCATCTCCTTGGAAAACGGCTCACTCGGAATTGCTTGGTTATAATTATAATGGAAATATGCTTTCATGTGTATTCTGTGTGTTGGAAATACTACCCAGTGAAAAACCATTTCCACATTGCAGAAAGAGCGCAGACATTTCTCCACATGAACGTGTTCCACTCTGAGGGCCTAAGTGCAATGACAATCCTCTCCAAACCAACCTAGTGTGCTTGTGCGTGTATGTATGTTCATGCACGCGTGTGTGTTTGGTGCAATCAAGATTCAGGTTGGATTGTGATGTGAGTTGCTGCCCTCCCTCTCTCCCTCTCAGACTGAATCCCTGGTCGTTTACACATTTCAGCACCACGATTATAGTAGCGTGGGGCATCGGGGTGGAGGTGCAACAGAGATTGACAACAACAGAAATCTCAGCAGCTCTGAAGCAGCTTTGGACAAAAATGAAAGTTGACGTTTTGGATCGAGTGACCCTTACTCAGAACTCATATCGGGGGATATTACATCACTTTAAATACCACAGAGACTGCCAGACCCGCCCCACACAGATACACACGCGAATACAAACACATACAGGCACTCACAGTACATTGACAGTAATGCACACGTGGAGAGTGTGTCAATATTTCACTCGCTCTGTCTGGTGTGTGTCAGTATTTTTGGGTGGAACGTGACTGTAGGACAATTTCAATATTTGCAGATACCAAACCTGAAAGAATTATGAAGTTTGTTGAGGACGATGTGGAACTCCAACAGGAAAGTTATATGTTGGTGTAGTGTTCAGGTGTATGGCAGATGAGGGTCAATGCAGCGCAGTGTGAGATGGTGCTCTTTAGTAGGAAGGACATTAAAAGACAATATAAACAGGTTGTACCGTTATAAAGGAGGTGCAGGAACAGAGGGCGCAGGGTGTATATGAGAACAGGTTATTGAAGATGTCAGGACAGGTGGGGAGAGCAGTAAATCTCACAGATTAGTTTTAGCATCTGAGCTATTTACAGGAGGAGGTGTACGAGGGAGCTTCCGTGCTCCCTTCCTGAGAGGTGATGGAGACCATGTGATGTGAGTCCACCTTCCTGCTTACCGAGACCATGGGGATTCCATTTGTACCAGCTGGACAAAAAAGGGAGATAGCATCAGGGCCACGGCTTCTATTTGTGCCGGGGGAAACGGAGCTGCCAGTGGGTTTAAAGTGAGAATTGCCCTTCACTGAACATTGCTCCTTACTCGGTCGGTGGGACGTGGATAGTTCAGAATCTCCACATGAGGCTTGGTCATTTCTGTCTATTCCAGGCTGTTTCACCTGGAATGGGAGAAAAGGAGGCAGGGAGGGAGGGAGGGAGTGGGTACCCCTGCTGTTAGTGTTGGTGTAGATTGGGGGGCGATATGGTGAGGTATCTGTAGGGAGTCAGTCCACAGTGGCGTATCTATGCAATGTTCTTAGTTTGTGCATGTGGGGGAGGGTAATGGGGAGAGAGAGGGGGGGAAAGGTGTTGCAAGCAGCAGTGAGAGCGGTGGAGCATGAACGTTGTTCTGGGTCGCTGCTGCAACAGATATACAGTGAGTGTGAAGGAGCAGAGAGAATACGGTGACCCTTATCTTGAAAGAACAGGGCAGGTTATTGATGGTTGTGCTGTAGTGCTGGGCATTTCCTCAGACCGCAGGTACTGCACTGAGCTGGGTGGTGAGCTCAGACCATGCCAGGTGTGTCTGATAGTGTAAGCCCTCTCTGGGAAGAGATTGGTCCCCCTCTGTACTAGCCCATCCACCAGGACCTCCGTGCCCCTGTCGACAAACCGTGGTGTAATTGCCCCTTATCTGCCATGCTCGGTGTAAACTATACAAACCAGCTCCAAAATCAACAAAGCACAACTGTGTGCCCACTGGCCTTTTAAAGATGGTACCAGTGCCAGGAATAACATAATATCCAAGGGTATCAGTGCGATGGTGAGTACCTCCAGCTGTGATGGGTGAGAGAATAGGGCTGGTATTGAATGAGAGGGGCACCATGGTGTGAGGGGAGGTAGTTAATGAGGTAGCACCAGGAAACTAGCTCAACCTTGCGCAGACAATCCCTCTGTCACACTCAATGAAAATGGCACTCAGATAATTTATTGTTCGATTCAGCCCAATGAGACGAAGACACTTCTGACGCCAATCCCAGTTACAACGCTGCAGCTACTTGACATATGCTCTCCACCACAGAGAAGGAACTCAATGTCACCTTCCCCTTGGGAAATATGGCAGGGCAGGAGACTGAGGTATTAGTGAGGAAGCACTTTTGGACACATTATCATAATTCTACTAGTTTTAAAATAGGGATGGAAAATGAATAACTGGGTTTAAAAGATAATGCTCTAAATTGGAGGAAGGACTTCCAAACGGGATTGGAACAGATATTCGCAGTTATGGGGCCAGCTGAGAGAGGGAAACCTCCTTCAAAAATGAGATGTCAAAATCACAGAGACAGTCTGTCCCTGTTAGAGTGAAGGGTAAACCTGGTAGGTGTAAGGAATGCTGGAGGACTGGAGAAGTTGAGTGTCAGGTTACAAGTAAGAGGGATGCATATGTCAGGTGTGGAGAGAGAGCAGGAGTCAAGGTTTTTTTTCAGAACTCATTCACGGGATGAGGGGATCACTAGTTGGGCCTACATTCATTACCCAAAACAAACACATTGTTGTCGGTCTGGAGTCACATGTAACCCAGGCCTGGTAAGGAGGCAGTTTGCTTCTTTCAAGGCCATCAGCGAACCTGTTGGGTTTTCCAAAAATCGAAAATGGATTCATCATCGTCATTTGGCTCTTAATTCCAGATTTAAAGTGACTGTCGAGAAGGGTCTAAAGCCAGTAGGAGTATACATAAGAGGGAAATCCAGAGGCCATAAAGGGGACATTAGATAGTTCTGGAAAACAGGGTTAAGGAGAATCCAAAGGGACTCTACACATACATTAAGGACAAAAGAGTAACTCAGGAGAGTTTTGGGCCACTTAAAGATCCGCAAGGTTGCCGATATGAAAAACCGCAGGAGATGGAGGCGATGCTAAATAAACATCGTGCGTCAGTGTTGACTGTGCAGAAGGGCATGGAAGCTAAAGAACTTTGGAAATCAACCGTGACATGTTGAAAAGTGCCTGCATTACAGAGAAGGAGATGCTGGAGTTCATAAAGCCCGTAAAGGTGGGCAAATCTCCAGGACCTGATCAGATGTACCTAGAACTCTGTGGGTAGCGAGTGAAGTGATTGATGGGCCCATTGCTGAGATATTTGTATCGTCAATTGTCACAGATGAGATGCTGGAAGACAGGAGGCTTGCGAACTTGGTGCCATTATTGACAACATTTAAGAAGGATGGTAAACAAAAGCTAGTGAGCCAGACTTCAGTGGAGGGCGAGCTGTTGGTAAGGATTATGAGGCACAAGGTTTGCATGGATTTTGAAAAGCAAGGACTGATAAGTGATAGGCAACATGGCTCGAAACATGGAAAGTTGTGTCTCACTAAATTGACTGAGTATGTTTGAAGAAGTGATTAAGAGGATTCATTGAGGCAGAGGTGTATATTGTTGATATGGAATTCAGTAAGGCATTTGACAACTTTCTGCATGGTAGGTTGATTTACAAGTTTAGTTCATATGGAATACAAGGAGAACTAGCCATGTGTATACAGAATTAGCCCGAAGGCAGGAGACAGAGGGTGGTGGTGAAGGATTGTTTTTCGAACAGGAGGATTGTGACCATTGGTGTGCTGCAAGGGTTGGTACTGGATCCGCTACTTTTCACTATTCGCATATATCATTTGGATGTGAAAATTGCAGCAATAGTTGCAAAGTTTGCAGATGAAACCAAAATTGATGGTGTAGTTGAGAGCAAAGAAGGTTTATCTCAGAGTACAATGGAAACTTGATCAGATGGGCGGATGGGCTGAGAATTGGCAAATGGTTTTTAATCTAGATAAATGGGAGATGCTGCATTTTGGAAATGTAAATCAGGGCAGGACATATACACTCAATGGTAAGGTCCTGGGGAGTGTTGCTGAACATAGAGACCTTGGAATGCGGGTTCATAGCTTCTTGAAAGTAGGGTCGCGGGTAGATAGGATAGTGAAGAAGGCATTTGGTATGCTTGCCTTTATTGGCCAGTGCTTTGACTATTTGAATTGGGTGGTTATGTTTCTGCTGTACAGCACATAACTTTGGCCACTTTTGGAGTACTGTATTCAATTCTGGTCTCCCTCCTTTTGGAAATATATTGTGAAAATTGAAGAGAGTAAGTAAAGATTTACAAGAATGTTGCCAGGATTGGAGCTATAGGGAGCGTGCGAGTAGGTTAGATTCTTTTATTCCTGTAGCATGAAGAGCATGTGTAGGGTTTATAGGCAGGGTCTATTTCCCTAAAACTAGAGGGCATCGATTTCCGATGAGAGGGAAAAGATTTAAAAATGACCTAAGGAACAACTTTTTCACACAGAGGGTGGTGCATGTGTGGAATGAGCTGCCAGAGGAGGTGGTGGAGGCTTTTACAATTACGACTTCTAAATGATATTTGGATGGGTACATTAAGAGGACGGGTTTACATCAATATTGGCCAAATGCTGGCAAATGCGATTAGTTTAATTTGGGATATGATATGATCGAAATGTCTTCATTTCAGCATTCTGAAGCCTGCAAACACATCGTTCCATAACACTGACTCAGAGTCTCTCTGCATCTGTCTGTTTCCCAAATCCCTCCCATTTGTTGGTGTTTAAACTGCTTCCCCGCCATCCAGTTTTAATTGTCCAGTTTTAATGTGAATAACTGTCCTATATATTTTCCTGCCCTTGAATGTTGCTCACCCAAGAGCATCAGCTTCCAAAACTAAGAAGCTTAGAAACAATGTTCCAAAAGCATTGCTTGCATTTTCTCTGACGTCCCAGTGTCCTGCCCTGTGCTCCATGTTGGATAGTGGGGCTTTAGCAGTTTTGAGTCACACCTTTGTAACTTGCTCTGTGCCTAACCATTGAAAGCCTGTGTTAATCACTCTCTGCTGCTCATGTAATCGGTAACATGTTAGTGATTTAGACCAGGCTTCTCACTTGCATTTGACTGACATTTGACTTAACTGTAGTTTTTGTACGTTCGTGGAAATACTGGGGATGGTTTCCTGGAGACTGTGTTTTAAGCTGCTGTGGAAATTCAGGAAGACCAGAGGCGTTGGTGACCCAACTCTGGATGAAACATTGTGACTGTAGTTGCAGCACCTGGATCTGCAACATGACAAACAAATACAGCTGAGGCTGCAGAGAGGGGAATCTCTGTAAAATGGGATGAGGGAATCACACTCAGATCAGCCATGGTTTTGAAAAATGTTGGAGCAGGATTGAATGGCTCGCTCATGCAACTTATTCAGATATTCCTGTTAGTTACAAGCCAATTTCCCTTTTCTCCCAGTGTCCTAGACTGGTGGGTAGTGAGTCGCCTCCTCCTGTTCCTGGGGAACAGAAGTCTGGGACCTCACTAGCCTCCAGATCTCCCTGTATCCCAGTCTCGAGCAGTTGATTGACTGCCTCCTGTTCCTGTGTCCCAGTCTCGAACAATTGATTGACTGCCTCCTGTTCCTGTGTTCCTGTCTCGAGCAGTTGAGTGTCTACCTCCTGTTCCTGTGTCCCAGTCTCGAACAATTGATCGACTGCCTCCTGTTCCTGTGTCCCAGTCTCGAGCAGTTGAGTGTCTACCTCCTGTCCCTGTGTCCCAGTCTCGAACAATTGATTGACTGCCTCCTGTTCCTGTGTTCCAGTCTCGAGCAGTTGAGTGTCTACCTCCTGTCCCTGTGTCCCAGTCTCGAACAATTGATTGACTGCCTCCTGTTCCTGTGTCCCAGTCTCGAACAATTGATTGACTGCCTCCTGTTCCTGTGTCCCAGTCTCGAGCAGTTGAGTGTCTACCTCCTGTCCCTGTGTCCCAGTCTCGAACAATTGATTGACTGCCTCCTGTTCCTGTGTTCCAGTCTCGAGGAGTTGAGTGTCTACCTCCTGTCCCTGTGTCCCAGTCTCGAACAATTGATTGACTGCCTCCTGTTCCTGTGTTCCAGTCTCGAGCAGTTGATTGTCTACCTCCTGTCCCTGTGTCCCAGTCTCGAACAATTGATTGACTGCCTCCTGTTCCTGTGTTCCAGTATCGAGCAGTTGAGTGTCTACCTCCTGTCCCTGTGTCCCAGTCTCGAACAGTTGAAAGACTGTCTCCTGTTCTTGTGCCCCAGTCTCGAGCAGTTGAGTGTCTCCCTCCTATCCCTCTTTTCCAGTCTTGAGCAGTTGAGTGACTACCTCCTGTATGTCCATGTTCCTGAGCAGCAGTTTCAATGTTCTGAATGATGTCACAAGGTTAAGAAAGGACTTGATAACAGGGAATTTCAAACTTGTAGTAGCATTACACAAAGATATCTAGAAACGTCTCCACCAAACATTTTATGCAGCTGTTATTTTACTCCTGTCTCCTTTTATAAACAGGGTGAAACGTATACAACAGTGCAGTGTTCCCACAATACTCCCACATGCATGGAAGACAGATTATAAAGATTGAAAGATTTATGGTCTATCCCTCAGCAACCCTCATCCGTTCCATCCAAACCAAGTAAATGTTTCCTTTTATTGTGTTATGTAAAATGATATAAGGAACTGGTTAACTGAACCTATTGTTTGGTGACTGTGACTGATGTCAGTCTCCTTGGATTCTAATTATCCCAGTGGAGGGTTTCCATCTTTTCGTGATAAAAGGGCTCCATTCAATATGTTATCTCATGGTATGAGCGGGAGCATCACCGATAGCGATAACAGGGATCGGCTGCTCCAGAGAGAGGGAGAGATCAGAAACTGAGAACATTAGACTGGAAAGTTCCAACAGTGGATCAGAATCTGAGAACGTTATACTGGAATGTTACAACAATGGATCAGAATCTGAGAACATTCGACTGGACAGTTCGAAAAGTGGATCAGAATCGGATAACAATAGACTGGAATGTTCAAACAATGGATCAGAATCTGAGAACAATCGACTGGAATGTTCCAACAGTGGACAGGAGGCTATCCTATTATTTTTGGATTCTTTCCACATATTATTGTTGGCCGTTAACATCGCGGATCAAATATGCACTTCACATTATTCAATGTTTTTATTATCCTATCCTGGCTATTGTTGGTGTCCCTGGTAAGTTTCACTGTCGATATATTATTTGCATTAACCATGTGCGACTGTATTACTGTTCTTTTCATTTACTGTACTCTGTAGGTATTCACGCTCCAAACCACAACAAACAACAGTGAACTTGTTCATTCTTTCTCTCCTTCTTTAGTTCTGGCACTGAGCCTTGTTGGTTGACCTACTCACTTTCAGGTATGAACCAGGATGCATTGCATCACTGCCCTTGCTATTTAAATATTGAAAGCCTCGAGGTCACTGTCTTCTGTTCTGGATGCAAACTCCACTTCCGTCCTCTGACTCCATCTCATCCCTGGCCAATAACTGAGGTTGAGACAGATGAGTCACAAATACGGTGATCCCTTTGGCCACAAGCTGAATACTGACACTATGTCCTGACCATTCCTAATTTTAACTATTGACAACTGCAGGTTATACTTCACTGGTTAATCCCATCTGCTGTTTGAACCTTCAGCTATGAAACACTATCTTAATAAAACCAATGATCTGCTGCTGCTTGACCAAATCTGAGTCGTTATTCCATGGCTTGTATCTAAACGCAGACTAAAATCCCAACATTCCTGTACGGATTGCTTTATATTGTTGTTGGGTCTGGCAAAGCCTTTACTTTAATATTCACAAGTACGTCGTCACCTCTGACTATAACACGGTCCTCAGTCTCCCTCTGTTAATGACACAAAGCCCTGTCAGTTGTCCACATTTAAGCTGATTTCCTCTGTGTCTATTCTCTCTCAAATAGCAATTTACAAATCTACTGCCACCAACACACACACACACACACACCCACACACACACACACGCACACACGCACACACATACACAATCAATCTCTTACCTTATAATTCGGCAGTGGAGATACAGAGCCATACATTTGTGGGAGCCCATTTTTGTCACTCACTGCATGGGTTACAAATCATCCCGTGCAAGTCATTTCTGTGGTGCAAGTATAGTAGCAATATACTGGCAAAGGTTTGCAATGGTCCCCATGCTGGGCAGGTAGAACAGTTTATAGAGTAGTCCACGAGCATGGTGTGCATAGCCCTCCATTCTGGCTGGTCCCTTGTCCCAGTTTATGGTGTGTGGGATGGTTCTGTGAGGCAGATTCACAATTTGATATAACTAACCATTTCAACTGATCTGGCAATAATTTTATTGAATGCTCTCATTCTTGTGATTGGACCCACCGTTGTCTAACTTCTCCATTTATTCCCACTCCACTGTCTCCTTATCCATATTTTCCCAACATGTTATCAGTTAATTATTATTTTTTTTCTGTACCTTTCCCTGGTGTTGTTTTTTTTGGCTCCCGAGTGTATTCGAGTGCTGGAATTGTGAAACTCAGAAACAATGAAATGGCATGTGGCGGGCTGTTTCTCCAAGTTGGAAAGGGGGTCCCAGCAGTATTGAGACACGTCTTTGAAACTTGGTCTGTGCCTGACCACTGAAAGCCTGTGTTTGTCCCTCTCACATGATTGTGCGGTTCAAAAACATGAGGAAACACCTCGAGTAATATTCTCAAGTAACAGGTCTCTTACTTGAAGCTGAGGGGCTTCTCTGACTGAATCCTGTTATGGAAATGTTAGTGGAGGGGCTGGGGATGGTTTTCTGGAGGTTGTGCTGTGAGCTGCCTCAGACATTTAGGGAGACCTGAGGATTTGGTGACCCAACTCTGGATGGAGCATGGGGACTGCAGTTACAGCATCTGCGTCTTCAACATGAACAACAAATGGAGCAGAGACTGCAGAGACGGGAAGCTCTGAAACCACATAGTGTGTGGGGGGAAAGGGATCTGTTAAATCTGCCTGTGTTTTAACGAGGATACACACATCCTTTCACTCTCCCCTTTAAATACATCCATGCAAATTCACCCTCTGCTCTCCGCACACAAACACACTTCCCCTCTCTCACATGCACACACACTCTCCCCTCTCTCACACGAACGCACACCCTCGCCCTCCCTCCCAAAGACACACATACTCCCCCTCACTCTCTCACAAACACACACACTCTCTCTCCATCTCACAGACACTTCACCTTGTTTTCAAACACATACACGCACGTGCACGCAAACACACAGACACATCGACACACACACACACACACACACACACACACACACACACATACACACACACACACACACACACACACACCCCTAATCTGTAAGATGAATTCTCATTTGCTGGCTTTTATTTCCAGATTTACTTAAAAAATACAATTTGTAGACAGTCAGTCAATGTGATATTTTATGAACTCCTACTTTGGAAATAAACCCAGTCTGATTCCAGATGAAGACACATACAGACTCCAAACAAGACCGCATGCCTAAAATACGTTGTCTGACTGGAGGGGTCACCTCCTTTACATTGATAATACCTGAAGGTATCTCCAGGCAGGGGTTGAAAGGAACTCTGGAATTTGCATATTCATCAATCAAAACTTGCATCTCCATTCTACCCGAATTAAGATTTAGCAGCCATCTTAGATGTGTTCAATTCATGTGCATGTGTTGTATAAGCCTTTCATCTTTTCCTTATAAATTTTGTGCCTAAGGTCTTCTCTCTCTAACACCTGACGAAGGAGCAGGACAATGAAAACTTGTATTTTCAAATAAACCCGTCAGTCTATAACCTGGTGCCATGCGATTATTGACCTTACTCAACCCAGCCCAAAGCTAGCAGCTCCATATCATGGTTTTTATTGGTTAGCCAATTTTTTCTCCAAGCAAATAAATTGTCCCCACCCCATGTGCTCTTGTCTTGCATATTAAGCTTTCGTCAAGCATGTTCTGCATTGCTTTCTTGAATTCCTGATATAATACATCTTTGAGATCCCCCTTATTCAACTTTTTTGTCATACATCTTAATACGAAAAGGTTAGGAAAATCATTCAAAGATGATTTATCCTTAATAAAGCCATGTCGACTTTGATGGATTGTGGTTTGAATTTCAAAGTCTCCTGTTGTTAATTCCTTAATAACAGATTCGAACAATTTGTCTTCAGTCCCAATCATTTGCTCATACCTTTCCATTCCCGAGTGAAGTTGGTTATTCTAAGTTCTTCCCTTTCCATAACCATGACAGTCCGTTTCAATTCCTGTGAAATAGGCAGGAGGCTGTGAAAGATCGGCTCCAATTGCTGTGTAAGGGGCATGGGTGGCTGATTGGAATCATTCTGTTCCTGCTTTACACACAAGATGGGCTGAATGTCCTCCTGGTTTTCCGACACTATAGCTTCGATGTCTTGCATGTCCTGCGCCTGTTCCTGACCAAGCTGCTTAAGATATCATTGTTCTCATCCTGTTTCACAATGACAAGTTTGGAGACTTATGGAATCTCCCTGCTGTTATGCCACATTTCGAGTGTTGAATTGAGCAGGCAGGTTGCGTGGTCCACAGTAAGTAGCTCAGTGGTTAGCACTGCTGCCTCCCAGCACTAGAGATCTGGTTCAGTTTCAGTCTCGGGTCACTGTTTGTGTGGATTATGCACATTCCCCCGTGCCTGCAAGGTGTGCCTATCGGGTACTGCAGTTTCCTCCCATAGTCCCAAGATGTACCAGTTAGGTGCATTAGTCATGGAAAATGTTAGGTTGCAGAGATTGGGTTGGGAAGGGGGTTAGGGAGTGGGGTTTGTATGGTATGGCCTTCAGAGGATCAGCGTGGAGTCGATGGGTCAAATGGTCTGCTTCCACAATATATGGATTCTATGATTAACATCTTCATTGCAGAAATCAGTTGAGGGAATAATATCTGAGTTAATACCAATACCCTTTCTTAGTGAGGAGATTAAATCTGTGCACATTACTCCAGAAGTGATCTCACTAAGTCCCTGTACAGCAGCAGCCACACTTTACCAGCCTGCTGTAAGGTTCCTACTCAGGTTAGAGCAGGCTCAGCTGTCACAGGAATACACCATTTTGTTGAAAATGAATGGTGTGCTGACCTTCATTTCAGGATGTTTTGAGTACAGGACTAAGGGTGACTTACTGCAGCTGTACAGGCCCTTGGTGAGACACCATCTTGAACATTGTGCAGTATTGTGTGCAGTTTTGGTCTACTTACCTAATAAAGGACAAACCTGACATTGAGGGAGAGCAGCGAAGGATGAACAGACTGGTCTCTAGGATGACAGGCTTGTTGTGGGAACAGAGTTTGGGGCGACTGTGCCTGTATTCCATGAGGTTTAGGAAAATGGGTGAACTATATCAAACTCTGACATGGCGAGACAGATTGGAAGCAGGGATGATAATTCCCCTGGGTGGGATGTCCAAAACACGGGCTCACAGTGTTGAGTACAGACGGGCCAAAGTGCGTTGAGATGAGACTAAATGTCTGCTCTCAGAGACTGGTGAAGTTGGGGAATTAATTCCCTGATCAGGCTGTGAAAGCTAAGGTACTGAATATAAATAAGGATTTCAAGACACAGAAGGGATGGGGAGAGTGCAAGGGTTTGGTTGTGGAGGCATAGAATCAGCAATAATTACAGGCAGTTATCCAATAATGTGGCAGCTGTGTTCCTGTGGAACACCGTATTATAGAAAACGGTGCAATATCAATAATGGGGCCAATGGGAAAAAGAGACTTCGGTGCGAACCCCCAAATTACCAGTAAAAATCAAAACAAAAATAATAGTTATCCTAAACAATAGCACAGGCTACATAAGTATTTAAACTGTGTATTGTAAGGAGTTAGTGCAGTAAATGTCACCCTTTAACACTACAGTCACTGAGTACAGCACTGTACCTTTCACCAAGATCTTCACCAGAAATCGCGCAAGCTGACTGACCACGTGATGCTGATGCGGAATTCCAGTTCTCTCCAAGATATTTCCCTCCCAGTTTGAAATAAAATTCCTTCTGAATGTAGACCACAAATCCCACATTCAGGCTCATTTTCAAGGCTTGCAGAGTGGATTACATTTCTGCGTTTTCTGAACACACTGACAGTGCATTTGACAGACAGAGGGATCCTGAGGCTGGGATTTGCTATTCAGCTGGTGCCAGAGACGGACTCCCATAACAGTGAACGGGAGCTCGCTTTATAAAGAAAGGGGCTCAATGCACGAATTGTGTTGCAGCGAAATTGCGTTTAATTAACACACCTTATTGGATAACTGCCTGTATATTGAATGGCGGATCAAAAGTTATGGACCAAAGGCATACAATAGTTCCTATCGTATATGTTCCGATGTTTAAATCTACTAAAGGATATGAACACTGTGTGGGGAAAACTGAATTGATGAGATTTTCACCATGAACTAGAATGGAGGGTGCTCAGTGAGTTGAATGACCTACTCCACTCCCGATGTTTCTGTGCAGTCTGTGGGAAAGCTCTGTAAATGTTGCCACCAGCTCTCAGATGTTACGAAGAAGGTCTCTGCAGTTTCAATAGGATAGTGTTTCCCATTCCAATACTGAGGTTGGTGCCGGGTGATCTGTACGGTTTTATCCTTTAAGACCTCAGAGCAGTATGATACAATAGAGTGTCTTGCTTGGCCGTTTCTGAGACCATTGAAGAGTTTTTCATATATCTGTGTGTCTGGAGTCACTTTAAGTCCAGACCAGGAAAGCACACGAGATTCACTTCCTGAAAGTACATTGAGGAAGGAAATTGGTATTTACAATCGACATTGGCTTCAAGGTCACTGTTAATGACTCCAGGTTTCACATCTGGATATTTTGTTAATTATAACTTCCACCGGCTGCCAAAGCATTAGCCTGGTCTTGATTAGTAATCCAGTGATATTTCTACAACTGCACCATCTCCACATGGGGACCTATCTGAAACCACACTGAGCAGGATATTTCTGTGCTACTTTACAGCTCTGTCAAAAAGAACTCCCACTAATGTGACTATTACGATGGGACTCAGGGCGTGGTAAATGGTCAGACTGTAGTTATTCCCTTGTTATGGGACTGGAAATAGCTGAGTAATTTTCCACATTGCCAGGGAGTTGTCAGAGTTGGATCTGGAATGAAACAGCTTCCCCAGGGACACGGCTTGTTGTGCAGCACAAGTCTTCAGTCCTATTGCAGGAATGGGGTCAGGGCCCATTGCCTTTGTCGTATCTACTGTGTTCAGCTGTTTCTTTATGTCACGTGCAACGATTCAGATCGATTCAGCGGGCAGCATGATGAGGGTGAGGTGGGTCATGAACTCAACACTTCTGGATGAGGACGGTGCATATAATACAACCGTGTTTTTTTACACTGATGTACAGGGCAGTCCCGTTATTTAGGATGGTGATGTTTATGGAGTCTTCTCCCCCAGTGAGTTGTTTAATAGTCCATCGACATTTATGTCTGGATGTGGCAGCACTGCACAACTTCGATGTGTTCTGTTAGTCTTGGGATCATTTCGTCCTCGGTATCAGATATTAGTCCTGGTGTTTTGAATATAACCAGTCAAGTGCGGTAGCTTTAATAGATTATCATCAGGTTTAGTTACACATGGTTCTGACCCTATTATGTTCACTCACACTCGTCACTCAACCAAAAATCGGTTTGATGGTAATGGCAGGCTGAGGGATTATCCTGGGGAAAATGTTACAGAGTGTAGTCGAATACAGTTTTGCTGCTGCTGTGATTGTACCGCACCACATGAATGCCCACTTTGAGCTCCAATATGTTCAATTCAATTCTACTGACTATCCCCCAGTTCACACCAAGACCCATTCGCCCTGTACTCAATGTTTTATCCTGGTTTCTGATGTGGTAACACTTCCATTTTCCTACTCTCATTCTGCTGAGGGTCTCCCCCTGGTGTCATGCCTCTAGTTTGTGACTTTACTCAAACCCTTAACATATGCATCTGAATCTTTTCCATTCCCCCAATGCCAACTTCTGTGTTTGATGTGAATGTGGTTCCTTCTGTTTCTCTCCCTGACCATGATTGAGAGCTCTGCAGTGTCAGTGATGCCAGCCTTATGCAATTTCAGATCAGGGAATTTGTGCATCTTGCATTATTGGTCACTTCCCAGTGCATGGCATTCCGTGTTAGACAGGGCGTTAGAGCAGCTTTAACACACATCTATAGAACTTGTTGAAAAACAGAAATTGCTGACGAAACTCGGCAGGTCTGGCAGCATCTTATTTGTATAATTGAAAACTTGTTCGGAGCCTATTCATTTCTAGAGAAAGTCAACAGGTCTGGCATCATCTGCAGAGACAGAATAACAGAGTTAGCGTTTCAAGTCCAGTATGACACTTCTTCAGAACTCAAAAGGATTGGAAAATGAGTTTTATAAACCCTTGACAGATATAGGGAGTGGGTTGACGGGTAAACGAGGGTGCAGCAAACGATAAACATGCTTTTAGTAGTGGTGAACAAGAAGATCATGTGAAATAGCTTTAAATTAAGCTGTGAATGGGGAAAAGGGAGCGATAAAGAAAATACAAATCCACACAAGGTCATAGGAGGCCAAGAGGGAGGATCTACGGAAACTGGAGAACAGTTATTATGGGGTCAGACTGTAAAGTTATCAAATTGTACATTAACTCCGACAGGCTGTAATGTGCAAAAGTGTAAAGTGAGGTGTTACTCGAGCTTGGATTGTGCTTCCTTGGAATGTTGCAGCAGCCCAGGGTCGAAAGGTTAGCATGAGAGCAAGGTAGATTATTGAAATGGGAAGCAAAGAGAAGGTCAAGGTTATTTCCACAGACAGAGTGGGAGTGTTCCTCAAAGCAATCTCTGTTTGGTCTCGCCAATATAGAGAGACTACATTTTGAGCAGCAATGAAAGGAGACCAGATTGAAAGTTTACAAGTGAAATGCTGCTTCACCTGGAAGGTACGTTTGGTTCCTTGGACAGTGAGGACGGAAGAGGTGAATGAGCAATAGTTGCAGCTTCTGAAATTGCATGGGAATGTGCCATGGGGGAGTGGGGAATTGTTTGGGGTGATGGAGGGGGCAGTGACGGAACGGTTCCTGAGAAATACTGACAGTGGGCGGAAGAGGAAGATGTGTTTGATGGTGCTGTCCTGCTGGAGATGGTGGAAATGGCGTAAGATGATTTTGTGAATGTGGATTCTAGTGCAGGAAGAAGTGTGGACAAGAAGGAATCGATCATTGTTCTGGGACAGAGGGGGTGGATTGAGGGCAACACCGTGGGAGATGGGACAGTGACAGCTGAAGGCCCTGGCCACCAGAGTTAGGGGATTTCTGGTTTGAAGGAAAATGAGGTCACGTTAGACGCAGTTCACAGGAATGTGGCATCATCAAACAGAAATAACAGAGATGTAGAAACTTGGAGAATGGAGTCAGCCTTCGCCAGATGCAGAAGTTCCCCCTGAATGATTGAAAAGAACCAGGCATCTAATTTGAGGATTTCTGCCTCACATCTGGTCTGAAGCAGAATGTGAAAATAGACCCAGAGGAAGGTCAGTGAGTATACATGAGCAGACATTCAAGCAGATATCCCAAACCGCTCAGTAAATATTGTTTCTGTTCAAAAGAAGAACTCGATAAGCAGGTGCACCACACATGGTTGACAAAAGCTCTCAAGGATACCATTGATGAGCACTAGTAGAGTGCCAGATTTATAATGTTTATTTCAGGGACCATAAGCTGATGTTAGGCATAAATTTCAGCTGTGCTTCCTGATTTACCCCGCAGAAAACCCTGCCATTGCTGCTCCATCCTCTTCCCTGCTCGTCTCCCCTTCCTGGTTCCAGGTTCTCCCTCTCCAATTACAGAGCACATTCTCTCACATTATGGTCCCTACCCACTTCACCTGAAACTCTTTGATCAAGCCTGCATATTCTGCAGTAGCATCAAGCTGCGTTCTGTGCTGCCACTTTGCCTCTGGTCTCAGTGTGGCTCGGCCTCTCCATTCATGCTGTTTTACACCTCCCACTCACATCTCATTCCGGAAAGTTTCCTTCTTGGCGTAAACCTTATTGAAAACACCTCTCCCCCTTTACACTGAATTCACACTGTGATCCAAATTTCAAAAAGTATACTCAGCCTTCATCTCACTCTGCTGAAGGTCGACGTTGACCGTGTGGTTCAAGAAATCTCCTTCTTATATGGTTCAGGCCAGAGATGCGCTTTCACTGTAGAGATCATCACACGATTTGGACAAAGCAATTCAGGTGTTTTACCTCTTATTGGTCCTCGTAACAGTTTCCTACTGCCTTAATATTGTAACATGGAGAAAAACAAATCACAGTATGAAGCTTGGGCTGAGTGTTATTTACCTGTCATTTGAATACTGTTTCAAATTTGCAGTGCTTATCTTTAAGTGCGTGTTCGTGAAGTTAGTGTCAGACAGCGTGTAGGAGGTTGAGGCATGACATTGTAGAAATTAATAAAATCATGAGAGGAATGAATAGAGTGACCAGCCAAGGTCTTTTCCACGGGATGGGGGAGTTCAACCAGAGAAGGCATAGATTTAAGGTGAAAGAGGGAAGATTTGTAATGGACGAAGGGTCAATGTTTTCACACAGTGGGTGATGTGTGTGTATATGGAATGAGCTGTTGGAGGAAGAGTAGGAGATGCAACTACAGCTACAACATTTAAAACTCATTAGGACAAACATATGAATGGAAACAGTGTAGAGGCATATGGACAGAATGCAATCAGATGGGACTAGGTTAATTTGGAAAACCTGGTCAGCATGGACAAGTTAGACCAAAGGGTCTGTTTGTGCACTATATGACTGTATGAATCTAGAAAGCGAGGAAAAGGGAGAAAAGACATGATGTAGTAAATTGGCAAGAAATACAAAAAAAAGAAGCACGAGTTTTTCCGAGCAGATAAAAAAAGTTCAAGATGAATGTGTGACCTTAGGTGAAATTAAGTCAATAAAGTATTCTGAGGATAATTGGAGGGTGTGACTGAAGAATTGGCTACAGGGAGGAGGCAGATAATTTACACCCATATTTTACATCTTTCCTCACAGGGGAAGGTAGTGTAAGTATTTCAATGATGTAAACAAAATGGTAATAGGAGGGAAGTTCTTGAACCGTCTCTAACAAAAGTACCAAGAATTTTTCTAACAGACAAGAGTAAGAATAGACAGGCCAGCAGGAATTCATAGCTGGTTTTAAAATAAATGGTCACAGTCTTGGGGTCATGGCCCCCTCTCTATCAGATGTTAGTTCTGTTGTTTGTAAATGTAAGCAGTAAGTGCGGTAGCTTGAATGGGTTGTCATTAGGTTTAGGTACACATGGTTCTGACCGTGGCATGTTCACCCACACTCATCACTGAACCGGAGATCGGCTTCATGGTCATGGTAGACTAAGAGATTATATTGTGGTTGAAAATAATTCTGCTGCTGCTATTGCTACTACAGCTGCTATGATTTGCAGCATCACATGAATGCCCAGTTTGAGCTGCAATATCTGCAATACAATTCTGCTGCCTGTCCTCAATTCGCATGGGGACCCGGTCACCCTTCTCCCCTGTACACAGTGCCCTATCCCGGTTTCTGATGTGGGAACGCTTCCATTTTTAAAAATTCTCATGCTGTTAGGGTATCTTCATGATGCCATGCCTCCAATTTGTCGCATTCCTCAAAAGCATTTAACATTTTCACCTGAATATTTTCCCCACCAGTAATGCCATCTTCTCTTTAAAGTGAATGTGTCTCACTCTGTTTCTCTCCATGCCCATGTTTAAGAGCTCTGTATTTGTCGGTGATGACAGCCTTATGTAGTTTCAGAACAAATGTATTTGTATACCTTGCGTTATCATTCACTTCCCGGTGTATGGCTCTCCATGTTGGACAGAGCATGTGAGCAGCTCTGACACACATGTTTGAAACTTATTCAAAAACAGAAATTGCTGAAGACACTGACAAGTCTGAACAGCATCTGTGGAGTGAAAGTAGAGTTAATCTTTCGGGTTCTGTGACTGTTCCTCAAAGCACCCAGGAAGCTATATTGAAAATGTATTCTGTAACTTTTCATTTTTCAAGGAATTCAGTGGGTCTGGCAACATCTGCAGAGACAGAGAAACAATGTTAGTGTTTCAAGTCCAGTGTAAATCTTCTTCAGACGTGTAAAGGATTGGAAAATGAGTGTTTTAGTATCTTGGCAGAGGTGGGAAAGAGTGTTTGGAAGCCCAGTGTGAAAGACAAATGGGCTTTAAATTGTGGTGAAAGAGACACAGATATATAATGGGTGTAAACTAATGTGTAAATATTAGAAGTTGATTTTCTCTGTTGAATGCAACATAAACAAGACATGAACTTAGGGAGCCCAGGAGGGAGAGTGTACGGAAAATGGAGAGCAGCCATAGTGGGTTCAGGCTGTGAATTTATGGAATTGAATATTAACTCCTACAGACTGTAACGTAACAAAGTGTAAAGTGAGGTGTTACTCAAGTTTGGGTTGTGCTTCATTGGAACATTGCAGCAGCCTGCATTTTCTTAGAATCGCTACAGTGTGGAAACAGGCCCTTCAGCCCACCAAGTTTATACTGACCCTCCAAAGTGTATGCGAACCAATCCCATTCTCTACCCTAAAACTGTACATAGACCCCTGACTATTGCAATCTAACATCAACATCCCTGAACACAATCGGCAATTCAGTATGGCCAGTTCACCTAACCTGCACAACTTTGAACTGTGGCAGGAAACTAGAACACCCAGAGCAAATCAAACCCCGTTCCCTGATGTTGTGAGGCAGCAATGCAAACCACTGAGCTACCGTGCCATCCTGGTCCGAAATGTTATATGGCCACAACTCTATACGAACAGAAATGAAGCCATTATGAGCATTAAGTCTGCTCCGGCATTCGATCACGACTGACAGATTTTCAACTCCATTTTCCTGCTTCCTCTCAGTAATCTCTTGATCCCCTTGTCAATCAAGAACTTATCTGAGTCTGTTTTAAGTATACTTAATGGATCATAGAATATAGAACAGTACAGCACAAAACAGGCCCTTTGGGCCAAGATGTTGTCCCTAGATTTAATCCTAATGTAAATGTAGTAATTTAACTTCCACACCCCTCTACTCACTGCTATCCATGTGTATGTTCATCAGTCGCATTAATGTCCCCAATGACTCTGCTTCCACCATCAGAGCTGGCAATGCATTCCATGCATTCACAACTCTCTGCATAAAGAACCTACCTCTGACGTGTCCCTTTTACCTTCCTCCTCATAACTTCAAACTATGACTTCTCGTACTAGTCAATCCTGCCCTGGGAAAAAGTCTCTGGGTATTGACTCTATCTATCCCTCTCATTATTTTGCACAACTCGATCAGCTCTCCTCTCTCTTCCTTGACTCCAGAAAGAAAGGTCCAAGTTCGTTCAACCTTTCTTCATTAACCACCCCTCCAGTCCAGGCAGCATCGTGGTAAACCTTCATTGCACCCTCTCCAAAGCCTCTGTATCTTTCCTATAGTAGGGCGACCAGAACTGGACACAATATTCCAAGCCTGGTCTCACCAGGGACTTGTCGAGCTGCAGCAAAACTTCGCGGCTTTTAAACTTGATCCCCCTATTAATGAAAGCCAAAATACCATATCCTTTCTTGACACCCTATCCACTTGGGTGGCAACTTTGAGGGATCTGTGCATTTGCGCACCCAGGTCCCTCTGCTCCTCCACACTGCCAAGAATCCTGTATTTAATGATATATTCAGGATTAGAATTTGACCTTCCAAAATGCATCGCTTCGCATTTATCCAGGTTGAACTCCATCTGCCATTTTTCAGCCCAGCTCTGCATCCTGTCTATGTTGCGCTGCAGCCTACAGAAGCCCCCTTTACTATCGACGGAACCTCCAACCTTTGTGTCATCAGCAAAGTTACTAACCCACTCATAACCTCCTCATCCAAGTCATTTATAAAAACTACAAAGAGCAGAGGCCCAAGGACATAGCCGTGTGGGATCCCTCTCAAGACTGTCCTCCAAGCAGAATACTTTCCATCTACAACCACTGTCTGCCTTCACCCAGCCAGCCAATTCTGAATCCAGATACCCAAATCTCCCTGTGTCCAATACTTCCTGACTTTATGAATGATCCTTCCATGGGGAACCCTATCAAATGCCTTGCTGAAGTTCACATGCACCACATCCACTGCTCGACCATCGTCGACCTGTCTTGACACCTCCTCAAAGAAATCAATAAGATTTGTGAGGCATGACCTGCCCCTTACAAAGCCATGCTGACTGCCTTTAATCACACAATGCTTTGCCAAATAGTCATAAATCCGATTCCTCGCAAAATTTTCCAAACGTTGTTAACCACAGACGTAAGACTGACTGGTCTCTAATTGCCAGGGATGTCCCTATTACCCTTCTTGAAATAAGGAACAGCATTCGCCTCCTTCCAATCCTCTGGTCCGACTCCTATGGAGAGTGAGGAGGCAAATATCCTGACCAGCGGCTTAGCAACCGCCTTTCTCGTTTCTTGTTGCAGCCGAGGATAAATCTGGTCTGGCCCTGGGGACTTATCAATCTTAATGTTTTCCAAAATTGCAAGCACATCAACTTCATCAATCTTGATCTGATCAAGACTGATCTGGCCCAGCTCCTCTAAGTTTTCATTTACAACACGTTTCCTTTGCTTGGTGAAAATCGAAGCAAAAACCTCATTTAGGACTTCCCCTATCTGCTCAGACTCCATGCATAAGTTCCCTACGCTATCCCTGATCGGCCCTACTTTCTCCCTGATTATTCTCTTATTCCTCACGTATGAGAAAAATGCATTCGGATTCTCCCTAATCCTTCTTGCCATGCCTATTTTTGTGCCCCATCATGGCTCTCCTCAGTCCACTTGTGAGCCCCTTTCTCGCAAGCCTGTAATCCTCTAAAGCTGTGCTAGATTCTTGCTTCCTCCATTTTACCTAAGCTGCCTGCTTCCTTTTTACGAGACGTTCCTCTGTTCTTGTCATCCAAGGTTCCTTAATCTTATCCTTTCTTACCTGTCTCAGAGGAACAAATTGGTGTATAACTCGCAACAACTGCTCCTTAAACCGTCTCCATACGTCTGCTGTACCCTTTCTGTGGAACAATTACTCCCAGTCTGTACTTCCCAACTCCTGTCTGATAGCATCATAATTTCCTTTTCCACAATTAAATATCTTCCCTCGGAAACTGCTCCTTTCACTCTCATAGACGATGCCACATGTGAGGCATTTGTGATCACTTTCACCAAAGTGCTCTCCCACCGTGAGTTCTGACACCTGTCCTGGCTCATTGCCGAGGACCAAATCTAAAATAGCCTCTCCCCTCGTTCGTCTGTCTACATACTGAGCAAGGAAACCCTCTTGAACACATCTGACAAAAAACGGCTTCATCCACACCATCTGCACCTTAAGAGGTTCCAGTCGATATTGGAAAAGTTGAAATCACCCATAGCAATAATCCTGCTACTATTGCATTTTTCCAGAATCTGCCCGCCTATGAGATCTTCAATCTCTCTACTGCTATGAGGTGGTCTGTCGAAAACCTCCAATGCGGTGACTGTTCTCTTGCGGTTCCTAACTTCCACCGATACTGACTCAGTGGACAAGCCTTCCTCAACAACCTTCATTTCTGTACCTGTGACGCACTCTCTGATTAGCAATGCTACTACCCCCTCCTCGTTTTCCATCCACCCTGTTCTTTTTTTAGATAACTTATAGTGTGGAAACAGGCCCTTCGGCCAAACAAATCCACACCAAAACTCCATAGAGCAGCCCACCCAGAACCATTCCCCTACATTTACCCCTCCTTTTAACACTACAGGCAATTTAACATGGCCAATTCACCTAACCTGCACATTTTTGGATTATCGAGGGAAACTGGATCACCCGGAGGAAACCCACGGGGAAAATTTGCAAACTCCACACAGACAGTTCCCTGAGGTGGGAATTGAACGCGGATCTCTGGCGCTGTGAGGTAGCAGTGCTAAACACTGCACCACCGCGCCGCCCCTAAATATTTTTAAACGTTCTAAACCCTGGAGCATCAAGCAACCATCCCTGCCCCTGTGAAACCCACGTCTCTGTTATGGCCATGACATCGTAGCCCCAAGTACTGATCCATGCTCTAAGTTTGTCACTCTTATTTTGGACATTCCTTGCATTAAAGCAGACGCACTTTAACTGATCCATTTGTTTCATCGCGTGAGAAACCTTGCTGATAGATTCAATATATCCCTGTCACTGTCCCGACTGCAACTAACCCCCTCTCATACATGTGGTCTGATTCCTACCCCCCTGCCAAACTAGTTTAAACCCGCCCGAATCACACGAGCAAACCTCCCAAACAGTTCATTTCTGCCCCTCCAGTTCAGGTACAACCCGTCCTTCATGTACAGGTCCCACCTTACGCAGAATGTATCCAGATGGCCTAGGTATCTGAAGTCCTCCCTCCTGCACCAGCCTCGCAGCCAAGTGTAAAGCTGCATTCGCTGACTCTTTCTCATCTCACGAGCTCATGCCACTGGTAGCAAACCTGAGATCACTACTCTACTCGTCCTACTCTTCAGCTTCCAAACTAACTCTCTGTAGTCACTTTTCAGATCCTCAGTCCCTTTCCTGGCAATATCGTTGGTGCCAAATGATCTGGTTTTTATAGCCTTCTGTGGTAAGAAATTCCACAATTTAACCTCTTTCTGGCTAAAGACGTTTCATCTTATCCCCCTTCTAATGGGTTTTCCCTTTGCTCTAAGCCTGTGTCCTCCTGCCAGTGCAAATGGCCACCCAATTCTGTCTGTATCCAGGTCATTCTATATTCTGTAAGCTTCAATTGGATCATCCCTCATCCTTCTAATCTCCATCGAGTATAAACCCAGAGTTCTCCAATGTTCCTCATGTGTTAAACTTTTCAATGGTGAACCTTCTCTTGACACACACCACGTCTAATACATCCTTCCTGAGGTATGAGGCACAAAATACTGGAAATGTGATCGGACCAGAGCCTTAGAAAGCCTCAGAATCGCCAGCATTATATCCTACTCCTCTCGAGATGAATGACAACATTGTATCTGCCTTCTTATCTACTGACTCAACCTGCAATTTTATCTATGGCGAATCCTGCGCTTGGAATCCCAAGTCCCTTTGTTACTCCGATTTCTGATTTTTATCCCCATTTAGTCAATAGTCCATGCATGTATTCTTCATACCAAAGTTTATGACCTCATACCCTCCCACATTGTATTCCATCTCCTACTCCTTTTCCCACTCTCCCAAACTGTCGAAATCTTTCTGCAGACTCCCTGCCACCGCAATATTACATGCCTCTCCACCTGTCTTTGCTTCATCTGCAAACGTAGCCAGAATGCCTTCCGTCCCGCCCCTCAGATCATTAACCTATAAAGTGAAATGTTGTGGTCCCAACACTGACTCTTGTGGAACACTGCTCGTCACCGGCTACCATCCTGAGAGGGACAATTTTATCCTCATTCTGCATCCTGTAAGAGACCCAACCTTTTATCCATGCTAGTACCTGGTCTTTGACACCATGGGTCCGTATCTTACTCTGCAGCCTCCTGTGTGGTACCATATCAGAGACCTTCTGGAAGTTCAAATAGGTAACTCTCTTTGGTCCAACCCTTTGTTACCTCCTCAAAGAATTCTCATTATCTTGAGAGCAATGTAGGTGATTGAAATGGGGAGCAATCAGAAGGTCAGGGTCATTCAAACAGACAGAGTGGAGATGTTCCTCAAAGCAGTTTCTATTTGGCTCACTAATGTAAAGGAGACTGCATTGTGAGCAGCAATGACAGGAGATTGGATTGAAAGCGTACAAGTGAAATGTTGCTTCATCTGGAAGGTGTGTTTAGAGCCTTGGACAGTGAAGAGGGAAGAGATGAATAAGCAAATGCTGCAGCTTCTGCATTTACATGGGAAGGTGCCATGGGGGTGTGGGGAACTGTTCAGGATAATGGAGCGTGCCACAGAAGGAGTGGTCTCTGTGAATTTCTGACAGTTGGCGGGAGGGGAAGATGTCTTTGATGGTGTGGTCCTGCTCGAGGTGGTGGAGGTGGGGGAGGATGATTCTCTGAATGCAGATTCTAGTGCAGTAGGAACTGAGGACAAGGGGAGATCTATCATTGTTTTGGGAAGGAGGGGACGGAGTGAGGGCAGAAACGAGGGAGATGGGACAGTCACAGATAAAGGCTCAGTACATCAGAGTGAGGGGAATTCTGGTTTGAGAGAAAAGGATGTCCTGTAGGAAGCTTCCCAATTGAATGTAGCATTGTCGAACAGAAATGACAGAGCCAGGGAAACTGGGAGAGTGGAGTCACCCTCAGCTGATCATGTGTTCAGCCACATACGTAGGTTCCCCCTGAATGATTCAAAAGAGCCAGGAATTTCAAATTCAGATTTATGTCATATATCTGGACTGTGAAAGTAGACAGCAGATGTGTGTGTGTGTGTGTGTGTGTGTGTGTGTGTGTGTGTGTGTGTGTGTGTGTGTGTGTGTGTGTGTGTGTGTGTGTGTGTGTATTGCGGGGAGGAGTCATTTAAGCAGGTACTGATTAATAACTCCCCGTAATGTTTGGCTCTAGTGAAAAAGAAGATGATATGAAGATGTTTAGATGAACCACCCATGGTGCACAAAGTCTGTGAAGGATACTAATCAAACTCAAACTAAAGAATTCAGATTGGTGAGCTGTAGTGTTGGCCACATTTGGGAAGTTTACTTTTGCAACAAGAAGCAGATTGCTTAAACCAAAATACAAAGAAAAACATTTCAAAACTGGCAAGAAATATGAAAAGAAACTAACCACAGGAGTTTTCCCATATTGAATAAAAATCGTTCATGATGTGTGTGTGACCCTTGGAAGGAAGGCAGGAAAGAATATTTGGGACAACTCACTGGAGGATGTGACTGGAGAACTGGTTTCAAGGAAGAGGCAGAGAATTTAAAACAGTATTTTACATCGTTCCTTACAGGGGAATGCACGAAGAGTTTCAATATTATAAACAAAATTGTAGTCAGATGAAAGTTTTGCACTGTATCGAACAAAACAAACAAGGCTTTTCTCAAACAGAAAAGACCAAGGTTAAGCAGCTCATCAGCAATTCATAGCTTGCTTTAATAGAAGTGGTTACAGTGTGACTGGTGGCACTGTGTGAAATATTCCATAACTCTCGGGATTGCAAGAGTGGTGCAGTGAAACTGGCGAAACTCCAAAGTCGCGCCTGTCTTCAAGAAGAGAGTGAGTTCAAGTGTTTAGGTGCTCCCTTTGTCTGAATAGTGGAGCACATTTGAGAGGTTTAATGGCCTCATGATGCATTTTCATCCTGAGTGATTTTTTACAAAAAGTAAAACTCTACTCCTTCCTCTGATTCGTTGCATACTGGGGGATTAACATTTTGCTGAAGTTGAATTATTTTAAAAATTATCTGGAACATTGTACAAACGACATCACCCAGCGAATTCTAGAAACTGCAATCAGAAGAACATTTTATAACCATGTGGGAGTATTGCAGAGGTGTGTGTGAGTGTGTGTGTGTGTGTGTGAGAGAGAGAGAGAGAGAGAGAACGTGCTGCATTGCAGTGGTGACAGCGTGAGTGTGAGAGAGTAGAGAGAATACGGTGACCCTTATCCTGACAAAGTGGAGAAGGATATTGATGCTTTTCCTGTATTGCTGGACTTTTCTTCGGACCGCAGATACTGCACTGAGCTGGGTGGTGTGCTCAGAACATGCTCTGGGAAGAGAATAGTGCCCCTCTGTACTAGACTATTCTCCAGGGCCTCGGTGCCCCTGTCGACAAGCTGTGGTGTAATTTACCCTTACCTGCCTTGCTCGGGTAAAAGGCCATGCCGGAGGAAACATCACAGAAGCGCTTCACAGGAGGCTCCCAAGGACTGAGAATGTCACTAGACAGGGGACAAAACGTCTGCAACACAAATTCCCATCTCGGCGAACAGAACCACAACATCGGGAAAACTATGCAGGGCAACGCCAAACTGAGAAACTCAACCGTGTGCCCACTGGCCTTTTAATGATGGCAGCAGTACCAGGGATCACTGAATATCCAGGGGCATCTGGGCGATGGTGAGCACCTCCAGCCATGATGGGTGGGAAAATCGGGCTGGCGTTGAATGAGAGGGACACCATGGGGTTCGGTGGGTAGTTAATGAGGTGAGTTCGATAAGACAACACCAGGAAACGAGCTCTGCCTCGTGCAGACATTCTTTCTGTGACATTCAATGAAAATGGCACTGAGACAAATTATTGTTCGATTCAGCCCCATGAGTCGAAGATTCTGCTGATCCTACTCCCACTTACAACGCTGCAGGACAAATGTTTATCCAAGACTCTCAATCATCTTAACTTACATCAATATCCTGCTCCCTCATCAATCCTAGAAACAGTGGCTTATATTGCAAGATGCTATCGAAATGGTTTCATTTCACAATTTGTAAACCTACTACTAGGTCCTTCTCTGAATTTCTCTTTCAATCTCTCCCTCTCTTTTAACCAACCTCCTCCCATTTGTTGGTATTTAAACTGATTCCACCGCCATCTCTCTCTGACTGTGTGTTTCACACCCACATCACTCCTGTGTCATGCTATAGTGGAGATATGGAGCTGTAACTGAAGAGGTGCTGCACATCCTGTCACTTCCAGCATGAGCTGCAAGGTTTCCCACACTGGGCAGTGATCTAACACAATGTTACACAGCTGCGTATGCAGGGATGGTAACTGCTCCAAATTAATAGATAAATTCACTGCTATTCACTGCACAGCTCCCCATGCTGCACAGATATCCAGTCCGTGTGTATCAAACAATGCCTTTGTGTGTTCTTCACAGAACCCTGTGCTGAACAGATCATCTAGTCCAAGTTTATATATCATTGCACTGTTGGACACATAAGTAGTGAACTTATGAGCTCTAAACAGTGTTCGATCCTGGACGGATTGCTGAGCAGTGCAGTAGCCTGGTCTACGCAGTGCTTCATGCTGAGCAGGTACCTCATCTGGGCTTATGCGTGTCCGGGCTGGATCTGAGAGGTGGATTGAGTATCTGATATAATTCCTGACAAGATTATCAGTCCGCCACCTCAGCCCATTCCGCTGGTAAATGTGAGGTGATGGGTTTGAGATAGAATTTACTTTGTCAAAATATTCGACATTAAGCCAAACACAATTTATTCGAAGATTGTCAATAAAAGACAACAAAAGGAAGAGGAACTTGCAATAACTTAATTCTGTTGGAACACTTAGCAGAATAATTGTTTATTTAACTACTATACAGTAACTGCTCCAATATGGTATCATCCAATAAACACACAAATGTCAAAAAACAAATGCAGGAAACAGATTAGCTGACATGCAGTTCTCCAATCCAGGAGGAAAGAACATCAAAAGACCGATCCGAGAGAAATCACAGAGACAATGTGTAGCACCCGGGAGAGATTTACTGCCTTCCAACCCTGCTGAGACCCCAGTAATAACTGGCAAAAGGTAAAACTAAGAATCCTGGTTCTGTGAGAGTTTGACCATCACTCCACAGGACCAGGCCGCGGCTGCAAGAACACAAGGAATGGACTGTATCAACATCGTCTATGGCTCTGTAGGTGTCTATCAAAAATGCCTAAACCCATCTAAGCCTTTAAATACTGAACAGACAAAAGTAAAAGTTAAACATAAATAAATAAAACAAAAAGATGAAGCAGGCCTGGTGATCAGACACAGACGGCCTCAGGAGCCCAGCAATTCCTACACTGCCAAAACACAGCAGAATCTTCGAGCTTGTGAAAAGAAAGAATTATCTCTCTCCCTCACCTCTATGTTTACAACTGGAGATGTGCCATTAACCCAATAATCATCGATATCAAGATGCCACCCACACTAAGTATTATTATGATATATCAGAGTTGCCGTGAAATGGGGTTAACTGGAGCTGTTTGTTCAGTGACTGTGATTAATATCAGTCTTCCTAGACCTAACTGGGTCACTGGAGCGTTTTCCTCTTCCATAATTAGGGACTTCATTCAACTTGTTATGCCATAGTATTCGGCACAGCGTCGACCTCAAAAAGATTGGGATCAGCAGCTACAGAGAAAGAGAGAGAAATCAGAATTTGAGAACATTAGAATGTTCCAACAATGGATCAGAATCTGAGAACATTAGACTTGAATGTCACAACAATGGACAGGGCTTTATCCTGGGGTCTTTATTGGCTTTCTCAGGATTGGCCACGGTTAGAGTTGCGGATACGAGCCGTACTGATGATTATTCAAGCTGGGTACTATCCCATCCTCGCTATTATTGGTGTTCCTGGTAAGTCTATCTCTGTCAATTCTATAAATGATGCTGAATGTTATTGCTATTCTGGTTGATTATATTTAACAACTACATAAACTTTCAGTCACAAACGCCACTTCCTTCTCATGCATTTCCAAAATACATAATCATAAACATCTGAGAAGGAATAAGACTGATCAGAACCTTGAGTCTCCTTTCTACCGTGAACTGTTTTATGTCTCCATATTCTCTCTGTGATCAAACCTACCGACACCCACCTACATAATATCTCCAATCTCCAACTCTGCCTGAGTTCTGTTGCTGACTTCGCCATCACCTCCCCCTTCGTTAACAACAGATTATATGGTTCCAGTTCTCTTCTGACCTCTCTTCCAATTACAAATAGTTTGACCACAAACTTGTTCTTGTCTCTACAGTAAATTCATAACAGGGACTCTTAAACAGAGTAATAATGTCACTGACAGTGTAATTCAGAGGCACAGGTTATGAATCTAAAAGCATTGTCTGAAATCCTACCACAGCCGATGATTAAATTTAAATTCCAATATCAAAAATTGGAATGAAGCCTAATTTCACTCATGGCAACCATAAACAATCAGGATTTCTTTTCTTATTTTATTGATAACCTTTGGTAAAGAAACCTAACATGAGTGCCCTGTCTGAACTAAGTGTCACCTCAGATCCACAACAATGTGGTTGCCTCCATATTGCCTTGACAAATGGCCGCGTGGTCAAGGGCCGTTAGAATGGACAACAAATGTTGGTCTTGCCAGTGATGCTGGCATCCCGTAAAACAACAACATTAAAGGTGAAATAACCAAGGAAATGGGGATGCTGGCCATCTGATATAAAATTCTCCACCGTCTGAAAGAATGTTGGAGAATCTCAGCAGGTATGGCAGTCTGTCGAAAAAAAACACAAATAAGGTTTCGAGTTCAGTGAACCTATCAAAACTGAATGCAACTGAGAAATAATATTATTATATCAGGGATGGTAGGAAGGGTGAGTGGGAGGTTTGTGTTGAGTTGATGATATCCAGCAAGAGAGAGAGAAAGTGACAGAGAAAGAGAGAGAGAGGGAGAGGGAGAGAGAGACAGAGAAAGGAAAAGCAAGCAAAAAGATTGCTGATGATGGACTGAAAGGAAAACAGAATGGGAAGTTGTTCTACCATTTCCCCTTTTCACATATTCCTGAATATCATATTTATTTTGGGATGTCCTTGCTTACCGTGAGTTATGTTCCCTCTATCTCTCGTCTCTGAGTGTGGTGATCAACTCCATCAGCAATTCTTATAGTCGCTGAGATGTAGAGAAACGTAATGTTCCATTGTCAACTGCTTCTTTGGAGAGAGGAACTGTTACTGTGCGACTGTGTGGAGATGTAAGAGCTTTCTCAGCCAGGAAGCGAAACTGAGAAGACCGCGGCATTTTCAACACAGAATGGATGCACTACGGGTGTGGGGAATTAACTTGCTGCTGTCATCTAGAAAGTCAGTGGAGGTTCTGTGGATGGTGTTCTCAGGATTGTGATGTCAGCTACAGGGTTCATTCAGGGAGCAACGAGGGTCTGGGGACCCCACTCTGAATACTGCATTTACAGTGTGTCTTGGCCCATGATAAACAAATGGAGCTGAGACTACAAAAAGGGAAGCTTTGTAAACTGGGAGGCGCGAGGGATTGTATTTTTCTCTCTGGGATTTCCTGGAACATTTGTCTAAGCTGCACCCATTCAGATGTAAAGTGTAAAACCAGCTTGTCTCAAAATTGAGGTGGTCACTGAATTGTATCCCCTCCTTCAGTACAACCTGTAGCCTCACACCAGGGACAGGACTGTGCTGACACTCATGACGAATTAAACTGGATTGATCCTGGAACTATGCAGGCAGCAGTGGGTAATATATCCACCATCTCCGAAGTGCAGTCCTCCAATGTCTTCACAAGCTGACTGAAACCATCTGCCTGCTGAGAGGAAAGGATTGGTTCCATCTCCACAGGGGAAGGTACAAAATCCAATTTCCAGAACAGAGTGACTGGTAAAAATTGGAAACTGCAGGAAATCAGAATTAATGAAGAGTATGCCATTGAAAATCTAATTGAATTGAAGTTTCATAAGTTGCTGCATCTGATGAGCTCTATCTCAGAGTGATTTAGATGAGAAAAGAGCTAGTGAAAGAATTACTGATTATTCTTCAAAGCTAGTGAGATTCCGGAAACGATCCTGCAGACTGGAAAGCAGCTATTCTCAACCTAAATATTTAAAACAGGATGGAGAGGGAAAACAGAAAAATAAATAGTTTGAAGTCAGCTGTGAGAAAAAAATTTAGAAACCTTTTATAAGGAACGTAAGAACTGCACAGTTGGAGAATAATGATATGATTTGGTACATTCGGCCTAGATTCAGGAAAGGGAAATGATCTTTGATAAACCTGTTTGTGGAGACGGTCCGTTGTGACATCGACAGTTGAGAACCAATGGGATTGGAGTATTTGTAATTTTGGAAGACGCTTGACATGTTTGAATACAGGAGAATGGGGAATGTTAGAGTTCATGGGTAGGTAGGGGTGGAATATATACCACATGGATTAAAAATTGGGTAATGGAGATACGAGAAGAATAGTGCTTTTCTCTGGACTGAATGATCGATGGGTGGCAGCAGGAGCCGTGTTTGGGCAATAGCTGTTCATAAGGTATAAAAATGATTCAGTTGTGAACAACAAATATCATCATGTACATTTATATTTATTAAATGGTAGAGAGGTTGGCGAGTGCTTTTGTTGAAAAGGACCTGGATGTCCTTGGTCATAAGTCACTGACAGAATTCATACAGAGACAGGAAGTAAATGATATGTGGCTCTTCATGCAAAATAATTGAAGTATAAAAGTTAGAATATCTTTCCCACTGATCGTGTTTTGTTGAGAGAGTATTTGGTGCATTGTGTAAAGGTTTGGTTTGCTTTATAATCTATGATATCTTTGTCACTGAGAGAGTGCAAAGTAGTTTGACCGGACTCAACACTGGCGTGATGTTACTATGAGGAGAGAGTACAGGAGCCATGTGCTTAATCTGTAGCGCTGTGAGAGATGAAGAAGTTGAAACTTGATGGGTATGGACAGAAACTCATTATTTCCCAAACAGCTGAATAGGGTGAAAATTTCATATTTTTCATTAAATGTTTCATTCACGACAGTTTACATGCATCTGCAGAGCCCCCATGTCGATTGACAGAGAGGTACAGGCTCTGAATGAACTCTGAACACTTGAATGCACAGTTACAGTGTGACACTGAATGTCACTTTGTACATAATCCTGTCAGCAGCCACAATACCTTCATTCTGAAACAGTTCGTTATCCCCCAACGGCTTCTGACCTCCATGGAGACCATGGGTCTGCCTTCTTGAAGATGGAAGATAACTTGGAGAATGGCTAAAAAATATTGGCTTCATTCCGACTGCCAGAAAACCATGTTAAAGTAGCACATATGCACCATGAGTAATCAAGCGATGTGGATCAATTTGGAGCAGTCTGTCTGTGCAGCCTCTGCTCCATTTATTTGTGATGTTGGAGCATCTCTGACACTTTCCTGTTCCTGAGTTAGTGGCTTGACAAGCTGAATAACCTCTTCCTGTTCCTTTGTCAGTGACTCCAGGTGTGAAATGGTTCTTTCTGTTCCCATGTACGTGACATGTGGGAGAGAGCAGACTCCTACCTTCCTGTGCAACAGGCAGGAGGGGCTGAATGGTCTATCCTTCTTCTTGCCCAGTAGTTTTGATGGGATGAATGGCTTCACCACTTTCTTGTGAAACCAGATTGAGCTGCTGAATGAACTTGTCCTTTTACTGTGGAAATGTACAGTTCTGTTACATAAATGTTACCCAGAGTTTAACAGCGCGATCTTGAATGTTCTCTGAGTCTTGCTATACATGGTCACAGACTGTTTCAAGACCTGAAGAGGGACAACTTGTTCTGAAAATTTTGTAGACTTCAGTGAATGCCCCCTCTTCTGCTGGCACGGTGGCTCAGTAGCTAACACTGCTGCCTCACAGCACCAGGGTCCCAGGTTCGAATCCAGCCTTGGGCAACTGTCTGTGTGGAGTTTGCACATTCCCCACTTGTCTGCATGAGTTTCTTCCGGGTGCTCCTGTTTCCTCCCATCATCCAAAGATGTGCATGCCAGGTGAATTACCAATGCTAAATTGTCCATTATGTTAGGTGCATTAGTCAGAGAGAAATGTGTCTGGGTGGGTTACTCTTTCGAGGGTCGGTGTGGACTGGTTGGGTCGAAGTGCCTGTTTCCACACTGTAGGGAATTGAAACTGCTAAGTTTGAACTCAATGGGCTGAATAGTCTCCTTCCACACACTGTAGGGATTCTATGATGACAAACTGGAGATACCTGGGCTGAGGAAACTACGCTGAGGATCTCCTGCAGATGTGTCCCATGGCTGAGGTGATTGATGCCCACTAATGATAATCATCTTCCCTTGTGCCGTGAATAATTCCAAAAAGTGTAGAGGTCATAATTAATTCTCATTAAGTGCGATTTTGTTCAGGCTCCTTAATATCATTCTCAGTCAAATACTGCCTTGAGTTCAGGGCCGGTCTCTCTTACCTGAGCCCCTGCATTACCTCTTTTGCTCATCTCAATAGGTCATGGTGCAGAAGCAGAGAGCGTTTTCTTCAAACAGATGATAGTGAACGTCAGGAATTCTCTTATACAGAGAGCTACATCACTGAGAGAGACCAGTGGTGTCCAGCAGGGATCAGTTCTGGGACTTCTGCTCTTTGTTACCTTTATAAATGACTTGGATACGGGTGTTGAAGAGTGGGCTAGTAAGTCTGCCGATGACACAAAGGTGGTTGGAGTGGTACAGAATGTGGAGGGCTATCGTAGGTTGCAACGGGACATCGATAGGAGCTTAGCTGAAAAGCTGCAGATGGAGTTCAAACTGAAATGATTCACATTGCAAGCTCGAATGTGATTGTAGAATACATGGTAAAAGGGAGGATTCTTGGCAATGTGGAGGAACAGAAGGATCTTGGGGTCCGTGTCCACAGATCCCACAAAGTTGCTACCCAAGTTGATCGGTTTGTTAATAGGCGTATGGTGTGTTGGCTATCAGTTGCAGGGGGATTGAGTTTAAGAGCCGCGAGGTTATGCTGCAGCTCGATAGAGCCCTGCTCAGACCGGACAGGGAATATTGTGTTCAGTTCGGGTCTCCTCAATATAAGAAGGATAATGAAGCTTTAGAGAGGGTAAAGAGGAGATTTACCAGGATGCTGCCTGGACTGCAGAGCAGGTCTTATGAAGAAACCATGAGGGAGAGAGGGCTTTTCTCACTGGAAGTTCACAACATGATGAGAGGCATAGAGAGAGTGAATAGCCAGAAACATTTTCCCAGGACAGAAATGTCTTTCAGTCGGTGGCATAATTTTAAGTGAATTGGAGGAAGGTTTAGGGGAAATATCAGGGTAGATTCTTTACACAAAGAGTGGTGGGTGTATCGAATGCACCGCCAGCAGTGGTAGTAGAGTCAAACACTTAGATTTAGATTACTTACAGTGTGGAAACAGGCCCTTCGGCCCAACAAGTCCACACCGACTCGCCGAAATGCAACCCACCCATACCCCTTAAGACACTCATGGATAGGCACATGGAACAAAGTGAACGGAAGCATGTAGGTTAGTCTGATCTTGGAGTAGGATAAACGGCACAACGTCGAGGGCTGAAGGTTCTAACTGTATACATGGAGAACTCTGAGCTCAAAAACTGCAAGGATTCATGTAAAACTCCGTTATCTCACTTTTTAGATTAGAATCAAACTAAACATCATGGCATAGACAGAGAACACAGGGGGCCAGCACCTTCAACATATTGTCTAGCTATCACCATTGTTAACAGCTAACCTGAAAATGCAACTTTTAAAAAAAGGTTTTGTGATTTACAGATGAAAGAAGTGAAACTATCACTGTATTCTAATAGATAAACAGCTTAACAATCAATTTTTCAATGTATAATTTCAGTTACATCACACTGTAAGTTTCTGCTATAAATTCTGTGTTAGGATTGAGCCCTCCACTATCACCTGATGAAGGGGCGACGCTCAGAAAGCTAGTGTGCATCCAATTAAACCTGTTGGACTATAACCTGGTGTTGTGTGATTTTTAACTTTGTACACCCCAGTACAACACCAGCATCTCCACATCAGTACTGTTCTTTGTTCTGTATTCTATGGAAGTTTTCAAGAAGACTTGGATATTCAGGAAGATTTGAGACTTGGAGCAGGTCAGCCTTGATCTTAGTGAAGGGCAAGGCAGGCTTGAGATGTGAATGAGCTGCCCCTGTTTCTGATGTTCTCCCATTCTGTTATTGGAAAGTTAGTAGGTGTTATTTTTTCTGGAAGGTATTTTATGGAATGTTGCAATCAGGGAGACCAGCTGATTTTTGTGAGCCATCGCTGGATGAGATTTGGGGGCTGTGTTCACACTGAATCTGGGTCGACAACATATTCAACAAATGAAGCACAAGTTACAGAGAGAGGGAAGCTCTGTAAAGAGAGATGACCGACCTCTTTCATATCTAGCCTGGGTCTTCGAATTAAATTTTGCAAATCTCCCAAATCGAGTGGGACAGTCCTGAGGGATGAAATGGTCTCCTCTGTTTCTGTGCACCAGGCTATAACAGTAAATAGACTCCAGCTGCTCCTGTAGAGCAGGTTTGAGGGGTTGAATGGAGCACAGAAACATGGGACTGAGAAGCAGGAGTAGGTCATTAGAGAATTTGATAAGGTAAAAACAATGACTGCAGATGCTGAAAACCAAATACTGGATTAGTGGTGCTGGAAGAGCACAGCAGTTCAGGCAGCATCCAACGAGCAGCGAAATCGACGTTTCGGGCAAAAGCCCTTCATCAGGAATAAAGGCAGTGAGCCTGAAGCATGGAGAGATAAGCTAGAGGAGGGTGGGGGTGGGGAGAGAGTAGCATAGAGTACAATGGGTGAGTGGGGGAGGAGATGAAGGTGATAGGTCAAGGAGGAGAGAGTGGAGTGTATAGGTGGAAAAGAAGATAGGCAGGTCGGACAAGTCAAGGAGACAGTAACTGAGCTGGAAGTTTGAAACTAGGATGAGGTCGGGGAAGGGGAAATGAGGAAGCTGTTAAAGTCCACATTGATGCCCTGGGGTTGAAGTTTTCCGAGGCGGAAGATGAGGCGTTCTTCCTCCAGGCGTCTGGTGGTGAGGGAGCGGCGGTGAAGGAGGCCCAGGACCTCCATGTCCTCGGCAGAGTGGGAGGGGGAGTTGAAATGTTGGGCCACAGGGCGGTTTGGTCGATTGGTGCGGGTGTCTCGGAGATGTTCCCTAAAGCGCTCTGCTAGGAGGCGCCCAGTCTCCCCAATGTAGAGGAGACCACATCGGGAGCAATGGATACAATAAATGATATTGGTGGATGTGCAGGTGAAACTTTGGTGGATGTGGAAGGCTCCTTTAGGGCCTTGGATAGAGGTGAGGGAGGAGGTGTGGGCACAGGTTTTACAGTTCCTTCGGTGGCAGGGGAAAGTGCCAGAATGGGAGGGTGGGTCGTAGGGGGGTGTGGACCTGACCAGGTAGTCACGGAGGGAACGATCTTTGCGGAAGGCGGAGAGTGGTTGGGAGGGAAATATATCCCTGGTGGTGGGGTCTTTTTGGAGGTGGTGGAAATGTCGGTGGATGATTTGGTTGATGCGAAGGTTTGTAGTGTGGAAGGTGAGCACCAGGGGCGTTCTGTCCTTGTTACACTACCACTGCGCCCCCTTTATCCGCTGGCTTGATGGTGAGGTTGGGATTGGAGCAGAGGGATTGGAGGGCTGCGCGTTGTGAGGGTGAGAGGTTGGAGTGGGGGAGGGGGGACGACAGGTTGAGGCGGTTAATGTCCCGGCGGCAGTTGGAAATGAAGAGGTCGAGGGCAGGTAATAGGCCAGCGTGGGGTGTCCAGGTGGATGCAGTGTGTTGGAGGTGGGCGAAGGGGTCCTCGGAAGGTGGGCGGGAGTCCTGATTGTGAAAGTAAGCTCGGAGGCGGAGGCGACGGAAGAATTGTTCGATGTCACGTTGTGTATTAAATTCATTGATGCGTGGACAGAGGGGGATGAAGGTGAGTCCTTTGCTGAGGACTGTTCCCCCCACCATCACACCCACTCCAGGTACAGGCTCCGACCCCACTCCCAGCTCCACACCCGCACCAGATCCCAGCTCCCGGCCCTGCCGAGTTTTCACCATCCCTCCAGACCTCCCGCTCACTGAAGACGAATGATCAGTCCTCAGCAAAGGACTCACTTTCATCCCCCTCCGTCCACGAATCAATGAATTTAATACACAACGTGACATCGAACAATTCTTCCATCGCCTCCGCCTCCGAGCTTACTTTCACAATCAGGACTCCCGCCCACCTTCCGAGGACCCCTTCGCCCACCTCCAACACACTGCATCCACCTGGACACCCCGCGCTGGCCTATTACTTGCCCTCGACCTCTTCATTTCCAACTGCCGCCGGGACATTAACCGCCTCAACCTGTCGTCCCCCCTCCCCCACTCCAACCTCTCACCCTCACAAAACGCAGCCCTCCAATCCCTCTGCTCCAATCCCAACCTCACCATCAAGCCAGCGGATAAAGGGGGCGCAGTGGTAGTCTGGCGCACTGACCTCTGCACCGCTGAAGCCAAACGCCAACTCGAGGACACCTCTGCCTACTGCTCCCTCGACCATGACCCCACCCCCCATCACCAAACCATCATCTCCCAGACCATACAGAAACTCATCACCTCAGGAGATCTCCCACCCACAGCTTCCAACCTCATAGTCCAGGAACCCCACACTGCCCGGTTCTACCTCCTTCCCAAGATCCACAAGCCTGACCACCCTGGCCGACCCATTGTCTCAGCATGCTCCTGCCCCACTAAACTCATCTCTACCAACCTCGACACTGTCCTATCCCCCCGAGTCCAGGAACTCCCCACATACGTTCGAGACACCACCCACGCCCTCCACCTCCTCCAAGACTTCCGTTTCCCCGGCCCCCAACGCCTCATCTTCACCATGGATATCCAATCCCTCTACACCTCCATCCGCCATGATCAGGGCCTCCAAGCCCTCCGTTTTTTCCTCTCCAGACGTCCCCAACAGTACCCTTCCACTGACACTCTCATTCGTTTGGCCGAACTGGTCCGCACCCTTAACAATTTCTTCTTTGAATCCTCCCACTTCCTCCAGACCAAAGGCGTAGCCATGAGCACACGTATGGGCCCCAGCTATGCCTGTCTCTTTGTTGGCTATGTAGAACAGTTGATCTTCCGTAATTACACCGGCACCACTCCCCACCTCTTCCTCCGCGACATTGATGACTGCATTGGCGCCACCTCGTGCTCCCGCGAGGAGGTTGAGCAATTCATCAACTTCACCAACACATTCCACCCTGACCTTAAATTTACCTGGATTATCTCTGACACCTCTCTCCCCTTCCTGGACCTCTCCATCTCCATGAGTGACGACCGACTTGACACTGACATTTTTTACAAACCCACCGACTCCCATAGCTACCTGAATTACACCTCTTCCCACCCTATCTCTTGCAAAAATGCCATCCCGTATTCCCAATTTCTCCGCCTCCGCCGTATCTAATTCCAGGAGGACCAGTTCCACCATAGGACACACCAGATGGCCTCCTTCTTTAGAGACCGCAATTTCCCTTCCCACGTGGTTAAAGATGCCCTCCAACGCCTCTCGTCCACATCCCGCACCTCCACCCTCAGACCCCACCCCTTCAACCGTAACAAGGACAGAACGCCCCTGATGCTCACCTTCCACCCTACAAACCTTCGCATCAACCAAATCATCTACCGACATTTCCGCCACCTCCAAAAAGACCCCACCACCAGGGATATATTTCCCTCCCCTCCCCTTTCCGCCTTCCGCAAATCCGTTCCTTCCGTGACTACCTGGTCAGGTCCACACCCCCCTACGACCCACCCTCCCATTCTGGCACTTTCCGCTGCCACCGCAGGAACTGTAAAACCTGTGCCCACACCTCCTCCCTCACCTCTATCCAAGGCCCTAAAGGAGCCTTCCACATCCATCAATGTTTCACCTGCACATCCACCAATATCATTTATTGTATCCATTGCTCCCGATGTGGTCTCCTCTACATTGGGGAGACTGGGCGCCTCCGAGCAGAGCGCTTTAGGGAACATCTCCGAGACACCCGCACCAATCGACCAAACCGCCCCGTGGCCCAACAATTCAACTCCCCCTCCCAATCTGCCGAGGACATGGAGGTCCTGGGCCTCCTTCACCGCCGCTCCCTCACCACCAGACGCCTGGAGGAAGAACGCCTCATCTTCGGCCTCGGAACACTTCAACCCCAGGGCATCAATGTGGACTTTAACAGCTTCCTCATTTCCCCTTCCCCGACCTCATCCTAGTTTCAAACTTCCAGCTCAGTTACTGTCTCCTTGACTTGTCCGACCTGCCTATCTTCTTTTCCACCTATCCACTCGACCCTCTCCTCCTTGACCTATCACCTTCATCTCCTCCCCCACTCACCCATTGTATTCTATGCTACTCTCTCACCACCCCCACCCTCCTCTAGCTTATCTCTCCATGCTTCAGGCTCACTGCCTTTATTCCTGATGAAGGGCTTTTGCCCGAAAAGTCGATTTCGCTGCTCGTTGGATGCTGCCTGAACTGCTGTGCTCTTCCAGCACCACTAATCCAGCATTAGAGAATTTGAGCCTTCTCCACCAGGCATTAAGATTGTGGCTGATCAGATTGTGGTCTCAGCCGTATTTTCCTGCCTGTGTCCCATTATCCGTGACTCACTTCTCTGTCAAATCTTTAACTATCTCAGTTGTGAATACTTGTGATCAGAGATGCACCACAAACTTCCGGGGAATAGAATTCCCATTCGAATGGCCCTTTTAGAGTTTTTCCTCATCCCGCTGTGAGAAGAAGAGAATCATACAGAGTGGAAACAGACCGTTTTGTCCGAATTGTCCACGCCAATCTGGCATCTTAAACAGATGTCTTCCCACCTGCCAGCATTTGCCCACATCCCTCTTAACCATTCCTATTTATGTACCTATCCAGATACGTTTTAAATGTGTAATTGTACACGCTTTCACCAGTTCCTCTGACAGTACACCCACCAGACTGTATGAAATAGTTTCCCCTCAGGTCCCTTCTAAGATTTTTCCCTGTCACCTTCACTCTATGCTGTCTAGTTCTGGACGCCCCTATACTGGGAAAAAGGATCTTTTCCATTCAGACTATCCATGTCCCTCAGGACTTTTTTAAACCTCTGTCGTATCACCATTCAGCCTCTGACAGCCCAGGGGAAAAAGCCTCAACCTGTTCATTATTTCCCTGTAGCTCAAACCCTCAGGGTCCAGAAAATCCTTGTAAATCTTTTTTGCACCCTTTCAAGCTTAGCAACATTCATTCTTTAGCAGAGTCAACTGACATGTATGCAGTATTCTTAAAGTGGCCTCACCTTTATACAAGCACAACTCGCAACCCCTACTCCTATACTCAATGTTCTAACTGATGAAGGCAAGCATGCCAACTATGTTCCTCACCACTCTACCGAACTAAACTCTACTTTCAAGTAAATATGAATCTTCACCCGTAGATCTCTTTGTTCAGCAATATTCCCCAGGGCACTACCCTGCATTAACTTACCAAAATGCCAAACCTCACAAATATCTAAATTGAACTCCATCTGCCATTCCTTGGCTCATTGTTGGTCAAGGATCCCGTTATATTCTGAGATAATATTCTTCACTGTCCACTTATCCACGTTGGTGATGTTATCTGTAAACTTACTAACCATGCCTCTGATAATCACATCAAATTTGTTCATATCGGTGAAGAAAAACAGTGAGCTCAGCACTGATTCTTTCAGCACACCGCTGGCCATAGGTCTCCAGTCTGGAAAACAATCTATTACCTTCAATGTAATTTTGTATCCAATTGGTTAGCTTTTCTTAGATTACATATAACCTAATTTTAGTAATCTATCTACGATGGGGAACCTTATTAAATGCCTTGCTGGAGTCTGTGTAGACAATGTATACCACAGTGTCTTCTTCAATCTTCTTTGTCACCTCTTCAAAATACTCAATCACATTAATTAGACACGATTTCCATCACACAAATCCATATTGACTGATCCTAATCAAAACTTGTCTTTCTAAATAGATGTAAATCCTATCCCTCAGAATCCACTCCAACGAACTCCTCGACACTGACACTGGCTGATTGAGTCGATAACTCCCTGTGATTTTTTGGCTTACTGCTCCCTTTTCTAGCCCCAATCTTCCACTGGCCACAAAAATATTTATAACTAGGTTGGTGATATGGCCAATGATATAGTTCTCAGAGTGTGTCAGGATCAGTGTTAGGAACAAGTTAGGCAGATTTCTTTAACCTACTAAACCAACACGTTTATGACCAAAACAAAATTGCTCAAACTATGATGGAAAGAGGAATGACGAGAGGATATTGCAAATATGTACATAGATATTTCCCTTTGAAACATACTGAGAAACCCACGCACGCGCGCGCCCAAACACACACACACACACAAACACACACGTATTGTTGACAGCAAACTGAAAAGCAAAATATGTGCAAATTTAACTTGAAAGAACATTGTCCAAATATGATTCGAACTCATGACCAAAGGAAAAATGAGAGTTTGACCCAAATGGTGTTCTATTTGTAGGGTCATGAAGTCCTACAGCATGGAGAGAGGCAGAGAGGCCCTTTGGCCCAAACTCGTCCATGCTGACCCAAATATCCAACTACACTAAACACATTTCCCAGCACTTGGCCCATAGAATTCTTGTCCTTTCCTATATATGCACTTGCCCAAATGCCGGTTAAATATCGTTAATATAAATGCTTCAACCACTTCTGTTGGCAGCTCATTCCCTTTGTGTACCACTCTCTGTGTAAAACATTTTCCATCAGTTTCCCTTTTATCCATTCCCCTCTCACCTTAAACTGATGCCCTCTCCTCTTCGATTCATCAATTCTATCCATGCAAACTTCGATAAGATCCCTCTCAGTCTTCTGTGCTCTAAAGAAAAAAGTCCTCGCTTGTCCAATCTCTCCCTATAGTTCATACTGTTGAGTCCTAACATTTTTGTAAAATACGTCTGCACACATTCCAAATTAAAATCAGCCTTCCGATCTCAATGTGACTAAAACTGCTCGCAGCACTACAAGTGCAGCCTCACCAATGTCCTGTATACCTGCAATGTAACTTCCCAACTGCTCTCCTCCATGTCCTGATGGATGAATGCTACTGTGGCAAAAGCCTTCTTCACTACCATGTCTAACTATGACCCCACTTTTTGAGAACAATGGACCTAAACTCCATGGTCCCTCTGCTCAACTGCACTCCTTAAGGTCCTAACAATCAGCATGAAACTCCTACCTTGATCTAACGTGGTCAAAATATTCCTCGGCCCACTTCTCCAGTTTGATCAAGTTCCTGCTGCAATTTCTGACATACATCCTCACTGTCCACGATACCACCTATTTTAGTGTCATTTTCAACTTTCCTGATTATGCCTTGTACATTCGCAAGAGTATCATTGTTATACATAACAAACAGCAATGGGCCCAGCAGCGACCCTGAGGCACTTCATGTGTCACAGGCCTCCAGTCCGAGAGCATCCTTCCACTATTATCCTCTGCGTACTACCATGAAGACAATTGCGTGTCCAGTTTGACAGCTCCTTCTGGATTCCATGCTACTCTAATCTTCCAGACCAACCTATCAAAGGCTTCACTGAAAACCATACAGACTATGTCTACCGACCTGCCTTCATCAACATTCCTGCTCATTTCATCAATGAGGTCAAACAAATTTTAGAGGCATGATCTTCCACTCACAAAGCCATGCAATCTTTCCAGTCGAAATACAGCTATTAATAATTATTTAAATTAATAATAATAAACTAATAAATAATAAAAGATGACATTTTCAGTGGAGAATAAAATATCCATGGTATGTGATATTGGAACTTGCATCATGGATGAAGGGCAGAATAGATTTTGTCCCTGTGTCATTGAACTGTGTTGAAAAAAGCAAGGTTGGCATGGTGGTTCAGTGCCTAGTACTGCTGCCTCATAGTGTTATGGATCCGGGTTTGGTTCCAGCTTCGGGTGACACTCTGTGTGGTGCTTGCACATTCTTACTGTCTTTGTGTGTGCTTCCCTTGGGTGCTCCATTTCCCTCCAACAATCCAAAGATGTATAGGTCAGGTGAATTGGTCATGCTACGTTACCCATAGTGTAGGGTGTAAGTTTGCTCGCTGAGCTGTAGGTTTGATATCCAGACCTTTCATTACCTGGCTAGGTAACATCATCAGTGGCGACCTCCAAGTGAAGGATAGGGAAATGGGACTGGGTGGGTTACTGTTTGGAGGGTCGGTTGGTCTTGTTGAGGGAAATGGCATGTTTCCACACTGTAGGGAATCTGAAAAAAAAACTATTTCGAAAAAAAACCCTATTTTTCCAAATGCATGTATATCTCATCCCTCAGAGTCTTCTCAAGTAACCTACCTACCACAGATGTTAGGTTTCCTGGTCTATAGATCCCAGATTTTTCTTTGCTTCCCTTCTTGAATCATGGCACAACATTTGGTACTTTCCAATATTCTGGAAACTAACCTGTAGCTAATGATGATGCATAAATATCAACCAGGGTCCCCGTAGTTTCTTCTGTAGCCTCTTGCAGTATTCTTGGATGCAACTGTTTAGGACCAGGAGATGTATCCACCTTCATACATTCTAATGCATCCATCACGTCTTCTCCTGTGATATTGACTGACCCCAAGATAACACCATGACCTTTGTTAACCTCCCAAGTTTAATGTATTTCTCCACGGTAAAGACAGAGGAGAAATATTCATTGAGAATCTCGCAATTCTCCTACGGTTCTAGACATGCATGTCCATTTTGGATTTTGAGGGGTCATATTCTCATTTAGCTATTCTTTTTTACTTTAATATACTTAATGAACCTCTTTGGATTCACCCTAATCTTCTATGCCAAGGCTATCTTGTGCCCCCTTTTCGCCTTCCTGATTTCATCCTTCAGTAAACTATTGTATCCCCTGTGTACCTCCAGGTATTCCCTTGATCCCAGCTGCCTGGACCTGAGCCACGCCTCCTTTTTGCTGGTCAAAGCTTCAATATCTCCTGACATCCGAGGTTCCCTCTTCCAACCAACCTTGCCTTTTACCCTCACAGTAACATATAGACCTTGAACTGTAGACATTTCACTTTTAAAGTCCTCCAACTTGCAGGAGGTCCCTTCGCCTGCAAACAAACATCTCCAATCAACCCTTACAAGCTCCTGTCTAATTCCATGAAAATTCGCCTTGCTCCAACTTTGAACTTGAACATGTGGAGCAGTTTTGTCCTTCTCCATAATTATTTAAAAATTAATAGCACTGGTCCCAGAGTGCTCTCCCGCAAGTCACCTCAGTCACTTGCCCTGATCTAGATCTTAGAGTAGGTCACGCTTCGTCCCTTCCCAAGTTACACCCTCTACTGACTGCTTGAGGAAATTATTCTGAACACATTTAATAAATACTCCCCATCTCAATCCTTAATTCTCTGTCATTCCCCGTCTATGTTAAGAAAATTAAAATTTCCTACTAATGCAATCCTATTGGCCCTGCAAGTCTCCCCAGTCTGTCTACATATTTTTGTTCCCCAATTCCTCATTTACTATTTGGGGACCTATAGTACAATCCAAATACTATCACCATTCCCTTCTTATTTATTAGCTACCCAGACAAATCCTCACTGGATGATCCACCAGTTATTTTATCTCCGTTTACTGCTGTGTTAATCGCCTTAATCAAAAATGAAATTCCCCGTCCTCTCCTTCCATCATCTCTGTCCCGCATATAGCACCTGTACCCTGGTACATTAAGCTATCAGTGCTGTCCCTCCCTTAGCCATGTCTCGGTAATAACTATAATATCCCAGTCCCACGCACCGATCCATGCCCTGAGTTCATCGGCCTTACCTGTCAACTATCTTGCATTGAAACAGTTGCAATTTAATCCAACAGGCATTCCTTGCTCCATGTCGTTGTCTAGCCTGACCTGTCTCTTCATTTTACTGTTTCTGATTACTGTATCTCCTTCCAGCCTCGCACTTGCCTCCCTGCTGTTGAGGATCCCACCCCTCCCCAGCCAATCTAGTTGAAACCCTTCCTTGCAGCAGTTGCAAACCTGCCTGTCAGGATATTGACCCCTTTCCTGCTCAGGTACAACCCGTCCTTCCTGAACACGTCACCTTGCCCCACAAAAGATCCCAGTAATCCAAAAATCTCTGCCCCCTGCACCAATTCTTTAGCCACCCTATCATCTGCATTATCCTCCTGTTCTTACCCTCACTAGCATGGAGCACTGGAAATAAACTGTATATTACCCCTGTCGTTTATCCTTTCCCCTAGCTCTCTACAATCACTCTGCAGGATATCATCACTATTTCTACCTGTGTCACTCTGTCCTTTGTACCAATGTGCACAATGACTTCTGGCTGCTTCCCCACCCCCCACCCCCACCACTGGTGAGAACATTCTGCAGCCGCTCTGAGACATCCTGGACGCTGGGCATGTGGGAGGCTACACACCATTCCAGATTCCCATTTGCAGCCACAGAATCTCCTGTCTGTTCTCCTCACCATCGTGTCAAATAATTAGTTCTGTAGTTATTCTGCTTGCACAGCCTTCTGACAATGGAATTTCTTCATGAAACAGTTGAATTTAGCTGAATTGTTTTGCTTCAGGCAATGGGCAGATTCCAATGAATCCTCATCAGGAATCCTCCATTAGTGGTAAAGACGACTTTTCAATTCACACATTGCTGTGATGAGCGATAGGGAAACAGAAAGGGAGCAATAGAATGTTTCTCCACAGATAGGTTACATTTTCCATCTGTAAGTTAAATCAGTAACGTTATCAGTCCCACACTGGACTCAGTGAGCTCTTCTTGAATATTGTCTGAACTATATGACTGCATCACATTCTCGACTCCAGGTCAGTGTGTTATTGCAGAATATATTCATTAACGATTAGTGGTCCTACTTGTTTTGACGATGTGTTAGTATGTGCTTGCATAATGTAAACATAAGCGTTTCATGTCTTCACAATGTCTGTGTTAAAATGAATATTCTTAAACATATACAGTAATTGCTGGAAAAGCTCAGCTTGTCTGTCAGCATGTAGGAAGAGAATTTACAGTTCAATGTTTCTGTCCAATGACCATTCCTTTAAACCTGACTTATTCTTAAAGTATTTCCCCAGTTTTATTCTTCCACACAAGAAGAAATATCCATCCGGTATTCACCAACTACACTCTTCTCAAGGTCTTATATGGTCAAGAAAACATCCCTCACTCTCACGCCGAACTATTAATTCTTCATAACGTAATGCCTTCATCCCAAGAATGAGTAAACAGAAAAATCTTTGAGACGTTTCGAAACCATTTTTTTTTTAATTTTCAGTTTAGACAGTTATAACTACACATACTACAACAGATGTAATCTCAGCAATGCCCTGTACTGATGCAGAAAACATCGCTAGGATGATACCCAACACCCCTTGCATGAAACAGAATCACGACATTTACCTTCCAAATCACTTGCTGCATCTTCAGGTTAATTTGATGTGATCCATGTACTATGACATACAAATCCCTCTGTAACACTCAGTTCTGCATTCTCCTTACATTTAAATAAATTTCTGCTCTTTTGCCTTTTCCCCAAAACAGAAAATTTCCATCACATATATATTGTACTGCTTTTTTTCTGCTGAAGCTTTGCTCACAGCTATCCTCTGTCTGTGTGCCATTGCTTGTTGCTGTGCCCTCCCCCAATCTGTGTCCCATTGCAGACGTTCTGCCCTCCCCCCCGTCTGTATCCCATTACAGACGCACTGCCTTCAGCTGTCTGTATCGCATTGCAGAAGCTCTGCCCTTCCCCTGTCTGTATCCCATTGTAGATGCACTGCCATCGCTCTGCCCTCCGCTGTCTGTATCCCATTGCAGACGCTTTGCCTTCCCCTAGCTGTGTCCCATTGAACACTCTGCCCTTCCCCTGTCTGGATCCCATTGCGGGCGTGCATCCCTTCCCCAGTCTGTCTCCCTTTCAGAGGCTCTGCTCTCCTCCGTCTGTATCCCATTGCAGATGCTCTGCCCTCCCCCGCCCATATCCCATTGCAGACTTTCTGCTCTCCTTCGTCTGTATCCTATTGCAGATTATCTGTCCTCTCCCTGTCTGTCTCCTATTGCAGACGCTCTGCCCTCTGGCAGTCTGTATCACATTGCAGACGCTCTGTCTTCTCCCTGTCTGTATCCCACCGCAGATGCTCTGCCCTCCCCCTTCTGTATTCCATTGCAGGTGCTCTACCCTCCCCCTGGCTGTATCCCATTGCAGATGCTCTGCCCTCCTCCTGTCCCTATCCCATTGCAGACGCTATGTCCTCCCTCTGTCTGTATCCCATTGCAGACGCCCTGCCATCCCCATCTGTACCATTGCAGACGCTCTGCTCTCCCCCGTCTGTATCCCACCGCAGTCAGTCTTCCTCCACTGTCTGTATCCCATTTCAGATGCTCTGCCCTCCCCCCGTCTGTATTCCATTCCAGACGTTCTACCCTCCCCCTGTCTGTATCCCATTGCAGATGCTCTGTCTCCATTTGACACCTTATTGAATGACTATCCTGGTGTATGATCAAACTGAGCCCCATCTCCTTCATCCGGTTCATTAGAATAGATTGTAATTTGTTGATGACCTCATACAGATCCCTGAAGAATTCCACTCGTTGCAACTTTCCAAACACAAAATGAGTAATGATCTCTACTTTGCACTTCCTGCCAGCTACCCAGGCTGTCCCTGCTTCTGCATAACAGCCTGGGATGTTTATATGGCGTCCCCTGGGCTGTGTAATTTACTGAATACTTCATTCTGTTTGGTGCGGCCTGTTTGGTGCAGCCCATTTTGCCGCAGACCCATTTAGGCGCAGACCTTTTCAGCGCAGCTCATATTTATTCCTTTCAGGCTTCGATAAAAGCATTAATCAAAGCAATAAAAATAAAAATAATGTTTATTCCCTTTAGTAAAAATATTAAAAGGACACTTGAGTAAGTGTAACATTGACTCAGAGTTTTGTTTCAGAGCTAAAATGATAATTGGTCTTGCAATTATTCACATTGAAAACATTCATGAAGCTATTGAACATTTGACTGATGCGCTTCCAGATGAATTGCAACCGCTGCTGGACTGGTTCGAGGATAACTATGGAGGTAGAAGATTACGCAGAGGAAATGGTCGGCGTCCACCGCTTTTTCCAGTTGGAATGTGGAATTTATATGAAAGAACTTTAAACAATGAGGACAAAACAGACAATAATGCAGAAGCTGCCCACAGGAGATGACAATGCGAACTTGATGTGGAACATCCAGTTATTTGGAAATATATTGACAGTTTACGAAAAGTTCAGAGAGGAAGGGACATTTACTGTAGGCATCTGATAGCAGGGCACGATATTCCGTTGAAGTTAAAGAAACAGATGCGGGAATACAAACACTGGTAAGAAGATTTATTGAGAGAAATGATCTCGAGTATTTACGAGGATTGCCCATAATTTTGAATGAACGTCATGTTTTAGATTTTTCGAAATGTACTAATATCGTTTATTTTTTCTTTTTAACATTTTTACTGAAGAGCATAAACATTATTTTTATTTTTAGTCTTTCATTAATGCTTTTAACTAAGCCTGAAAAGTGAGAGAGATGAAATTGGAACTGTCAGCAAGTTTAAATTGAGAATTGCTCTTGACTGAACATTGCTGCTTACTTGGTTGGTGGGACGTCGATGTTTGAGAATCTCCACACAAGGTGTCCTGGTCCTCTCTGGCTCTTTCCAGGATCCTCCCCACATGTCGAGGTAGAGGGTGAGGGAATGGATATCGGGCCCTCTAACACCATGCTTGACCCTTTATGTCCTATTCCAGGATGTTTCTCCTGGAATGGGAGAAGAGGAGGGACGGAGTGAGGGTGGGAGTGGGTGCCCCTGCTGTTATTGCTTTTATAGGGGAAGGGGGAAGGGTGAGTTGTCCGGAAGGAGTCTGACCACAGTGTTGTATCCATGCAGTGGTATTAGTGTGCGGGGCTATTGCGTCAGGGACAGAAAAAGTGGGGGAAGGAAGGTGCTGAATTCAACAGTGAGTGTGGTTGTGCTGGAGCCTTATTTGCAGGTAGCGTGTGAGCCTTGTTCAGGGGGAGGTGTTATAACAGATATACAGTGAGTGCGATGGAGAAGAAGAATATGGTGATACTTATCCTGGCAAGTTGGGGGTAAAGAATATTGATGCTTGTCCTGTATTGCTGACCAATTCTTCAGATCATCTCAGCGTTGAGGTGAGTCTCCCTGAACGTCTTGTCCAAGTCTACCGCTAATAACGCCACAGACCCTTTCCCACACTTCCCACAGAATCAGTTTGGGTGGATGTTACAAATAGCAAGGTGAAGCAAACATTAGTGTGTTATATATCAAAACCAAATCTGTCACGTAAATACTTTACAATATATGCTCTGGAAATTAGGCATGAAGTATATGCAAGGGGGAGCAATGACACAGTGATATTATCGCTGGGGTCTTAACCGAAAGACCCAGGTAATATTATGGGGACATGAATTCAAATCCTGCCATGGTAGATGGTGGAATTTGAATTCAATATGTATCTGGAATCAAGGGTTTATGATTACCAGGAATCCATTGTCGATTGTTGGAAAAACTCATCTGGTTCAGTGATATCCTTGAGGGAAGGATACTGCTGTCCTTACCTGGTGTGGCCTGCATGTGACTGCAGACTGAAGACAACGCTGCTGACTCTTAACTGCCCTCTGGAATGGGCAATAAATACTGGTTATCCAGCGACGCCCTCATCCTGCGAATGAGTAACAAATAATCGTGGGTGCTGCAGTAATAATGGATGGTCTCAAGTTGCACCGAAACTGCAGTGACTACTAATACTGTGAAGAAAAACTTCCGTAAGTGTATATCAGGTAGATTGAACAGTATGTTGTGAATCAAATTAGAGAGCAGGTTATTTCAGATTTGGTGTTGTGTTGTCAGGAGGACTAATTAATAACCTTGCTCTGAAGCAGCTTTGGAGGAATAGTGACATCAATATGTTGCATTTTTGCACGGCGTCTGAATACAGTATCGAATGTTTGATCATTCTGGTCAAACATCATGGAAGCCTGGAGGCTAGAGGGTCAAGTACACTCCAATGAATTGGGCAAGTATAATATAACAATCAATGGGAGAAGACAATTGTGAGAGTCATAGACTCCGACAGCACGGAGAAAGGCCCTTCAGCCCAAATTGGTCCATTCCGAACAAAATGTCCATTCACATTAACCCCATTTCTCTGCCCTTGCCCCATATCCTTCTTATTCTTTCCTATCCGTGTATTTGTCCGAATGCATTTTAAAATTTGTGTATCTGCCCGCCTCAACCACTTCTGCTGGCATCTCATTCCATGTGCACACCACGCTGTGTATACAAGAAATTGCCCCTCAGGTTCCCTTTTACTCTTTCCCCTAGGATCTTAAATTGATGCCCTCTAGTCCATGGTTGTTCAATCCTAGGGGAAAAAGACTGAGTGCATTCACTCTATTCATGCTTCTCATGATCGTATACACTTCTATCAGATCCCCCTCTGTCTCATACACTCTAAAGTAAAAACTCCTTGCTTGCCCAACCTCTCCCTATAACTCAGACCATTGAGTCCGGACAACATCCTTGTAAATTTCTTCTGTACTATTTCCAGTATAATAACATCCTTCCCGTAGTAAAGTGAACAACACTTCACATAACACTACCAGTATTGCCTCACCACCATCCTGTCTAACTGCAACATAACTCCCTAATTTCGATACTCATTACTCTGACTGATGAAGGCCAGTTTGCCAAATGCCTTTTTCACTACCCTCTCTACCTGTGACTCCACTTTCAGAGAACCTTGAACCTGAATTCCAAGGTCGCTTTGTCTCAATACAGTCCTTAAGGCCCTGCCATTCACCATGAAACTCCTACCTTGATTTGACTTTCTAAAATGCAAGAACTTACACTTATCTGTATTAAACTCCATTTGCCATTTCTCGGCCCACTTCCTCACCTGATCAAGGCACTGCTGTAATTTCTGAAATTTCTGATAATCTTCCTCACTGTCCAAGATACCGCCTATTTTAGTGTCATTTTGAAACTTATAATTCATGCCTGTACATTCTCGTCTAAATCATAGATGTGTGTAATATGTAAATATATATACAATATACATGCATAAAACAAGCAGTAATAGTCCCAGAACCGATCCCTGAGGCATTCCACTCATCACAGGCCTTCAGCCCGACAAGCATATTTCCACTATTCCCTCTGTTTTCCTAAAATGAAGCAAATCTATGATCTGATTTGCAGGCTCCCCGTCAATTCTATATGATCTAAACTTCCAGAGCAGCCTACTATGTGGAACCTTACTGAAGGCCTTACTGAAATCCATATACACTACATATACCACCAAGCCCTTGTAAAGTTACTGGTCACTTCACCAAAGCACTCTAACAAATTATTGAGCCATGATCCCCCACGCACAAAGCCGTGCTGACTCCTCATAATCACACCCTGCCTTTCCAAATGCATGTATATCGTCCCTCTCAGAATAGAACATAGAACATAGAACATAGAACAATACAGCACAGAACAGGCCCTTCGGCCCACGATGTTGTGCCGAACTTCTAACCTAGATTAAGCACCCATCCATGTACCTATCCAAATGCCGCTTAAAGGTCGCCAATGATTCTGACTCTACCACTCCCACGGGCAGCGCATTCCATGCCCCCACCACTCTCTGGGTAAAGAACCCACCCCTGACATCTCCCCTATACCTTCCACCCTTCACCTTAAATTTATGTCCCCTTGTAACACTCTGTTGTACCCGAGGAAAAAGTTTCTGACTGTCTACTCTATCTATTCCTCTGATCATCTTATAAACCTCTATCAAGTCACCCCTCATCCTTCGCCGTTCCAACGAGAAAAGGCCGAGAACTCTCAGCCTATCCTCGTACGACCTACTCTCCATTCCAGGCAACATCCTGGTAAATCTTCTCTGCACCCTCTCCAAAGCTTCCACATCTTTCCTAAAGTGAGGCGACCAGAACTGCACACAGTACTCCAAATGTGGCCTAACCAAAGTCCTGTACAGCTGCAACATCACTTCACGACTCTTGAATTCAATCCCTCTGCTAATGAACGATAATACTCCATAGGCCTTCTTAGAAACTCTATCCACCTGAGTGGCAACCTTCAAAGATCTATGTACATAGACCCCAAGATCCTTCTGTTCCTCCACCTGACTAAGAACACTACCATTAACCCTTTAATCTTCTCAAGAAACCTGTCTACTAGAGATATCAGGTTTGCTGGTCTATAGGTCCCAGGTTTTTCTTTGAAGCTCTTCTTGAATAAGGGAACAGCTTCGCTCTGCTCCAGTCCTCCGCGACCTCACCCTTTGGCTACCAATCAGGGCCCCCACTATTACTTCTCTGTCCTCCTGCAGTGTTCCTGAATTTATCTGGTCAGGACCAGGAGATTTTTAGAAATACTGCATAGTCTGAAAGATATGTCTACTTATTTCAGGTGAAAACACCAAAGAGTGAGTAAGTGATTCGATGATGATTAACATAACAAATTAAAGAATATATTAATTACAGGAAGTAACTTCAAAAGAATTCCAGACATTGTGGAATCCTAAGAATTCTTAGAAAATTGCATTCCAGAAAAGGAGGGCCATGAAACTGATCAGGAAACCAAAAAGCGAACATGCATGCAAACAAACAGGAACACAAACACAAAAATCTATGATCTATATTTCAAAAGAAAAAAAACATTGTCAAATGTGGAAATTTGCTATCGGGAGAGGCGAGTTTATGGTGAATAACAGGGAAATGGTAAAGCAAATGACCAGTTATTTTCCATCTGTCTTAATGGAGTAAGATCCAGAAAATCACCCAGAAATACGAAGTGATTGTATAGGACTTGTGGAAGTACAGACATAAAGTCAATTCATATCAGTAACAAGGCAATATTAAATATGCAGCTGGATTGAGCATTGCTAAGCTTGACAGTCCAGATGTACTTCATACCAAAATCTTCAGAAATAAATCACAAATAGATGTATTGATTGCATTGTCGATGACTGTGTTCTATTTTCCTGTACATTCTGCAGAGTCCAGAAGCTGATGTAGATAAATGTACACTCGTAAACGTGATCCAAGCACTATAGATGAATGGAAGGGAGTCCAAGCATCTACAAAGGGAAGAAGAGACAGTGTGGAGAACTGCTGACAAATTAACTTGACATTTGTCGGAAAACTGTTGGAATCTATTATATAGGATGTGATATTGGATACTTAGACATTAACAGCAACATTGGAGAGACTCAGTATGCATTTCTGAAAGGGACATCATACTTGACAAACTTTGGAATTGTTTGAAGTTGATTCTTATAGCATAGATAATGGGGATCCAGTAGAATTGGCATATTTTAGATTATCAGAAGGCTTTCTATCAGAACCCACACAGTGAGTTCGAAAATGCAATGACGTGAAGGGTATTTGGAGGAATATATGTAAGTGGAAACCTAAAGTTTGGTTTGCCTTCCTTTAAGGGAGTCAGAATATAGATGTAAAGACATGTTGAAGCAGTTTCACAGAGTGTTGGTGAGACTGTACCTGGAGTATTGTGCACAGTTTTGGTGACCGAATCTGAGAAAGAATATACTGACCACAGAGGAAGTGCAATGGACATTACCCAGACAAATCCCTCAGGTGGCAAGCTTGCGTGATGAGGAAACTCGGCCTATGTTCTCTTGAGGTTCAAAGAACCAGCGGTGGGTCACTGTGAACTTTATAAAACTCACAAAACATGCGACAAGTTGGAAATTAACAGGATGTTTATCTGGCTGTCTAATCCACATTCAATGCAAATAATGGCAGGATAAGGGACAAACCATTTAAGACTGCAATAAGGAGGAAATTCTGTGCGTGGAAGGGACTGACTCACACAGGGACAAGGCAAGGCGAGATTACGGAGAATCCCCAGAAAACCTACAAGTGTGTCAAGTGGAGCGGAATAACCAATTGACACGTAGGACTCATTAGTGACTTGCCAAGTTGCATCTAAATCAACTTTAGTCGTAGGAGAAAGAGGAGAGTGGTAGAAGGCTGTTTGTGTGACTGGAGGCCAGTTTCCAATGGTGTACCACAGGCATCAGTGCTGGGTCCCTTAGTATTTGTGATTCGGAGGTGCGAGTGTTGGGCTGGGGTGGACAAATCAAAAATAACATAACACCAGACCATAGTCTAACAGGTTTATTCGGCAGCACGAGCTTTCGAAACGTAGCTTCTTCATCAACGTGCACAACCACGTGATATAACTGATGTTGAGAGATTTTTAACCTTATTATTTGCGGTATTCATAAATGATGCAGCTGTGAATATGGACGAGGGGTGGGGTGTGTAATAAATAAGTTTGGGTTTGATACAAAGATTGGCCGGGTGGTTGGCAGTGAGGAGGAAGGCCTTATGTTACGGGTCGATGCTCATGGAATGGTCAGATGGGCAGAGCAATGGCAGATAAAATGTAACCCTGATAAATATGAGGTTTAGCAACTTTGGAAGAAGGAGCCAGACAGGGGAGTACTCAATTAAAGGCAGCACACTAGAAAGCTCAGAGGGTGCTTCTCCACACATTGCTGATGTGTCTGCACAGGTTAATACACAATCTGGGAAAGGCTAGGGGAATGTAAACATAGCCTTTTGTCATCGAGGCATAGATTATAAGAACTATGCGGAACTGTGGTGAGGGCATGATGGAATATTGTGTGTGGGTCTGGGAACAACATTACAGGAAGGATGTGATTGTAGTGGAGGAGGTGCAGAGCAGATTCACCAGGATGTTCCCTGGGATGGAGCATATCAGCTATGCAGAGAGGCTGGATAACCTCAGGTTGTTTAGTTTGGAGGAGAGAAGGCTGTTATTAAGAGGGATAGGATTACGAGGTACATGGACAGGGTGGATAGACAGCAGCTGTTGCTTTGACTCAAAGGGCCACACTTTTAAAGTGAAGGATTTGCGGTTTAGTGAAGATTTGGGAATTGTTTTTCAACGAGAGGGTGTTGGGGTCTGGAATGGACTTCTTGAGAGTGGAGTTGTCATGGTAACCTCAAACCATTAGAAACCAAATGGTTGTGCACTTCAAATGCTTTAAGATTCACGGCTACGGTCTTATGTCGGAAAGTGGGCCTAATGTAGACCGTGCTGTATTTCTGGTAGTACAGAGTCTGTGCTTCTGTGATTGTATGGCTGTGGAAGGTCAATCATTGAGTAGCTTAAGGTAGGAATTGATGGCTTTCTGAAGAATATCTTAACAAAGTTGTCAATAGAGAACTTGTATTATTTTCTGGAAATATGACAATGGCAAAATTAAGAGAAAAAAATTGCAGTTTTCTTAGAGTCTGATGCCAGATAATTGAGGACCGGGAAATAGCAGAACTATGGAGCAAATACCTTAGTTATGCCTTCACAGAAGAAAACAAAACAAAAAAGAAAACTTCCTGGCAATACTAGGGAATTTCAGTCTTGTGCGTAAAAGGGAATAGAATGAAAATAGCAACTGAACAGTTTAGAGAAAGTATTGGACTGAAATTAATGGGCATAGACAAAGTCAACATAGATTTATGACATGGGAATCATATTTGAGAAAGTGGCTTTTAGGAAATTTATGTAGGGGGTATCAATGCCATGCGAGTGGAATCTCAGAAAGATTTTTGATAAAGCCCCAAGCCTATTGTGCAAATTCGAATCCTATGGGACTCGGACTAATATATGGTCATAGATTCACAATGGGAGAGCTGGCAGGAAACAGTGAGTAGGAATAAAACAATGTTTTATTTTTATATGGAAGGCTTGGAGGATATTGTAAGGATCGTGTCTTGGGCTCCAGCTATTCCCAATACCTTTGGGTGAGTGGCGAAAATGCAATATTCCCAAGTCCGCTGACAGCACTAAACGATGTCAGCTTGTGAGTGGATGAGGAGGATGTAAAAAAGTTCCAAGGTGATTGAAACAAATGAGTGACTGGGCAAATACGTGGCAGATGGAGAGTAATGGGGAGATGAGATGTTGTGTACTTTGATGGTAACAATAGAATGGCAGCCTCCCATTTGAAAAATGAGTGTTTGAAAAATGTTGCTCTATAAATGAACTTAAGCTGCATTTTTGTTTATTTCTGCGTAGCCCTCAGAGTCCATGTAGGGCAGTAAGTTCTGAAGCCAGAATTGCATTGGCACGCTGACAATTGTATATAGGCCCAGCAAGTGGGGAACTGTAACTTTGAAAGGAATCTGGATCTCCCTGTACACCGGTCACTGAAAGCAATATTGCAGGAGTAGAAAGCAGGAAGGGAGATAAATGCTGTATTCACCTTCATTTCAGGGGGATTTGAGTACAGGAGTAAATGTATCTCACTGCAGCTGTACAGGGCGGTGGTGAGACCCCATCTCGAACATTGTGCTTTATTGTGTGCAGTTTTGGTCTCTTTTCCTAACAGACGACAAACCTGACATTGAGGGAGAGTTTCAAAGGATGACCAGACTGATCTCTGGGATGACAGACTTCTTGTGGGAGCAGAGTTTGGGTCGACTGGACCTGCATTCCATGGGCTTTAGGAAAATGAGTGAAAATCACAGTGAAATATATAACACTCTGACAGGGCGAGACAGATTAGAAGCAGATCAGTAAATCGCCTGGCTGGAACGTCTAAAACAAGGGGCCACAATATTAGACACAGACAAGCCACTTTGCATTGAGATGAGAATAAATGACAGCACTCAGAGAGTGGCGAACCAGTGGTACTCTCTCCCAGATCAGGCTGTGGAAATCAAGGGGCTGAATATAAATAAGGATTTCTGGAAACTAAAGGGATAGGGAGAGAGCAGGAGTATGGTGTGAAGATAGAAGATCAGCTATTATTGCAGGTTGTTCTCCAATAACACAAAACTGTGTTCCTGTACAACACTGTGTGTAGAAAATCGTGCAATATTAATAATGGGGTCTTTGGAAAAAAGAGGGTAAGTGGCGAACCCCCAAAATTATCAGTAAAAACCAAAATTTAAATTTGGTCTAACACACAATAGGATAGTCTAAATAAATCTTTAAATTACATGTTGTAATGGAACAGTGCTGTAAATGTAACGCTTTCACACGACAGTCACTCACTGGTGCACTGTACCTTTCACCACAATCTTCACCAGAAAGCGCGCGGGGGCTGACCGACCATGTGATACCGATGCCGAATTCCAGTTTTCCCCAAGATTCCCCCCACAGTTTGAAATAAAGTTCTTTTTAAATATAGACTACAATTACCAGTTTCAGGCTCAGTTTCAAGGCCTGAAGAGCCAATTGCACTCCTGTTTTAGCTGAACACATTGATTGTACCTTTTGTAGATAGAGGGTTTCTGAGGCTGGGTTTGCTGTTCAGCTGGTGCCAGCCAAGGAATCGCGTCACAGTAAACGCCAGTTCACTTTATAGAAAAAGTTTCATGAATTGCATTGCAGCCGAATTGTTTTTAATCAACACGTGTTATTGGTGAACTGCCTGTACATAGAATGGAGGCACAAAACTGATGGGCTGAATGGACTACAGCAGTTCTCATTTTATGGTTCACAATGTTTAAACATGTTAAGGAATATGTATATTGTATGGGGAAATCTGCGTTGAGGAGATGTTCGGCCCGTTAACTAGAATAGGGAAAGCTCAAAAAGTTGTATGACGTATTCCTTTCCCGATACTTCTGTGCAGTGTGTGGGAAAGCTCTGTAAATGTTGTCACAAGCTCTCAGCTGTTCGGAAGGAGGTCTCTGCAGGGTCGACAAGATTGTGTTTCCCGTTCTCTTTTCTGATAACGAGGCTGGTGTCGGCTGTTCTCTCCGGGTTTATCCTTTAAGCTCTCGGAGTAGTTTGATACAATTGAGTGCCTTGCTTGCCTGTTTCAGAGACCATTGAAGAGTGTATCACATGTCTGTGTGTCTGGAGTCACTTTTAGGCCAGACAGGAAAGCACGGGAGATTCACTTCCCGAAAGTACACTGGGGAAGGAGATCGACATCTATAATCGACATTGAATACAAGATCGCTATTACTGACACCAGATAATAGATCTCGATATTTTATTAATTGTTTTTAACTTGCACCAGTTGCCAGAGAATTATCCTGGTCTGGATTAGCAATCCAATGACAATTCCACAACAGCACCATCTCCACATGGGGGCCTATCTGAAAACACACTGAACCAATTATTTCTGTGCTGTTGGACAGCTCTATCAAAAATAACCCCAACCAATTTGACTATCGTGATGGGATTGAGGGCGTGGTAATTGGTCTGATTTTAATTATTCCCTTCTTAGGGGATGGGACATAGTTGAGTAATTACCCACATTGCCAGGGAGATGTTAGAGTTGGAGCTGGAATGAAACGGCTTCCTCAGGTACACTGCGTGTTGTGTAGCAAAAGTCCTCAGTCCTATTGCAGGAATGGGGTCAGGGCCAAATGCCTTTGTCATATCTACAGCGTCCAGCTGTTGCTTCATATCACGTGCAGTGAATTGAATTGGTTAAGACGGGCATCTGCGCTTCTGAGGGTATCATATTGAGGGTAAGGTGGGTAATCGACTCAGCACTTCGCTGAGGATGGTGCAGATCCTGCATCTTTTACATGGATGCACAGGGCTGTTCCATTATTTAGGATGCGGATATTTGTGGAGTCCTCTCCTCCAGTAAGTTGTTTAATGGCCCATCGACTTTTATGCATCGATTTGACAGGACGACATAGCTTATATCTGATTTGTTAGTCTTGGGATCATCTCTCTCTCAGTATCAGATGTTAGTCCTGCTGTTCGTAGTGTAACCAGTCAAATGCGGTAGCTTTAATGGATTGTCATCAGGTTTAGGTGCACGTGATTCCGAGCCGACCATGTTCACCCACACTCGTCACTGACCCATGGATCGGCTTGATCGAAATGGTAGATGGATGGACTATCCTGGGGGAAAGGTTACAGATTGTCATTGAAATCTACAGCATCAGATGATAACCAAGTTTTAGCTGCAATATCTACAATTCAATTCTACTGACTGCCCCCCAGTTCACACCGAGACCCAGTCACCCATCAGCCCTGTATTCAGTGACCTACTCTGGTTTCTGATGCGGAAAAACTTTCATTTTCATATTCTCTTTCTGCTGAAAGTCTTTCCTTGGTGTCACGCCTCCAAATTGTTACATAAACAAGATCCATTTAAGGTAGTAATCTGAATCTTTTCCTTTCAGTAATGCCATCTCCTGTATTTGAAGTGAATGTGTTTCCTTCTGTTTTTCTCCCTGACCATGATTCAGAGCACTGCAGTATCAGTGATGCCAGCCTTATGCAGTTTCAGAGTCAAGGAACTTATCACCATGCGTTACTGTTCAGTTCCCAGTGTACAACGCTCCATGTTGGACAGGATGTTTGGGCATCTTTGACAATACCTCGTTGGAAAGTGTTCAAAAACAGAAATTTCTGAAGAAATTGCAAAACATGTTGAAGAATTTTCTGGACTGAATGCAGAGTTAAACTTTCAGGTCCAGTGAACCTTCTATAAAGGCTTTTTATTTTTATTTCCAGTATCCATAATTATTTATTTAATTGAAAAATTGTTCTGTGCCTATTCATTTCTGGAGAAACTCAGAAGGTCTGTCAACATCTGCAGAGAAAGAGAAACAGAATTAGCGTTTCCAGTCCAGTGTGACAATTCTTCAAAAATGAATACAATTGCAAAATGGTCGTTTAGTCCCTTGCCAGTTGTAGAGGATGGGTGGCAGGGAAAAGAGGGTGTGGCAAAAGAAAAATGGGCTTTTAGCAGTGGTGAAAGGAAAGATTCTGTATAACAGGTCGAATTTAAGGTGTGAATGGGGAAAAGGGGTTCTCTTTATTGAATGCAAGATAAAAAAGACACAACCACACAAAGCTATACGGAGGCCAGGAGGGAGAATGTTGACCATGTGGTATATACATCTGGCCACAGATACAATTTCACGTTCGTGATCATCACCCCCTATAGATAATGGAATTCAGGTGCTTGACTTCTTATTGGCACTAGTAAGTGTTTCATGCTGCCTTAGTATTGTAACATGGAGAAAAACAATCACAGTTTGACTTTTGGGCCGAGTGTTGGTTACCTGTCATTTTTAATATTACTTAATTTTGCAGTGCTTATCTTTAAACGCTTGTTCTTGAAGTTAGTATCAGATGGAGTGTAGGATGTTGAGGAGTGACATTATAGAAACTTATCAAATAATGAGAGGTATGGATAGGGTGAATAGTCAAGGTCTTTTCCAAAGGTAGGGGAATCCAAACATAGAGGGAATAGGTTTAAGGTGAAAGAGGGTAGATTTAAAAGGGACTAAAGGGCAGCTTTTTTACACAGAGGGCGGTGTGGATATGGAATGAGCTTCCAGAGGAAGAGTGGGAGATGCAAGGACAGCTACAACATTTAAAAAACATTTGGACAAATATATGAATGGGAAAAATTTAGAGGCCCATGGACCTAATGAAAACAGATAGGACTAGTATAGTTTGGAAAACCTGGCAAGCATGGACAGTTAGAAAAGCTTCACGCAGAGTCAGGGTGGTTTTGTGAAAGGAAAATGATATTTTGCATTGTAAAATCATTCAAATTATTTCTGGAGATGCCTGTAAATGTAACAAGCGGACTTGATTAAGGGGATCTGGTGGACACGAGGCTTTCCAGAGATTTTCCACAAGGTATTACAAAACAAAAGTTCTTACACAAAACAGAACCTCCAGGACGTAGGATACTGTATTAACATGGGATGATGATTGTTTTACACAGAAATCGGAGAGTCAGGATTAATGGATCAATATGGTAAACGTTTATCTGCTGGAGTACCACAAATATCAGTCTGATGGCATCAGTTATTTGCGATCTATACTGACAGCCTGAAGGAGGGAGCTGAGTGCAATATACATTCGAGTTTGAGGATGACACTGAGAATCAAAAGGCAGGCTGTTCCTTAATGGAGAGGACTTTCAGAAAAGGAACAGGAAAGGCATTGGAGTCTTCCTGTGTATGAAACATAAAGTCAGCATGATGATGCAGCAAGGAACTCGGTTGGTTCATTACGCGGTTTCCTGGGAAGAAAGGGTTGTGTTATTGAGCATCTCTAAGATGGTGAGGGGATAATTCATTGGGGTTTAAATGAATGAGGAGTGATACTGCTGAAACATACAAGAAACAGAAGGGGTTGGAGAAGGTAGATGTTGAGAAGTGTTTTTCCATTCTTGAGCAAAGTGTTGAACTCGATGATATAGATACCGAATAAGGAACATCGATTTCAATCTGAGATGCAGAGTCATGTCTTCTCTCCGAAGGCAGTGAATGTCTGGAATTCCCTAACCCAGAGAGGTGTGGAGGGATACAAGGAGTTGCCAAGAGAGTGGAGTTGAGCCCTGGAGTAGATCAGCCATGTTCTTATTAAATGACAGGATTAGCTTGAGGGGCCGATTGACCCACTCCTGTTCCTATTTATTAATTTCACATGTTATGCTTTTGGAAAGTAACGGGTTATTTCTCTGGAAATCGTGTTGTACAATGTTGCATTAAGGGAGAGCAGAAGATTTGTTGTTTTAACCCTGGGTGGGGTATGTGGCTGATTCCCAGCGTATCTGGGTCTGCAACATGACCCACATCTGGAGGAGAAGTTACAGAGAGGGGAAGCCTGGAAACAGGGACTGGGGGGTTGGGGTGGTGGTCACTTCCTGATCCAGCCTGGATTTTCCAAGTACATTTCCAAAACTACACCTAACCATCGGAGTGGCCTCGATCTGCCCCGGTTTAGCATGTCGAGGGCTGAATGGAACATCAGAACATAGGGCTGAGGGACACAAGTGGGCTATTCGGCCCTTTCACACTACTCCACCAGTAAATAAGGTCATGGCTCATCTCATTGTGATCCCAGCTGCACTTTTCTTTCCATGCATCATTATCCCTGATTCACCTGTCCATGGAAAATCAGACAAAGCAGCTTCGATGTAATGTAAAGGTCCAGCCACACCAAACTTCTGAGAAAGAGAATTCCCACTTGACTGAAATCCCACTTTGTGGATTTATCCTAATTCCTGCTCTGAAGGATGTTGGAAGGTGTCACTGTTTCATTTTCTCGTCCCATTCCTCCACTGCTGACACCAAATTTTAAATGTAACCAGGTTGGTGATATGGCCGATGATAAAGTTCTCAGACTGAGTCAGGTTCAGTGACAGGAACAAATCATGCAGATTTCTTTAGTTAGCCAAAAGTAACTAACAGAACTAACAGATGCGCATGGTGGATCTGTGGTTAACACTGATACCTCCCGTCACCAAGTAGCTGCGTTCAGTTCCAACCTCGGGCAACTCTCTACGTGGATTTTGAACATTCTCTCCATGTCTGTGTGGATTTCCTCCCAGTGTTCTCGTTTCCTCCTATCATCCATAGATATGCAGCTTAGTGCGGATTGGCCATGCTTAATTGCCTATAGTACCCGGGGATGTGTAGGTTAGATCTCCCCGATTAAAAGCAATCAATTAAGTTTTTTTTCATCGTATGTTAGTGCCTGGGCCGCTGAGGTCCCAGCATCGATATGGCTAGAAATTGAGCCCTCTCAGACAAAGTGAACCCTTATTAATCTGTTGTTCTTACATAAAATGACAACATTTTGGAATATTGTCATAAAATAATGATTATCAATACTGTTAAAACTTCAAGGACAATGCGTCAGATCGAAGCAATACAGCCAAATCCATGTTTCTTAGTCCTATAATTGGTATACCGGGGATAATGGATTCCAGGTTTTTACTGTGGGCAGCGATGGGGGTACCTTGCTTGGGTGATTTAGAATTATTAGTATCCCTACAGTATGGAAACAGGTCCTTGGGCCCAGCAAGTTCACTTCGATCCTCTGAAGAGTAACCCACCCAGACCCATTTCACTACCATCCTATATTTACCATGACTAATGCCCCAACTTACAGATCTTGGAACACTATGAGCGATTGAGCAATGGCCAGGTCATCTAACATGCACATGTTTGTGACTGTGGGAGGAAACCTACGCAGACACAGTTGAGATTATACTAACTCCACACAGCGAGTCAACCAAGGCTGGAACTAAACCCGTGACCCTTGTGCTGTGAGTCAGCAGTGCAAACCACTGAGCGACCACGTGTTACTTGAAGGAGAAACAATGATACCGTTTGATCAAATAACTCGCAAGTATGGACTACCTAGTAGAGTCTTCTTCTGTTTTTTTTCCAGATTAGAGATTTGATTAAAAAACACAATTTTAAAAACCACTTATAGATCCGATACAGAGAAGCAGATGATTATTGTAAAGAATACACTCTCTGTCAGTACCCTTTACCATTTGTTGGAGAGTGTCCCCGCAGACAACACTGTGCAGCTTCGTGACGTCTGTGCGAGAGAATTGGGATTTTAGATCTCTTCGGAGACATGGGAGGATATTTGTGAAAATGCTCGAAGGATTTTGATCTGTAATAGAACCCATTCCATGCAGTTGAAAAATCTTCATAGGTTCTTTCTGACGCCAGATTTTCTCTAAAAATTCAAAGTGGGATTATCTTCAGCGTGTCTTAAATGCAGAATGACTATAGGCACTCTTACTCATTGCATGTGGTCCTGCTTCAGGCTTCGTATATATTGGAGCACTGCGTTAGGTGTGGTAGAGTGGGTCTTGGGGACCGAATTGGAGATGGACCCGGCTTCTCTTTTCCTGGACCTGCCCAGATTATCTTACGCAGATGCACATCGGAAAAAATATATATATCCTTACTTTCTATGCTAGGAAAAAATATTATGGTTGTGTTGCATGTCTGAAAACTCCCCGGGTCTGTTGAGACTTTGTAACCTTATCATGGAGAATATCCCTTTGAACTTTCTCACCAGCATGGTGCACCAAAAGCAATCAATTCCTTACGCACGCACTCTCCCTCAGTTTCTGATGAACACACGCACACAGCAAATCTTCCCATTGTCGGCAGTAATCTGATGCGAGGATAGATAGCATATGATAGTAAAGTTTGCAAGACTCTCATGCTGGGCAAATAGTGCAGTTTACTGAGCAACATACTAGCATGCTCTGCACAGCCCTCCATGCTGGGCTGTCATCTTGTCCCAGTTTATGTTGTTTGTGGTGTTCTGTGATGTAGATTCAGAATTTGATGTAACAAACCATTTCAGCTGATTTGACAATGCCTTTATTCAATGTTGTCATTCTTGGAAGTTTTGTCTCGAAGATCTCACTTCTCCAGTTAGTCCCACTGCCCTGTCTTTTTCTGCATATTTCCACAACATTTTTCAGTTAATTAACTGCCTGTTTCTGTCTTTAATGCGAATCTTTCTGTCCCTCCGTATCTTTCCCTGGCCTTTGCTTTTGGCTCCCTAGTGTATGGAGTGCTGCCATTGTGAAGCTGAGAAACAGTGAAGTGGTGTGCGTCAGGCTGTTGTTCACTTCCCAGTATGTCCCACGTGATGGTCCACGGACAGGGGTGTTTCAGAAGTTATGAGATTCATCCTTGTAACTTGGTCTGTACCTGAATTTGTCCCTCCCAGGTGACCTTGTGATCAGTAGCACGAGGAAGCCCGGAGAGTAAAGGACCAGGCATCTAAATTGTGTGACAATGCTGTCACTTTAAAAAAAGTGATTTTCTCCATTTTTTTTAAATAAGAGATCTTAAAGGCCAAACTGCCGACTGAAAACGGCAAAAGTAAATAACTTACGACACTTTTAGAGTTTTTAATAATTAGTAGTAACAACGGCCTAGTAATTTATCCCCAGCTGCTGCTCTGTCTGAAACCTGACTTGATGCTGATTCCTCCTGGATTGGAGAACTGTATGCAAGAATGTCTGCCTGAATGTTCCTTTATGCAAATATGTGTGTTTATGGGATGTTAGTATATTGGAACAGTTCATCTGTAGAAGGTACTGTATCCATTATTTAGTTCAGGTTTCCAATAGTTAAATTATTCTAAATTCCTTTTCATTTCGAATGGGTTTTCATTCGAGTCTTTAAAAATATTGTGTTTTGCTTAATGGTGAGAGGTTTGACTAGTAGCATCACATTTGGAACACCATTTCACATCTACCTTTAAAATAATAAAGGTTTGGCATCCAAGCTACCCTCTTAAACTAGTTTGAGGCAGTCTGGTTGGTCTGTAGCAAACTGGGGACTCTTGTCTTGTTCTATATCGATAATACCATATTGGGTTTAGAATTCCAATCCCTACAGTGTGCAAACAGGCCATTCGACCCAACAAGTCCACACCAACCTTTCGAGGAGTAACCTACCCAGACCCATTCCTCTACCCTATTATTACACATTTACCCCGACTAAGGCACATAACCCACATATCCCTGAAAACTATGAACAATTTAGTATGGCCAATTCACCTGACATGCACATCTTTGGATTGTGGGAGGAAACCAGAGAATCCAGAATAAGCTCATGCAGAAACTGGAGAGTATGCATCGGGAGACTATTGGGTTCAAAGGTCATGTATGGCAGTTGTTAGTGTCTTTTGTTGCGGATGTTGAATTCGGTTGGTTTAAACAGTGTTTTGTGTATAAAGACTCTTTCAGTCACTAAGAGATCTCTGGGTGTGGAAGAAGTAAAGTTGGGGGTTTTACAAAAGGTAATGAAGGCAAAGCTGTAGGAATTGACAGACAAGCTGGAGTTGGGTTTGCTTTTGTCTGTGAGAAAATGAGATATACTTACAGCTATAGCTCGGCAATTACATTGGGTAGAACTGCCATTAGACTCTTTGGAAATAGCTGGAATTCAATTTCAAATGAGGCACTTTGAACATGAGAAGGAATTGAAACAGTTTGACTTATGATGAAAAGTAGAAATAAAAGAAAAGGAAATGAAGAAGAAAGAGAGGAAAGGACAGAAGAAAAGCAGAGAGTTTCAACTTAAAATGTTAGCAATTAGAGAGGAAAGTTGACATAGAGGGCGGTGATGAAGGTAGCAGGTCGGCAGGATGAGGAGGATAGTGAGGTTGAGCAACCCTATTGTAACCAATGGCCTAATGGGGTTCTTTTTAAATACATCCAGGCATTATCTAAATTTGATGAGAAGGATGGGAAGCCTTTTGAATTTCATTTGAGAATTTGGCTAAACAAATGCAGTGCCCAGTGACCATGTGGATTTAGTTGATCAAAACAAAGCTGATTGGTATTTGCATCCCTATCGGAGGAGGTATCTGGCCAGTATGGGGTGGTGAAAAAAGCCATCTGAAATCCATATGAGCTTGGGCCAGGAGCCAATAGACAACATCTAAAAAAGGTTCACTGGTTAAACGCACATTGTGTTTGAAAGGATCAAACAAAGTCATTTTGAAAGGTGGGTAAGGGTATTAAAAACAGAACAAACCTATGGCACTCTTAGAGAGATTCTTTTTTGGAGAAGTTCAACAATTGACTTCCTGCAGTCGTGAGAACTCGTGTGGAAGAGCAGAGAGTAACAATGGCAAGATTATAAGCTGAAATGTCTCAATATGATTATTGAGTTCAGAAATCAAAGTTTGGTTTCTGTGAGAGATTGAGAAGATTGTGCGAGATCTTTTTAAAACATATACCTGTGAGAGTAAGGTTTACTGGCATAGGCCAGGAGTAGCAGGTAAAGAGGTTAGAGCATTAAGAGGTACAGAAGTATGTAACTCTGTTATGCTGAGACATGAGGAGCTATGTCTTTCAGAAGGACTATTGGAGAGATGAGAAGTGCTCCATTATGTAACGTTTGGTTGGAGTGTCCAGTGGAATCACCAACAGATTTATGCCACAATGAGGAAGGAGGCCTTGAGCTTGGTGTTGGCGTTACAACATTTCAGCAGTTAAGTTGCGAATAACATACATGAGACAATTCTTTATCACTGATCGTGACCCCTTAAAGTTTTTGGAGACGTTTAGGGAGAAAAATACCAGTCTGTTTCAATTGAGCTTATTATTGCTGCCATTCAGTTTGAAATTATACAGGTGACAGGGCGAGAAGACCTAAGTTTTGACACGTTGTGGAGACTCGGATGAAGAAAGACAAAGGCATTCTGTGGCAGGAGTAAAATGACTGAAATCGAAACTAGTTGTCAACATTTGTATGCTCAGAGTCAATGTAAAGCATATTCATTCCAGTCTGCTAATAGAGGGAGATTAGGTGGTCTAAAATGAATCCACCTTTGTATATTGATGGATGATTCTATTAAAGATTAAGTTGTGAGAATACTATCACTGTAAAAAGGTTATTTTCTCTTGTTTTTTTTTGAAGAGAGGTTTTAAAGGCAGAGGTGAAGAACTGCTGTCTGAAAACATGTTAAGTAAATAACTGAGATTTTCGGTTTCATTAAAACGGTGGTAACAATGGAAGGGCAGTGGCCAGCTCTCCCAGACCAGGGTTTCTCATTTTGTTTTTCGCTGAAGCATTCAGAAGCTGCTGGCGATCCAAAAAGTGTTGGAAGTTTCAATACATGATCCCCAGCTGCTTTTCCCTGAGATCTCTGTTGATGTTGTTTCCTCCTGGATTGGAAAACTGCTGGAAGGATCTGTATTTGATATTTCTTTGTGCTATCCTGCTATCTCTCAATCCTAAAACTCCAGTCTCTTTTGTAGATTGCGCCACATGAAAAAAAATCCACTCCACATCTACACATTCAATTACTTTTAGCATTTTACAGACCTCAATGAGATCTCATTTCATTCTTTAAAAACTCGAGAGTAAAAGCCTAAACTGCTCAATTTCTCTTCATAAGACAAATACTTCAAATATGTAATCAATCTAATGAAGCTCTTCTGAATTGCCTCCAATGGAAATACCTCATTCTGCAGGACACCCAAACTGTACTCCAGTTGCAGCCTCACTAATGCCTTGCAAAGCTACACCAACACTCCCTACCTTTCTACTCTATCCTTTTATAAATAAACACTGAAACTATGCATGCATTTCTCATTACTTACAGTACCCACAGGCAGGTTTTCTGTGATATGCAAGCAGACACCCAGATCCCTCTGCACCTAAACACTTTGAACGTTCTCTCCATTTAGATAATAGTGTGTCTTTCTATTATAGTGGACAACTTGAATAGCCCCATATTTGTTCACTTTAATTTTCCTGCCAAATGTTGGCCAATTCGCCCAACCTATCCATATAGTTTTAAATCTCTTGCATCATCATTCTGAAGTAATTTCCTACCAATGCTAGTGTCATCTGAAAATGTGGCATCGCATTTTCTATCCCATCAACCGAGTACAGTAATACCATCGATCGCAAATATATGAGACGTGAGTACTGAAATCAATGGCACCCCACAAATTGTATTTGCCAAAAGAAAATGACACATTTATTCCATCTGACTCCATTTTGTGGTTAACCAATCCTCCATCCAAGCGAATAAATTACTCCTAAACCCATGTTGTCTGATCATACCACTTACTCTTTGGAGAAGCAACATATCCGATGCCTTCAGGAAGACCAGCTATGATTCATCTCCAGGATTCCCACGATCCACCTTGTTTGTGACATCTTCAAATAACTCAAGCAAACAATTCAAACGCAATTTAGCCTTCGTAAAACCATGTTGACTCTAACGGATTGTGGTTTAAATTTGCAAATGTCCTGAACAATGGATTCGAACAATTTGCCTTAAATTACAATAGTTTATTGTTGCACTTTAGTCCCTAATGTATACCATTATTACAATTTCTTCCCTTTCAAAAACCTTTACGTTTTCTTTGAATTTTTGCATAGTGGGCAAACATTTTTCAGAGATCTGCTCCAAATGCTGTGTAAGAGCCATATGTGCTTGAATGGACTCATCATCCTACTGGTGTACAAACTCGATGAGCTGACGTCTTTCTGGTGTTCCCATGTTGTCATGGGAAGGCCAGAATGACCTCCTCCTGTTGATACTTTAGAGGATTGGGAGATTATGGAATCTTCCTGTTGCTGTCTAACATTTCGAGAGGCTGACGGGTCTTCTCATACTTCTCCATAACAGGTGGAAATACTGAACGGTCTCCTCATGTATCCCAGAGATGGGACCGAGGGAGTGATTTGTCTTCTCTTCTTCCCATAAAACAATCACGTGTCTAAATTACCTCTTCCTTTCTCATGAAAGAAGTCTCAGATAGTTTTTATCCTTATCCAATTCCCTTGTAATAGGCTCGGTGTGTCTGAATGGCCTCCTATTATCCCAGTGTAACAATCTTCAGTCACTATGTGACCTGTTCCAGTTCCTATGTTACAGACTTGTGGAGGCTGAATGGACTGATCCTGTTGCTGTTTAACAGGATACTGGTGCAGCATGGCCTACTGTTATAGGCTCGACTGGCTGATTGGCCTCCTTCTGTAAATGTATGTCAGGCTCCAGGGACTGATTAGACTCGTCCTGTTTTGGTGTAACAGGGTTGAAAGCCTGAATATCCTCCTGTTGTTCCTGTGTAACAGGCTGGAGAACGGAATGGATTCCTCCACTATCTGTGTAATTCGCTTCACTTGTTGACTTCTTCCGTCATCTATGTTCAAATAATATCATCTTTAATTTTTGTAAACTCCAATGTCTACTGGGTCAACCTAATCATCCTTTCGTTATAAGCTAGCACCTTCATTGCAGGAATCAGTTGAGGGAATCATCTCTGAGCTGCTTCAAATATAACAATATCCTTTCTTCATTGAAGAGATTAAATCTGGACACACTACTCCAGGTGTGAACTCACTAAGACCCTGTACAGCAGCAGCAACACTTTACCAGCCTGCTGTAAGGTTCCCACCCAGGTTAGAGCAGTCCCAGCTGTCTGGGGGAATACAGAGCATTGTTGAAAGATCATTGTCCTTCTCTAATCCATCAGCATAACGGGAGATCCGGAGAAATTAAATTTGAGAAGATCATAAATGATGTGGCGATATGATCTCTACCATTCATCTCCCGAGAGCCCCAGAATCTAGTAAGGTGGAGCGCAAAAACAGCAAGGAGGAGCAAACATTGATGGGAGTTTTACATCAAAGTGAAAGCTGCAATACAAATGCTGGACATGTTATAAAACAGGAAATGAGACATCCATATTTGTGGGTACTGCAGTAATAATGTACTGTTTAAATTATATCTAAACTGTGTTAACCCAATTGAATGCTAATGCTGGGAAAAATGGATTTCATGACCACGTGTGAGATGGTTTACATGAACATTATGTCGAGCACTGAGCTCGAGATCAAGTTATTTAGGAATTGGTGTTGAGTGATCAGAAGAGCTAATTGAAACTTTTGCTGTAAAGGACCTTTTGGGATCAGTGACCACAATGTATTGGTTTTCTTTTATGCTGTTTGAGTACACGGCAGTTTTTGTTTTATTTGAAGTAACCGTTATAAATCTGTATCATGCAAGCCATGACAGTGTGAGGAGAAAGTGGGGACTACACATGCTGGAGATCAGAGTCGAAGAATGTGGTGCTGGAAAAGCACAGTCAGGCAGCATACTAAGAGCAGATGAATCGATGTTTGGGGCATATGGGCCAAGGGGGCTGAAAGATAAATGAGAAGGGGGTGGGGCGGGGCAGGTTAGCAGGGATAGGGATAGGTAGATGAAGGTGGGGTTGAAAGTAATAGGTGATGAAGGGAGACAGAATGCCTCATCTACTGCATCCATTAAACCCAATGTGGTCTTCACTAAATCGGCGTGACAGGAGGTTAACTTGTAGATCATTTCAGAGAACATTTCTGGGACAGCCACATTGAACAACTCCATCACCTTCTAGCTGACCACTTTAACTGCCTTTCCCACTCTGCCAAGGACATGAGAGTCCTAGACCTGCTCCATCCCCAAACCAGAGCCACCAGAAGCCTGGAGGAAGAAAGCCTCCTCATCTGGCTCGGGACCCTCCAACCACAGGGGATCATAGTGGATTTCACCATTTCCCATTTCCCCTAATCCCACCTTATCTCAGTCCAAACTTCCAAGTCAACACCGCCCTTTTGAATTGTCGTACGTGTCCACCCTCCTTCCTATCAATCTGGTCCACCCTCCTCTCCGACTATCACTTTCAACCCCACCTTCACCTACCTATTAGATGAAAGGAGGCAGCTTAGAAAAATGCCAAGTGTTGCAGTAAGCCAGTGGATTCACAGAAATGTAGGACCCAGCAAAGGATGACCAAGAAACTGAGAAGAAAATCAAAAAGAGAAAAAGCGTGCAAACAGAAGAAAAACATGAAGACTGCTAAAAAGCGTCTATCAATGTATGAAATAAAGATAAAAACAAGGTCAAATGTGAAAGAGTTGGTGCGCGTTCAAGATAATTTATTGCAGAGAACAGAGAAATCGCAGGGAATTGAAACTTTGTGTTTATCTTCATGGAAGAATGTCCTGAAATTCTTCCAGAAATACCAAGTGACCATGGGACTTATGTAAGTAACGTCTAAGACCATTCTTATCAATGCTGAGATTATCTTTGGAAAAAAAAGCTGGATTGAGTATTCATAAATCAGACAGACTAGTTGTACTTCATACAAGAATTTCAGAGGAAGAAGCGATAGACATGTTGATTGCATCGCGGATTTTCACTTTATTTTCTGACACATTCCCAAAAGGAATTTAGCCAATCTGGATAAGGGAAAGGTTATAAATATTATCCAACAGATTAAGAAAGGATGATTATGAAGAGTGGTGAACTACAGACCAGTTATCTTGTCATCTGCAGTCGGGTATCTGTTGAACCCGATAACAAAGAACGTGCTAATAGATATATAGAAGGTAATAATATAACCGGGGAGTGTGAGAATGTATCGATGGAAGGAAAACCAGAAGTGGCAAACATTGTTTTGGAATGGTTTGAAGATCATTCTTGTGGACATAGGCAATGAAGAACAAATGTATAACGTATAGTTGGATATTCATGAGCTTTTTTTCAAAGAACTCACACAGTAAGCTCATAAGAAAAGTTAAAACGAGAGGTATTGGGAAGATTATATGCAAATTAGAAAGTAAAAATTAGGTTTACATTCCTGTGAATGTAATTGGAATATAGAAGATGTCGTGCACCATTTGCATCGAGTGTTCATGAGACTAATCGTAGAGCATTGTGTGTCGTTCGGAATCCCAATCTAAGAAAGAATACACTGAGTACCGAGGAACTGCAAAAAGTATTATAAAGATTAATTCCTAAAATGGCAAGATTGTCTGATGTGGAAACACAGCCTGTGATCTCAAGTTTCAAAACATGAGAGGTAATTGCAGTGAAACTTAGAAACATAGAGGGGACTGAATAAGAGAGGGAGATGGAGAAGTTCAGGTTGGCGAGATTAGGAAGAATCCCACGATATTCTATACGGACAAATAGAACAGAATAATCAGCAAACAGTTAGTATCCATTAGAAACCAAAGGGGCAATCTGTGTGTCAAGATGGAGAACATTGATGGATTGTTACATGAGACCTTCACATCTATTTTACTTGGGAGAAGGAGGATGCAGGTACAGAATTCAAGAAGATGGACTGGAAAGCTCTTGAACAGATTGATGTAAAATACGAGCAAGGAATTGAGGTTTTGTTCTGTATAAATTTGGACCAATCTCCATGTCTGAATGTGTTGTATCACAGGCGGCTGTTGGGGTCTAGGGAGGAAAGACCCTGAATGAATATTTTAATTAGAATCTGACCATAGGGGAGGTACCGGAGAACTGGAGAACTGCTAATACCGATGCCACTTCGCAGTAAGGGTGGGAGAGATAGACCAGGGAACTATAGATGAGTGCGTATTAGATCACTGTTAAGGAAACTACTGGAGAAAATAGTGAAGGAGAAAATCGAACTCCAATCAGATTCGCAAGGTTTGATCAGAGATAATTATTATGACTTTATCAGAAGGAAGTCATATCCAATGCGTTTGATTGAATTAGTTTGAGGAAGTCGATTGTTTTGTTTTTTAGGAAGGCCTTTGACAAATTTCCACCTGGGAAACTCAAAAATAAAGTAATATCTCACAATATGAAGCAAAACGTGACACGTTACAACAAAAATTGTCTTAGTAGCAGGAGGCAGAGGGTGGTGGAAGAAGGCTGTTTGTGTGACTGGAGACCAGTGTTCACTGGTGTACCACAGGCATCAGTGCTGTGTCCCTTACTGTTTGTGTTATTCATAACAAAATATAGATCTGAATGTGGAGTGGTCCAGGTGGCGAGTGGGGGAGATGTTTTAAGTAAGTGTATGTTTGACATAAAGATTGCCTGAGTGTTTAGCAGTGAGGAGGAAGGCCTTAAGTTACAGGAAGATGCAGATGGAATGGTCAGATGGGCAGATCAATGGCAGATAGAATGTAACCCTGATAAAGATGAGATGATGCACTTTGGGAGAAGGAACCGGGAAGGGGAGGATCCAATGAATGGCAGCACACTGGGAACCTCAGTGTGTGCTTCTCCACACATCCCTGAATGTGACTGGACAGATTAATGGACTAGTTAAGAATTTGACCTTGGGTGTTGTGTTTCCGAATCAGGGCATGGATTATAAGAGCAATACAGGGTTTTGGTTCAGCCAAACTGGAGTACTGTGTGTAGTTCTGGGAGCCACAGTCCAGGAAGGATGTGATTGTGCACACGTGATTCACCAGGATGTTCCCTGGGATGGAACATATCAGCTATGGAGAGAGGCTGGATAAGCTCGGGTTTTTTTACTTTGGAGCAGAGAAAGCTGAGGGGGATGTGAATCAGGAGGATAAGATTATGAGGAAGACACGGACAGGGTGGATAGACAGCAGCTGTTCCTTTTAGTGAGAGGGTCAAGAACAAAGGAGCTCGCTTTTAAAGTGAAGAGTTTGAGGTTCAGAGAGGATTTAAATATTTTTTTCACCTAGAGTATGTTGGGTTCTGGGATTACTTCCTGAGAGGGGAATTATCACGGATAACCTCACAATCTTTAAAAAGTACTTGGATAAGCAGTTGGAAGTGTCATATCATTCCAGGCTATGGGCCTGCTGTAGGAAAGTGAGACTAATATAGATCGTGCTGTACTTCTATTGGCACAGAGTCTATGCTCCTGTGAGTGAATGGTGTGGAAGGTCAATCATTGAGCAGTTTAAGGCAGGAATTGATGAGTTTCTGAAAACTATATTCACAAGGGTTATAAGAATGAACTCTAATAACTTGTTAAATCATATCACTGTGAGAAACATGAGAAAACAAGTGCAGTTTCCTTATAGTTTGAAACCAGAGAAAGGAGAATGGGGAACAGGGAAATGACAGAACTATGAAGCCACTAATGCAGTTCTGTCTTCACAGAACTTTCAAACAATACAAGGAAAACCAAGTCTGGTGTGGTAAAATAGTAGAGTACATGGAACATAGAACATAGTAAGTAAATGGTTTAGGAAAAATTATTAGGGCTGAAAGTAATGGTCATAGACAACACTAACATAGATTTATGAAATGGGAATTATGTTTGAGAAACAGACTGAGAGACAAATGAAAGAGAAGCAGTGGATGTAAAACATGTTGATTTTCAGAAAAACTTTGGTAAAGCTCCAAGCCCAGATTGCAAAATCAAACTGCGGGATATCTGCGGGTGTGGGACATCTCCGAAAGGCTTGAAAGGCGGTTGGAGCGGGAGGGGGAGGATCCAGTTGTTGTTGTCCACGTTGGGACTAACGACATAAGCAAAGCTGTGGTGGAGGACCTGTTTGGGGATGATCAAGCACTAGGAAGGAAATTGAAGTACGGGTCCTGAAGGGTCATAATCTCTGGATTACTGCCCGAGCCACGTGCAAACTGGCAAAGGGATAAGAAAATTAGGGCAGTAAACACATTGCTAATGGATTGAAGTGACAAAGAGGGATTCCACTTCAAGGGGCTTTGGCATCAGTTTTGGACCCAGCGGGATCTGTATCATTGGAACGGTCTCCACCTGAACCGATCTGGTACCAATATTCTAGCGAAGAGGATAAAAAGGGTGGTCAGTAGGACTTTAAACTTCTGAATTGGGGCGAAGGGAAAGTGAAAGCGACAGGGAGTATGGAGTTAAATGGAAAGATAAGCAGCAGGATAGCATGTGTACAGGTGAATTTCAACTTGAGACAGACTAGAAATGCTGCAAAAAGGAAGGATAACTTAGGACATCTTATGACTTCCAATATCTCTAATGATCAGAAAGTTAGCATTAAGGCACTTTACCTGAATGCTCGTAGCATTCGTAACAAAGTAGATGAACTAATGGCACAGTTCATCGAGAATGATTATGATGCGGTAGGCATCACAGAGACGTGGTTGCAGGGGGTTCAGGACTGGCTGTTAAACATCCAAGGATTTACAACTTATCGAAAAGACAGGGAGGTCGGCAGAGGAGGCGGGTTTGCCTTGTTAGTTAAGAACAAAATTAAATCTATGGCACTGAATGACATAGTGTTGAATGATGTGGTGTCTGTGTGGGTGGAATTGAGGAATGACAAAGGCCAAAAAACCATAATGGGAGTTATGTATAGACCTCCCAACAGTGGTCAGGACCAGGGGCGCAACATGAACCAGGAAATAGAGAAGGCACGTCGGAAAGGCAAGGTCACGGTGATCATGGGGAACTTCAATATGCAGGTGGACTGGGTAAATAATGTTGCCAGTGGAACTAAAGAAAGGGAATTCATAGAATGCTTGCAGGATGGCTTTTTGGAACAGCTTGTCATGGAGCCCACAGGGATCAGGCTATTCTGTACCTAGTGCTGTGTAATGAACCAGACATTATAAAATATCTTAAAGTAAGGGAACACTTAGGAAGCAGCGATCATAATATGAGAGAGTTCTGTCTGCAGTTTGAAAAAGAGAAGGCAAAATCGGATGTAATGGTGTTACAGTTAAATAAAGGTAATTATGAGGGCATGAGAGAGGAACTGACGAAAATCAACTGGAAGCAGAGCCTAGCGGGGAAGACAGTAGAGCAACAATGGCAGGAATTTGTGGGTATAATTGAGGACACAGTACAGAGGTTCATCCCCAATAAAAGAAAGGTTATCCGGGGAGGGATTAGACAGCCATGGCTGACAAAGGAAGTCAGGAAATGTATCAGAGAAAAAGAGAGATTCTATAAAGTGGCCAAGAGCACTGGGAAATCAGAAAATTGGGAAAGCTACAAAAACAAACGGAGGATAACAAAGAGAGAAATAAGGAAGGAGTGGATCACATATGAAGGTAGGCTAGCCAGTAATATTAGAAATGATAGTAAAAGTTTCTTTCAATACATAAGAAACAAACGACAGGCAAAAGTAGACATTGGGCCACTTCAAACTAATGCTGGAAGCCTCGTGATGGGAGATAAGGAAATAGTAGGAGAATTTAATAAGTACTTTGCGTCAGTCTTCACAGTGAAAGACATGAGCAATATCCCAACAATTAAAGGGAGTCAGGGGGTTGAGTTAAATATGGTTGCCGTTACAAAAGACGAAGCGCTAGAAAAGCGAAAAGGTCTTAAAATTCATAAATCTCCTTGCCCCGTTGGGCTACATCCGAGAGTTCTGAGGGAGGTGGCTGAAGAAATAGCGGAGGCGTTGGTTGAGATATTTCAAAAGTCACTGGAGTCAGGGAAAGTCCCGGATGATTGGAAGATCGCTGTTGTTACCCCCTTGTTCAAGAAAGGATCAAGACAAAAGATGGAAAATTATAGCAGCATCCGAGGAGCAGGAGAATCAACGTTTTGGGTATGAGCCCTTCTTCAGTCTCATGCCCGAAACGTCGATTCTCCTGCTCCTTGGATGCTGCCTGACCTGTTGCGCTTTTCAAGCAACACATTTTCAGCTCTGATCTCCAGTATCTGCAGTCCTCACTTTCTCCATGGAAAATTATAGGCCAATTAGCCTAACCTCGGCTGTTGGTAAAATTCTAGAATCCATCGTTAAGGATGAATTCTTGTAAGACCAGGGTCGGAAAAGAACAAATCAACATGGATTTTGTAAGAGGAGGTCGTGCCTGACAAACCTGTTGGAATTCTTGGAAGAGGTGACAAGTGGGTTAGACCATGGAATCCCAGTGGATGTGGTCTATCTAGACTTCCAAAAGTCCATTGATAAGGTGCCACACGGGAGGCTGCTGAGTAAGGTGAGGGGGCATGGTGTTCGAGATGAGTTACTGACATGGATTGAGGATTGGCTGTCTGACAGAAGGCAGAGAGTTGGGATAAAAGGTTCTTTTTCAGAATGGCAACCGGTGACAAGCGGTGTCCCGCAGGGTTCAGTGTTGGAGCCGCAGCTGTTTACGTAATATATTAATGATCTGGATGAAGGGACTGCGGGCATTCTAGCGAAGTTTGCCGATGATACAAAGTTAGGTGGACAGGCAGGTCGTTCTGAGGAAGTGGGGGGGCTGCAGAAGGATCTAGACAGTTTGGCAGAGTGGTCCAGGAAATGGCTGATGGAATTCAATGTGAGCAAATGTGAGGTCTTGCACTTTGGAAAAAAGAATACAAGCATGGACTACTTTCTAAACAGTGAGAAAATTCATAAAGCCAAAGTACAAAGGGATCTGGGAGTGCGAGTTGAGGATTCTCTAAAGGTAAACATGCAGATTGAGTCCGTGATTAAGAAAGTGAATGCAATGTTGTCATTTATCTCAAGAGGGTTGGAATATAAAAGCAGCGATGTGCTACTGAAACATTATAAAGTTCTGGTTAGGCCCCATTTGGAGTACTGTGTCCAGGTTTGGGCCCCACACCTCAGGCGGGACATACTGGCACTGGAGCGTGCTAGCAGAGATTCACACGGATGATCCCTGGAATGGTAGGCCAAACATGTGAGGAACGGCTGAGGATCCTGGGATTGTATTCATTGGAGGTTAGAAGTCAAGGGGAGATCTAATAGAAACTTACAATATAATACATGACTTGGAAAAGGTGAACGCTCGGAAATTGGTTCTGTTCGTCGTGGAGACTAGGACCCATGGGCACAGCCTTAGAATCAGAGGGGGTCAATTCAGAACAGAGATGCGGAGACATTTCTTCAGCCAGAGAGTGGTGGGCCTGTGGAATTCATTGCCACAGAGTGCAGTGGAGGCTGGACGCTAAATGCCTTCAAGGCAGAGATTGATAAATTTTTGATGTCACAAGTAATTAAGGGCTATGGGGAGAATGCGGGTAAGTAGAGTTGAAATGCCCATCAGCCATGATTAAATGGCGGAGTGGACTCGATAGGCTGAATGGCCTTACTTCCGCTCCTATGTCTTATGGTCTTATGGTCTAAATCTTAGTGTATTGGGGATAATATGTGGACATGTTTCGAGAATGGGACAGCTGGCAGAAAATAGTGAATTGAAATAAGCAGACTCGTGAAGCAACAGCTTGACATTGTCTGTAAGATATGATTATGTGAGTCTGACTATATCCCAGACACCCCATCATCTTCCCCGATATCTCTTGTCTCATCAGCAGGACAGACACAGCAGAAGTGGCGGCACAGCTGGAAAGGAATTGCTCAGGGAATCCTCAACAGTGACTCCGTATCCCATGAAGTCTCATGGCGTTAGTTTACACATGGGAAAGGAAACTCCTGCTGATTACCATGTACCAGCCTCTCTCAACTGATGAATTAGTACTCCTCTATGTTGATCAACACTTGGAGGAAGCACTGAGGGTAGCACGGATGCAAGATGTACTCTGGGTGGAGGATTGCAGTGTCCACCTCCAAGCGTATCTGAGCTACAGCAATACTGATCGAGCTGGCCGGGTCCTAAAGGATATAACTGCTAGACTGGTTCTGCGGCAGGTGGTGAAGGAACCAACAAAAGAAAAATACATATTTGACCACAGCCTTACTAATCTGCCAGTTGCAGAAGTATCTGTCCATGACAGGATCGGTAAGAGCGCCCACCGCATAGTCATTGTGGAGACAAAGTCACACCTTCACATTGAGAATAGCCTCCACCATTTTGGGTGGTACTATCACGGTGCTAAATAGGGCAGAATTCGAACAGATCTAGAAGCTCAAGTCTGGGTGTCCACAAGGTGTTGTGGATCATGAATAGCAGCAGAATTCTACAGCCACACAACCTCATGTTCTGGCATATCCCTCTCGCAACAATTACCAGCAATCCAGAGGATCAACTTTGGTTCAGTGGAGTGTGCAGGATGGCAGGAGCAGGACCAGGACCAGGCAAACCTGAAAGTGAGGTGTCAGCCTGATGAAGCCACCAAACAGGACAACTTGTGCGCCAAACAGCATAAGCAGTAAGTGATAGACAGAGCTAAGTCATCCCACCAGCAAAGGGTCAGATCTAAGCTCTGCAGGCCTTTGACAACTAGTCGAGAAACGTTGGGGACAATTAAACAATTCACCAGAGGAAGAGATTCCACAAATAACCCCTTCCTCCATGATGGAAGAGCCCAGAACTTCAGTGGAAAAGATAAGGCTGATTCATTCGCAACAATCTTCAGTCAGAAATGCTGAGTGGATGATCCCTTTCAGCCTCCTCCAGTGGTCCTCAGCAATTCATTTACCAGTCATCAACCAATTTGGTTCAGTCCACGCGATATCCAGAAACGATTGGAGATACTGGATATTCCAAAGGGTCCATAATCCGACAACATTCTGGCAATAGTACTGAAAACTTGAGCTCCATATCTTGCCACACCCTTCGCCAAACTGTTTCAATACAGTTACAACAATGGCTTTTCCCGATTTTATGGAAAATTACCCCAAGTATCTTCTATATGTAAAAAGCAGAACAAATCCAATCGGGCCAAATACCACCCCATCAGTCTACTCTCGATCATCAGTAAAGTGGTGGAAGGAGTCAGTGCTTTCAAGCAACACTTGCTAAGCAATACGCTGGTCAATGATGCCCAGGTTGGGCTCCCTCAGGGCCACTCAGCTCCTGACCTCATTACCATGGTTCAAACATGGACAAAAGAGATGAATTCTAGAGGTGGGGTGAGAGTGATAGCCCTTTAAATCAAGGCTGCCTCCGACCAAATGTGGCATCAAGGGGCTTTGGCAAAACTGGAATCAATGGGTATCGGGGCAAACTCCCCGCTGGTTAGAATCATACCTGGCATGTAGGACGATGGTCATGGTTGAAAAAGGTCAGTCAACTCAGCTCCAGGAAAAGCAGTGGCCTCGGCTGAAAACCTCTTCATGGCCGCTTCATCAATTACCTTCACTCCATTTTAAGGTCAGAAATGGGGATTTTCGACAATGATTGTACAATGTTCTGCAACATTTGTGTCTCCTCAGATACAGAGGTAGTCCATGTTCAAATGCGACAAGATCTGGACAGTATCCAGGCTGACAAGTGGCAAGTAATATTCAGGTCACACAAATGCGAGACCGTGACCATCACCAAGAAAATATAATCTAACCTGCCCCTTGGCATTCAGTGGTGTTACTATCACTGAATCCCCCAGTATCAAAGTCCTGGTGGGTAATCATTGCTCAGAAACTCACTGGACTCACCACATAAATACAGTAACTGCAAGAGCAGGTCAGAAGCTAGGAATACTGCGGCGAGTAACTCACATCCTGACTTCCAGAAGTCTGTCCACCATCTACAATGCATAAATCCGAAGTGTGATAGAAGACTCCCAATTTGTCTGGATGAGTGCAGTTCCAACAACACTCAAGAAGCTTTATATCATTCAGGACAAAGCAGCCAGTCTGACTGTCCCTTCATCAACAATGCTCCCCCATCAACGCTCAGCAGCAGCAGCAGCAGCAGTGTTTAACTATCTCCATGCTGCAATGAAATGATTCATCAAGGATCCTGAGAGACCACCTTCCCAACTCACGACCACGTCGATCTAGAAGGACAAGGGATGCAGATTTATGGAAAAACCATCATCTATAGGTTCCCGTCCAAGCCATTCACCATCCTGACTTGGAAATATATCACCGCTCCTTCACAGTCGCTGGGTCAGGATCCTGGGATTCCCTCCTAATGGCATTGGAGGTCAACCACAGCAGGTGGACTGCAGCGTTCAACAATGCAGCTCACCACCACCTTCTCAATAAATGCTGGCCCAGCCAGTGACTCCCAGATTCACGAAATAAATAAATAGATTTTAACAGAGGAAGTTTGCTGAGGTGTCGCAGGGATCAGTGCTTGGTGCACAGCTGTTCACAAGGCCCTTTAAACATTTGGTTGCTGGAATCAGATACAATGTATCCCAGCCTGCTGACAGCACGAACGGATGTGGGATTGTGAGTGGGTGAGGAGGTTGTAAAAAAAACACGAATATTGCAAGAGAAAAAGCAGTTAAGAAGATAAATGGTGTGCTGACCTTCATTTCAGGAGGATTTGAGTCGAGGAGAAAGGGTGTCTTACTGCAGCTGTGCATGGCCTTGGTGAGACATCATCTCAAACATTGTTTTGTATTGTGTGCAGTTTTGATCTCCGTACCTAATAAAGGACAAACCTGACATTGATGGAGAGCAGTGAAGGATGACCAGACTGATCTTTGGGATGACAGGCTTGTTGTGGGAGCAGAGAAATGGGGAGACTGGGCCTTTATTCCAAGGGGTTTAGGAAAATGAGTGGGGATGTCAGTGAAATATACAAAAATCTGACAGGGTGAGACAGATTGGAAGCAGGGATGATAATTCCCCTGGCTGGGACGTCTAAAATCAGGTGCCACAGTATTAGGTACAGGCAGGTCACTCTGCATTGAGATGAGAATAAATGTCTGCACTCACAGACTGGTGAACCTGGGAATACGCTCCCACCTGGAAACCGAGACACTGATTATAAATAAGGATTTAGAGACAGTAAAGGGATGGTGGGAGAGCAGGAGTACTGTGTGGAAATGAAGGGCCAAGCATTATTACATTGAATTGGTTAGCAAACTCGATGGACCAAACAAACTACTGCACTTCCTATTTTATAGCTTCTCGAGGTTACTCACATTAACAGATATGTATATCATGTGGGGTAAGTGCATTGAGGAGAGTTTTTCCATGAACTAGAATGGGGGAGGCTCAATGTGTTGTATGACCGACTCCTTTCCCGCTGTTTCTGTGCAGTCTGTGGGAAAGCTCTGTAAATGTTGTCACACGCTCTCAGGAGGTCTCTGCAGGGTCGACAGGACTGTGTTCCCAACCCTTTTCTGCTACAGATACCAAGGCCGGGTGTTCTGTCCAGTTTCATCCTTTTAGACCTCGGAGTACTTAGTTACAAATGAGTGTCTTGATTGGCCGTTTCAGAGACCATTGAAATGTTTATCACATGTCAGGGTCTTTGGAGTCACTTTTTGGCCAGCCCAGGAAATCACGGGAGATTCACTTTCTAAAAGTACATTGGAGAAGGAAATTCTGTTTACAATCCATATTGGCTTCAAGGTCACTGTTACTGACCCCAGATTTGAGATCTCGATATATTATTAATTGTTTTTAACTTCCACCCACTGCCAGAGCATTAGCCTGGTCTGGATTAGTAAGCCAGTGACATTACCACAACAGCATCATCTCCACATGGGGACCTATCGGAAACCACACTGAGCTGGTTATTTCTGTACTGCTTGACAGCTCTGTCAAAAAGAACTCCCACCAATTTGACTGTCGTGATGGGACTGAGGGGGTGGTAATTGGTCAGATTGTAATTATGCCCGTTTTAGGGGACGGGACTTAGCTGCCTAATTTTCCACATTGCCAGGGAGATGTCAGAGCTGGAGCTGGAATGAAACAGCTTCCCCCAGGGAGACGGCTTCTTGTGCAGCACAAGTCTTCAGTTATATTGCAGGAATTGTGTCAGGGCCCATTGCCTTTGTCGTGTCTACTGTGTTCACCTGTTTCTCCATGTCACGTGCAGCGGATCGAATTGGTTGAAGACTGGCATCTGTGATTTTGTGGGCATCATGTTATGGGTGAGGTGTATCATCGACTCAACACTTCTGGCAGAACATGATGCAGATAAAACATCCTTCTCTTTTACACTGATGTGCAGGTGTGTTCCATTATTTAGGATGGGGATGTTTGTGGAGCCCTCTCCTCCAGTCATTTGTTTAATCGTCCATCACCATTTATGACTGAATGTGACAGGACTGCAGTGCTTCGTTCAGATCTGTTGGTCAAGTCTGGCAGCTTTAATGAGTTAGCATCAGGTTAAAGTTCATGTGATTCTGACTTTGACATGTTCACCCACACTCATCACTGAGCCATAGATGGTGTTGATGGTGATGGCAGACTGAGGTGTTACCCTGGCAAAAAGTTACAGGTTGTGGTTGAATGCTGGTCTCCTTCTCCTGCTGCTGTGGTCTACAGCACTACATGAATACGCAGTTTCGAGCTGCAATATCTGCAATGCAATTCTGCTGTCTGTTCCCCAATTCTCACTGAGACCCATTCACCCATCAGCCCTGCACTCAGTGACCTAACCTGGTTTCTGATGTGGAAATACTTCCATTTTCAAACTCTCATTCTAATGAGGATCTGTCTCCCTGGGTCTTGCTTCCAATATGACACATTCCGCAAAAGCATTTAACTGATCTTAATTCACCTGAATCTTTTTCCTGTACAAATACCATGTTCTGTGCTAAAAGTGAATGTGCTTCCTCTGTTCCTTTCCCTGACCATGATTAAGAGCTCTGTCGAGTCAGTGATGCCAGCGTTATGTCGTTTCAGAGCCAATGAATTCTCTGGATTCCCAATCTTCTTCACCACATTGCATGTTTCCTCTTTTGGTCTGATGCCTTATCACTCATGGCTGCCTTGTCCTCCCATGAGTATGTTTCATCTTTTTGGGGTTGCATTTCTGGTATTATCTTTCGAATTATCCCCAGAACCTCCTCCCATTGCTACTCCATGGTCTTTCCTGCTCAGCTCCCCTTCCAATTAACTCTGGCCAGCTTCGCCCGCATGTCTTTGTAGTTACATTGCTTAATTATAACCACATTACATCTTGAAGAGAGCATTAGATATAACCAGAAAGAAGGTGTTTTGAGAGATAGGACATGAAGAATAATTGGTGGATTTCTTAACTTGATACAAAGGGAGAACGAGAGAGAGTATATAGATCTGGAGATGTGGAAAATGAGAAAACTACATTATCAAAAGAAGTAAATGAACATTCCCCAATGTTTTGGCAATGCCTTTGTGCTGTGGTCCTTTGTACAGTGCGCGTGCAACAGAGTAATACATTCAATTGCTGAGTCTGATGCCAGAATATTTTTCTCCAATAATATGACAGACACTAACTTTGGAAAGATTCAAACAGGCCAATATATTGAAGTCCCGGTAAAAAGGGGATTAACTGAAATAAATTGGGACACTAGAATCAAGAATTTGGAGCACACACCCTGATAAGAATGAGAGATTAGTGTTAGGAATCCCAGAAAAGGAGGGAACGTTGAGAGGATCAAATCATGCTTTAATGTTTTATCAATTTTATACATCATTTGCATCAGTTTTCGTTAACTGTGTCTCTGTTGTTCATTTACAATGTGTTGTGCACATGTGAAAAATGCGACCTAACTGCACACAAACATTGATTAAACAGTGTGTATAAAATCACTTTTCGACCATTGAAACTGTCCTGTTGTCGTGTTACGAGGATGCATGAACACCAACTGGCCATCAAAAGACATGACGCACTATCACTATGTTCCATACATACAGACAATGAAAGGCACCACTTTGACTGGGACAAAGCACACACACATGCTAAGACACGCATGTACCCTTCGAGGAATGGCGTTCTAACCAGAAGTCCATCAATAAACTCATCAATTTAGAACCTGTCTACATTCTTTTGTAAAAATAACCGGAAATGACATCACCCATCTTAAGAAACCAAGACCTATAAATAGAGAGGCGGGACATACCACCAGAGCTTCAGCGGAGACTCTCACTGATGATGTCACCTAGTCTTGGTGACGAAACTTCTGAAAACAGACCTTCAAGTTCAACGAGCTAACTTGCACACATATAAATTATAATTTTTTGCTTATTAGTGGAATTTAGGAGTTCTCTGTCACTCACGTTTAACAGATTATGATGTGAGGTGAGTTTTTGTGGGTGTGTGATTTTAATTAACAGAGGGGTTCGACAATGATGTCATAACAGTTTTGGGGCCTTGCCATGTGGGATTTGGACCGACTTGAACAGATTTGGGGTACAAAAGGTCCCAGCAAATTCCAACTCATTGCATTTAGAGATTTTGATCTTCAAATAAAATTGGGAAAATTCGTTTAATTTTGTTACTTGTGGTTGATTAAATCAAAAGTGAGGGAAATGGCTTTTAACATTACTAAAGAGGTTCCCAAATTTCCAAGGAAGTTTAGAAGGACAAAAGGAGGACATTTTTTTCGAATTAGCAAATATGTTAGAATTGGGTTTAACCAGGGAGAAAAGGGAAGCTGAAATTGTAATGGAGTTGATCAAGCACTTTGATGTATCTGTAGTAGAGTTAGAAAAACCTTAAATTGCAAATGTGGCAACTGGAGATAGAAGATAAATAAAGGGAAGGAAACAGAGAGAGAAGAAAGAGAAAGAGAGGAAAAAGAAAGAAAGAGAGGATTTGAAATTCAGAAGTTAGAAATTAGACAAGAAAGTTAAATTAACAGGATAGAGATGAAGGGAGAACGTAGCGTTGTATAAAACTATGCTAATAACTTGCCATGTTTCGGTGAGAAAAATGTCAAAACCTTTTTTATTTCATTTGGAAAAATGACAAGGCAGATGATATGTCCAATGAACTTCTGGATAATGCTAGTGCAGACTAAGCTGGTGGGCACTGCTGGTGTGGCATGTGCAGCGCTATCAGATGTAGGGTCAAGAGATTATCAAGATGTTAAATTGGCTATTTTTATTGGTTCCGAGAAGCATATAGACAGAAGTTCAGAAAAATAGAGACGGAACCAGGTCAGACTTATACTGAGTTTGAAAGAATTAACCACAATCATTTTGATAGGTGGGTGCTGGCCTTAAAAATGAATAAGACCTGCGAGGCTTGAAGAGAGATTAATCTGCTGGAGAAGTTAAAAGACTCACTTCCAGAGATAGTAAGAATTCATGTGAATGTACAGAAAGTTCAAGAAGTGAGAAGCTCAGCAGAAATGGCAGGTAAATATTCACTGGGGCATGAGATGATATTTAGCTTCTGGCAGGAATTTCATCCTGTGAGGAATAGAAATTGGGAGAAGGGATGATCACACATTACAAACAAACAGTAGCGCACAATATTTTACCACAAGTGAAGAAAGAAGCCCAAGGGGGTTGAAAGGTGGTGAAAGGCCTCAGGTGCTCTCACTATAAGGGAGTGGAACACATAAAATGACAGTGCCGATGGTTGAAGAAGGGCACTGGGAAAAGGTGATTTCACTGCAGTAAGCTGGGACACACAGTGATGGGCATTGAATGAAGGCACTTTGGGGAAAGATGTGGCAGAAGAGGCTAAGCCCAGTGGCATTAGTGAACCTGGTAAAGGAGACCCCAAGTAGAGCCGAGGAGCTGCAGGAGAGTGCACAGCGAGGCAGGGTCTAGGTATGGAGTTAGTACCTGATCTCTGAAAGAATTCGCCCCTGTGGATAAAGTTTACTCAGAAAGAACAGGGGGAGAAAGATAAGAAGTTATAATTTTGTGAGATATGGGATCTGCTCAGTCTCTAATAATTGAGAAGTGAGGCGCCAGAAAAGCACAACAGATCAGGCAACATCCAATCAGCAGGACAATAGAATATCAGGCATAAACCCATCGTCAGGAGGGGTGGGGGTATAAGGGGGCTGAAAGATAAATACGAGGGCAGTAGTTGGGCTGGAGGGAGGGTCACTGGGAAGGCAATAAGAAGATGTAGGTGGGAGTGATAGTGATATGTCGGAGGGTAGGGTGGAGTCGATAGGTGGGAAGGAAGATGGCCAGTTAGGGCGATTCACGAGGGCAGTGCTAGGTTGAACGGTTGGATCTGGGAGAGTTGGTGGAGGGGAGATTTGGAATTTGGTGAAGTCAACGTTGATGCTATACAGTTTGAGGGTTCCAGCTGTCCTACCACCAATAGGTGTCCTATCACCCTTCTGTCAAACCTATCACCATCACACCTCACCTGCATCTACCTATCGCCTTCTAAGCTCCCTTCCACCCAGCTCCATCGCCAGCCTCCCATTTATTTCTCAACCTCCTTCCCTCTCCCTTACCTCCCACTTTCCTGATGAAGCATTTATGCCAGAAACATCAATGCTCCTGCCCCTCGGATGCTGCCGACGTGCTGCGCGTTTCCAGCACCACACTTTTCAAATCTCATCTGCAGCATCTGCAGCCCTCACTTTCTCTCACCCTCTAATAAGAAGAGATGAAAGTATTTTCACTCTTTCTGGCATGCAAATCAAGAGCGTGTTAATTTGTAGAATGAGGACAGAAATTAAGCATTCACTTGTGTAACATCAGGATGCAGTGCCAAATCAAGGTTGGGGAAGTAACAGTGACAGTGAGGAACAGAGTGTCAGTTCAAGGAATACAGTTTGTTCTTGGGAACAATTTCGCAGGAGGCGAGGTGGGAGACGCACCCCTTGTGGTGAAGAAGCCAACAGAAGTCGAGGAAATTGAGGTGTTAAAAGAAAAATACCGAGGAATTTTTCCAGAGTGTGTAGTAACAAGATCCCACTGTCATAAGTTACAGCAGGAAGAATAAACGAAAGAAAAAGACAAATGAATTAATGCTCGGTGAACTGACCCCCTGTTTGATGTAACGATGCAGGAAAAACCTGAACAGGCAGCGGATCAGGCAGAGGGGTTTAGTCCAGAAAGGCTAATGGACTTACAACAGATATATACACACACATTCACACACACATACACATGTACACACACAGAAAAGGAATCAGAATATATTGTTGAACGTTATTAACTTAAAGATAGAATCCTAAAATTAAAATGGAGACCCCGATAGGTTACTGCAGAAGGGAAATGGGCTGAAGTGCACCACATTGTGTTCCGTGTAGCGTACAGTGTTACGGGTAGCACATAAACTAATTGCAGGAGGTCACCTACGTGTACAGAAGACTCAGGCTAAGGTGCAGAAGCATTTCTAGTGGCCTGGTATGCACAAGGACGTGTTTTTTTTGTACATGACATACATATCAAATGGTAGGTAAGTAACAGACAGTAATAAAACCTGCACCTTTCTTGCCAATTACTGAATTCGAAGAACATTTCGCGTGGGTTATGATTAATTGTGTAGCTCCCCTTCCTAAAATAGAAGTGGAAAATTATATTTGCTGACCATAATGAATGTGTCCACCAGATTTCCCGAGGCAATTCCATTACGGAATGTTAAGATAAAAAGGGAGGTGGAGGGTTTGGCAGCTTTCTTTACTCGCTGTGGGCTAGGCAGTAAGATTCAGTCAGACCAAGGGTTTCATTTTACTGCTCAGCTGTTTAAGGAAGTCATGGATAGGTTCAGCATACAGCAGTTGAAATCAAGTGCGTCGGATCCTGAATCCCAGGGAGCCTTGGAAAGTTAGCATCAGACGCTGAAGACCATGTTATCAGCGTACTGTTATGATTACCCGAATGATTGCAATAAATGTGTCCCATTATATTGTTTGCCATAAGAGATGCCCCAAATAAATCTACTCACTTTTCTTCCTCTGAGTTAATATTCGTACATGAAGTGAGAGGTCCTTTGAAATTAATTAAATATAAATTGACAGGACCAAAGTCGGAAATCTCACACTTGTATTCTGTGTGTGAGGTGAAGGGGAGAGTAGATGGAGTAGGTGAGTTTGCTAAATAGTATCTGAAGAGCACAACATAGAGTGAAGGAGGTGGCAGATAAAAACACTGAAACTTTGAGGATATCCCGTGGGGATGACGTATTAGTATCACCACCTGTGGTAAGAAATCCCTTCAAAGCCAGGTTTAGTGGCCCCTTTCAAATTTAAAAAAATGTGGAGTCAGTTAAACTATCTAGTAAAGATACCAGAGATAACAAAAATAAGTTATCGAGTATTTTATATGGATGAATAATGCTCCAGCCACATTTAAGACTCAGGAACAGGGCTGTGGCCAAATGAACAAATTGTGTAGTTTATCTGTATGGTGTGGTGATCTTTAGGAAGTGATTAAAAGCTCACATGTAACAGTTGGCTGAGCATGTTGAACGATTACAAGAAGCAAACTTGGTAATAAACTTAAAGAAAACAGAATTCACGAAGGCAGAGGTGACGTTCTTGGGACATTACATTGGACATGGAAGGTTGATCCCATGGAACATAAAAACGAAGGGCTTTGAGGAATTTCCACAACCATCCTCGAAGAAAGAGATGACTCGATTTTTGGAACTGAGTGGATTCTATCATAAGTTTATCTCAAACTTCAGCAACGTATTGGCACCACTGATGGACTTAGTAAAGAAGGAAACAGAATTGTGGTGGACAGAACAATGCCAGGAGGCATTCGAGAATTTTATATCAGGATTAATCACCGTACCAGTTTTAGATACACCAAATATTTTGAAACCTTTTGAAAATTGTGTTTGATGCTCGGGATGTAGGGGTCGGAGATGTATTGATACAGAAAGAGGATGATGGAATTGAATGGCTAATTGGCTACTTGTCGAAAACACTCAATATCCACCAGAAAAAAAACACAAAATCTCCATTATTGAACAAGAATGATTATGTTTCGCACTGGCCTGACAATATTTTAATGTGTAAATGACAAACAAATTGTCGGAGATGGTTGTGGACAACGACAAATCTCTCGCATTTTTTGGAATATTTAAAGACCAGAATATGAGACTATTTAATTGGAGTCTTACCTTCCCGACTTTAAACTCACAAAATGTACATGCTGTGGCTCGTACAATGTGATAGCAGATGGGTTTTCGCGGATTTAAAGGAAAGCAGTGGAGATAAGATTTGACTTATTCCAGTGTTGTATTGGTGTGCAGAATTAATATGAATGATATAACTGAGATTAATACTTCTGTATTTCATAAAATTTGGATTAAGAATTAGAGGAGAAGAAATGTAGTCATTTTTTCATTCTTCTGGTTAACTTTATTTTCTGAAGCGGGGAGATGTTATGAAGCCAAAAACATGTAGGGTACTTTAAAACAGAACGGGTTTTTCCGAATACACCTTAAAGCCACAGATGCCACCGAAAGGTCAAACTGTTCCACATGTCACCATTAGCTGAGAAATGGATACCTGAGTTTTGGTTGCTGTTTTGACAGCCATTCAAATGCAACCAAAGAGTTTAAATAACGCTCAGGAAACCAGAAGCCAATGGAATTTGAATATTATTGTTTGGACACCTGGTAAGCAACCAAATTATGAGAATTACTATAGCATGGGGAGTATGCATACCCAGCATCTTGAACACTGGTGGGAGAGCTACTGCCATCCAACAGCAGAGCAACTGCTGTAGAGCAGGTGTGCTAACTGGCCATCCCAAACACTCTCTATCAAAGATACATGTTCATGTAAACCTACTTGCAATTTAAAAAAAATGACCCAGGGAGATCAGCAGCTGGAAGAGTGAGCACAGCGGGGAAGATGGAGACTGTGTGCTCTCGAGATTGTAATGTTTAATATGTGCGCTGTTGGAACAGCATATTTTTACAGAGTTGGAGTCAGATAGTAAGTAGCTAAGAAAAGAGGGGCTTGTATTTGTCAATAGTTGTTGTTTAGTGTTCACTATTAAAGTTAAGAAACAAACTTGTTAATTTTTTTGTTTAACTAGTGGAATATAGGAGATCTGCGTCACTCATATTTTAACAGATTACGAGGTAAGGCGAGCTTTTCTGGGTGTTTGGTTTTAATTAACAGAGGGGTTCATCTTCACCTTGTAAATGTCCATCCACGTTAGCCCTATTTCCCTGCAGCTGGCCCATATCCTTCCAGTCCTTTCCTATCGACATATTTATCCAAATGCATTGAAATGTTGTTAATGTACACCCCCACCCTCCGCCCCACCACCCACCACATCTGCTGGCAGCTCATCCATGTACCAGCCCTCTGTGTAAAGAAGTGCCCACTCAGGTTCCCTTTTATTCCTTCCCCTCTAACATTAAACTGATCCTCTCTAATCCTCGATTTTCTACACCTTGGAAAAAGACTGAGAGCATTAACCCTATCCATACCCATCGTGATTTTATACAGCTCTATAAGGACTCCCTCATTCTCCTACACTCTAAAGAAAAGGTCCTAGCTTGTCCAACCTCTCCCTATAACTCAGACCATTGGGTCCTGGCAACGTCTTTGTAAATTTCTTCTGCACTCTTTCTAATTTAATAACATCCTCCAGTTAACAAGGTTACAAGAACTGAATACAATACTCCAAGTGCGGCCTTACAAAGTCCTGTGTAACTGCAACATAAATTCCCAACTTCTGTACTCAATGTCCTGCCTGATGAAGGCCAATGTGCCAAAAGCCTTCTTCACTGCCCTGTCTAACTGTGACTCTACTCTTAGAGAACCGTGCTTGTGAAAACCAAGGACTCTCTGCCCACTGCACCCCTTAAGACCCTCCCATTCACACTGTAACTCCTACCTTAACTTGAGTTTCCAATATGCAAGTCCTCACACATCAATATTAAATTCCATTTGCCATTTCTCAGCCCACTTCCCCACCTTATTAAGTTCCTGCTGCAATTTCTGATAAACTTCCTCACTGATCACGCTATCACTTATTTTAGTGTCATCTGCAAACTTACTAATCATGCCTTGTACATTCTCAACCAAATCATAGATAACAAACAGCAAAGGACCCAGCCTCCGGTCTGACAAGCATCCTTCCACTGAACCCTCTGCTTCCGACCATCAACCCAACTGCACATCCGATTGGCCAGTTCCCCCAGCATTCCACGTGATGGAACCTTCCAGAGCAGCCTGCCATGTGGAACCTTATCAAAGGCCTTACTGAAATCCATAGAGACTAAATTTACAGCTCTGTCCTCGTAAACCTTCTTGGTCACTTCATCAAAGAACTCTAACGAATTTGGGAAGCATGATATCCCACTCACAAGACTATGCTGACTGCTCTAAATCAAACTCTGTGTAAGTAATGGGTGCAGTCAATGGTATGCTGTCCTTCATTGTAAGATGATTCGAGTACATAAGTAAAGCCATCTTCCTGCTGTTGTAAAGACTTGCTGAGAGAGCATTTGGGACACTCTCTACAGATTTGATCTCCTTTGTAAGGAATGATATCCTTCCCACAGATACAGATGGCTGTATCATGAGGGTAGAGTGACGAACCTGAGAGTTTAATCTGCAGAGCTGGGAAATACGAAGAAATGGTGGTGCTGAAACATGAGGTGTAGCAAGTGTATTTCCAAAAGACACATTGATAGGGTGAGAAATTCCATACTTTACCCAGGATTGATTGGTTTGATTTATTGTCACGTACAGTACAGGGAAACACTTTATTTATGAGCAGTGGAGGCAGATCATAGTATGCATAGACAGACAGATCATAGGGTGGAAATAGACTTGGACAGAGTAAGGCATACAGGATACACTGCAAAAGACAAGCACTCGACAAGATCAACATGAGCAAGATCAGCATTATTTGAATGTAGAGAGTCGATTCATCAATCTAACATGGCTTAACGAATTGATTATATGCCTAAATTAACTCTCCCCATGTTATTGCGCAGTTGGCGTGTGAACCCTGGACTGAACGCCATGTTGTTCACAATCCCCAACAGCAGCCACAATACCTTCGATCTGAAACAAGTAGCTATTCCCACCAGCTTCCACCCTACATAGAGAACACCAGGCTAGATTCTCGGAGATGGAAGGTGCCTTCTTGAGACTTCACACAAGACATATGGCTTCCCTCCTCACGACTAGAAAACCACGTTAAAGTCCCACGTGTGTATCATGAGCAACGGAGCCAGGAGGAACAATGTGGAGCAGTCTGTCTGTGCAGCCTCTGCTCCACTTGTTCATCATGTTAGCGCATCAATCTGGAGACAATGAGGACTGCCAATGCTGGAGATTGTAGTCGAGAGTAGATTGCTGGAAAAGCACAGATGGTCAGGCAGTTCCGAGCAGCAGGAGAATCCACATTTTTGGCAGAAGCCATTCCAGGAATCAGCATCAATTACCTCATCTGTCCCTTTGCAAGTGCGTTGACGGAGGAATGGCCTCGTACTGTTCCTGTGTAAATGGCTCAAGGGGCTGAATGGCCTCCTCCTGTTCCTGTATAAGTGACTTTAGGGGCTGAATGGCGTCCTTCTGTTCCTGTGTAAGAGACTGAAGGAGCTGAATGGCCTCATCGTGTTGCTGTGGAAGTGGCTTTAGGGGCCGAATGGCCTCCTCCTGTTCCCTTGTAAGAGACTCCAGGGGCTGAATGGCCTCCTCCTCTTCCTGTGTAAGGGACTCAAGGGTCTGAATGGCTTCTTCCTCTTCAGATTGGACAGGACCAAGGGCCTGATTGGGTTACCCCGGTTCCTGTTTGACAGCTCGATGTACTGACAAGTGTGATGATGCTGCAGGCTTTGAGAGGTTATTTTTGTCCTGGTTCCTTTTCAGAGAGAGATTGAATGATCGTTACCAAACTGGTTAGTTAAGGCCACTGAGTAAACAGCTAGGGAGACCTTGGGTTAATTTTAATGCAGCCGAAATGTGTGTGGCCAGCTCTCCCAGGTTCCGATCTCTGGGTTTTGGTTTCCAAGTAGCATCAGAAACTGTTGGGGTCTCCACAGAGTTGGAAGCTTCAGTGACTATCTCCTGTCTGCTACTCTCTGAATTTTCTCTGGGTGCTGTTTTTAATTCCTGGATTACAGAAATGTTTGTGGCAATCTGTGTCTGAATTTTCCTTTCTGCCAGGGGCTGTGTTGATGGGATTTTCCTATATTGGAACAGTTCATTAGTAATAGTTCCTAGATTTGGTATTCTGTTAACTTGTCTAATAGAATTACGTTATTCTAAATTCCTCTTTCTTTGCTTTCATTTTATCTTTCATGTTTCAATAAATAGTGTTTATCTTCACACCAAGTAGTTTGACCTGTCACATTGCATCTGGAACAGTGACTTCAAAATAAAAAAAAGTAGAGTCTAGGTTACCGCCTTTAAATATTTTCCAGGCGCTCTGGTGTGGCCCATCACACTAGACTCCTTCTCTTCCTGAGTAATAGGCTGGAGGCACTGAATGGGCTATCCCTGTTCTTCTCCAATAGTGTCAATGGGCTGAATGGCTTCCTCATATTCCTGTGAAACCAGCGTGAGGTGCCGAATGAACTCTTGTTTTACTGTGGCAATGTGCAGTGTCAGGCAGTGCTGTTACATGAATGTTACGGACCATTTAACAGCACAAGTCTCAATGGAGTCTGGGTCTTGCTGCACGTGGACACAGACTAGTTCAGGATCTGACAGGGGTACAAAATGTTCTGAACATTGTGGAATCTTCAGTAACCATCCCCACTTCTGATCTTATGGTGGGGAAGGTGAGGGTGGGGGTGGGGGCGGGAGACATTGATGAAGCAGCTGAAGCTGTTTGTCAAGAGGAAGCTACCATGAGGATCTCACACAGAGGTGACCCAGGACTGAGATGATCACCATCTTCCTTTGTGCCATGTTTGACTCCAAACACTGGAGAGTTTACTCTGATTCCCATTAAGTCCAGTTTTGTTAAGCTCCTTGATATCAGCAGACGTCAACCACTACCTTGATATCGGGGCCAGTCATTTGTACCTGACCCGTTGTCTCAACCTCTTTTGTTCATATCAATAGGCCATGGTATAGGAGCAGCAAGTGTTTCCTTCAAACAGGTGGGATTGAATGTCAGGATTTCAATTCTCAAGAGTGTTCGGGGAATGAGATGACTGAAATTATTTGAAGAGGAGGTCGATGGATATTGATCTGTCAGAGAGGTGAGGGCTATGAGGAATTGGGTATTAAAGAGGATTTCAGACCGAGAGCAGATCAGCCACAATCTTAGTGAAGGGCAAGGCAGGCTTGGGGAGTGAACGACCTGTCCCTGATTCTGATGTTCTCCCATTCTGTTATTGGAAAGTTAGTGGGTGTTATTTTCATGGATGTCTGTTATTGAATATTGCAGTCAGGGAGACTAGAGGATTTTGTGAGCCATCTCTGGGTGTGGTATAGGGGCTGTATTCACAGTGAATCTGGGTCTAAAACATGACCAACAAATGAAGCACAAGTTGCAGAGAGGGGAAGCTCTTTAAAGAGAGATGAGGGGCCTCTTTCATACCCGTGCCTGGGTTTTCCAATTACATTTCCCAAATCACCTCAAATCGTGTGGTACAGTCTTGAAGGGCTGAATGGTCTCCTCTGTTTCTGTGCACCAGGTTATAGGAGTAAGTAGCCTCCAACTGCTCCTGTCTAGCAGGTTTGATGGGCGGAATGGAACACGGGAACATGGGAGTGAGGAGCAGGAGTGGGTCATTAGATACTTTGAGCCTTCTCCACCAGGCACTAAAATTGTGGCTGATCAGGTTGGGGTCTCAGCCCCACTTTCCTGTCTGTATCCCATTACGCATGACTCACTTCTCTGTCAAATATTTACCTAATGCATCTTTCAATCAATGTGAGCATGGGGGCACGATAAACTTCCAGTGAAGAGAATTCCCACTCGAAAGGTCCTTTCAGAATTATTCATCATCCTTTTTATAGAATCAGAGAGTCATGCAGAATGGAAAGAGACCCGTTAGTCCAATCTGTTCACTCCGATCAGACATCAAATCTGATCCAGTCCCATTTGCCAGCATTTGGCCAATATGGCTCCTCATTCAGACACTTTTTAAATATGCGATTGTAACCGCCTTCAGCACTTTCTCTGACAGCACTTTCTGTACACACACCACTCTCTGTGTGAAACATTTATCTTCAGGTCCTCTCTAAATCATTCGCCCTCTCCCCTCCAACCTATGCTGTCTTGTTCTGGACTCCCCTATCCTGGAGAGCAGAACGTGGCTGTTCAGAATATCCATGCCCCTGATGATTTTATAAACCTCTATAATGTCACCCCTCAACCTCTGACACTCCAGGGAGAAACACATCAACCTAATCAACCTCTCCCTACAGCTCAAACCTCCAGTCCTGGGACATCTGTGTCGAAATCATTTCTGCAGAAAACCGAGTTGTATGCAGTATTCTGAAAGTGTCCTCACCAACGTCCTGTACAGATACAACAACCCACCACAACTCCTCTATTCAATGCTCTAACTGATTAAGGGAAATGTGCCAAATGTGTTCTGTCCCATTCTGTCTACCTGCGACTCCACTTTCAAGGAACAATGTACCTGCAGATTTATCCCTTTGTTTCACAACACGCCCCAGGACCTTACCATCAAGTGTATAATTCCTGCCCTGGTTTGCATTCACAAAATGCAAAATCTCGTATTTATCTAAATTAAACTTCATCTCTCACTCCTTGCCCTTTTGTCCCATCTAATTGTGGTCTCATTGTGCTCTGAGATAATCTACTACACCACCTTTCTGATGTCATCTGTAAACTTACTAACTATGGCCCCAAAATTCACATCCAAATCCTTTACATAAATGATGAAATGCAGTGAACTCAGTACTAATTCTTACAGCACACTGCTGCTCACAAGCCTCCAGTCTCAAAAATATCCCTCATCCTTCAAGCCAATTGTTACGAGCTTCCTCTCTGTCCCATGTGACCGAACCTTACTCATTTGTCTTCCAATCAGAATGAAATACTTGCTATGAAGAGGGGCTGAGTAGGTGCGGTTTATTTTCACTGGGAAAAAGGAGATTGAGGGGGGACTTGATTGAGGTTGACAAAATCATGATGGGTATAGACAGGGTGGATAGAGAGGGGCTTTTTCCCAGGGTGAAGGATTCAATAACGAGAGGTCGTGCTTTCAAGATGAGAGGTGGAATATTTAAGAGGGATACACAGAGGGTGCTGGGCATTTGGAACGTGTTGCCAGCAGAGGTGGCAGAGGCAGGCACGGTAGATTCATTTAAGATGCGTCTGGACAGATGCATGAGTAGGTGGGGAGCAGAGGGATACAGATGCTTAGGAATTGACCGACAGATTTAGATAGTACATTTGGATTGGCTCAGGCTTGGAGGGTGAAGGGACTGTTCCTAGGCTGTAAATTTTCTTTGCTCTTTGTTCTTTAAATGAACACCATGTTGAAGTCCATATAGGCAAGGTCTACCAAACTGTCTTCATCAATCGTCTTTGTCGCCTCTTCAAAAAACTCAACCGAATTAATGAGAGATGATTTCCCATGCAGAAAGCCACGTTGTCTACCCCGATCAGCCCTTGCCTTCCCAAATGTATGTAAAGGCTTTCCCTCAGAACCCCCTCCAACAACTTACCCACCACTGAAATCAGGCTCACCGGTCTATAGATTCCCGACTTTTTGGGGTCACTGCTTCCTTTTCTATTCCCACTCCTCCACTGCTCATAACAAATATTAACTGTGACCAGGTTGGTGATATGGTCGATGATATCGGTCTCAGACTGGGTCTGGGTCAGTTTTAGGAACAAGTCAGGCTAGTTTCTTTAATATGCTAAAACAACACGTTTATGATCCAGAGCAATGTTACTCAAACTATGGTGGAAAGATGAATGGCAAACTGTTTGGGTGTTGCAAATATATAATCAATAGCTTGGAAAGGATATACACTAAGAAATTGTTTCCGTTAGGCGAGGAGACGAGGACCCATGGACACAGCCTTAGAATTAGAGGGGGTCAATTCCGAACAGAAATGTGGAAACATTTCTTCAGCCAGAGAGTGGTGGGTCGGTGGAATTCATTGGCACGGAGTGCAGTGGAGGCCGGGACGCTAAATGTCTTCGAGGCAGAGATTGATAAATTCTTGATGTCATAAGGAATTAAGGGCTAAGGGGAGAATGCGGGTAAGTGGAGTTGAAATGCCCATCAGCCATGATTAAATGGCAGAGTGGACTCGATGGGCCGAATGGCCTTACTTCCACTCCTATGTCTTATGGTCTTATGGTCTAATACTTCCCTTTCTAAACACAAAAACACGTACACACACACAAACACATACACACACAAACACTATTAAAATGGATTTAGAATTGGGACTTGATGGAGAAGGAAGAGATGTCAGTATTGCATTTCAGAATTTAGGCCCAGGATGAATGAAAGTACAGCTATTCGTGTTGATTGAAGTCACATTTCGCAGCAGTAAAGGTTTATAAAATCAGAATGGTCATGGGTAGGGTGAGTAGTCAGGGTTTTCCCCAGTTTTGGTGCGTCCAAAACACATACACACACAAACAAACGCACACACCCAAACACGTGTACACACACACACACATGCAGACATACAAACACACACACACACACACAGATTAACAAAATTTCTGCAATTTTAATTTGAAAGAACTTTGTCCAGATATTATTGGAACTCATGACAAAAGTAAAAATTGAGATTCTCCAAAACGTTATTCTGCTTCTGAAGATATTATACTCACACAGCTGCTAGCAATGGGATTCCATCCTGGGAGAGTTGGATTTGGCTGAATTCCCTTTGCTTTCGGCAGTGAGTAGATTCCAATGAATTCTGGTCAGGGAGCACCCAAAGGGTAGTACGGTGGTTAGCACTGCTGCCTCACAGAACCAGGGACTTGGGTTCGATTCCAGCCTTGGGTGACTGTCTGTGTGGAGTTTGCACATTCTCCCCTTGTCTGTGTGAGCTTCTAATGGGTGATCCAGTTTCCTACCACAAACTGTGTAGGTTAGGTGGATTGGTCATGATAAATTGTCTGTAGTGTTCAGGGATTTCTAGGTTAGGTGCATTAGTCAGGGGTAAATGTTGGGAAAGTTGGTATGGACTTGTTGGGCCGAAGGGCCTATTTCAACACTTCAGGGATTGTATAAAAATAAGAACGGTAATGATGACTGTTGAGTTTGTTTTAGCTCGCACACATTGCTGTGATGAGGGACAATGAAGGACGGAGAGTGCAATAGGCCATTCCTTCTCAGGCAGATTACATTTTCTCCCTCTCTGAGCTGAATCACACAATAATATCGTCCTTTCCCAAACTGGACCATGTGAGGTCTCCTTGTACATTGTCCAAACTATGTCTTCATCACATTCCCTGTTCCATGTTGGTGCATCATTGCTGCTGTCATACACAGAGCCATATCCTTAGCAGAAAATGGTCTCGGCCAATTTGAAATATGTTTACATGGCCCTGCGTCATTAAAAAAATAAAATGTTTAATTTATTCAGAATACCTGTGTTAAAATGAATGCATTTTTTAACAAAGACAGAAATTGCTGGAAAAGCTCGGCAGGTCTGTCAGCATCCAGATGCCTTTTACATGCTGTAGTTGTACCAGCCTCCATCACTTCCTCTGGCAGCTCATTCCATGCACACACCACCCTCTGTGTGAAAAGGTGCCCTTTAGGCCTCATCAAAACCTTCCCCCTCTCACTTTCAAACAATGCCCTCTAGTTTTGGACTCCCCAAAACTGGTGAAAAACCCCTGACTACTCACCCTTTCCATGACCGTTCTGATTTTATGAACCTTTACTGCTGCGAAATGTGACTTCAATCAACAAGAACATCTGTACTTTCAGACATCCTGGGCCGAAATTCTGAAATGCAATACTGACACCTCTTCCTTCTCCATCAAGTCACAATTCTAAATCCATTTTAATCAGTTTGTTCAGATGTATCCTGAGACACTTCTGTGGGCTTTACGCTGGACCTTTGTGCCCGGAGGTAGGGACACTAGCATCACTCAGCAATACCCATAAAGCTGTAACAGTATTCTCCTGTGTGTTTGTTCATCAGCCTGTTATGACATGCTGTGACATACCTCTGCAACAGGTAGGATTTGAATCCAATCCTACTAGACCAGAGCTAGGAACACTACCACACAAGTTCAGGAATTGGAATCAAATCCAGAGTTCTGGCTCAGAGGCAGGGACATTACCCACTACACTACCATACCCAGATTTTGGGTCATATTTTAGTGCCCACTTTCAGCTCGGTGTGGATTTATTATAATCAGGTTCCCATGACTGAACTACACAAAACACTTTGTATTGTTAAACAAATGCAAGATATTTGTCTCAACTGTAGGATGTTGAGTGCACTTGCTATGCTATCGAAATTAACTATAAACATCTTTAATTGATATTATCTGTAGTCTGCAATATTAAGGAAAGAAATCCTGCAGACACACTCTGCCCAATGAAGTGTCTCAAATGGATATTTATTACTGAACACCAGAGACGAAAGAAGAGCTTAATTTCTGGTCACAAAACACCGATCACTCTTCCCCAACTCTCACGTGTGACTCCCCTTTTCCTAAAACCATGAAGTGATATCAGGCCGCTGATTACTGTCCAGCCTCTCCTCCCCACTGACTGTGTCTGCAATCTGTCCCTCCTCACTTTAACCACACAAGGCAAACCAAGCTCAGGGTCTTTGTGAAACTCAAGGCCGGAGTGTGCAGGCCTCCTGGAGAGGGATGGGAATTTTAAAATTGAAGGGGAAGGGGAGGTGACAGTAACATCACACAGTGGGCTGAGGAGTGGCAGATGGAGTTTAGTTTGGATTAATGCGAGGTATTGGATTTGGTAAATCAAACAAGAGCAGGACCTATACAATTACAAGTAGGGCCTTTGGCAGTGTTGTAGAACAGAGACCTCGGCCGTCAGGTTTAATTCTTTAAAACTTGCATCTCAGACAGATAGTGTGGTAAAGAAGGTGTTTAGCACACTTGTCTTCATTGGTCAGACCTTTGAGTATCGGAATTGAGACATTATGCTGAGGTTTTACAGGACATTGGTGAGACCTCTTCTGGAATACTGTGTCCAGTCTGGTCACCCTACCCGCTCATTCCATAGGCACACCACCCTCTGGGTGAAAAAGCTGCCCCTAGGGTCACTTTAATACTTCCACTCTCACCTTAACCCTATGTCCTCTAGTTTTGGAGCCCCCCCCGCCCCCCCCCCCCCCCGTACCCTTAGAAAACACCTTGACTATTCACTTTGATATTATTGACGTTGATATTATTAAGCTGGAGAAGGTTCAGAAGAGATTAACCTGAGTGTTGCTGGGAGAGGAGGGAGTGAGCGATAAGAGAGGCTGGGGAGACTGGGACCATTTTTCACTGGAGAGTATGAGGTTAAGGGGTAACTTTAGAGATGTTTATAAAATAATGAGGGGTACAGATAAGCTGCAGGGCTGATGTCTTTTCGCGAGAGTTGGGGATTCAAAACTGAGGGATATTTTAAGATGTGAGGAAAAAGATTTACAAAAGTCATGAGAGGCAATTATTTTAGACAGAAGCTGGCTTGTGTGTGAAATGAACTTCCGGATGAAGTGGTGAAAGCAGGGACAGTTACAACATTTAAAGGACATTTAAATCAGTCCATGGATAAGACATCAGTTTGGATGGTGCTGTGAGCAGCTGCCCTCTCCCTCACCATCTCTGAATGAATCCCTGTTGGTTTTCACCCTCTGTCAATGCCTGTGCAGTGGCGTAGGGAGGCCAGCATAGGGTGGTATTGCATCACCACAGAGACTGCCAGACCTGCCCCACACAGAGACACACAGATACACACAAGGGAATGGTGAAGAAACAGCGTGAAGCTCATCTGGTAACTTCAACTAAATATAAAGAAATGCACAATTCGCCTCGTAAACTGTTAAAATATGAGGGACAGAGAACTCCCAAATTCCACTGTTTAAATAAAAACATCAATTTATTTTTTCACTCTGAATGTGAACATTTTACATCAACTATTCACAACTCTGGGACCCTCTTTCTCTAAACTGCTTATTACGTGACTCCAGCTCTACAGCAATATACAGTTTCTGGGTATTCTATCCTCTCATATCTCAGGTGCTTGTAAGCTCTCAGTTCAGAACAGCATTCCCTCTCTATTACATATTTTCAACTCCATCACATTTTACCCTGATGAATATCGATAAGTGGGACCTATCCGGATTTCTCCTGCTCTGTGGTTTATCAATATTTCATTCGCTCCGTCTGGTGTGTGTCAGGACTTTTGTTGCTCCATTGATAGCATGTCATTATTCGACTCAGTCCGTGGGAATATATCAGTATTTCACTTGCTCACACTCGTGTATGTGGGGCAGGATTTCAGTTGTTTCATGGGGACTGTGACACTATGACAATCTCAATGTTTGTAGGTGGCACCGAACCTGGACGTACTGTGAAGTCTCTGGAGGACAGTGTGGAACTCTAACAGGACAGTGATATGTTGAAGTAGTGTTCAAGTGTAAGGCAGATGGGGATCAGTGCAGAGCAGTGTGAGGTGATGGACTGTGGTAGGAAGGACATTGAAAGGCAGTTTAATACAGGTCGTACCATTATAATGGGGCTGCAGGAATAGAGGGTCCTGGGTGTATATGAGCACAGATTGTTGAAGATGTCAGGACAAGTGGGGAGGGCAGTAACTATCACAGATTAATTTCAGTATCTGAGCTGTTTACAGGGGGAGGTGTAGGAGGGAGTCTCCGTGCTCCCTTCCTGGGAGGTGGTGGTGACGATGTATTGTGAGCCCAACCTCCTGCCCACCGAGACCGTGGGGATTCCATTTGTTCCAACTCGACACAAAAGGGAGATGGCATCAGGGCCACAGCTTCTAAGTTGTGCCGGTTGGAAACGGAGCTGCCAGTGGGTTTAAAGTGAGAATTGTCCTTCACTGAACATTGCTCCTTACTCGGTTGGTGGGACGTGGATGTTTCAGAATCTCCACACGAGGCGTCCCTGTCCTCTCCGGCTCGTACCAGGGTCCTCCCACATGGCGGGGGGTGGGTGGTGAGGGAACGGATATCAGGCACTCCGCCACCCGGCTTGGCCCTTTCTGTCCTATTCCAGGCTGTTTCTCCTGGAATAGGAGAAAGGGAGGGAATGAGCGAAGGTGGGAGTGGGTGGCCCTGCTGTTAGTGCTGGTGGAGGTGGGGATAATGGCAAATGGTGAGGTTTTCAGAGGGAGTCTGTCGACAGCGTTGTATCCATGCGGTGTAATTGATGTGGGGGTAAAGTGGACGGGTTGACAGAGAGAGACAGACAGAGACAAAGACAGAGAGTGACAGAGACACAGTGACAGAGACAGAGACAGAGAGGGAATGTCCTTCATGCAGCAATGACAGTGTTGGAGCATGGGACTTGTTCGGGGGTCGGTGCTGTAACAGATATACAGTGAGTATGAGGGACCAGAGAGAATATGGTGATATTTATCCTGACAGAGTGGGGAAGGTTATTGAAGCTTGTTCTGTATTGCTGGGCATTTCTTAAGACCGCAGATACTGCACTGAGCTGGGTGGTGAGCTCAGACCATGCTCGGTGGGTCTGGTGGTGTGGCCCCCTCTGGAAAGAGAATGGTCTCATTCTGTACTAGCTCATCCGCCAGCACCTCCGGGCCCCTGTCGACAAGCCGTGGTGTAATTGCCTTTTATCTGCCATGCTCGGGGTAAACTGTTCAGGGCAGCTCCGAACTGAGAAAGCTCAACCGTGTGCCCCTTGGCCTTCTAAAGATGGCACCAGTGTCAGGGATCACGGAATATCCAGGGGCATCCGGGCGATGGTGAGTACCTCCAGCCATGATGGGTGGGAGAATCGGGCAGGTATTGAATGAGAAGGACACCATGCGGTGTGCTGGGTAGTTAAAGAGGTGAGTCCAGTACGATAGCACCAGGAAACTAGCTCAGCCTCGTGTGGACGATCCCTCTGTCACACTCAAGGAAAATCAAACAAAGATAAATTATTGTTAGAATCTGCCCAATGACTCATAGATTCTGTTCAAAGCAATTCCAGTAACAAAGATGCAGAACAAATGCTCATCTGGCCTCACACCAATATCCCTTTTTCCCCATTTTTCCTGGGAAGATTGGTTCATGTTATAGGATGTTATCGAACAGTCGACAATTCAGCATTCTGCAACCTGGGAACACATCCTTCCATGACACTGTCTCAGTCTCCCCCTCTCTGTCTATTTCCCAAACCCCTCCCATGTGGTGATATTTAAACTGATTCCCCCACTATCTCTCTCTGGCAGTGATGTTCACACCCATAGCATCCTCTTGTTATGGCAGCAATGGAGATATGGAGCTGGAAATGGGTGGGAGCTGCACGTCCTCTCACTTCTAGCCCGGGCTGCAAGTTTCCCCACACTGGGCAGGGATCTAACACAGTGTTACTGAGGAATGCACTGGGGTGGTGTATATAATCCTACATGCTGGGAGGGTAACTCCTCCTGGTTTACAGATCACTGCACTGGGGTGGTGTACACAGTCCTACATGCTGGGAGGGTAACTGTTCCTGGGTTACAGAACAATGCACTGGGGTGGGGTACACAGTCCTACATCCTCGGGAGGGGGGGGTAACTGGTCCTGATTTACAGATTAATTCACGGGCAGACTAACTGGTTGTGGTTCATAGATAATGCAATGGTGTAGTCCGTGCAGCTCCACATACTGGATGGATATTTCTTTAATGTTCAGACATTAATGCACTGCTGTGGTCTGCACAGCTATCCACCCTAGACAGATATCTAGTCCGGGTTTATAGATCAATGCACTGCTGTGGTCTCCACAACGCCCCGTATTCCTGAGTAGCAGCTTTGAAATGCTGAATGTTCCCTTCCATTTCCTGTGTAGCAGGTATGAGAGATTAAAAGTTCTTTTCCAATCGCTGAGTAACAGCCTCCAATGGCTGACTGGCCTCATTCTGTTCCTGTTTTAAACTCTTGATGGGCTGAACAGCCTGCTTCAGTATCGGTGCAGTTGTGAATGGTGCTGAATATTTAGAAACCATCAGTGAATAGGCCACTTCTGACTTTATGATGGAGGGAAGGCCATTGATGCTGCGGCTGTTACTAGCCCACAGTGCCTCATGGATGGCCAGTTTCCATGTGCTCAGTCCTTTAGAAGTATGTCCTACTTCACAGGAGGGAGTGTCACATCACACAGTGAGCAGTACGCCGAATATGATTTATCTCTCCATCCCGGAGGCTCGCAGTCTCATTCGTGATGAAGGTCTGCTGCCCGAAACGGTGATTTTCCTGCTCCTGGGTTGCTGCCTGACCTGCTGTGCTTTTCCAGCAACACACCAATCTTGAGTGTGTCAAATATTAGGCTGAGACTTTCCCTCCACCAGGACTGTGTGCTGGCTGCTCCTACAGATACTGTCAGGGACAGATCCATCTGGGACATGGAGTTTGGTGAGAATGTTTCCCCCACTCTGGCTGTTGTGTATTGAAGCCTGTCCCTGCTCAGGCAGCGGTGGGCCTGTGGGGAAACTCTTAGTGATGGACATTGCAGTCCCACACCCAGAGGATGGTCTGAGTCCTTATCACCCTCAGTGTTTCCTCTGATTTGTTTCCAACATCAAGGGGAACTGAGTTATCACTGAGAGGAGGGGTGGGGGGCAGGAAATAACCATCCTCAGGCAATTTCCTTGACCATGATCTGTTACCATGAGATTTCCTGGGTTCTGGAATTAATGTTGGGGAATTGCAGGGTAACTCTTTCCCTGACTGTATCCCAGGGTGTCCCCACCACTGGTGGGTCTGTCCTGCCAGTGGGACAGGATATACCCAGGGTTGGGATGGGGCTTAATGAAACATTATGGGTGAGCACAATGGCACAGTGGTTAGCACTGTTGCCTCACAGCGCCAGAGACCCAGGTTCAATTCCAGCCTCGGGCGACTGACCGTGTGGAGTTTGCACATTACGACCCCCCCGTGTCTGCGTGGCTTTCCTCCGGTTGCTCTGATTTCCTCCCACAATCCAAAGATGTGCAGATTAGGTGAATTGGCCATGGGAAATTGCCCGTAGTGTTAGGTGCAGGGGTAAATGTAGGGGAATGGGTCTGGGTGGGTTGCGCTTCGGCGGGTCGGTGTCGACTTGTTGGGCTGAATGGCCTGTTTCCACACTGTAAGTAATATCATCTAATGTAATTTTGCCATCAGGCCTGATCCTGCGAGTATGACTGTGTCAGACTGTTTCCTGACTGGGAGTGTAGTGTTGGAAAAGCACAGCAGGTCAGGCAGCATCCGAGGAGCAGGGGAATGAATGTTTCAGGCATAATCCCTTCATCAGGAATGACGCTTGTGGGCCGGGGAGCTGAGAGCTAAATGGGAGATGGCGGGGCTGGGGGCTGGGGCTGGGGGCTGGGGGCTGGGGGCTGGGGCTGGGGCTGGAGCCAGGGGGCTGGGGGCTGGGGGCTGGAGATGGAGCTGGGGTAGGGGAGCTGGGAATGTGATCAGGAGACGGAGGTGGGGGAGAGGTGATAGGTCAGAGAGGATGGGGTAAGGTCATGGACAGGTCAAGGAGTTCCCCGGAACGTTCTGTCCCTGACATTCTTTAACTGACATTCCCTGGAACGTTCTGTCCCCGACATTCTATAACTGTCATTCCCCGGAATGTTCTGTCCCTGACATTCTATAATTGACATTCCCCGGAACGTTCTGTCCCTGACATTCTTTAACTGACATTCCCTGGAACGTTCTGTCCCCGACATTCTATAACTGTCATTCCCCGGAATGTTCTGTCCCTGACATTCTATAATTGACATTCCCCGGAACGTTCTGTCCCTGACATTCTATAACTGACATTCCCCGGAACGTTCTGTCCCCGACATTCTACAACTGACATTCCCCGGGATGTTCTGCCCCCAACATTCTATAACCGACATTCTCCGGAACGTTCTGTCCCCAACATTCTATAACTGACATTCCCAAACGTTCTATCCCTGACATTCTATAACTGACATTCCCCGGAATGTTCTGTCCCCAACATTCTATAACTGACATTCCCCGGAACGTTCTGTCCCTGACATTGTTTGTGAACGGCCGGACGTCAGTGAATTGAACAAACTATAAGATCCCGAGGGATGACCCGTTCCAGGGTGAAGGAGACTGTTCCGAAGGCCCCTCAGGCAGTTAAAGGGGTCAATACGTTTTCCATTCGTTTACTTGTCTTCCCGACACAGGATCGACCACAATTTAGACCAAAACACAGGAATTCCCAAACTCCATTTGTCTTCAGGAAACTGGGAGAGAATCCTTCAGGACAGCAACGTTTCCACCCTCCGTATTAGGAACTGGGAAGGAGTGACCTGTGTCTGCTCTCGAGTGATCGAGTGTGTGGGAACGTTCTAGAAAGCATCTGTCCTTATGGATGTGTCTCTGTGTATTTGGGGAGGAAGGGTTTCTTGTGGTTTATGTCACATTTTTCTCAGTAATTCCGACCTTCCCATTTGTTATTCCAGCTCCAATTATTTTAATAAATCCCTGAATACAGAGACACATTTGAAAATCTCACTGGGTCCCCGATCAAATGGGTCCCTTTGCCTCCAGGCCGATGGATAATGGGTTTGTTTTCCTTCCTCACAGTTAACGTAGTGACCATCTACGTCCTGCTTTATAAAGATTGTGGATTGTCTCCATGTGTCAGACGTTACCTGGGGGCCATGGCAGCGGCGGATCTCCTGGTCATTATCCTCGACCTGATACTGAGACACATTCCCATTGTTTATAAGGAACAGTTTTATTTCCTGTGGGTCTCCGTCCGCTTGTGTAATATCCACGCCGTCCTACTTTATGCAGCCACTGACTGCTCTGTCTGGTTCACCGTCACTTTCACCTTTGATCGGTTTGTGGCCATTTGTTGCCAGAAGCTGAAAAGTAAATATTGCCGTGAGAAAACAGCGGCTGTGGTTCTGGGAGCAGTGACTGTGCTGAGCTGTTTAAAGAACATTTCCTGGTATTTTATGTTCACGGCTCGGTATTGGCTGCAGAACCGCCCCTGGTTTTGTGTTGTAACAGACGCTGTTCAATACTCCATTGTCTGGGTCACAATCGAGTCCCTCCACCACATTCTAACCCCGTGTGTCCCATTTCTCCTGATTCTACTGCTCAATGTTCTCACCGTCAGACACATTTTAGTTACCAGCAGAGCCCGCAGGAGACTCCGCGCTCACACCAATGGGGACGCTCAGTCTGACTCAGAAATGAGAAACCGAAAAAAATCCATCATTTTACTGTTTATGATCTCGGCCAATTTCATCCTGTTATGGTCAATGTTAATGCTGTTTTCTATAAGGAGACGGATGTGGTATTTTGGTTATCAGTCTATGTATATTCATCGCTTTGTGGGGGAATTGGGCTACATGCTGCAGCTCCTCAGTTGCTGCACAAACACCGCGATTTATGCCGTGACCCAGACTAAGTTCAGGCAGCAGCTGAAGAACGTGCTGAAATATCCCTTCACCCAACTCCATCCATCCATCAAATTCCCTCATTAATCAATCCATTCGGGAATTTTCTCATTTCAGTTCAGTGTTTCAGTGATGGATCAGCCTGTCGCTTTGGTAACAGACTGAGGGTAGCGCTGGTTTGTCCATCCTTATCCCACAGGGGGGTTACAGGGAAGCATTTCAATGTTTCTCACAACTCAGGGGCCAGTGAGAAAAGGCACCATCCCACTGACTGTATCCATCACTTCCATTTGTAAACAATAAAAATGTTATTTAAAGCGTGCCGAGCAGCAGAGTGACCGATGTTGTTGTGTGTCTTTGTGTTGGAGAAGCTGAGCTGGAGAGAGACAGACTCAGCCCCAAGTCCTGGTCCTCAGGGAAGGGGAGGGCACCGCGCCCTGAGCTCAGGATCTGGGTTTAACTCCCTCTGTCCCCCCACTCCAACCTGGACTCCCCATTTCCTCTCCCCTACCCTTTCTCCTCATTGCTCTCCCTCTCTATCTCTGCATACTCTTTCCTTCTCAACACCTCTCCTTTTCACTCTCACTCATTCCCCCGTCTCTATCACACACACCCCCAATCCCGGTTTATCCTCCTGCCTCCACTCCTCCCTCTCTCCCTCCCTGAGAGAGAGAGAGAGAGAGAGAGAGAGAGGAGAGAGGAATGGCGTTGAGAGAGGGAACGCGAGGGGGCAAACAGAGGAGGCAAGAGAGGGAGGGAGATCGCAGCAAGAGAAAGAGAGAGAGAGACAGGGGCGAGACCGAGAGAGAGAGGGAGGAGAGAAAGGGAGATGAGGCGACAGTGATTCGAGAGAGTGTGAAAGAGCAGGGAGAGACAGGGTGTGGGGGCGAGAGACAGGGGGGTGAGAGAGAGGGGCAAGAGAGAGAGAGGAGGCAGGCGGGAGAGAGAGGGGGACGGACAAAAGGGGTGGGAGAAATGGGGGTGCGAGAGAGAGGGGGGCGGGAGGGGGGAGGCCGAGAGAGGGGGGTTGAGAGAGGAGAGGCAAGAGAGACAGGGGTGCGAGAGAGTGGGGGGGGGGGGGGGCGAGAGAGATGGAGCGAGAGAGGGGGGGCAAGAGAGACAGAGGGGGTGAGAGAGAGGGGGGGGCGACAAGAGAAACCAGAGGCATGAGAGCCCGGGGGCGAGAGAGACCGGGGGTGATGAGAGAAACCAGAGCTGTGAGAGACCCGGGGGGCGAGAGAGACCGGGGGTGAGACAGAGGGGGTGACGCGATAGTGTAAGGCAGTGAGAGAGAGGGAGGGGGCGAGAGAAGGGGGGCAAGAGAGGGGGGCTGAGAGAGAGGGGAGTGGCGAGAGAGAGGGGGGAGCGAGAGAGAGAGGGGGCGAGACAGAGTGGGAGGGCGAGGGGGGCAAGAGAGAGGGGGAGCGACGAGAGACCGGGGGCGAGAGAGACCGGGGGCGAGCGAGAGAGAGAGGGGGTGAGAGAGAGAGGGGCGAGAGAGCAGCGGGGCGAGAGAGGGAGGGGGTGCGAGAGAGAGGGGGGCGAGACAGAGGGGGAACGAGAGAGACTGGGGGCGACGAGAGAAGCCAGGGACGTGAGAGACCGGGGGCGAGAGAGACTGGGGGTGACGAGAGAAACCAGGATCATGAGAGACTGGGGGGGTGAGAGAGACCGGCGGGGGGGGGGTGACTGGTGAGAGAGACTGGGGCAAGGGAGACCAGAGGCGATGAGAGAGACTGGGAGTGAGAGAGACCTGGGGCAAGGGAGAGGGGGTGACAAGAGACTGGAGGCGATGAGAGAGACCAGGAGCGATGAGAGGGATTGGGGGTGATGAGAGAGAGAAGGGGGTTAGAGAGACCGGGGCTGGCGAGAGAGCGGGGTGGGGGGGCGAGAGAGTCCGGGGGGGTGGGGGAGAGAGACTGGGGCAAGGGAGACCAGAGGCGATGAAAGAGACCGGGAGTGAGAGAGACGTGGGGCAAGAGAGGGGGGGTGACGAGAGACCGGGGGTGACAAGAGAAACTGGGGGTGAGAGAGACCAGGAGCAAGAGAGAACAGGGGCAAGAGAGACTCGGGGGGCGAAAGAGGGACTGGGGGCGAGAGAGAGACTGGGGGCGAGAGAGAGACAAGGTGTGAGAGACATGGGGGCGAGTGAGACAGGAGCCGATGAGACAGACCAGGGGCGAGAGAGACCAGGGACGAGAGATACCTGGGGCAATGAGAAGCCGGGCATGACGAGAGAGAATGGGGAAAGAGAGAGACTGGGGCAAGAGAGACCAGGGGCGAGAGAGAGAATGGGGGTGAGAGAGAGGAGTTGACGTGAGAGACCGGGGGCGAGAGAAACCGGACAAGAGAGACCGGGGGCAAGTGAGACTAGGCGTGAATGAGACCAGGAATGACGAGAGACTAGTGGAGAGAGAGACTGGGGGTGACGAGAGATACCGGGGGTGACGAGAGAGACCGGGGGTGAGAGAGAGACCGGGGGTGAGAGAGACTGAGGGGGGCAAGAGAGACCGGCGCGAGAGACCAAGGGGAGAGAGAGACTGGGGGTGACGAGTGACCGGGGGCGACAGAGACCGGGGGTCGAGAGAGACTGGGGGGAGGCGAGCAAGAACAGAGGCGAGAGAGAGACAGGGGGTGGGGGGTGCAACGAAAGACCAGGGAGGGTGAGAGAGATCAGGGGTGAGAGACGCAGGGGGGCGAGAGAGAGCAGGGGGGCAATGAGACACACTGGGGCGAGAGGGACCGGAGGGTGAGAGAGAGACCGGGGGCGATGAGAGAGACCGGGGGCGAGAGAGACCGGGGGCAAGAGAGACGGGTTGACGAGAGAGCTGGGGTGACGAGAGAGACTGGGGGCGAGAGAGAACAGAGGCGAGAGAGATCAGGGTGGGGGTGGGGGGGATGAGAGAGACGGTGGGGGGGAGGGTGAGAGAGACCAGGGGCGAGAGAGACCGGGGCGAGAGAGAACAGGGACAAGAGAGACCCGGGGTGCGAGAGAGATCAAGGGGAGAGAGAGAGAGACCCGGAGAGATGAGAGACCAAAGGTGAGAGCGACCGGGGCGATGAGAGACCGGGGAGAGTCAGAGACTGGAGGCGAGACAGACTGGGAAGAGTTAAAGACTGGGGGTGAGAGAGACTGGGAAGAGTTATAGACAGGGTGTGAGAGACACTGGGGAGAGTTAGAGACAGGGGGTGACAAGAGAGTCCGGGGGTGAGCGAGACAGGAGTCGACGTGACAGACCAGGAGTGAGAGAGACCGGGGATGAGAGATACCTGGGGCGATGAGAAATCAGGCGCGACGAGAGAGAACGGGGCAGAGAGAGACCGGGGTGGAGTACGAGAGAGAGACCAGGAGTGAGAGAAACCGGGGACAATGAGAGACCGGCGGTGAGAGAGACCAGGGAGAGTTAGAGACTGGGAGCGAGAGAGAGACCGGGGGCAAGGGGGTAAGAGAGACCGGGGAGACAGAGTGACTGAGGGCAAGAAAGACCGAGGGTGATGAGAGACCAGGGGCAAGTGAGACCAGGGGCCAGAGAGACTGGGGGCGGCGAGAGATCGGGGAGTGAGAGACTGGGTGTGACTAGAGACCGGGGGCGACGAGAGAGACGAGAGACCAGAGGCGAGAGAGACCGGGAGTCTAGAGAGACTGGGGGCGAGAGAGACCGAGGGCAACAAGACAGAATGGGGGGGGGGGGGTGAGAGAGACTGGGGGTGAGAGAGAGGGGGTGAGGAGACAGACGAGGCCGAGAGAGGTCGGGGGGAGGGGGGGTGGGAGGTGGCGAGTGACCGGGGGCGTGGGAGGTGGCGAGAGACCAGGGGCGAGAGAGACCAGGGGCAAGAAAGAACGGGGTCGAGAGAGAGACCGGGGATGAGAGCGATTGGTGGGGGGTGGGTGAGAGGGACTGTGGGGGCGAGAGAGAGACCAGGGGCGAGAGAGACCGGGATGAGAGAGACCAGGAGTGAAGAGGGAGTCCGGAGGCGAGGGAGACCAGGGGTGAAGAGGGCGACCAGGGTGAAGAGGGAGACCGGGGGCGACGGAGACCAGGGGTGACGATACAGACCGGGGGGCTAGAGAGACCGGGGTTGAAGAGAGACCGGAGGCAATGAGAGAGACCGGGGACGAGAGAGATCGGGGGCAAGAGAGACTGGGGTGATGAGAGACCGGGGGCAACAAAAAAGATCGGGGCAAGAGAGACCGGGGGAAATGAGGGAGCGAGGGCGATGAGAGACAGGGAGCGAGAGAGAGACTGGGGGACAAGAGAGAGAGTCCGGGGGTGAGAGTGACCGGGGCGAGAGAGGGGTTCACAAGAGAGACCGGGGGCGATGAGACAAACTGGGGCGAGAGAGAGACTGGGGGACGAGAGAGAGACCAGAGGCGAGAGAGAGTCCCAGGACAGCAAGAGAGACCGGGGGGCGAGAGAGACCAAGGGCAGGAGTGAGACCGGTGGGGGTGTGGGGGGTGAGAGAGAGACCGGGAGCACGAGAGAGAGAGTCCGGGGGTGAGAGTGACCGGGGCGAGAGAGGGGTTCACAACAGAGACCGGGGCGATGAGACAAACCGGGGCGAGAGAGAGACTGTGGCAAGAGAGAGAGACCGGGGAGATAAAGACCAGGGATGATAGAGACCGGGGGCGAGAGAGCAACCGGGGTGGGGTGGGGGAGAGAGAGACTGGGGTGGGAGGGAGAGAGAGACCGGGGTGGGGGGGTGAGAGAGACCGAGGGCGAGAAAGACCGGGGGTGAGAGAGGGGTTCACAAGAGAGACCGGGACAACGAGACAGACCGGGAGCGAGAGAGAGAGACGGGGTGGGGTGGTGCGAGAGAGAGACCGGGGGGTGAGAGAAAGACAAGGGGCGGTGAGAGAGAGAGACCAGGGGTGAGAGAGACCGGATAGTGAGACAGGATGCTAGAGACTGTGTGTGACGAGAGACCGGGTCGATGAGAGACTGAGGGCGATGAGACACCACGGGGTGAGAGGTGACAGATACCAAGGATGAGAGAGACCGGCGGCAGGAGAGACTGAGGGCGACAGAGACCGGGGGGGTGAGAGAGAGGGTGACAAGAGAGACGGGGGAAGAGAGAGACCAGGGGCAAGGGAGACCGGGGGCGTGACAGACCAAGGGAGAAGGGAGACAGGGGCCAAGACATCGGGGGTGACAAGAGACCGGGGGCAACAAAAGAGAACGGGGGCGAGAGGGAGGGGGTGACGAGAGAGACCGGGGGCAACAAAAGAGACCGGGGGCGAGAGGGACCGGGGGCGAGAGAGACCGGGGGTGAGACACCGGGGGTGACGAGAGACCGGGGAGACAAGAGAGATTGGTGGGGAGAGAGACCAGGGGTGAGAGAGATCAGAGGAGAGAGAGACTGGGTGCGTGAGAGAGACCGGGGGCAAGAGAGAGACCGGGAGAGAGAGACTGGAGGCGAGAGACCAGTGGTGAGAGAGACCGGGGGACCGAGAGAGACTGAGGGGCAAGAGAGACTGGGGGGGGGCAAGAGATCAGGGGGCGAGAGAGACTGGGGGCGTGAGAGACGGGGTTAGGAAAGAGATCGGGGGCAAGAGAGACTGGGGGCGAGAGAAACGGGGTGACGGGAGAGACCAGGGACGAGAGAGAACGGGGTCGAGAGACACAAGGGGAGACGAGAGAGACCGGGGTGGGGGGGTGGGCGAGAGAGACCGGGTGGTGGTGTGGGGGGTGAGAGAGAGACTAGGAGCACGAGAGAGAGAGTCCGGGGGTGAGAGTGACCGGGGCGACAGAGGGGTTCACAACAGAGACCGGGGCGATGAGACAAACCGGGAGCAAGAGAGTGACTGTGGCAAGAGAGAGAGACCGGGGCGAAAAAGACCAGAGATGACAGAGACCGGGGGCGAGAGAGAAACCGGGGGAGGTGGGGGAGAGAGAGACCGGGGTGGGGGGGGGAGAGAGACTGAGGGGGAGAAAGACCGGGGGTGAGAGAGGGGTTCACAAGAACGACCGGGGCAACAAGACAGACCGGGAGCGAGAGAGAGAGACGGGGTGGGGGGGGGGGGTGCGAGAGAGAGACCGGGGGGTGAGAGAAAGACCAGGGGCGGTGAGAGAGAGAGACCGGGGGTGAGAAAGACCAGATAGTGAGACAGGATGCGAGAGACTGTGTGTGACGAGAGACCGGGTCGATGAGAGACTGAGGGCGATGAGACACCACGGGGTGAGAGGTGACAGAGACCAAGGATGAGAGAGACCGGCGGCAGGAGAGACTGAGGGCGACAGAGACCGGGGGGGTGAGAGAGAGGGTGACAAGAGAGACGGGGGACGAGAGAGACCAGGGGCAAGGGAGACGGGGAGCGAGACAGACCAAGGGAGAAGGGAGACAGGGGGCAAGACATCGGGGGTGACAAGAGACCGGGGGCAACAAAAGAGAACGGGGGCGAGAGGGAGGGGGTGACGAGAGAGACCGGGGGCAACAAAAGAGACCAGGGGCGAGAGGGACCGGGGGCGAGAGAGACCGGGGGTGAGACACCGGGGGTGACGAGAGACCGGGGAGACAAGAGAGATTGGTGGGGAGAGAGACCAGGGGTGAGAGAGATCAGAGGAGAGAGAGACTGGGCGCGTGAGAGAGACCGGGGGCAAGAGAGAAACCGGGAGAGAGAGAGAGACTGGAGGCGAGAGACCAGTGGTGAGAGAGACCGGGGGGCCGAGAGAGACTGAGGGGCAAGAGAGCCTGGGAGTGGGGGGGGGCGAGAGATCAGGGGGCGAGAGAGACTGGGGGCGTGAGAGACGGGGTTAGGAAAGAGACCAGGGGCAAGAGAGACTGGGGGCGAGAGAAACGGGGTGACGAGAGAGACCAGGGACGAGAGAGAATGGGGTCGAGAGACACAAGGGGAGACGAGAGAGACCGGGGTGGGGTGTGGGCGAGAGAGACCGGGTGGTGGGGGTGGAGAAAAAAGAGACCGGTTGGCAAAGAGGCCATGGCGAGAGACACTGGGGGTGAGAGAAAGAGGGTGAGAAGACACCGGCGGCGACAAGAGAGACCGTGGGCAACGAGAGGTAGCAGGGGGCATAAGGAGAGCAGGGGTGAGAGAGACCCGGGGTGAGAGAGACCCGGGGCGAGAGAGACCGGGGAGGGAGGGGGCGAGAGATAAGGTTGAGAAGAGAGACTGGGGACGATGAGCCATATCGGGGGCTAGAGACCGGGGGCAAGAGACCAGGGGTGAGCGAGACCAGGGGCGATAGAGACTGGGGGTGAGAGAAAGGGGGTGAGAAGAGACCGGCGGCGACAAGAGAGACCGTGGGCAACAAGAGGTAGCAGGGGGCGAAAGGAGAGCAGGGGTGAGAGACACCCGGGGCGAGAGAGACCGGGGAGGAAGGTGGCGTGAGATAAGGTTGACAAGTGAGACTGGGGACGATGAGCCATATCGGGGGCGAGAGACCGGGGGCAAGAGACCAGGGGTGAGTGAGACCGGGGGCGATAGAGACTGGGGGGGCAAGAGACCGTGGGTGAGAGAGAGGGGGTGACGAGAGACACTGGGTGCGCGAGAGAGAGACCGGGGGTCAAGAGAGACCGGGGAGTGCGAGAGACACCGGGGTGAGGGGGAGGGACAAGAAGAAGACAGGTGGGGCAAGAGAGACCGGGGGCGAGAGAGACCGGGGGCGAGAGAGACCGGGTGCGAGAGAGAGCGGGGCGCAAAAGAGACCTGGGGTGAGAGAGACTGGGAGTGATGAGAGAGACCGGGGGCGAGAGAAAGTGGGGTCGAGAGAGACCAGGGGCGAGAGAGAGACCGGGAGCGAGAGAGGCCGGGGGCGAGAGAGGCCAGGTGTGAGAGAGACAGTGAGAGACAAGACAGACTGGGGGCGAGAGAGACCGGGGGCGAGAGAGAATGTGGGCGAGAGAGACCGGGGGCAAGACACTGTGTGTGACGAGAGACCGGGGGGCGAGAAGAGAGACTGGGGGGCCAAGCGAGACCGGGGGAAGCAAGAGAGACCGGGGCAAGAGAGACTGGGAGCGAAAGAGAGCCCGGGGTGACAAGAGACCGGGGGTGAGAGAGACCGGGGGTGAGAGACCGGGGGAGCCAACAGAGACCAGGGGAGGCGAGAGAGACCGGGGGCGAGAGAGACCGGGAGGGTAAAAGACACTGGGGGCAAGAGAGATTGGGGTGGAGAGAGACCCAGAGGTGACGAGAGACACGGGTGGCGAGAGAGACCCGGGAGTGACAAGTGACCGGGGAGAGTAGAGACCGGCGGCGAGAGAGACCGGGGAGTGAGAGACACAGGGTGACAAGAGAGACCGGGGATGACTCCTGGGTACCTCACATGCTGTATGTAAACCCTAAACCACTCAATTAGATTCCAGTCTGGAAATCACTCCTGGGGATCTGTTATTGGATCTGTGAAGTGATCCTTCTTGGATGTTACACCGAAGACAAGATAAACTAAATGGTCAAATGTTACATTGGGAGCAGGAACACAGAAAGCTGCTGGTTCATTTCTGTCCTGTTACATATCTCCAAGTTTCAGATTGGGGCTGAATTTCTGACACAATGTGGAAAGTCTCAAAAGCTGTTTACTGTCCTGCACGAATACATCATCATAACATGAATTCTCTTGCAAGATAGGAAATGGAGACAGCTTCTGGAAGGTGTCTGTATACCTGTGTGTGTGATTCTGTGTGTCTGTGATTCTGTGTACATTTTCAATGTTTTATATAATTTCAAACTGTATTGATGTTGCCAGTCTCTCTTGCTTTTCCTTATTTACACACTCAATGTCATTGTTTTGCTGATATAAAATGGTGGCTGTGGACAAATCTAAAATGTCTGCCTGACTGATTTATGTCAGGAATACTTTCAGCATGGGAGAGGGGGCAATGTGTCAAAAGCCGTTTCCATTCATTGATGCTAGCAGAGATAGGAAATGGAGACAGCTCTTTGAAGGTGGTTAAAATGTAAATCCCAGAACCTGTTTACAGTGAATGTGGAGAGACAATGTGACATTCCAGTAAGGTCTGCCTTCCTTTCCAAGCTCCTAATATATGAGAGAAACATAATATACAAAACCTGAAATAGCTCAGCCACTGAATTGTAGATTTGCAGCGTTGGATCAGAATAATGCCTGGCGAGGCGTTATCTCAAATTGAAGGGTTTCTCAAATCCCACACTGACCTTCTGTGGGTTCAAATTGGGAACCCATTGACTAGATTCAAGTCTGTAAATCACTCCGGGCTATATTTTTATTCTGTACATAACCACAATGAACCCCTTGATTAGATTCCAGGCTGTAACTCACTCTGGGCTGTCTGGTATTCTGTATATAAACCACCCTGAACCCCTCAATTAGATTACAGGCTGTAACTCACTCTGGGCTGTCTGGTATTCTGTATATAAACCACTCTGAACCCCTCAATTCGATTCCAGGCTGTAACTCACTCTGGACTATCTGTTATTCTGTATATAAACCACCCTGAATCCCCCAATTAGATTCTAGGATGTAACTAACCCTGGGTTATCTCTTATTCTGTATATAAACCACCCTTAACCCCTCAATTAGATTCCAGGATCTAACTCACCCTGGGCTATCTGTTATTCTGTACATAAACCACTCTGAACCACTGTTAGATTCCAGGCTGTAATGCACTCCGGGCTATCTGTTATTCTGTATATAAACCACCCTGAATCCCTCAATTAGATTCCAGGCAGTAACTCACTCTGGGATATCTGTTATTCTGTATATAAACCACTCTTAACCCCTCAATTAGATTCCAAGCTGTAACTCACTCCGGGCTATCTGTTATTCTGTATATAAACCACTCTGAACCCCTCAATTAGATTCCAGGCTGTAACTCACTCCGGGCTATCTGTTATTCTGTATATAAACCACTCTGAACCCCTCAATTAGATTCCAGACTGTAACTCACTCCGGGATATCTGTTATTCTGTATATAAACCACTCTGAACCCCTCAATTAAATTCCAGGCAGGAACTCACTCTGGGATATCTGTTATTCTGTATAGAAACCACTCTGAACCCCTCAATTAGATTCCAGGCTGTAACTAACTCCGGGCTATCTGTTATTCTGTATATAAACCACTCTGAACCCCTCAATTAGATTCCAGACTGTAACTCACTCTTGGCTATCTGTTATTCTGTATATAAACCACTCTGAACCCCTCAATTAGATTCCAGACTGTAACTCACTCCGGGATATCTGTTATTCTGTAACATAAACCAGAGGATTTGAGCTACGGGGAGAGGCTGAACAGGCTGGGGCTGTTTTCCCTGGAGCATCAGAGGCTGAGGGGTGACTTTATCGAGGTTTATAAAATCATGACGGGCATGGATAGGAGAAATAGACAAAGTCTTTTCCTCGCTGTAGGGGAGTCCAGAACTAGAGGGCAGAGGTTTAGTGTGAGAGGGGAAAGATATGGAAGAGACCGATGGGGCAACTTGTTCACTCAGAGGGTGGTACATAAATGGAATGAACAGTCAGAGGAAGTGGTGGAGGATAGTACAATTGCAACATTTAAAATTCAGCTTGATGGGTATATGAATGAGAAAGTATTGGAGGGAGATGGGCCAAGTGTTTGAAAAAGAGACTAGAGTAGGTTAGGATATCTGGTCGGCATAGACAGGTTGGACGAAAGGGTCTGTTTCCATGCTGTACATCCCTAGGACTGTATGACTCCGCTATTTTGTGACTCACTACTTGTTATCTGTTATTCTGTATGTAACCCACCCTGAACACCTCGATTTGATTCCAATCTGTAACTCACTCCAGGCTATCTGTTATTCTGTATATAAACCACCTGAACCCCGCGATTAGATTCCAGGCTGTAACTCACTCCAGGCTATCTGTTATTCTGTATGTAACACACCCTGAAGACCTCGATTTGATTCCAATCTGTAACTCACTCCAGGCTATCTGTTATTCTGTATGTAACCCACCCTGAACCCCTCGATTGGATTCCTGGCTGTATCTCATTCTGTGGCATCTATTAATTCTGTATATAAATCACTCTGAACTCCTCGATTAGGTTCCAGGCATTAGCTCACTCAGGGCTATCTGTTATTCTGTATATAAACCACCCTGAAACCCTCAATTAGATTCCATGCCTTAACTCACTCCAGGGTATCTGTTTTGTGTATATAAACCACCCCGAACCCCTCGATTACATTCCAGGCTTTAACTCACAGATGCAAAGTAATTGGTTATTTGCTTCGCCATTTCCCTGTTAGCCATAATAAGCTCATCTCTCCTGAATGCAGATTTCCACATTTGACTATGCTTTTCTCTTTCCTTTGAAATATAGACCATAGATTTATGCAGTCTTTGTGTTCCTGTTTGTTTGCATGTATGTTCGCTTTTTGATTTCCTTATCCGTTTCATGGCCCTCCTTTACTGGATCGTAATTTTCTGAGAATTCTCAGGATTCCACAATGTCTGGAATTCTTCTGAAGTAACTTCCTGAAATTAATATAATCTTTAATTTATGATGCTTATCATTGTTAACTCACTTTCTCACTCGTGGGTGTTTTACCTGAAATAAATAGACGTATTTTTCAGACTTTGTAGTATTTCTATAAACCTCCTGGTCCTGACCATATATATTCAGGAACACTGCAGGAGGACAAGAAAGAAATAGCAAGGGCCCTGGTTGGTACTTTTCCATCATCGGGAGCCAATGGGTGAGGTCCTGGAGGACTGGAGGGTAGTGAATGTTGTGCCGTTATTCACGAAGGGCTACAAATAAAAACCGGGGAACTATCGACGAATAAAGCAAAAATCTGTGGCAGGTAAGTTACTTGAGATGATTCTGAGGGAGAAGATATGCATGCATTTGGAAAGACAGGGCCTTGTGAATGGGGGATTTTGGCTCACAAATTTGTTAGACTGCTTTGATGAAGTGACCAGTAACTTTGGCAAGGGCATGGTTGTATATATAGATTTCAGTAAGTCCTTCAATAAGGTTCCACATGGTACGGAGGGAGAGTTGGCAAATTCGGTCCAAAATGGTATTGATGATAGGAAGAAGAGGGTAATCGTGGAAGGATGCTTGTCGGACTGATGGCCTGTGATGAGTGGAATGCCTTAGGGGTCGGTGCTGGGACCATACATTCATATATTACACATATCTATGATTTAGATGAGAATGTACAGGCATGATGTGTAAGTTTCCAGGTGACACTAAAATAGGTGGTATCGTGGACAGTGAGGAAGGTTATCAGAAATTTCAGAAATTACAGCAGTACCTTGATCAGGTGGGGAATTGGGCCGAGAAATGGCAAATTGAGTTTAATTCAGATAAGTGTAAGTTCTTGCATTTTAGAAAGTCAAATTAAGGCAGGAGTTTCATGGTGACTGGCAGGGCCTTAAGGAGTGCAGGGGAACAGAGTGACCTTGGAATTCAGGTGTACGGTTCTCTGAAAGTGGAGTCCCAGGTAGACAAGGCACTGAAAAAGGCTTTTGACTCACTGGCCTTCATCAGTTAGAGCACTGATTATCGAAATTAGGGAGTTATGTTGCAGTTATACAAGATGTTGGCGAGTCCATACTTGTCACGTCATGTTCAGTTTTGTTCACTTTGCACGAGGAAGGATGTTATTAAACTGGAAAGAGTGCAGAGGAAATTTACAAGGATGTTGCCAAGACTCAATGGTCTGAGTTATAGTGAGAGGTTGAACAAGCCAGGAGTTTTTAATTTAGAATGTATGAGGCTGAGGGGGATCTCATAGTAGTGTATAAGGTCATGGGAGACATGGATAGAGTCAATGCACTCAGTCTTTTTTTCCCCAGGATTGGGCAATCACGGACTAGAGGGAATCAATTTCAGGTCAGAGGGGAAAGAGTAAAAGGGAACCTGAGGAGAAATTTCTTTTACAAACAGGGTGGTCTGCATATGGGATGAGCTGACAGCAGAAGTGGTTGAGGCGGGTACATTCACAAAATTTAAAATACATTTGGACAAATACAGAGGTAGGAAAGGATTAGAAGGATACAGGGAAATGGCGGGGAAATGGGGTTAGTGTGAATGGACATTTTTTTCGGGATGGACCAGATTGGGCCGAATGGCCTGTCTCCGTGCTGTAAGACTATATGGGTCTAACAATCATTATTCTCCTACTGAATGTTATATTGTATTTTCCCAATTCACTGAAGCGAACTTGACACTCACCCCTTAGGGCTTCCATGATGTTTGACCAGTATGTTCAAACATCCCACATTGAATGCAGACGCCGTGTAAAATACAACATATTAATGTCACTTTTCCTCTAAAGCTGCTTCAGAACAAGGTTAGTAATTAGCCTTTCCGACCACACAATAGACAATAGACAATAGGTGCAGGAGTAGGCCATTCTGGCCTTTGAGCCTGCACCACCATTCAATATGATCATGGCTGATCATCCTTAATCAGGATCACGCAACACCAAATCCGAAATAATCTGCTCTCTAGTTTGGTTCACAACATACTCTCCAACCTACCTGATATACACTATAGGAGGTTATTTTTCACAACATTAGCAGTCACTTAGTTAACTCAGTTTCGATGCAACTTGACACCATCCATTATTACTGCAGAACCCACGAGTATTTGTTACTCATTCACAGGATGGGGGTCTGGGCTGGATAACCAGCATTTACTGGCCATACCAGACGGCAGTTAAGCGTCAACAGCGTTGCCTTGGATCTGGAGTGACATGCAGGCCAGACCAGATAAGAATTTCCCCCCCCCACGCATTTCTCCACCCCACACATTCCCCCCCCACGCATTCCCCCCCCCCACGCATTTCGCCCCCCCCACGCATTCCCCCCCCACGCATTCCCCCCACGCATTTCCCCCCCAAGCATTCCCTCCCCACGCATTTCCCCCCCAAGCATTCCCCCCCACGCATTCCCCCCTCACGCATTTCCTCCCCCACGCATTTCCCCCCCACGCATTCCCCCCAATGCATTTCCTTCCCCACGCATTTCCCCCCCACGCATTTCCCCCCCCCACGCATTATTAAAAAACATCTATTTTAATGCAGTGTTCTTTCTCCATCCAAATACAGCAGGACCCTCACATAAATGCCCCCAAAAACACATAAGCCCCTCCTCCCCTCTGTGTCTCTATATATTGATATATAACGTTAAACATCACACAACACTAGCTTTTGTCCCAGTACAACACTGGCATCTCCATCATTGAAATATAAAGATCACCGTTGAGCTTTTAACCAGATGCTTGCTTGAAACACACACAGCAAGATCCCACGAGCATCAGTGTAACCACTGAGAGATCGTGTGTGCCCCTAATGCTGGTGAAGGGTTTTTATTCTGTCTCCTGGACGAGAGGGAGCAATGCTCCTGTTGAACAAATTCCAAACATTTCCCCCTTTCTTCTCTGATCCCCGTCTTGTGCTCTCTCTCCATCTGAGATCTCACTCCCTCCCTCTCTCTCTCCCTCTCCCTCTCCCTCTCTCCCTCTCCCTCTTTCTCTCCATCTCTCTCTGTTCTCGCTGTCCCCATCTCTGATCTCTCTTCCCTCCCTCTCTCTGTTCCCCCTCTTACTCTCTCCATCTCAGAGATATCTCTGTTCCTCCCCTCTCTCCCTCTATCTCTGAAATTTCTTCCCATTGTATTCCACCCTCTCGCTGTCTCCATCTTGAAGATCTTTCTCTCTGTCTCTCGGATTTCTCACATTTTATCCCCCTGGTCTATGCACATGACTCTGACACTAGAATGGGGCTTTGGAGAGAGTTTCTAATGATAAGGTATTCATTCCCTCCTCCGGGAGTCCTTCCTCCCAGACCCTGGGGGTGTAACCAGTTTGTGTCACAATCCCAAGGCCGCGGTTCCTTTAACCCCAGGCCTTAAATCCATTTTAAATCAATGAACCTTCTGACATGACAGTCAGTGGTCTTTCACTTCTCTCTGTCTGTCTGACCCCCTTCACACCCCCATTGGAGTGAGAGAGAGGGAGGCAGTGACATCTGTGGGATCAGACTGTGCAGCAGCTCCCCCTCCATCTTTTCTCCCCACCCTTTGTCTCCCCCTCCATCTCCCCCCCCCTCCCCTTTGTCCCCCTTGTGGTAAATATCCCAGACAGCCTGAATCCCACCGTTCTCTGTCTGTGTGTGTCTGTCTGTCTGTGTCTGTCTGTGTGTGTGTGTCTGTCTGTGTGTGTCTGTCTGTGTGTGTCTGTGTGTGTGTGTGTGTGTGTGTGTGTGTCTGTGTGTAAATGAACGACAAGGAGACAGGACAGTTTCTGGTTATTCTGTGTCTGATGATCCCTTGCAGCAGAGGTGATTTCATTCTCTCTGTCTCTGCGTCGTCCCAAGCTTCAACTCCTGGATCCAATCTCCTTCTCCACATCACCACCCCCCCCCCTCCAGGGTGAGGGGGAGCGGGGGTGGGGAAACAACACTGAGAAATAAAAACAAATCAATTTGAAATAAAATTCGACAGTGGCACCAAAAGCACAGCAAGATCTCACAGCTCTCTGCTTCCCCAATCTCCCATGTGACCCTGGTTCAGTTTAATTATTGCAGAGTGAATGAATGAATTAATAACCACGTATGCACAGTGAGATCCCACAAGCAGCAATCTAACCCCACACACATCGTGGGTGATGCTGGTTAAGGGTTGACATATTTGTGTCAAATCTCAAGGTCCCAGTTACCATAGCCCCAGACTTCCAACCTGTTCAAAAACGATAAGGCCGCAAGCCGACAAGACCCGGTTGAGCAGAGGTCTTGGTAAAAGCCAGCCCGCCCCCCCCCCCTCCCCAGAGAGAGGAGATTAAACCTCGGGGTAATACACAGACAAAACTCACCTGGGCCCAACAGGCTGCAGGCTGCAGCCTGTCAAACAGGCCTCAGGACTGCGTTCCCCCCTTTGGAGGAAGCTCTTGTTTGAAGGTTTCCTGCTCCCAAACACACACTTTTCAAATCCTCAAGTGGCCAGGAAGATCCCTTTGGGAGGAAAGAGGCAGCATTAATGGGAAGGCTGAGCAGGAAAATCTTTCACAGTGAGATAGCGCAGCGAGCTCCCGGATTTTCCCCTCTCAGTGAGACAGACAATTTCTCAGGAATATCCAAACACAAACACAAGTTGAGTTTTCATGTTGAAAAGTTCTTGTAATGACGGGTTGGCTGATTGAAACCACTCACTGCCTGCAACGATGGCATTAGGGCAATTGACGCACAGCAAGATCCCACAAGTGACAGTGCTGCAGAAGCTCGATAATCTGATCATTTTTATTATTTCCTGTCACCCTTGAATCAAATATTGCAACTATTTCACAATCTCACACTGCCCCCCCTCTCTCCTGTTTCTCTTGCTCTCACCATTTTCCATTTCTTTCTAGATTAGATTACTTACAGTGTGGAAACAGGCCCTTCGGCCCAACAAGTCCACACCGCCCCGCCGAAGCGCAACCCACCCATACCCCTACATTTACCCTTTACCTAACACTACGGGCAATTTAGCATGGCCAATTCACCTGACCTGCACATCTTTGGACTGTGGGAGGAAACCAGAGCACCCGGAGGAAACCCACGCAGACACGGGGAGAACGTGCAAACTCCACACAGTTAGTCGCCTGAGGCGGGAATTGAACCCGGATCTCTGGCGCTGTGAGGCAGCAGTGCTAACCACTGTGCCACCGTGCCGCTCACACTCTCTTTCTCTCTTTCTCTCACTCTCTTTCTCTCTGTGTCCAATTCGATCACCCTGCCCTCTCTGTGACCCACTTTCCTCTGAGAGTGTGACAATTCTTTCCAGAGGGTCAGATATTTTGGGTTCGAGTTCCCTCCTGAGAGAGTCCCATCTCCCAGATCCTGGGGGTTTCCCCTGTTTGTGTCACCGATGCCCCGGTGACTTTAACCCCAGGCTTCAAACCCGTGATCTGACAGGTCCCAGTGAACCAGTGGCCCCTACAATCCAGGCTCCCACCCCCAGCCCATCCCTAGAGGAGATGAAACCTCGGGGGAAGAAACAGACCCACCACTCACCTGGGCCCCACGGGCTGCAGCCTGGCCAAACAGGCCTCAGGCCTGTGCTCCCCACCCTCTGGATGTTGTTCTTGTCCAAGGCTTTCCTGGCTCCCCAGGCATTTTGGATCTTCACTTTCCTGCTTTCCCCACAAAAGTTCCTCGGGATAAAAGAAAGAAGAGATGAGTTGGTTGGGGGGCCGGGGGAGCGAGAGCATTGTGATGCAAAATTACACAGCAAGATCCCATTTTAAACACAATCCCACCACTACTTCTCCCATCCCCAAATGCACTTCATAACCTCACAGCAACATCAAAATACAAACAAATCATAAGAAAGTAATTAACCAGAGGCTGGAAACATTATTAAACACACACACACACACACACACACACACACACACGGACACACACACACACTCACACACACACTGTCACAACCAGACAGGGAGGGCTGCTCACTCTCCATACAGAGAGAGAACAGGGTATGAGAATGAATCTGACCAATTTCTTGCGCACATTTATTCTGTGTGAGGGGTTAGTGGAGCCCAGCCCTGCCCTCTCTCTGTCACGTTGCATCGTCTGTCAGTCTGCTCCCTGGGGAGGGCTCTGTCTGATTGACATGTTAATTCCCAGGACAGGAGCCTTGTGGGATCTTGCTGCCCACTGAATGTTCATTCTGGGGCAACAAAGTGTCATCTTTCCCAGTTGCGACAACTCTCTTTTTTTTACTGAAGCCTTATTAGTTGTGTCAGTGCGGTTTGAAAATATTAAAGATTACTCCCACACTAGCGTTTCAGAGCCTGGCTGTAGGTAGGCTTCCTGACACACACACACACACAGGGCTGGGAATAGAGAGGATGAGTATTTGCTGAGGTTTTCTTGGGATTTTCCTGCTGTATGTGTGATTCCTAGAATTAATCTCTGTCTCTGTCCCTGTGTGTGTGTGTCTCTCTCTGTCACTCTCTTTCTCTCTGTCTCTGTCCCTCTCTCTCTCTGTCTCTCTGTTCCTGTGTGTATGTGTCTCTCTCTTTCTCTCTGTCCCTATGTGTCCCACTCTCTGTCTCTCTCTCTCTCTCTCTCTGTCTGTCTTCTCTCTCTGTCCCTGTGTCTCTCTCTTCTCTGTGTGTCTCCGTCTCTCTCTCTCTTTCTGTCTCTCCCTGCCCTGCTCTACATCCAGCCATTTCTAACTTGATTTTGAGTCTTTTATTTCCTTTCCCTTTCTCCAAAATATTGGCAGAGTTTGGGAATTTAAATCATAGATCACGTGCCTGCCCCCAACACCCACATTTCACCCTCACAGCTCCCCTGTCCCCATACACACAGAGACACACACACCCCGACACACACACAGAGACAGACACACACAGAAACACACCGACACACACACACACAGACACACACAGAGACACACACACACAGACACACACACACAGACAGACACACACACACAGACAGACACACACCGACACGCACACACAGACACACACACAGGCAGACAGACACACACCCCGTCACACACAGAGACACAGACACACGCACACAGAGGCACACACACAGACACACACAGACAGACACACACCGACACGCACACACAGACACACACACAGGCAGACAGACACACAACCCGTCACACACAGAGACACAGACACACACACACAGAAGACAGACAGAGAGCGAGACAGAGAGTGGGACACACAGGGACAGAGATAAAGAGAGAGGAGAGACACACACACCCCGACTCACACACACAGACACACATACACCGACACGCACAAAACCACACACACACAGACACACACCGGCACACACAGAGATACACACAGAGACACAGACACAGACACACGCACACAGAGGCACACACGCACAGAGACACACACACAGAGACAGACACACACCGACATGCACACACACACAGACAGACACAGAGACACACACAGACACACACACCGGCACACACACAGACACACACAGAGACACAGACAGAGACAGACACAGACAAACACACAGACAGAGACACACACACAGAGACAGACACACACCGACAAGCGCGCACACAGAGACAGACGCAGACACACACACGCAAACACACACACACACAGACAGACACACACCGACACGCGCACACAGAGAGACAGACACAGAGACACACACAGAGACATACACAGACACACACACAGACACACACAGACACACACACAGAGACACACACACACAGACACGCGCACACACAGAGACACACAGACAGACAGACACACACACACACACACACACTGACACGCACAAAGACACAGGCACACACCGACACAGACACACACAGACAGACACAGACACACACACAATCACACACACAGACACACACACCGACACACACACAGAGACAGGCACACACCGACACACACACACACCCAAACACAGATACAGACACACACAGAGACACAGACACACGCACACGGACACATACCGACACGCGCACACACACAGACACACACCCCGACACACACACCCACAGACACACACAGACACACACACACACAGACACACACACAGAGACAGACACACACCGACACGCACACAGACACAGGCACACACCGACACACACAGAGACACAGACACACACCGACACGCACACACACAGACACACACCGACATGCGTGCACACAGAGACAGACACTTTAGACAGACACACACACAGAGACAGACACACACCGACACGCACACAAACACAGGCACACACCGACACACACACACACAGACCCAGACTCACACACAGACACACACACAGACACACACCCAGACACAGACACACACAGAGACACAGACACATGCACACAAAGGCACACACACAGACACACACCGACACGTGCACACACACACACAGACAGACACACACACAGAGAGACACAGGCACACACACACACAGAGACAGACACACACCCCGACACACACCGACACACACACACACACACAGACACACACATGTACAGGTACCGACACACACAGACACACCCCAACACAGGACATGGGCACTGTGCACAGATTTAGTCTGGGGTGGGGGAGAGAGTCAGTGAGGGTCTGAGCGCAAGTGTCATCACAGAACTGTCTCTGAGTGAGAGATAGTGAGACCAAGCCTCTGTGTGTGTGTGTGTGTGTGTGTGTGTGTGAGAGAGAGAGAGAGAGAGAGACTGAGTGTGTGTTTACATCGGAGTGCCCAGTTTCCGTGTCAGTGCTGTCCCTCCATAATGTAACTATGTATAAACCACGTGTTTATGTCCTTGTCCCAGTAATAATCCACTAAACTATACACTGTCCCTCACTCTCATTTACTCACACTCTCACACGTGTACACACACACCCTCACACACCACATTCAGTCCCTCGCACACATGCCCTTTCACACACATGCAGACATCCACACCGACATGCACACACACACACACGCAGTCACTCACAAATGCACACTCAAACATTTTCACACGCACCATCACCTTCTCTCTCTCACACTCACACACAAACATACACTCTCTCTGTCTCTCTGACATACACACACTTTCACTCACTCATTCTCTCTCTCTACACTCTCTCTCTCACACACTCGCTTCCACATACTCTCTCAGTTACACACACTCTTACACACACACTCTCATATACACTTTCTGACACACGCACCCCCACACACTCACATTCACCATCTCATATATGCTCACTTTCACACACTCACTCTATCTCTCTCCAAAATTCTGTCTCTCACACACACTTGCAAAGTCGCTCACACATGCCCTCTCTCTCACGTGCGCACTCACTCTCGTTCACTTGTACACACACACTCGCATGCACTCACTCTTTGACATACACTCACACACTTCCTCTCTCACTTTCACCCTTTCTTTCTCACACTCACACACACTCTCATGCATGATCACATCATATCTCACACATGCTCACTCTCTTTCTCACTCTCATGCGCACATTTTCTCTCTCTCATGCGCGCACACTATCTAATGCACGCACTTGCACACAGGCATTCTCTCTCACACACACGAATTCTCTCTCTCTCTCTCACACACACACACGCGCATTCTCTCTCTCGCACACTCATTCTCTCTCACGCATGCATTCTCTCTCACACACTCATTCTCTCTCACACACACATTCTCTCACACACACATTCTCTCTCTTGCACACTCATTCTCTCTCTCACACACTCTCATTCTCTCTCTCACTCACGCATTCGCTCTCTCTCTCTCCCATACTCATTCTCTCTCTCACGCGTGCATTCTCTCTCTCACAGACACATTCTCTTTCACACTCATTCTCTCTCTCATGTACGCATTACCTCTCACACGCATTCTCTCTCGCACACTTGTTCTCTCTCTCACACACGCACTCTCTCTCTCAAACACTCATTCTCTCTCTCACGCACCCATTCTCTCTCTTGCACACTCATTCTCTCTCTCACACACTCATTCTCTCTCTCACTCACGCATTCGTTCTCTCTCTCCCACACTCATTCTCTTCTCATGCGTGCATTCTCTCTCTCTCTCACAGACGCATTCTCTCTCACACTCATTCTCTCTCACATACGCATTCTTGCTCTCTTGCACACACATTCTTTCTCACACATGCATTCTCTCTCTTGCAAACTCGTTCTCTCTCATACACGCATTCTCTCTCTCGCACACACGCATTCTCTCTCTCGCACACACGCATTCTCGCTCTCTCATACACGCATTCTCTCTCACACACACATTCTCTCTCACACACACATTTTCTCTCTCACATGCACGCATTCTCTCTCTCACACAGACACGCATTCTCTCTCAAACACGCATTCTCTCTCACACACGCACGCATTCTCTCTCTCACACACGCATTCTCTCTCACACGCACGCATTCTCTCTCTCACACACGCATTCTCTCTCACACGCACGCATTCTCTCTCTCACACACGCATTCTCTCTCTCACACACGCATTCTCTCTCACACGCACGCATTCTCTCTCTCTCACACGCACGCATTATCTCTCTCTCTCGCACAGTCATTCTCTCTCTCTCACACACATTCTTTCTCTCACACACGCATTCTTTCTCACACATGCATTCTCTCTCATGCGCACGCATTCTCTCTCACACACGCATTCTCTCTCTCACACACACGCATTCTCTCTCATACACGCATTCTCTCTCTCACGCACACACATTTTCTCTCTCACACACACGCATTCCGCATTCTCTCTCACACACGCATTCTCTCTCTCACACACATTTTCTCTTTCACACGCATGCATTCTCTCTCTCACACACACGCATTCCGCATTCTCTCTCTCTCACACACACATTTTCTCTCTCACACACACGCATTCCGCATTCTCTCTCTCTCACAAACGCATTCTCTCTCATACACGCATTCTCTCTCTCACACACATTTTCTCTCTCACACACACGCATTTTCTCTCTCGCACACACGCATTCTCTCTCTCGCACACACGCATTCTCGCTCTCTCATACACGCATTCTCTCTCACACACACATTCTCTCTCACACACACATTTTCTCTCTCACATGCACGCATTCTCTCTCTCACACAGACACGCATTCTCTCTCAAACACGCATTCTCTCTCACACACGCACGCATTCTCTCTCTCACACACGCATTCTCTCTCACACGCACGCATTCTCTCTCTCACACACGCATTCTCTCTCACACGCACGCATTCTCTCTCTCACACACGCATTCTCTCTCACACACATTCTCTCTCTTGCACACATGCATTCTCTCTCTCGCACACACTCATCCTCTCTCTCACACACACACATTCTCTCTCACATGCACGCATTCTCTCTCTCTCTCACATGCACGCATTCTCTCTCTCTCTTGCACACGCATTCTCTGACTCTCACGCATTCTCTCTCTCTTTCATGCATTCTCTCTCTCTCTTACGCAGTCTCTCTCTCACACGCACGCATTCTCTCTCTCTCTCTATCGAACACCCATTCTCGCTCTCGCGCACACGCATTCTCTCTGTCTCTCCCTCTCTCTCTCACTCTCTGTCCCTCTCTCTGTCTCTGTCTCACACTCTCTCTGTCTCTCTCTGTGTCACCCACACTCTGTGTCCCCCACTCTCTCTGTGTCCCTCTCTCTCTGTGTCCCCCTCTCTCTCTCTCTGTATCCCTCACTCTCTCTTTCTCTCTCTCTCCCTCTCTCTCTCTGTCCCTCGGTCTCTCTGTCCCTCGGTCTCTCTGTCATACTCTTTCCCTGTGTCCCACTCTCTCTCCCTGTGTCCCACTCTCTCTCCCTGTGTCCCTCACTCTCTCTCTCTCTCTATGTATCCCTCTGTCTCTCGATCTCTCTCTGTTCCTGTCCCTCTCTCTCTGTCTCTGTCCCACTCTCACTGTCCCACTCTCACTGTCCCACTCTCACTGTCCCTCTCTCTCTGTCCTTCTCTCTCTGCGTCCCTCACTCTCTGGCCCTCTCTCTCTGCGTCCCTCACTCTCTCTCTGTCCCTCTCTCTCTCTGTGTCCCCCGCTCTCTCTGTCCCTCTCTGTCCGTGTCGCTCTCTCTCTCTCTGTCCCTCACACTCTCTCTGTCTGTCGCTCTCTCTGTGTCCCTCTCTCTCTCTGTATCTCACTCTCTGTCCGTCACACTCTGTGACCCTCACTCTCTGTCTCTATCCCTCTCTCTCACCCTGTCCCTCACTCTCTCCCTGTCCCTCACTCTCTCCCTGTCCCTCACTCTCTCTCCCTGTCCCTCTCTCTCTCCATGTTTCTGTCTTTCTGTGTCCCTCTCTCTCTCTCTCTATCCCTCGTATCTCTCTCTCCCTGTCTGTCTCTCTCTGTGTCCGTGTCCCTCTCTCTCTCTCTCTGTCTCCGTATCTGTCTGTCTCTCTCCGTGTCCCTCTCTCTCTCTCTCCGTGTCCCTCCCTCTCTCTCTTCCTGTCCCTCACTCTCTCTCCCCGTCCCTCTCACTCTCTCTCCGTGTCCCTCTCTCTCTCTCTTTGTCCCTAGCTCTCTCCGTCACTCTCTCTGTGTCGCTTTCTCTCTCTCTCCCTGCCCCTCTCACTCTCTCTGTCCCTCTCACTCTCTCTGTCCGTCTCACTCTCTCCCTGTCCCTCTCTCTCTCCATGTACCTCCCTCACTCTCCATAGCCCCCTCTCTCTCTGTATCCTCCCCTCTGTGTCCCTGTCTCTCTCTGTCCCTCTCTCTCTCTCCCTGTCCCCCTCTCTCTCTGTGTCCCTCACTCTCTCCCTGTCTCTCTCTCTCCCTGGCCCTCTCTCTCGCTCCCTGTCCCTCTCACGCTCTCTCCCTGTCCCTCACTCACTCCCTGTCCCCCCCTCTCTCTCTCCCTGTCTCTGTCTCTCTGTGTCCCTCTCTCTCTGTCTATATCCCTCTCTCAATCTCTCTCTGTCTCTGTCCCTCTCTCCCTCTCTGTGTCCCTCTCTCTCTGTGTCTTTCTCTCTCTCTATCTCCCTGTCCCTCACTCTCTCTCTCTGTCCCTCTCTCTCTCTCCATGTCCCTCTCTCTCTTCCAGTCGCACTCTCTCTTCCTGCCCCTCTCTCTTCCTGTCTCTCTCTCTCTCTCTCCCTGTCTCTCTCTCTCTCCCTGTGCCTCACTCTCTCCCTGTACCTCTCTCTCTCTCTGTGTCCCTCTCTCTCTCCGTGTGTCCCTCGTCTCTCTCTCTCACTCTCTCTCTCTCTGTGTGTCCGTGTCCCTCTCTCTCTCTCTGTCTCCGTGTCCCTCTGCCTCTCTCCGTGTCCCTCTCTCTCTCTCTCTCCGTGTCCCTCCCTCTCTCTCTTCCTGTCCCCCACTCTCTCTCCCTGTCCCTCTCACTCTCTCTCCGTGTCCCTCTCTCTCTCTCAGTCCCTAGCTCTCTCTGTCACTCTCTCTGTGTCGCTCTCTCTCTCTCTCCCTGTCCCTCTCTCTCTCTCTGTCCCTCTCTCTCTCTCTCCCTGTCCCTCTCTCTCTCTCCCTATCCCTCTCTCTCTCTCCCTGTCTCTGACTCTCTGTGTCCCTCTCTCTCCGAGTGTTCCTCGTCTCACTCTCTCCCTCTCGCTCTCTGTGTGTCCGTGCCCGTCTCTCTCTCTCCCTGTCCCTCTCTCTCTCTCTCCCTGTCCCCCTCTCTCTCCCTGTCCCTCTCACTCTCCCTGTCCCTCTCTCTCCGTGTGTCCCTCGTCTCTCTCTCACCCTCTCTACCTCTATGTGTACGTATCCCTCTCTCTCTGTCTCTCTCTCTGTGTCCGTGTCCCACTGTCTCTCTCCGTGTCCCTCTGTCTCTCTCCGTGTCCCTCTGTCTCTCTCTCTCTGTCCCCCTCTCTCTCTCTGACCCTCTCTCTCCCTGTCCCTCTCTCTCTGTCTCTCTCTCTGTCGCTCTCCACCCATCTCTCTGTCTGTGTCCCCCTCTCTCTCTCCCTGTCCCTCTCTCTCCCTGTCCCTCTCTCTCTCCATGTCCCTCTCTCTCCCTGTCCACCGCCCTCTCTCCCTGTCTCTCTCTCTCCCTCTGTCCCTCTCTCTCTGTCCCTCTCCCCCTCTCTCTCTGTGTCTGTGTCCCTCTCTCACTCTCCCTGCCCCCCTCTCTCTCTGTCGCTCTCTCTATCTCCCTGTCCCTCTCGCTCTCCGTGTCCTGCACTCTCTCTCTCTGTCCCTCTCTCTCTCCCTGTCCATCTCTCTCTCTCCCTGTCCCTCACTCTCTACCTGTCCCTCACTCTCTCTCTGTCCCTCTCACTCTCTGTCCCTCACTCTCTCTCTGTCCCTCTCTCTCTCTGTCCCTCTCTCTCTCCCTGTCCCTCTCTCCCTGTCCCTCTCGCTCTCTCCCTGTCCCTCTCTCCCTGTCACTCTCTCTCTCCCTGTCCCTCACTCTCTCCCTGTCACTCTCTCTCCCTGTCCCTCACTCTCTCCCTGTCCCTCACTCTCTCTCTGTCCCTCTCTCTCTCTCTGTCCCTCTCTCTCTCCCTGTCCCTCTCTCCCTGTCCCTCTCCCTCTCCCTGTCCCTCTCTCTCTCTGTCCCTCTCTCCCTGTCCCTCTCTCTCTCCATGTCGCTCCCTCTCTCTCTCCCTGTCCCTCTCTCTTTCCCTGTCCCTCTCTCTCTCTCTCTGTCCCTCTCTCTCACTCTGTCCCTCTCTCTCTCCCTGTCCCTCTCTCTCTCTGTCCCTCTCTCCCTGTCCCTCTCTCTCTCTCTCTCCCTGTCCCTCTCTCTCTCCCTGTCCCTCTCTCTCTCTCCCTGTCCCTCACTCTCTCCCTGTCCCTCACTCTCTCTCTGTCCCTCTCTCTCTCCCTGCCCCTCTCTCTCTCTTTCCCTGACCCTCTCTCTCTCCCTGTCCCTCTCTCTCTCCCTGTCCCTCTATCTCTCGCTGTCCCTCTCTCTCTCTGTCCCTCTCTCTCTCTGTCCCTCTCCCCTCCCCTTTCTCTCTCTCCCTGTCCCTCACACTCTCCCTGTCCCTCTCTCTGTCTCTCCCTGTCCCTCACTCTCTCCCTGTCCCTCTCTCTCTCCCGTTCCCTCTCTCTCTATCCATGTCCCTCACTCTCTCTGTCCCTCTCTCTCTCCCTGTGCCTCTCTCTCTCTTTCTCTGTCCCTCTCTCCCTGTCCCTCTCTCTCTCTCTCCGTCTGTCTCCCTGTCCCTCTCTCCCTCCCTGTCCCTCTCTCTCTCTGTCCCTCTCTCCCTGTCCCTCTCTCTCTCTCTCACTGTCCCTCTCTCTCTCCCTGTCCCTCACTCTCTCCCTGTCCCTCTCTCTCTCTTCCTGACCCTCACTCTCTCTCTCTGTCGCTCTCTCTGTGTCGCTCTCTCTCTCTCTCCCTATCCCTCTCACTCTCTCTGTCCCTCTCACTCTCTCTGTCCATCTCACTCTTTCCCTGTCCCTCACTCTCTCTCTCTCCCTGTCCCTCTCTCTCTCTCTGTCCCTCTCACTCTTTCCCTGACCCTCACTCTCTCTCTGTCCCTCTCTCTCTACATGTCCCTCCCTCTCTCTCCATCGCCCCCTCTCTCTCTGTATTCCCCACCCGTGTCCCTCTCTATCTCTGTCCCTCTCTCTCTCTCTGTCCCTCTCTCTCTGTCCCTCTCTCTCTCCCTGTCCATCTCTCTCTCCCTGTCCCTCACTCTCTCTCCCTGTCTCTGACTCTCTGTGTCCCTCTCTCTCCGAGTGTTCCTCGTCTCACTCTCTCCCTCGCTCTCTGTGTGTCCGTGTCCCTCTCTCTCTCTCCCTGTCCCTCTCTCTCTCTCTCTCCCTGTCCCCCTCTCTCTCCCTGTCCCTCTCACTCTCCCTGTCCCTCTCTCTCCGTGTGTCCCTCGTCTCTCTCTCTCACCCTCTCTCCCTCTGTGTGTACGTGTTGCTCTCTCTCTCTCTCTCTGTGTCCGTGACCCTCTGTCTCTCTCCGTGTCCCTGTGTCTCTCTCTCTCTGTCCCTCTCCCCCCATCTCTCTCTCTGTCTGTGTCCCCCTCTCTCTCTCCCTGTCCCACTCTCTCCCTGACTCTCTCTCTCTCCCTGTCTCTCTCTCTGTCTCTCTCTATCTCTGTCCCTATACCCCCCTCTCTCTCTGTCTGTGTCCCCCTCTCTCTCTCCCTGTCCCTCTCGCTCTATGTCCCTCTCTCTCTCCCTGTCCCTCTCTCTCCCTGCCCCCTCTCTCTCTCCCTGTCTCTCTCTCCCTCTGTCCCTCTCTCTCTGTCCCTCTCCCCCTCTCTCTCTCTCTGTCTGTGTCCCTCTCTATCTCTCCCTGTCCCCCTCTCTCTCTGTCCCTCTCTCTCTCTCCCTGTCCCTCTCGCTCTCCGTGTCCCGCACTATCTCTCTCTGTCCCTCTCTCTCTCCCTGTCCTTCTCTCTCTCTCTGTCCCTCTGTCTCTCTCCCTGTCCCACTCTCTCTCTCTGCCTGTCCCTCCCTCTCTCCCTGCCCCTCTCTCTCTCTTTCCCTGACCCTCTCTCTCTCCCTGTCCCTCTCTCTCTCCCTGTCCCTCTATCTCTCGCTGTCCCTCTCTCTCCCTGTCCCTCTCTCTCTCTCTGTCCCTCTCCCCCCTCTCTCTCTCCCTGTCCCTCACACTCTCCCTGTCCCTCTCTCTGTCTCTCCCTGTCCCTCACACTCTCCCTGTCCCTCTCTCTCTCCCTGTCCCTCTCTCTCTCTCCCTATCCCTCTCTCTCTCTCTCTCCCTGTCCCTCACTCTCTCCCTGTCCCTCTCTCTCTGTCCCTCACTCTTTCCCTGTCCCTCACTCTCTCTCTCTCCCTGTCCCTCTCTCTCTCTCTCCGTATCTCCCCCCACGCCGTGTCCCTCTCTACCTCGTCCCTATCTCTCTGTCCCTCTCTCTCTCTGTCCCTCACTGTCTCCCTGTCCCTCTCTCTCTCTCTGTCCCTCTCTCTCTCTCTCCCTATTCCTCTCTCTCTCTCTCTCTCCCTGTCCCTCACTCTCTCACTGTCCCTCTCTCTCTGTCCCTCACTCTTTCCCTGTCCCTCACTCTCTCTCTCTCCCTGTCCCTCTCTCTCTCTCTCCGTATCCCCCCCCCCCCCGCCGTGTCCCTCTCTCCCCCGTCCCTCTCTCACTGTCCCTCTCTCTCTGTCCCTCACTCTCTCCCTGTCCCTCTCTCTCTCTCTCTGTCCCTCTCTCTCTCTGTCCCTCTCCCGCTCTGCCTGTCCCTCACTCTCTCCCTGTCCCGCTCTCTCTCCCTGCCCATCTCTCACTCTCTCCCTGTCCCCCTCTCTCTCTCTGTCCCTCTCTCTCTCTGTCCCTGCCCCCCTCTGCCTGTCCCTGACTCTCTCCCTGTCCCGCTCTCTCACTGTCCCTCACTCTCGCCTTGTCCCTCTCTCTCTCTCTGTCCCTCTCCCTCTCTGCCTGTCACTCTCTCTCTCCCTGTCCCTCTCTCTCTCTGTCCCTCTCCCGCTCTGCCTGTCCCTCACTCTCTCCCTGTCCCTCTCTCTCCCTGTCCCTCACTCTCTCCCTGTCCCTCTCTCTCCCTGTCCCTCACTCTCTCCCTGTCCCTCTCTCTCTCTCTAATTATGCCTCCCTCTCTCCATGTCCCACTCTCTCTCTCTCTCTCCCGTTCCCTCTCTCTCTATCCATGTCCCTCACTCTCTCTGTCCCTCTCTCTCTCCCTGTGCCTCTCTCTCTCTTTCTCTGTCCCTCTCTCCCTGTCCCTCTCTCTCTCTCTCTCCGTCTGTCTCCCTGTCCCTCTCTCTCTCTCCCTGTAACTCTCTCTCTCTCTCTCCCTCCCTGTCCCTCTCTCTCTCTGTCCCTCTCTCCCTGTCCCTCTCTCTCTCTCTCTCACTGTCCCTCTCTCTCTCCCTGTCACTCTCTCTCTCTCCCTGTACCTCTCTCTCTCCGTATCCCCCCCCCCCCCCGCCGTGTCGCTCTCTCCCCGTCCCTCTCTCTCTGTCCCTCTCTCTCTGTCCCTCACTCTCTCCCTGTCCCTCTCTCTCTCTGTCCCTCTCCCTCTCTCCCTGTCCCTCTCTCTCTCCCTGTCCCTCTCTCTCTCTGTCCCTCTCCCTCTCTCCCTGACCCTCTCTCTCTCTGTCCCTCTCCCGCTCTGCCTGTCCCTCACTCTCTCCCTGTCCCGCACTCTCACTGTCCCTCACTCTCTCCCTGTCCCTCTCTCTCTCTCTCACTATGCCTCACTCTCTCCCTGTCCCACTCTCTCTCTCTCTCTCCCGTTCCCTCTCTCTCTCTCCCTGTCCCTCACTCTCTCTGTCCCTCTCTCTCTCCCTGTCCCTCTCTCTCTCTCCCTGTAACTCTCTCTCTCTCTCTCCCGGTCCCCCTCTCTCTCCCTGTCCCTCTCTCTCTCTGTCCCTCTCTCCCTGTCCCTCTCTCTCTCTCTCTCTCACTGTCCCTCTCTCTCTCCCTGTCCCTCTCTCTCTCCCTGTACCTCTCTCTCTCTCCCTGTCCCTCACTCTCTCCCTGTCCCTCTCTCCCGCTCTACCTGTCCCTCTCTCTCCCTGTCCCTCACTCTCTCCCTGTCTCTCTCTCTCTCTGTCTCCCTGTCCGCTCTCTCTCTCCCTGTTCCTCTCTCTCTCTCCCTGTCCCCCCTCCTCTCTCTCTGTCCCTCACTCTCTCGCTGTCCCTCTCTCTCTCCCTGTCCCTTAATCTCTCTCCCTGTCCCTCTCTCTCCCTCTGTCCCTCTCCGCCTCTCTCTCTCTCACTGTCCTTCACTCTCTCCCTGTCCCATCCCTCTCTCCCTGTCCCTCTATCTCTCTCTCTCCCTGTCCCTCTCTCTCTCCCTGTCCCTCTCTCCCTGTCCCTCTCTCTCCCTGTCGCCCTCTCTCTCCCTGTCTCTCTCTCTCTCCCTGTCCCTCTCCCTCTCTCCCTGTCCCTCACTCTCTCACTGTCCCTCTCTCTCTCTCCCTGTCCCTCTCTCTCCCTGGCTCTCTATCTCTCCCTGTCCCACTCTCTCTCTATCTCTCACTCTCTCTCTGTCCCCCTCCCTCTCTCTGTCCCTTTCTCTGTCTGTCCCTCTCTCTTTCTCCCTGTCCCTCTCTCTCTCTCTGTCCCCCTCTCTCTCTCTCCGTGTCGCTCACTCTCTCCCTGTCCCTCTCTCTCTCCCTGTCCCTCTCTTTCTCTCTGTCCCTCACTCTCTCCCTGTCCCTCTCTCTCTCCGTGTCCCTCTCTCTCTCTCTCCCTGTCCCTCTCACTCTCTCTCCGTGTCCCTCTCTCTCTCTGTCCCTCTCACTCACTCTGTGCCTCTCACACTTTCCCTGTCCCTTACTCTCTCTCTCCCTGTCCCTCTCTCTCTCCCTGTCTCTCTCTCTCCCTGTCCCGCTGTCTCTCTCCCTGTCTCTCTGTCTCTCTCCCTGTCCCGCTCTCTCCCTGTCCCTCTGTCTCTCTCCCTGTCCCTCTCTCTCTCCCTGTCCCTCTCTAACCCTGTCCCTCTCTCTCTCCCTGTCTCTCTCTCCCTGTCCCTCTGTCTCTCTCCCTGTCCCTCACTCTACCTGTCCCTCTCTCTCTCTCTCCCTGTCCCTCCCTCTCCCTCTCTCCCTGTCCCTCTCACTATCTCTCCGTGTCCCTCTCTCTCTCTGTCCCTCTCACTCTCTCTGTCCCTCTCCCTCTTTCCCTGTCCCTCACTCTCTTTCTCTCCCTGTCCCTCTCTCTCTCCCTGTCCCTCTCTCCCTGTCCCTCTCTCTCTCCCTGTCCCTCTCTCTCTCCCCCTGTCCCTCTCTCTCTCACTGTGCCTCACTCTCTCTCTCTGTACCTCTCCCCACCTCTCTCTGTCTTTATCCCTCTCTCTCTCTCTCTCTGTCCCTCTCTCTCTCCCTGTCCCTCTCTCTCTCCGTGTCCCTCACTCTCTCTCTGTCCCTCTCTCTCTCCCTGTCCCTCTCTCTACCTGTCCCTCTCTCTCTCCCTGTCCTTCTCTCTCTCTGTTCCTCTCTCTCTCTCTCTCCCCGTGTCCCTCACTCTCTCTCCTTTCCTCTCTCTCTCCCTGTCCCTCCCTCTCTCTCTCTGTCCCCCACTCTCTCCCTCTCCCTCACTCTCTCCCTGTCCCTCTCTCTCTCCGTGTCCCTCCCTCTCTCTCTCCCTGTCCCTCTCACTCTCTCTCCGTGTCCCACTCGCTCTCTGTCCCTCTCACTCTCCCTGTCCCTCTCACTCTTTCCCTGTCCCTCACTCTCTCCCAGTCCTCTCTCTCTCTCCCTGTCCCTCTCTCTCTCTCTCTCCCTGTCCCTCTCTCTCTCTCTCTGTCCCTCACTCTCTCGCTATCCCTCTCTCTCTCCCTGTCCCTTAATCTCTCTCCCTGTCCCTCTCTCTCCCTCTGTCCCTCTCCGCCTCTCTCTCTCTCACTGTCCTTCACTCTCTCCCTGTCCCATCCCTCTCTCCCTGTCCCTCTATCTCTCTCTCTCCCTGTCCCTCTCTCTCTCCCTGTCCCTCTCTCCCTGTCCCTCTCTCTCCCTGTCGCCCTCTCTCTCACTGTCCCTCTCTCTCTCTCCCTGTCCCTCTCTCTCCCTGGCTCTCTATCTCTCCCTGTCCCACTCTCTCTCTATCTCTCACTCTCTCTCTGTCCCCCTCCCTCTCTCTGTCCCTTTCTCTGTCTGTCCCTCTCTCTTTCTCCCTGTCCCTCTCTCTCTCTCTGTCCCCCTCTCTCTCTCTCCGTGTCGCTCACTCTCTCCCTGTCCCTCTCTCTCTCCCTGTCCCTCTCTTTCTCTCTGTCCCTCACTCTCTCCCTGCCCCTCTCTCTCTCCGTGTCCCTCTCTCTCTCTCTCCCTGTCCCTCTCACTCTCTCTCCGTGTCCCTCTCTCTCTCTGTCCCTCTCACTCACTCTGTGCCTCTCACACTTTCCCTGTCCCTTACTCTCTCTCTCCCTGTCCCTCTCTCTCTCCCTGTCTCTCTCTCTCCCTGTCCCGCTGTCTCACTCCCTGTCTCTCTGTCTCTCTCCCTGTCCCGCTCTCTCCCTGTCCCTCTGTCTCTCTCCCTGTCCCTCTCTCTCTCCCTGTCCCTCTCTAACCCTGTCCCTCTCTCTCTCCCTGTCTCTCTCTCCCTGTCCCTCTGTCTCTCTCCCTGTCCCTCACTCTACCTGTCCCTCTCTCTCTCTCTCCCTGTCCCTCTCTCTCCCTCTCTCCCTGTCCCTCTCACTATCTCTCCGTGTCCCTCTCTCTCTCTGTCCCTCTCACTCTCTCTGTCCCTCTCCCTCTTTCCCTGTGCCTCACTCTCTTTCTCTCCCTGTCCCTCTCTCTCTCCCTGTCCCTCTCTCCCTGTCCCTCTCTCTCTCCCTGTCCCTCTCTCTCTCACTGTGCCTCACTCTCTCTCTCTGTACCTCTCCCCACCTCTCTCTGTCTTTATCCCTCTCTCTCTCTCTGTCCCTCTCTCTCTCCCTGTCCCTCTCTCTCTCCGTGTCCCTCACTCTCTCTCTGTCCCTCTCTCTCTCCCTGTCCCTCTCTCTACCTGTCCCTCTCTCTCTCCCTGTCCTTCTCTCTCTCTGTTCCTCTCTCTCTCTCTCTCCCCGTGTCCCTCACTCTCTCTCCTTTCCTCTCTCTCTCCCTCTCCCTCACTCTCTCCCTGTCCCTCTCTCTCTCCGTGTCCCTCCCTCTCTCTCTCCCTGTCCCTCTCACTCTCTCTCCGTGTCCCACTCGCTCTCTGTCCCTCTCACTCTCCCTGTCCCTCTCACTCTTTCCCTGTCCCTCACTCTCTTTCTCCCTGTCCCTCTCTCTCTCCCTGTCCCTCTCTCCCTGTCCCTCTCCCCACCTCCCTCTCTCTGTCTTTATCCCTCTCTCTCTCTCCCTGTCCTTCTCTCTCTCTGTCCCTCTCTCTCTCTCCCTGTCCCTCTCGCTCTCCGTGTCCCGCACTCTCTCTCTCTGTCCCTCTCTCTCTCCCTGTCCTTCTCTCTCTCTCTCTGTCCCTCTGTCTCTCTCCCTGTCCCTCTCTCTCTCTGCCTGTCCCTCTCTCTCTCCCTGCCCCTCTCTCTCTCTTTCCCTGACCCTCCCTCTCTCCCTGTCCCTCTCTCTCTCCCTGTCCCTCTATCTCTCGCTGTCCCTCTCTCTCTCTGTCCCTCTCTCTCTCTCTGTCCCTCTCCCCTCCCCTTTCTCTCTCTCCCTGTCCCTCACACTCTCCCTGTCCCTCTCTCTGTCTCTCCCTGTCCCTCACTCTCTCCCTGTCCCTCCCTCTCTCCCTGTCCCTCTCTCTCTCTCCCTATCCCTCTCTCTCTCTCTCTCCCTGTCCCTCACTCTCTCCCTGTCCCTCTCTCTCTGTCCCTCACTCTTTCCCTGTCCCTCACTCTCTCTCTCTCCCTGTCCCTCTCTCTCTCTCTCCGTATCCCAACCCCACGCCGTGTCCCTCTCTACCTGGTCCCTCTCTCTCTGTCCCTCTCTCTCTCTGTCCCTCACTCTCTCCCTATCCCTCTCTCTCTCTCTGTCCCTCTGTCTCTCTGTCCCTCTCCCGCTCTGCCTGTCCCTCACTCTCTCCCTGTCCCGCTCTCTCTCCCTGCCCATCTCTCAGTCTCTCCCTGTCCCTCTCTCTCTCTCTGTCCCTCTCTCTCTCTGTCCCTCTCCCGCTCTGCCTGTCCCTCACTCTCTCCCTGTCCCTCTTTCTCTCTGTCCCTCTCCCGCTCTGCCTGTCCTTCACTCTCTCCCTGTCCCTCTCTCTCCCTGTCTCTCACACTCTCCCTGTCCCTCTCTCTCTCTCTAATTATGCCTCACTCTCTCCATGTCCCACTCTCTCTCTCTCTCCCGTTCCCTCTCTCTCTATCCATGTCCCTCACTCTCTCTGTCCCTCTCTCTCTCCCTGTGCCTCTCTCTCTCTTTCTCTGTCCCTCTCTCCCTGTCCCTCTCTCTCTCTCTCCGTCTGTCTCCCTGTCTCTCTCTCTCTCTCCCTGTAACTCTCTCTCTCTCTCTCTCTCCCTCCCTGTCCCTCTCTCTCTCTCTCACTGTCCCTCTCTCTCTCCCTGTCACTCTCTCTCTCTCCCTGTACCTCTCTCTCTCCGTATCCCCCCCCCGCCGTGTCGCTCTCTCCCCCGTCCCTCTCTCTCTGTCCCTCTCTCTCTGTCCCTCACTCTCTCCCTGTCCCTCTCTCTCTCTGTCCCTCTCCCTCTCTCCCTGTCCCCCTCTCTCTCCCTGTCCCTCTCTCTCTCTGTCCCTCTCCCGCTCTGCCTGTCCCTCACTCTCTCCCTGTCCCGCACTCTCACTGTCCCTCACTCTCGCCCTGTCCCTCTCTCTCCCTGTCCCTCACTCTCTCCCTGTCCCTCTCTCTCTCTCTCCCTATGCCTCACTCTCGCCCTGTCCCACTCTCTCTCTCTCTCTCCCGTTCCCTCTCTCTCTCTCCTTGTCCCTCACTCTCTCTCTTCCTCTCTCTCTCCCTGTCCCTCTCTCTCTCTTTCTCTGTCCCTCTCTCCCTGTCCCTCTCTCTCTCTCTCCGTCTGTCTCCCTGTCCCTCTCTCTCTCTCCCTGTAACTCTCTCTCTCTCTCCCTGTCCCTCTCTCTCTCTGTCCCTCTCTCCCTTTCCCTCTCTCTCTCTCTCTCACTGTCCCTCTCTCTCTCCCTGTACCTCTCTCTCTCTGTATCCCCCCGCCGCCGTGTCCCTCTCTCCCCCGTCCCTCTCTCTCTCTGTCCCTCTCTCTCTGTCCCTCACTCTCGCCCTGTCCCTCTCTCTCCCTGTCCCTCACTCTCTCTCTGTACCTCTCTCTCTCTCTCCCGTTCCCCCTCTCTCTCTCCCTGTCCCTCACTCTCTCTGTCCATCTCTCTCTCCCTGTCCCTCTCTCTCTCTTTCTCTGTCCCTCTCTCCCTGTCCCTCTCTCTCTCTCTCTCCGTCTGTCTCCTTGTCCATCTCTCTCTCTCCCTGTCCCTCTCTCTCTCTCCGTCTGTCTCCTTGTCCATCTCTCTCTCTCCCTGAACTCTCTCTATCTCTCTCCCTGTCCCTCTCTCTCTCCCTGTCCCTCTCTCCCTGTCCTCTCTCTCTCTCTCACTGTCCCTCTCTCTCTCCCTGTCCCTCTCTCCCTGTCCTCTCTCTCTCTCTCACTGTCCCTCTCTCTCTCCCTGTCCCTCTCTCTCTCTCCCTGTACCTCTCTCTCTCCCTGTCCCTCTCTCTCTCTCCCGGTCACTCTCTCTCTCTGTCCCTCTCTCTGTCCCTCTCCCTCTCTCCCTGTCCCTCACATTCTCCCTGTCCCTCTCTCCCGCTCTACCTGTCCCTCTCTATCTCCCTGTCTCTCTCTCTCTCCCTGTCCTCTCTCTCTCCCCCTGTCCCTCACTCTCTCCCTGTCCTCTCTCTCTCTCCCTGTCCCTCTCTCTCTCTCTCTCTCCCTGTCCCTCTCTCTCTCTCTGTCATTCACTCTCTCGCTGTCCCTCTCTCTCCCTGTCCCTCACTCTCTCTCCCTGTCCCTCTCTCTCCCTCTGTCCCTCTCCGCCTCTCTCTCTCTCCCTGTCCTTCACTCTCTCCCTGTCCCATCCCTCTCTCCCTGTCCCTCTATCTCTCTCTCTCCCTGTCCCTCTCTCTCTCCCTGTCCCTCTCTCCCTGTCCCTCTCTCTCCCTGTTCCCCTCTCTCTCCTTGTCTCTCCCTCTCTCCCTGTCCCTCTCCCTCTCTCCCCGTCCCTCACTTTCTCACTGTCCCTCTATTTCTCTCCCTGTCCCTCTCTCTCCCTGGCCCTCTATCTCTCCCTGTCCCTCTCTCTCTCTATCCCTCTCTCTCTCCCTGTCCCTCTCTCCCTGTCCTCTCTCTCTCTCTCACTGTCCCTCTCTCTCTCCCTGTCCCTCTCTCTCTCTGTCCCTCTCTCTCTCTCCCTGTCCCTCTCGCTCTCCGTGTCCCGCACTCTCTCTCTCTGTCCCTCTCTCTCTCCCTGTCCTTCTCTCTCTCTCTCTGTCCCTCTGTCTCTCTCCCTGTCCCTCTCTCTCTCTGCCTGTCCCTCTCTCTCTCCCTGCCCCTCTCTCTCTCTTTCCCTGACCCTCTCTCTCTCCCTGTCCCTCTCTCTCTCCCTGTCCCTCTATCTCTCGCTGTCCCTCTCTCTCCCCGTCCCTCTCTCTCTCTCTGTCCCTCTCCCCTCCCCTTTCTCTCTCTCCCTGTCCCTCACACTCTCCCTGTCCCTCTCTCTGTCTCTCCCTGTCCCTCACTCTCTCCCTGTCCCTCTCTCTCTCCCTGTCCCTCTCTCTCTCTCCCTATCCCTCTCTCTCTCTCTCTCCCTGTCCATCACTCTCTCCCTGTCCCTCTCTCTCTGTCCCTCACTCTTTCCCTGTCCCTCACTCTCTCTCTCTCCCTGTCCCTCTCTCTCTCTCCGAATCCCCCCCCACGCCGTGTCCCTCTCTACCTCGTCGCTCTCTCTCTGTCCCTCTCTCTCTCTGTCCCTCACTCTCTCCCTGTCCCTCTCTCTCTCTCTGTCCCTCTGTCTCTCTGTCCCTCTCCCGCTCTGCCTGTCCCTCACTCTCTCCCTGTCCCGCTCTCTCTCCCTGCCCATCTCTCAGTCTCTCCCTGTCCCTCTCTCTCTCTCTGTCCCTCTCTCTCTCTGTCCCTCTCCCGCTCTGCCTGTCCCTCACTCTCTCCCTGTCCCTCTCTCTCTCTGTCCCTCTCCCGCTCTGCCTGTCCTTCACTCTCTCCCTGTCCCTCTCTCTCCCTGTCCCTCACACTCTCCCTGTCCCTCTCTCTCTCTCTAATTATGCCTCACTCTCTCCATGTCCCACTCTCTCTCTCTCCCGTTCCCTCTCTCTCTATCCATGTCCCTCACTCTCTCTGTCCCTCTCTCTCTCCCTGTGCCTCTCTCTCTCTTTCTCTGTCCCTCTCTCCCTGTCCCTCTCTCTCTCTCTCCGTCTGTCTCCCTGTCCCTCTCTCTCTCTCCCTGTAACTCTCTCTCTCTCTCTCTCTCTCTCTCCCTCCCTGTCCCTCTCTCTCTCTGTCCCTCTCTCCCTGTCCCTCTCTCTCTCTCTCACTGTCCCTCTCTCTCTCCCTGTCACTCTCTCTCTCTCCCTGTACCTCTCTCTCTCCGTATCCCCCCCCCCCGCCGTGTCGCTCTCTCCCCCGTCCCTCTCTCTCTGTCCCTCTCTCTCTCTGTCCCTCACTCTCTCCCTATCCCTCTCTCTCTCTCTGTCCCTCTGTCTCTCTGTCCCTCTCCCGCTCTGCCTGTCCCTCACTCTCTCCCTGTCCCGCTCTCTCTCCCTGCCCATCTCTCAGTCTCTCCCTGTCCCTCTCTCTCTCTCTGTCCCTCTCTCTCTCTGTCCCTCTCCCGCTCTGCCTGTCCCTCACTCTCTCCCTGTCCCTCTTTCTCTCTGTCCCTCTCCCGCTCTGCCTGTCCTTCACTCTCTCCCTGTCCCTCTCTCTCCCTGTCTCTCACACTCTCCCTGTCCCTCTCTCTCTCTCTAATTATGCCTCACTCTCTCCATGTCCCACTCTCTCTCTCTCTCCCGTTCCCTCTCTCTCTATCCATGTCCCTCACTCTCTCTGTCCCTCTCTCTCTCCCTGTGCCTCTCTCTCTCTTTCTCTGTCCCTCTCTCCCTGTCCCTCTCTCTCTCTCTCCGTCTGTCTCCCTGTCTCTCTCTCTCTCTCCCTGTAACTCTCTCTCTCTCTCTCTCCCTCCCTGTCCCTCTCTCTCTCTCTCACTGTCCCTCTCTCTCTCCCTGTCACTCTCTCTCTCTCCCTGTACCTCTCTCTCTCCGTATCCCCCCCCGCCGTGTCGCTCTCTCCCCCGTCCCTCTCTCTCTGTCCCTCTCTCTCTGTCCCTCACTCTCTCCCTGTCCCTCTCTCTCTCTGTCCCTCTCCCTCTCTCCCTGTCCCCCTCTCTCTCCCTGTCCCTCTCTCTCTCTGTCCCTCTCCCGCTCTGCCTGTCCCTCACTCTCTCCCTGTCCCGCACTCTCACTGTCCCTCACTCTCGCCCTGTCCCTCTCTCTCCCTGTCCCTCACTCTCTCCCTGTCCCTCTCTCTCTCTCTCCCTATGCCTCACTCTCGCCCTGTCCCACTCTCTCTCTCTCTCTCCCGTTCCCTCTCTCTCTCTCCTTGTCCCTCACTCTCTCTCTTCCTCTCTCTCTCCCTGTCCCTCTCTCTCTCTTTCTCTGTCCCTCTCTCCCTGTCCCTCTCTCTCTCTCTCCGTCTGTCTCCCTGTCCCTCTCTCTCTCTCCCTGTAACTCTCTCTCTCTCTCCCTGTCCCTCTCTCTCTCTGTCCCTCTCTCCCTTTCCCTCTCTCTCTCTCTCTCACTGTCCCTCTCTCTCTCCCTGTACCTCTCTCTCTCTGTATCCCCCCGCCGCCGTGTCCCTCTCTCCCCCGTCCCTCTCTCTCTCTGTCCCTCTCTCTCTGTCCCTCACTCTCGCCCTGTCCCTCTCTCTCCCTGTCCCTCACTCTCTCTCTGTACCTCTCTCTCTCTCTCCCGTTCCCCCTCTCTCTCTCCCTGTCCCTCACTCTCTCTGTCCATCTCTCTCTCCCTGTCCCTCTCTCTCTCTTTCTCTGTCCCTCTCTCCCTGTCCCTCTCTCTCTCTCTCTCCGTCTGTCTCCTTGTCCATCTCTCTCTCTCCCTGTCCCTCTCTCTCTCTCCGTCTGTCTCCTTGTCCATCTCTCTCTCTCCCTGAACTCTCTCTATCTCTCTCCCTGTCCCTCTCTCTCTCCCTGTCCCTCTCTCCCTGTCCTCTCTCTCTCTCTCACTGTCCCTCTCTCTCTCCCTGTCCCTCTCTCCCTGTCCTCTCTCTCTCTCTCACTGTCCCTCTCTCTCTCCCTGTCCCTCTCTCTCTCTCCCTGTACCTCTCTCTCTCCCTGTCCCTCTCTCTCTCTCCCGGTCACTCTCTCTCTCTGTCCCTCTCTCTGTCCCTCTCCCTCTCTCCCTGTCCCTCACATTCTCCCTGTCCCTCTCTCCCGCTCTACCTGTCCCTCTCTATCTCCCTGTCTCTCTCTCTCTCCCTGTCCTCTCTCTCTCCCCCTGTCCCTCACTCTCTCCCTGTCCTCTCTCTCTCTCCCTGTCCCTCTCTCTCTCTCTCTCTCCCTGTCCCTCTCTCTCTCTCTGTCATTCACTCTCTCGCTGTCCCTCTCTCTCCCTGTCCCTCACTCTCTCTCCCTGTCCCTCTCTCTCCCTCTGTCCCTCTCCGCCTCTCTCTCTCTCCCTGTCCTTCACTCTCTCCCTGTCCCATCCCTCTCTCCCTGTCCCTCTATCTCTCTCTCTCCCTGTCCCTCTCTCTCTCCCTGTCCCTCTCTCCCTGTCCCTCTCTCTCCCTGTTCCCCTCTCTCTCCTTGTCTCTCCCTCTCTCCCTGTCCCTCTCCCTCTCTCCCCGTCCCTCACTTTCTCACTGTCCCTCTATTTCTCTCCCTGTCCCTCTCTCTCCCTGGCCCTCTATCTCTCCCTGTCCCCCTCTCTCTCTATCCCTCTCTCTCTCCCTGTCCCTCTCTCCCTGTCCTCTCTCTCTCTCTCACTGTCCCTCTCTCTCTCCCTGTCCCTCTCTCTCTCTGTCCCTCTCTCTCTCTCCCTGTCCCTCTCGCTCTCCGTGTCCCGCACTCTCTCTCTCTGTCCCTCTCTCTCTCCCTGTCCTTCTCTCTCTCTCTCTGTCCCTCTGTCTCTCTCCCTGTCCCTCTCTCTCTCTGCCTGTCCCTCTCTCTCTCCCTGCCCCTCTCTCTCTCTTTCCCTGACCCTCTCTCTCTCCCTGTCCCTCTCTCTCTCCCTGTCCCTCTATCTCTCGCTGTCCCTCTCTCTCCCCGTCCCTCTCTCTCTCTCTGTCCCTCTCCCCTCCCCTTTCTCTCTCTCCCTGTCCCTCACACTCTCCCTGTCCCTCTCTCTGTCTCTCCCTGTCCCTCACTCTCTCCTTGTCCCTCTCTCTCTCCCTGTCCCTCTCTCTCTCTCCCTATCCCTCTCTCTCTCTCTCTCCCTGTCCATCACTCTCTCCCTGTCCCTCTCTCTCTGTCCCTCACTCTTTCCCTGTCCCTCACTCTCTCTCTCTCCCTGTCCCTCTCTCTCTCTCTCCGAATCCCCCCCCACGCCGTGTCCCTCTCTACCTCGTCGCTCTCTCTCTGTCCCTCTCTCTCTCTGTCCCTCACTCTCTCCCTGTCCCTCTCTCTCTCTCTGTCCCTCTGTCTCTCTGTCCCTCTCCCGCTCTGCCTGTCCCTCACTCTCTCCCTGTCCCGCTCTCTCTCCCTGCCCATCTCTCAGTCTCTCCCTGTCCCTCTCTCTCTCTCTGTCCCTCTCTCTCTCTGTCCCTCTCCCGCTCTGCCTGTCCCTCACTCTCTCCCTGTCCCTCTCTCTCTCTGTCCCTCTCCCGCTCTGCCTGTCCTTCACTCTCTCCCTGTCCCTCTCTCTCCCTGTCCCTCACACTCTCCCTGTCCCTCTCTCTCTCTCTAATTATGCCTCACTCTCTCCATGTCCCACTCTCTCTCTCTCTCCCGTTCCCTCTCTCTCTATCCATGTCCCTCACTCTCTCTGTCCCTCTCTCTCTCCCTGTGCCTCTCTCTCTCTTTCTCTGTCCCTCTCTCCCTGTCCCTCTCTCTCTCTCTCCGTCTGTCTCCCTGTCCCTCTCTCTCTCTCCCTGTAACTCTCTCTCTCTCTCTCTCTCTCTCTCCCTCCCTGTCCCTCTCTCTCTCTGTCCCTCTCTCCCTGTCCCTCTCTCTCTCTCTCACTGTCCCTCTCTCTCTCCCTGTCACTCTCTCTCTCTCCCTGTACCTCTCTCTCTCCGTATCCCCCCCCCCCGCCGTGTCGCTCTCTCCCCCGTCCCTCTCTCTCTGTCCCTCTCTCTCTCTGTCCCTCACTCTCTCCCTATCCCTCTCTCTCTCTCTGTCCCTCTGTCTCTCTGTCCCTCTCCCGCTCTGCCTGTCCCTCACTCTCTCCCTGTCCCGCTCTCTCTCCCTGCCCATCTCTCAGTCTCTCCCTGTCCCTCTCTCTCTCTCTGTCCCTCTCTCTCTCTGTCCCTCTCCCGCTCTGCCTGTCCCTCACTCTCTCCCTGTCCCTCTCTCTCTCTGTCCCTCTCCCGCTCTGCCTGTCCTTCACTCTCTCCCTGTCCCTCTCTCTCCCTGTCTCTCACACTCTCCCTGTCCCTCTCTCTCTCTCTAATTATGCCTCACTCTCTCCATGTCCCACTCTCTCTCTCTCTCCCGTTCCCTCTCTCTCTATCCATGTCCCTCACTCTCTCTGTCCCTCTCTCTCTCCCTGTGCCTCTCTCTCTCTTTCTCTGTCCCTCTCTCCCTGTCCCTCTCTCTCTCTCTCCGTCTGTCTCCCTGTCTCTCTCTCTCTCTCCCTGTAACTCTCTCTCTCTCTCTCCCTCCCTGTCCCTCTCTCTCTCTCTCACTGTCCCTCTCTCTCTCCCTGTCACTCTCTCTCTCTCCCTGTACCTCTCTCTCTCCGTATCCCCCCCCCCGCCGTGTCGCTCTCTCCCCCGTCCCTCTCTCTCTGTCCCTCTCTCTCTGTCCCTCACTCTCTCCCTGTCCCTCTCTCTCTCTGTGCCTCTCCCTCTCTCCCTGTCCCCCTCTCTCTCCCTGTCCCTCTCTCTCTCTGTCCCTCTCCCGCTCTGCCTGTCCCTCACTCTCTCCCTGTCCCGCACTCTCACTGTCCCTCACTCTCGCCCTGTCCCTCTCTCTCCCTGTCCCTCACTCTCTCCCTGTCCCTCTCTCTCTCTCTCCCTATGCCTCACTCTCGCCCTGTCCCACTCTCTCTCTCTCTCTCCCGTTCCCTCTCTCTCTCTCCTTGTCCCTCACTCTCTCTCTTCCTCTCTCTCTCCCTGTCCCTCTCTCTCTCTTTCTCTGTCCCTCTCTCCCTGTCCCTCTCTCTCTCTCTCCGTCTGTCTCCCTGTCCCTCTCTCTCTCTCCCTGTAACTCTCTCTCTCTCTCCCTGTCCCTCTCTCTCTCTGTCCCTCTCTCCCTTTCCCTCTCTCTCTCTCTCTCACTGTCCCTCTCTCTCTCTCCCTGTACCTCTCTCTCTCTGTATCCCCCCGCCGCCGTGTCCCTCTCTCCCCCGTCCCTCTCTCTCTCTGTCCCTCTCTCTCTGTCCCTCACTCTCGCCCTGTCCCTCTCTCTCCCTGTCCCTCACTCTCTCTCTGTACCTCTCTCTCTCTCTCCCGTTCCCCCTCTCTCTCTCCCTGTCCCTCACTCTCTCTGTCCATCTCTCTCTCCCTGTCCCTCTCTCTCTCTTTCTCTGTCCCTCTCTCCCTGTCCCTCTCTCTCTCTCTCTCCGTCTGTCTCCTTGTCCATCTCTCTCTCTCCCTGTCCCTCTCTCTCTCTCCGTCTGTCTCCTTGTCCATCTCTCTCTCTCCCTGAACTCTCTCTATCTCTCTCCCTGTCCCTCTCTCTCTCCCTGTCCCTCTCTCCCTGTCCTCTCTCTCTCTCTCACTGTCCCTCTCTCTCTCCCTGTCCCTCTCTCCCTGTCCTCTCTCTCTCTCTCACTGTCCCTCTCTCTCTCCCTGTCCCTCTCTCTCTCTCCCTGTACCTCTCTCTCTCCCTGTCCCTCTCTCTCTCTCCCGGTCACTCTCTCTCTCTGTCCCTCTCTCTGTCCCTCTCCCTCTCTCCCTGTCCCTCACATTCTCCCTGTCCCTCTCTCCCGCTCTACCTGTCCCTCTCTATCTCCCTGTCTCTCTCTCTCTCCCTGTCCTCTCTCTCTCCCCCTGTCCCTCACTCTCTCCCTGTCCTCTCTCTCTCTCCCTGTCCCTCTCTCTCTCTCTCTCTCCCTGTCCCTCTCTCTCTCTCTGTCATTCACTCTCTCGCTGTCCCTCTCTCTCCCTGTCCCTCACTCTCTCTCCCTGTCCCTCTCTCTCCCTCTGTCCCTCTCCGCCTCTCTCTCTCTCCCTGTCCTTCACTCTCTCCCTGTCCCATCCCTCTCTCCCTGTCCCTCTATCTCTCTCTCTCCCTGTCCCTCTCTCTCTCCCTTTCCCTCTCTCCCTGTCCCTCTCTCTCCCTGTTCCCCTCTCTCTCCTTGTCTCTCCCTCTCTCCCTGTCCCTCTCCCTCTCTCCCCGTCCCTCACTTTCTCACTGTCCCTCTATTTCTCTCCCTGTCCCTCTCTCTACCTGGCCCTCTATCTCTCCCTGTTCCTCTCTCTCTCTATCCCTCTCTCTCTCCCTGTCCCTCTCTCCCTGTCCTCTCTCTCTCTCTCACTGTCCCTCTCTCTCTCCCTGTCCCTCTCTCTCTCTGTCCCTCTCTCTCTCTCCCTTTCCCTCTCGCTCTCCGTGTCCCGCACTCTCTCTCTCTGTCCCTCTCTCTCTCCCTGTCCTTCTCTCTCTCTCTCTGTCCCTCTGTCTCTCTCCCTGTCCCTCTCTCTCTCTGCCTGTCCCTCTCTCTCTCCCTGCCCCTCTCTCTCTCTTTCCCTGACCCTCTCTCTCTCCCTGTCCCTCTCTCTCTCCCTGTCCCTCTATCTCTCGCTGTCCCTCTCTCTCCCCGTCCCTCTCTCTCTCTCTGTCCCTCTCCCCTCCCCTTTCTCTCTCTCCCTGTCCCTCACACTCTCCCTGTCCCTCTCTCTGTCTCTCCCTGTCCCTCACTCTCTCCCTGTCCCTCTCTCTCTCCCTGTCCCTCTCTCTCTCTCCCTATCCCTCTCTCTCTCTCTCTCCCTGTCCCTCACTCTCTCCCTGTCCCTCTCTCTCTGTCCCTCACTCTTTCCCTGTCCCTCACTCTCTCTCTCTCCCTGTCCCTCTCTCTCTCTCTCCGAATCCCCCCCCACGCCGTGTCCCTCTCTACCTCGTCGCTCTCTCTCTGTCCCTCTCTCTCTCTGTCCCTCACTCTCTCCCTGTCCCTCTCTCTCTCTCTGTCCCTCTGTCTCTCTGTCCCTCTCCCGCTCTGCCTGTCCCTCACTCTCTCCCTGTCCCGCTCTCTCTCCCTGCCCATCTCTCAGTCTCTCCCTGTCCCTCTCTCTCTCTCTGTCCCCTCTCTCTCTCTGTCCCTCTCCCGCTCTGCCTGTCCCTCACTCTCTCCCTGTCCCTCTCTCTCTCTGTCCCTCTCCCGCTCTGCCTGTCCTTCACTCTCTCCCTGTCCCTCTCTCTCCCTGTCCCTCACACTCTCCCTGTCCCTCTCTCTCTCTCTAATTATGCCTCACTCTCTCCATGTCCCACTCTCTCTCTCTCTCCCGTTCCCTCTCTCTCTATCCATGTCCCTCACTCTCTCTGTCCCTCTCTCTCTCCCTGTCCCTCTCTCTCTCTTTCTCTGTCCCTCTCTCCCTGTCCCTCTCTCTCTCTCTCCGTCTGTCTCCTTGTCCATCTCTCTCTCTCCCTGTCCCTCTCTCTCTCTCCGTCTGTCTCCATGTCCATCTCTCTCTCTCCCTGAACTCTCTCTATCTCTCTCCCTGTCCCTCTCTCTCTACCTGTCCCTCTCTCCCTGTCCTCTCTCTCTCTCTCACTGTCCCTCTCTCTCTCCCTGTCCCTCTCTCCCTGTCCCTCTCTCTCTCTCTCCGTCTGTCTCCCTGTCCCTCTCTCTCTCTCCCTGTAACTCTCTCTCTCTCTCTCTCTCTCTCTCCCTCCCTGTCCCTCTCTCTCTCTGTCCCTCTCTCCCTGTCCCTCTCTCTCTCTCTCACTGTCCCTCTCTCTCTCCCTGTCACTCTCTCTCTCTCCCTGTACCTCTCTCTCTCCGTATCCCCCCCCCCCGCCGTGTCGCTCTCTCCCCCGTCCCTCTCTCTCTGTCCCTCTATCTCTGTCCCTCACTCTCTCCCTGTCCCTCTCTCTCTCTTTCTCTGTCCCTCTCTCCCTGTCCCTCTCTCTCTCTCTCCGTCTGTCTCCTTGTCCATCTCTCTCTCTCCCTGTCCCCTCTCTCTCTCTCCGTCTGTCTCCATGTCCATCTCTCTCTCTCCCTGAACTCTCTCTATCTCTCTCCCTGTCCCTCTCTCTCTACCTGTCCCTCTCTCCCTGTCCTCTCTCTCTCTCTCACTGTCCCTCTCTCTCTCCCTGTCCCTCTCTCCCTGTCCTCTCTCTCTCTCTCACTGTCCCTCTCTCTCTCCCTGTCCCTCTCTCTCTCTCCCTGTACCTCTCTCTCTCCCTGTCCCTCTCTCTCTCTCCCGGTCACTCTCTCTCTCTGTCCCTCTCTCTGTCCCTCTCCCTCTCTCCCTGTCCCTCACATTCTCCCTGTCCCTCTCTCCCGCTCTACCCGTCCCTCTCTATCTCCCTGTCTCTCTCTCTCTCCCTGTCCTCTCTCTCTCCCCCTGTCCCTCACTCTCTCCCTGTCCTCTCTCTCTCTCCCTGTCCCTCTCTCTCTCTCTCTCCCTGTCCCCTCTCTCTCTCTCTGTCATTCACTCTCTCGCTGTCCCTCTCTCTCTCCCTGTCCCTCACTCTCTCTCCCTGTCCCTCTCTCTCCCTCTGTCCCTCTCCGCCTCTCTCTCTCTCCCTGTCCTTCACTCTCTCCCTGTCCCATCCCTCTCTCCCTGTCCCTCTATCTCTCTCTCTCCCTGTCCCTCTGTCTCTCCCTGTCCCTCTCTCCCTGTCCCTCTCTCTCCTTGTTCCCCTCTCTCTCCTTGTCTCTCCCTCTCTCCCTGTCCCTCTCCCTCTCTCCCCGTCCCTCACTCTCTCACTCTCCCTCTATTTCTCTCCCTGTCCCTCTCTCTCCCTGGCCCTCTATCTCTCCCTGTCCCTCTCTCTCTCTATCCCTCTCTCTCTCCCTGTCCCTCTCTCCCTGTCCTCTCTCTCTCTCTCACTGTCCCTCTCTCTCTCCCTGTCCCTCTCTCTCTCTGTCCCTCTCTCTCTCTCCCTGTCCCTCTCGCTCTCCGTGTCCCGCACTCTCTCTCTCTGTCCCTCTCTCTCTCCCTGTCCTTCTCTCTCTCTCTCTGTCCCTCTGTCTCTCTCCCTGTCCCTCTCTCTCTCTCTGCCTGTCCCTCTCTCTCTCCCTGCCCCTCTCTCTCTCTTTCCCTGACCCTCTCTCTCTCCCTGTCCCTCTCTCTCTCCCTGTCCCTCTATCTCTCGCTGTCCCTCTCTCTCCCTGTCCCTCTCTCTCTCTCTGTCCCTCTCCCCTCCCCTTTCTCTCTCTCCCTGTCCCTCACACTCTCCCTGTCCCTCTCTCTGTCTCTCCCTGTCCCTCACTCTCTCCCTGTCCCTCTCTCTCTCCCTGTCCCTCTCTCTCTCTCCCTATCCCTCTCTCTCTCTCTCCCTGTCCCTCACTCTCTCCCTGTCCCTCTCTCTCTGTCCCTCACTCTTTCCCTGTCCCTCACTCTCTCTCTCTCCCTGTCCCTCTCTCTCTCTCTCCGTATCCCCCCCCACGCCGTGTCCCCCTCTACCTCGCCCCTCTCTCTCAGTCCCTCTCTCTCTCTGTCCCCTCACTGTCTCCCTGTCCCTCTCTCTCTCTCTGTCCCTCTGTCTCTCTGTCCCTCTCCCGCTCTGCCTGTCCCTCACTCTCTCCCTGTCCCGCTCTCTCTCCCTGCCCATCTCTCAGTCTCTCCCTGTCCCTCTCTCTCTCTCTGTCCCTCTCTCTCTCTGTCCCTCTCCCGCTCTGCCTGTCCCTCACTCTCTCCCTGTCCCTCTCTCTCTCTGTCCCTCTCCCGCTCTGCCTGTCCTTCACTCTCTCCCTGTCCCTCTCTCTCTCTGTCCCTCACACTCTCCCTGTCCCTCTCTCTCTCTCTAATTATGCCTCACTCTCTCCATGTCCCACTCTCTCCCTCTCTCCCGTTCCCTCTCTCTCTATCCATGTCCCTCACTCTCTCTGTCCCTCTCTCTCTCCCTGTGCCTCTCTCTCTCTTTCTCTGTCCCTCTCTCCCTGTCCCTCTCTCTCTCTCCGTCTGTCTCCCTGTCCCTCTCTCTCTCTCCCTGTAACTCTCTCTCTCTCTCTCTCTCCATGTCCCTCTCTCTCTCTGTCCCTCTCTCCCTGTCCCTCTCTCTCTCTCTCACTGTCCCTCTCTCTCTCCCTGTCACTCTCTTCTCTCTCCCTGTACCTCTCTCTCTCCGTATCCCCCCCCCCCGCCGTGTCGCTCTCTCCCCCGTCCCTCTCTCTCTGTCCCTCTATCTCTGTCCCCTCACTCTCTCCCTGTCCCTCTCTCTCTCTGTCCCTCTCCCTCTCTCCCTGTCCCTCTCTGTCTCCCTGTCCCTCTCTCTCTCTGTCCCTCTCCCGCTCTGCCTGTCCCTCACTCTCTCCCTGTCCCGCACTCTCACTGTCCCTCACTCTCGCCCTGTCCCTCTCTCTCCCTGTCCCTCACTCTCTCCCTGTCCCTCTCTCTCTCTCTCCCTATGCCTCACTCTCTCCCTGTCCCACTCTCTCTCTCTCTCTCCCGTTCCCTCTCTCTCTCTCCCTGTCCCTCACTCTCTCTCTTCCTCTCTCTCTCCCTGTCCCTCTCTCTCTCTTTCTCTGTCCCTCTCTCCCCTGTCCCTCTCTCTCTCTCTCTCTCCGTCTGTCTCCCTGTCCCTCTCTCTCTCTCCCTGTAACTCTCTCTCTCTCTCTCCCTGTCCCCCTCTCTCTCCCTGTCCCTCTCTCTCTCTGTCCCTGTCTCCCTGTCCCTCTCTCTCTCTCTCACTGTCCCTCTCTCTCTCCCTGTACCTCTCTCTCTCTGTATCCCCCCGCCGCCGTGTCCCTCTCTCCCCCGTCCCTCTCTCTCTCTGTCCCTCTCTCCCTGTCCCTCACTCTCTCCCTGTCCCTCTCTCTCTCTGTCCATCTCTCTCTCCCTGTCCCTCTCTCTCTCTTTCTCTGTCCCTCTCTCCCTGTCCCTCTCTCTCTCTCTCCGTCTGTCTCCTTGTCCATCTCTCTCTCTCCCTGTCCCTCTCTCTCTCTCCGTCTGTCTCCATGTCCATCTCTCTCTCTCCCTGAACTCTCTCTATCTCTCTCCCTGTCCCTCTCTCTCTCCCTGTCCCTCTCTCCCTGTCCTCTCTCTCTCTCTCACTGTCCCTCTCTCCCTCCCTGTCCCTCTCTCCCTGTCCTCTCTCTCTCTCTCACTGTCCCTCTCTCTCTCCCTGTCCCTCTCTCTCTCTCCCTGTACCTCTCTCTCTCCCTGTCCCTCTCTCTCTCTCCCGGTCACTCTCTCTCTCTGTCCCTCTCTCTGTCCCTCTCCCTCTCTCCCTGTCCCTCACATTCTCCCTGTCCCTCTCTCCCGCTCTACCTGTCCCTCTCTATCTCCCTGTCTCTCTCTCTCCCTGTCCTCTCTCTCTCTCCCTGTCACTCACTCTCTCCCTGTCCTCTCTCTCTCTCCCTGTCGCTCTCTCTCTCTCTCTCCCTGTCCCTCTCTCTCTCTCTCTGTCCCTCACTCTCTCGCTGTCCCTCTCTCTCTCCCTGTCCCTCACTCTCTCTCCCTGTCCCTCTCTCTCCCTCTGTCCCTCTCCGCCTCTCTCTCTCTCCCTGTCCTTCACTCTCTCCCTGTCCCATCCCTCTCTCCCTGTCCCTCTATCTCTCTCTCTCCCTGTCCCTCTCTCTCTCCCTGTCCCTCTCTCCCTGTCCCTCTCTCTCCCTGTTCCCCTCTCTCTCCTTGTCTCTCCCTCTCTCCCTGTCCCTCTCCCTCTCTCCCCGACCCTCACTCTCTCACTGTCCCTCTATTTCTCTCCCTGTCCCTCTCTCTCCCTGGCCCTCTATCTCTCCCTGTCCCTCTCTCTCTCTATCCCTCTCTCTCTCCCTGTCCCTCTCTCCCTGTCCTCTCTCTCTCTCTCACTGTCCCTCTCTCTCTCCCCGTCCCTCTCTCCCTGTCCTCTCTCTCTCTCTCACTGTCCCTCTCTCTCTCCCTGTCCCTCTCTCTCTCTCCCTGTACCTCTCTCTCTCCCTGTCCCTCTCTCTCTCTCCCGGTCACTCTCTCTCTCTGTCCCTCTCTCTGCCCCTCTCCCTCTCTCCCTGTCCCTCACATTCTCCCTGTCCCTCTCTCCCGCTCTACCTGTCCCTCTCTATCTCCCTGTCTCTCTCTCTCTCCTGTCCTCTCTCTCTCCCCCTGTCCCTCACTCTCTCCCTGTCCACTCTCTCTCTCCCTGTCCCTCTCTCTCTCTCTCTCCCTGTCCCTCTCTCTCTCTCTGTCATTCACTCTCTCGCTGTCCCTCTCTCTCTCCCTGTCCCTCACTCTCTCTCGCTGTCCCTCTCGCTCCCTCTGTCCCTCTCCGCCTCTCTCTCTCTCTCCCTGTCCTTCACTCTCTCCCTGTCCCATCCCTCTCTCCCTGTCCCTCTATCTCTCTCTCTCCCTGTCCCTCTCTCTCTCCCTGTCCCTCTCTCCCTGTCCCTCTCTCTCCCTGTTCCCCTCTCTCTCCTTGTCTCTCCCTCTCTCCCTGTCCCTCTCCCTCTCTCCCCGTCCCTCACTCTCTCACTGTCCCTCTATTTCTCTCCCTGTCCCTCTCTCTCCCTGGCCCTCTATCTCTCCCTGTCCCTCTCTCTCTCTATCCCTCTCTCTCTCCCTGTCCCTCTCTCCCTGTCCTCTCTCTCTCTCACTGTCCCTCTCTCTCTCCCTGTCCCTCTCTCTCTCTGTCCCTCTCTCTCTCTCCCTGTCCCTCTCGCTCTCCGTGTCCCGCACTCTCTCTCTCTGTCCCTCTCTCTCTCCCTGTCCTTCTCTCTCTCCCTGTCCCTCTCTCTCTCTGCCTGTCCCTCTCTCTCTCCCTGCCCCTCTCTCTCTCTTTCCCTGACCCTCTCTCTCTCCCTGACCCTCTCTCTCTCCCTGTCCCTCTATCTCTCGCTGTCCCTCTCTCTCCCTGTCCCTCTCTCTCTCTCTGTCCCTCTCCCCTCCCCTTTCTCTCTCTCCCTGTCCCTCACACTCTCCCTGTCCCTCTCTCTGTCTCTCCCTGTCCCTCACTCTCTCCTTGTCCCTCTCTCTCTCCCTGTCCCTCTCTCTCTCTCCCTATCCCTCTCTCTCTCTCTCTCTCCCTGTCCCTCACTCTCTCCCTGTCCCTCTCTCTCTGTCCCTCACTCTTTCCCTGTCCCTCACTCTCTCTCTCTCCCTGTCCCTCTCTCTCTCTCTCCGTATCCCCCCCCCACGCCGTGTCCCTCTCTACCTCGTCCCTCTCTCTCTGTCCCTCTCTCTCTCTGTCCCTCACTCTCTCCCTGTCCATCTCTCTCTCTCTGTCCCTCTGTCTCTCTGTCCCTCTCCCGCTCTGCCTGTCCCCTCACTCTCTCCCTGTCCCGCTCTCTCTCCCTGCCCATCTCTCAGTCTCTCCCTGTCCCTCTCTCTCTCTCTGTCCCTCTCTCTCTCTGTCCCTCTCCCGCTCTGCCTGTCCCTCACTCTCTCCCTGTCCCTCTCTCTCTCTGTCCCTCTCCCGCTCTGCCTGTCCCTCACTCTCTCCTTGTCCCTCTCTCTCCCTGTCCCTCACACTCTCCCTGTCCCTCTCTCTCTCTCTAATTATGCCTCACTCTCTCCATGTCCCACTCTCTCTCTCTCTCCCGTTCCCTCTCTCTCTATCCATGTCCCTCACTCTCTCTGTCCCTCTCTCTCTCCCTGTGCCTCTCTCTCTCTTTCTCTGTCCCTCTCTCCCTGTCCCTCTCTCTCTCTCTCCGTCTGTCTCCCTGTCCCTCTCTCTCTCTCCCTGTAACTCTCTCTCTCTCTCTCTCTCTCTCTCTCTCCCTCCCTGTCCCTCTCTCTCTCTGTCCCTCTCTCCTGTCCCTCTCTCTCTCTCTCACTGTCCGTCTCTCTCTCCCTGTCACTCTCTCTCTCTCCCTGTACCTCTCTCTCTCCGTATCCCCCCCCCCGCCGTGTCGCTCTCTCCCCCGTCCCTCTATCTCTGTCCCTCTCTCTCTGTCCCTCACTCTCTCTCCCTCTCTCTCTCCCTGTCCCTCTCTCTCTCTGTCCTTCTCCCGCTCTGCCTGTCCCTCACTCTCTCCCTGTCCCGCACTCTCACTGTCCCTCACTCTCGCCCTGTCCCTCTCTCTCCCTGTCCCTCACTCTCTCCCTGTCCCTCTCTCTCTCTCCCTATGCCTCACTCTCTCCCTGTCCCACTCTCTCTCTCTCTCTCCCGTTCCCTCTCTCTCTCTCCCTGTCCCTCACTCTCTCTCTTCCTCTCTCTCTCCCTGTCCCTCTCTCTCTCTCTTTCTCTGTCCCTCTCTCCCTGTCCCTCTCTCTCTCTCTCCGTCTGTCTCCCTGTCCCTCTCTCTCCCTCCCTGTAACTCTCTCTCTCTCTCTCCCTGTCCCCCTCTCTCTCCCTGTCCCTCTCTCTCTCTCTGTCCCTCTCTCCCTGTCCCTCTCTCTCTCCCTGTCCCTCTCTCTCTCCCTGTACCTCTCTCTCTCTGTATCCCCCCGCCGCCGTGTCCCTCTCTCCCCCGTCCCTCTCTCTCTCTGTCCCTCTCTCTCTGTCCCTCACTCTCGCCCTGTCCCTCTCTCTCCCTGTCCCTCACTCTCTCCCTGTCCCTCTCTCTCTCTCTCCCGTTCCCCATCTCTCTCTCCCTGTCCCTCACTCTCTCTGTCCATCTCTCTCTCCCTGTCCCTCTCTCTCTCTTTCTCTGTCCCTCTCTCCCTGTCCCTCGCTCTCTCTCTCCGTCTGTCTCCTTGTCCATCTCTCTCTCTCCCTGTCCCTCTCTCTCTCTCCGTCTGTCTCCTTGTCCATCTCTCTCTCTCCTGAACTCTCTCTATCTCTCTCCCTGTCCCTCTCTCTCTCCCTGTCCCTCTCTCCCTGTCCTCTCTCTCTCTCTCACTGTCCCTCTCTCTCTCCCTGTCCCTCTCTCCCTGTCCTCTCTCTCTCTCTCTCACTGTCCCTCTCTCTCTCCCTGTCCCTCTCTCTCTCTCCCTGTACCTCTCTCTCTCCCTGTTCCCCTCTCTCTCCTTGTCTCTCCCTCTCTCCCTGTCCCTCTCCCTCTCTCCCCGTCCCTCACTCTCTCACTGTCCCTCTATTTCTCTCCCTGTCCCTCTCTCTCCCTGGCCCTCTATCTCTCCCTGTCGCTCTCTCTCTCTCTATCCCTCTCTCTCTCCCTGTCCCTCTCTCCCTGTCCTCTCTCTCTCTCTCACTGTCCCTCTCTCTCTCCCCGTCCCTCTCTCCCTGTCCTCTCTCTCTCTCTCACTGTCCCTCTCTCTCTCCCTGTCCCTCTCTCTCTCTCCCTGTACCTCGCTCTCTCCCTGTCCCTCTCTCTCTCCCGGTCACTCTCTCTCTCTGTCACTCTCTCTGTCCCTCTCCCTCTCTCCCTGTCCCTCACATTCTCCCTGTCCCTCTCTCCCGCTCTACCTGTCTCTCTCTCTCTCCCTGTCTCTCTCTCTCTCCCTGTCCTCTCTCTCTCTCCCTGTCCCTCACTCTCTCCCTGTCCTCTCTCTCTCTCCCTGTCCCTCTCTCTCTCTCTCTCCCTGTCCCTCTCTCTCTCTCTCTGTCCCTCACTCTCTCGCTGTCCCTCTCTCTCTCCCTGTCCCTCACTCTCTCTCTTCCTCTCTCTCTCCCTGTCCCTCTCTCTCTCTCTTCTCTGTCCCTCTCTCCCTGTCCCTCTCTCTCTCTCTCCGTCTGTCTCCTGTCCCTCTCTCTCCCTCCCTGTAACTCTCTCTCTCTCTCTCCCTGTCCCCCTCTCTCTCCCTGTCCCTCTCTCTCTCTCTGTCCCTCTCTCCCTGTCCCTCTCTCTCTCCCTGTCCCTCTCTCTCTCCCTGTACCTCTCTCTCTCTGTATCCCCCCGCCGCCGTGTCCCTCTCTCCCCCGTCCCTCTCTCTCTCTGTCCCTCTCTCTCTGTCCCTCACTCTCGCCCTGTCCCTCTCTCTCCCTGTCCCTCACTCTCTCCCTGTCCCTCTCTCTCTCTCTCCCGTTCCCCATCTCTCTCTCCCTGTCCCTCACTCTCTCTGTCCATCTCTCTCTCCCTGTCCCTCTCTCTCTCTTTCTCTGTCCCTCTCTCCCTGTCCCTCGCTCTCTCTCTCCGTCTGTCTCCTTGTCCATCTCTCTCTCTCCCTGTCCCTCTCTCTCTCTCCGTCTGTCTCCTTGTCCATCTCTCTCTCTCCCTGAACTCTCTCTATCTCTCTCCCTGTCCCTCTCTCTCTCCCTGTCCCTCTCTCCCTGTCCTCTCTCTCTCTCTCACTGTCCCTCTCTCTCTCCCTGTCCCTCTCTCCCCTGTCCTCTCTCTCTCTCTCTCACTGTCCCTCTCTCTCTCCCTGTCCCTCTCTCTCTCTCCCTGTACCTCTCTCTCTCCCTGTTCCCCTCTCTCTCCTTGTCTCTCCCTCTCTCCCTGTCCCTCTCCCTCTCTCCCCGTCCCTCACTCTCTCACTGTCCCTCTATTTCTCTCCCTGTCCCTCTCTCTCCCTGGCCCTCTATCTCTCCCTGTCGCTCTCTCTCTCTCTATCCCTCTCTCTCTCTATGTCCCTCTCTCCCTGTCCTCTCTCTCTCTCTCACTGTCCCTCTCTCTCTCCCCGTCCCTCTCTCCCTGTCCTCTCTCTCTCTCTCACTGTCCCTCTCTCTCTCCCTGTCCCTCTCTCTCTCTCCCTGTACCTCGCTCTCTCCCTGTCCCTCTCTCTCTCCCGGTCACTCTCTCTCTCTGTCACTCTCTCTGTCCCTCTCCCTCTCTCCCTGTCCCCTCACATTCTCCCTGTCCCTCTCTCCCGCTCTACCTGTCTCTCTCTCTCTCCCTGTCTCTCTCTCTCTCCCTGTCCTCTCTCTCTCTCCCTGTCCCTCACTCTCTCCCTGTCCTCTCTCTCTCTCCCTGTCCCTCTCTCTCTCTCTCTCCCTGTCCCTCTCTCTCTCTCTCTGTCCCTCACTCTCTCGCTGTCCCTCTCTCTCTCCCTGTCCCTCACTCTCTCTCCCTGTCCCTCTCTCTCCCTCTGTCCCCTCTCCGCCTCTCTCTCTCTCTCCCTCTCCTTCACTCTCTCCCTGTCCCATCCCTCTCTCCCTGTCCCTCTATCTCTCTCTCTCCCTGTCCCTCTCTCTCTCCCTGTCCCTCTCTCCCTGTCCCTCTCTCTCCCTGTTCCCCTCTCTCTCCTTGTCTCTCCCTCTCTCCCTGTCCCTCTCCCTCTCTCCCCGTCCCTCACTCTCTCACTGTCCCTCTCTTTCTCTACCTGTCCCTCTCTCTCCCTGGCCCTCTATCTCTCCCTGTCCCTCTCTCTCTCTATCCCTCACTCTCTCTCTGTCCCCCTTCCTCTCTCTCTCCATTTCTCTCCCTTTCCCTCTCACTCTCTCTCCGTGTCCCTCTCTCTCTCTCTTTCCCGCTCACTCTCTCTGTGCCT